>NC_056424.1:3125000-3750000 GCF_905147365.1 Aricia agestis | reverse complement strand
GCAGCTGGTTGAAGATCCTGTTGGCCTTCCACCACCAGTGATGCTTGGTCTGCGTGTACTTCGCCTCGCGGTAGTGCCCGTGCAGGTCCGGGTGCAACGCGTTGTTGCACTTCATCTTTATCGCTCTGAAACGTGAATGAATCAATGAATTAATAAATACAGTAAAGGAATAACAATAAACAGATAATAAAAAAAAACAGCACAAATTGAAACACAAAGTGTTTAAATTTTCAATATAAAAATACAAAGCTGGATCGAGTGAAAGAGACAAGCGGACAATAGGTCAATTTATTTCTATGCGTAATGTACGCATGTATTACATCTAAATTCAGTATAGAGAATTTGCAAAATGACACTGCTGAATATGCAATAGGTCTATGAAAGAATCTCTTCCTGTTCAATTCCCAAGCTTTACAAATAACAAGGTAAAGGAAATAAATTGGTCTATTGGCCGCTTGTCTTTCATTACGGGCGAAAAATTGGTAGCCACGGGCCGTACCGCGAAACCGTTTTGATACTCAAACAATCGTACGAGAATGCTGCGTCCTACTGTAACAAACGTAAAATGACATTGTTAGAGCAGGACGCGGCATTCTCATTCGATTGTTTGAGTCTCAAAACGGTTTCGTAGTAGGCCTACTGTTTATGTAAAACGTGCAGGGAAACGAATTACTGAAAGAACCTATAACAGGGGTCACCAATTAGTTTCGCTCGGGGTCCATATTAAAAAATGAAATGACCTTCGCGGTCCACACATTAAAAAAAATTTGCTATTTGACCGAACTTTGCTCGGTATTCGATAAAACACGAATAAAATGACATTTTTCTAAAAATGATTCCTAGCTAGATCGATTTATCGCCCCCGAAACCCTCTATATATTAAATTTCATGAAAATCGTTGGAGCCGATTCCGAGATTCCAATTATATAATATATACAAGAATTGCTCGTTTAAAGATATAAGATAAGATTTAAAAAAGGTAATTACGGAATTTACAGAGGTATTTATTTACAAATCAATGAGAAAAGTGTCAATTTCTGTACCTAATTATCTCTCTAATGTTTGGAGTGCGATAAGTGCAAGCTAATGATATTAAATACTGGAAATGTTCATCACTAAGTCGATACCGAAATTTATTTTGAACGAAGTTCATCTTCGATAGTGCTCGGTCCGCACACAGTGGGTCGGCGGTCCGGAATCCGGATGCGGACCGCGGTCCGCCATTTGGTGATCCCTGAGCCAAAGTTATCTCCACCTGTCGACCGGACTATACTTACTGCTCCATCTTGGCGTTCCGCGGACAGTCGTTGGGGTCCATGCCCGGGAACTCGTTGGTGTGAGTCTGTACCGAGTACGGGTAGAATATCTGCATCACCTGAGGAACGTTAAATGTAAAACATCAATAAAACTTTAGTAAAATACTTTGTGTGTTGCTCACCAGTTGGCATGACTGTCGACTAAGGTTCAGAGGTATACCGTTTTAAAGGCGAATTTCTAAAAAGCTTAAATCGCATTGTAAATAATATCTTGATTATTTTAAGTGTCTAAACCATAAAGTTAATATACCTAGCGGAATAGAGCAACAATCTCGAGCTGTCAAACGGAACCAAAATTGGTTTTCATCTGTGTGAAAAATATGTGTACGTATACACTTACACAAGCATGATTGAACATGAATTCTATGAGATTAAATTGTCAACGTGCGGCACGTGCCGACTGGACGTCAAAAAAAGAGTGCTGCTGTCATGTATCACACGTCTCTTTTTACCACGCAGTGTTACTGATAGTGACATCTCTCTTGCTCATGCCTTTGTTTCTCTATTCCGCTAGGTATATTAACTTTATGGTCTAAACACACTAGGCCGCAGTTACGCGGCGTAAATTCCACATGATTACGCCCGCAATGTATTTTAAATTACCGATGACACACTATTCCGTCGCGTTCCGTCCGTATTTTGTATGCGTTTGGCATTGCGAACGTATCATGCGGAATTTACGCCGCGTAACTTCGGCCTAGTGTGTTTAGACACTTAAAAACCTACGTTCATTTTAAAAGATCATTAACAAGAAATTCGTGACAGCACTAGGCGACAATACGCTGCAGCGGAGCTAGGGGACACTTTACACTACATACTTATAATATGTGACTAGCTGTCCCGGCAAACGTTTATTTGCCATATAAAGTATTTTGCCCGTATTATTTTATTGAAGTGAGTAAATAAGTATGTTATCATGGCAACGTCCATCGCTATCCCGTCGCACAAACAATGGTCGCCGTCAGTCTCAAGTTGTAATAATTTACTATTATTTATTCCAAATGCATTCATCAATATAAAAAGTACCCAGTAGCCGATTCTCAGACGCACTGAATATGCATATAAAATTTTGTAAAAATCAGTAAAGCCGTTTCGGAGGCGTACGATGACTAACATTGTGACACGAGAATTTTATATATAAGACAAGAAGGGTCGCGCTATAATCACACCTATAAGCAGGATCCTCTTACCTTGGTGAAGTCGATACTCCTGACCAAACTGTTGATCTCCTCATCGTAGTAGTCGTGGGAGAAGATGAGCAGCGTCTTGTCGATGTCGCGAGCCTGCGCCAGCGACACGATCAGGTGGCGCAGGTACGTCAGACGCGTGTGGACCTGGGGGTATAACGTTAACAGTGAACATACGGCAGAAATACTGAGTCAACTAGGTGTGGACCCGGGGACATAACGCGAACAGTGAACATATTATAGCTAGCTATCTAATTTGCTGAAATATCAACTCCGATGCGCCAAAATTGTTTTTTTACCAAAAAATTAACCTTAACCGGAACTCAACGTATCTGAATACCAAATTAAAACAAAATCGGTTCAGCGATTTATGCGTGAAGAGGTAACAGACAGCCAGACACACTTTCGCATTTATTAATATTCGTATGGAAGTATGGATACCTACATGAAAAAAACACAATATGACAACGTCACACGGCCAGCGAAATTTAAAAAATATTTCACTTTATTTTCATTACTTTGATTACAAACTAAAATTATAGTAAAATAGTAAAATGAGACGCAACCAGCAGCTTATGTATAGACCTCGAGACTGTACGTTCCTCGTGTGTTCTTGTTTTGAAGAACCTTACATTAGGAATAAGTAAGTATTCAAGCGTTCTTCCAACGTCGGAAGGATTGTATTTGTAAGAAAATATACCAAAATCAAAACTATAAGCAGTTATTTGACAGACAGAACAGCTAAAACAAAAACAAATAAGACTGAAAGAGAATGTTCTTTACATCTTTTTTTCAACAGTTTCCAAAAAATCCTAACTGTTTCTAATATGGATTTGGAAGTTGGAGTTCATGCCGCGACACAAGAATTACGATCTTATTGCATTATAGATTTGATCGGGTTATATCAAGTTCAAAGAGAATACAATCACAATGTTGTCAAGTCAATGTTACCTGTGATAAGCTGGAAACAACCCGACAAAATAACATAGCTCCACCATATTTATGCATCAATTCCTATAATTCTCTATCTCTTACAGAAAGCTCAGCCCCTGTCAGAAGTCCCCGTTGACTCTCTACGAGCTAGCGAGTAAAGTGGTCAACCAGCTGCCTTTCCCTAACGCCTTCCACTGGTCAGAGTCTGACGTAGCCCGATGGATGGAAAAAGAATGTGGACTATCATTGTACAAAGTATGATAAATTTATGTCTGATTTCTGAAGATTTTTTATAACTTCAAATTAGTTACAAAATGTTGGCATTTCTAGTATACTTAGTTCCTTTGTGAATTGTGTCGTCTTTCTATGTCAATTTTTATGTAAATAGTGTCTTGTGTGCACACAAGACACTATTTAGGTACATAAAAATGTTAAATAAATAAATAAAAACAGTTATTATTATTTAAGGAATGCATTACAAAAAACATCGTGAATGGAAGACGCTTGCTGTTTTTGGAAGACGCGTCGAAAATGCCAAAGATGAATGTAACAAACTTCGAACATATTAAGGTAAAAGTTCCGAGCGATCTTATTGTTGAACCTAAGTTACTGGGTTGAATTTGTTGTTGCTGTTGTTTTGTTTGACAGCTTATTCATAAACAGTATGGAGTGTAGATGGAGGAGAACTATCTCTGTATGTAAAAGTGTCCGCTGAAATGCGTTAAATTAGGTGGCGCTACAGTAGCAACAGGGTAAATTTTAAATTATTTAGCAGCTTTTATTTCAGCTATTTAGGTTATATTTTAATATACTTCAATTTATATTTTGTCAGCTATTTTAGATTATATTTTAATATAATTCAATTTATATTTTGTCACCAACGGCTACATTCATTCCATACCCTTTGCTGCAGCTAGCGCCACTCTTGGAGGATTTTTCAACTGTTATTTACTGCGTACAGCTGGACACTTTTTCAAATATCCCCCATATAAGATAGTTCTCCTCCATCTACCTTCCATAATAAACAGTAACAATCAGCCCCGGAATTATAAACTGGTCGTTATATAGGCCGCGGCCTAGAGGCGGCAGCATCCTGGAGAGGCCATAGAGGCCCTACGGATTACTTACACGGAGCGGTGGAAATAAAGTGGCCTACTCTCATGAAAAATATAAATTCGGTGCTGGTAACAATATTATACTTGTAGATAATCACAGCGAAAGTGAGAGAACTATTTGGCGTGGAGATGATACGGTTCACACGAAGCTTAGGTCTACCGTACAGGAAACCTCTCACTCACTGCACCTGGTTCAAGTCGCAAACAGGACCATCTATGGGTGTTCGGACTCTTTGGAACAGGTGTGTTTAGTACAATAAGGGTGCATTCACAAAAGGTCGCCAGTAGTGCGGCAGCAGCGCGACAGCGCGAATATGCTAATAGGACCAGCGCGACAACCGCGCGATTCTTTTTAGTCTACTTCCAAAAAGGAAGGGATTTCTCACTTCGATGGTATATACCTCTATGTTCGTTTTTTTATTAGTATAGAAGTCGCGCTGCTTACATTGCAACGTGACGAAGCGTATGAATTTTTAAGAGAGCCATTCAAAATTGGAATAGGCAGCCCAACACCGCGGGCGGGAAGTATGTCAATTCAATGTATGACTTCTTCTGTACTAAATATATTTCAGTATTGAATGGCTTACGTCTTATATAAAAAGCCTCGTCTCGGTTCTGTCAATAATGACCATATTATGAACTGTTGAACAGCGGCTGAGTGCTGACATACCTCATCAAATAAAACGTGCCCTATAACTTCGCAATATGTTAAATAACATCAAACAACGTTTTAGATGCGACATTCTACGATGGATGAATAAAATCGGACCTGAGCCTACAGTTCTAGACCACTGGGACATGGTCTGGTAAGAATTCCTCTAACGATTGTTTTATGATCCAAAACCATTAGGTTAGTTACATAATTTCATTAATAAGTTTTTTTACTAGCCTCGTGGTTAAACAAAGAAAATTAAATCCGATCAAATTATTGTCTTTGTATTTATTGAGAGGTTAAAACGCGACATTCATATAAATTAAAACAGAGTAAGAATTGCATTCGAATTGCAAAGTTAGAGAAACCAAAAATGACATTTGTAAACAGGTATCAAAAGCCCGATTTTCCTTGCACCAAGTTCGCTAGAGTTGAAAAGAAAAGGAAAACTCAAAGCTCCCCAGACGAACGTTGCAACGAGTATCAGGTGAGTTAGCATATCTAGTACGCTGTAGGACCTAAACAGCTCTTCAGATATAAGAGAGCACTAAGAAATACGAGTACGAGTCCGCACTAATGCGAAACGACACAACGCGACACTTCTGTGTAACGACAGTTCAATGGAACGTGAAAAGTCGCGTCTAGTTGTGTCGCGTAGTGCGGTCTCACCCATAAAGTTAATATAGGTACCTATCGGAATAGAGCAACAATCTCGAGCTGTCAAACGAAACCGAAATTGGTTTTCATCTGTGTGAAAAATATATACGTATACAGGGTGTAACAAAAATAAGTGATAATACTTTAGGGTGTGTACGTGTTCCTTGTAGAGAGTTCAATGTGAAAGTAGCGGCGCTGAAAGACCAAAAATTTTTTTCACTTTTGTATGGGGAAACTCGTGACGCTCGGGCCCTTGCCCATACAAAAGTGAAAAAAAATTTTCGTCTTTCAGAGCTGCTACTTTCACAGTGAAATGTCTACAAGGAACACGTACACACCCTAAAGTATTATCACTTATTTTTGTTACACCCTGTATACACTTACACTTGAAGCATGATTGAAATGCATGAATTCTATGAAATTAAATTGTCAACATGCCGATAGGTGCCGACTGGACGTCAAAAAAAGATTTCTGATGCCATGTAACACACATTAACACGTCTCTTTTTACCACGCAGTGTTACTGATAGTGTATAGCAGTATTTCCGGACCAATACTATCTGCAAACCTTCAGGATGAGAGCGTATTTCCTCTTAAAAGGCCGGCAACGCACCTGCAGTTTTTCTAATGTTGCGAGTGTTCATGGGCGACGGTAGTTGCTTTCCATCAGGCGACCCTTACTCATTTGCCCCTTTATTTTATAAAAAAAATACAGCGCCGTTGGCCCATGTCCATCATACTCCAACGTAGAGAGGATAACCCAGGCCCTTTGGGGAAAGAGGCAACACAATGGTGTCCCTGCGCTCGCTTACTCCTTTCCCATCAAAGAGACATAAAAATCCAACATTGTGCCTTGTATTCTTTTTAGGAGCAATCCTTAAGTTGTGCGCGACTTATGTACTAGTTTCATATATGATCCGCAACATAATTTCAGGTACCCAGAAAATTTATATTTCAAAGGAACATCCCGAGTGACAAGCAGTTCATTTGGATGGAGCGTCTCTTTGAGTTGGAGAAAGAGATAAAAGCACCTAAACAGAATGAGACGAAAGATAACCGTGAAATATTGAATGGTATGAGTACGAAACAATTTATGTTGGCAAAGAGGAGGGCGAGCAAGCCGAAATTCTTTCAATAAAATGGGTAATATTATTATAATATAATAATATTATGTATTGTGCAGTTTTTTTTATATGTTAGGATTTTGAACCGAAAAATAGAATTTTTAATTCGACCGTATTCATAGTGTAACCAAACAAAGTGATAATACTTTGAGGATGTGTATGTGTCGCATGTATAGAGTTCACTGTGAAAGTAGCAGCGCTGAAAGAGTTTTTTGGAACGAAGTTCCTTATCGCGCGTTCGGTGTAAATCTGAAGGCTAGACAGAATGATATAATATCTTGATTTGACCTCGACACTTTTTATTAGTATTTTATTAGTACCTGCGCATAGGGGCGGAGGGCGTTGATAGTAAGTATACCTGGGCGTCAATATATGGCGTCTTTTTTTTTAATGTTTGAGTGTATATGTACCATCGAGGAAGTTGATTCCTATGCAATTGACAGACCAACGTTATTTGGTCGAATATGTCAATTCAATGTTAATTGTGTTCTGTCAGCTGGGTTTGACGTAACGCAACCAAACTACTTAGGTCCCCGATTTGCATAGGAATCAACTTCTCTGATAGTACATACAGGTTTTTTGAACATAAGAAATATCTTCGTTCCATTCGGGTGTCCCTTGACACCTTACAAATTTTTTTGTTATTTGTATGGGCAAGCCCTCCAGCGTTATGAATTTCCCCATACAACTCTTTAAGTACTGCTACTTTTAAAAAATAATCATAAAATATGTCCTTGCAGCACCCTTGACACTATTATCGATTCGTGTTTTAAAATTTATTGTTCTTTTATTTATTTAAGAGTTTCGTGATCGTGCACATTAACGAGTTAATGGCTATTTAACTTTAATCGCCTCAACCCTTTAACCGCCAAGGCCGGATTAATCTGATACATAGCTCCGGTCACTGAAATTTGGGAGACGGAAATTTGAAACGTGGGAGAGCCATGCTTCGGCACGAATGGGCCGGCTCGACCGGATAAATACCACGTTCTCACAGAAAACCGGCGTGAAACAGCGCTTGCGCTGTGTTTCGCCGAGTGAGTGAGTTTACCGGAGGCCCAATCCCCTAACCCCTACCCTATTCCCTTCCCTACTCTCAACTATTCCCTTCCCTTCCCTTCCCTACCCTCCCCTATTACCCTATTCCCTCTTAAAATGCCGGCAACGCACTTGCAGCTCTTCTGATGCTGCGAGGGTCCATGGGCGACGGAAGTTGCTTTCCATCAGGTGACCCGTTTGCTCGTTTGCCCCCTTATTACATATAAAAAAAAAAAAAAAAAAAATTGGGCATATTAGGCAAAGGTCGGAGCAGAGGACGCTACCAGGGCCCCCGCTACCATATGTGCAATGTGTGCAATGCACACGGGCGCCATCCATCCGCCATCGATAATATATACCATATTTGTATACAAAACACACATTTGACAACTTGACGCTCCGCTTCGCAGTCGCCTGGTCGCGTAGGTTTGGCCTAAGCTTAAAGGGGAGCCAAAATCCTTTTTTTGCACACAGACGCCAGTAGCCCTTATGGGGGCCCTGGGCGCTACTACCACACACAGTAAATAATCCGACCAAAATCTGGCATGTTGCACAATTCATATCAGAATATTGACAGAAACGTTGTCAAACATCGAACATAACTATTTGTTTACTGTCTGTGCTGGGGCTGACAAGCGACAAGCTGAAGCCGACAAGCGTAAAACAACTAAAACATTGTAGTAATATATCCTATTGTTGATGTTTACACGACCATAACATAACTTCGGCAAAACTGGAGAGGATAATCGGCGCATGTGTGGCAGAAGTCTCGAGGAAACCACCAATGGTACGGTTGTTAGCAGGCCGGTCTTAGCATAGGGTAAACTGAGCAGCCCCGCAGCAGCATCCAGATCAACTAGTTAGACAAACCAACCAAGACCAACGCCTTAGTGATGAAATTGGACCCTATTCAAGCAAGCAAGAGGGCACCATGATTCGATCTTGCCCCATCCTAACACTTGCCTCGGGCGGGCCAAAGGTAGTCTATGGTCTTGTCATCTAGTGTCATCCACAGTACCTGTATAGCTATAATGATGGTGTCTATAAGCTAGTCATCTAGTGTCATCCCACAGTACTTGTATAGCAATGATGGTGTCTATGGTCTAATCATCTAGTGTCATCCACAGTACCTGTATGGCAATGATGGTGTATAGGGTCTAGTCATCTAGTGTCATCCACAGTACCTGTAAGTATAGCTATAATTATGGTATCTATGGTCTAATCATCTAGTGTCATCCACAGTACCTGTATAGCTATAATGATGGTGTCGTTCTGCACGGGTCCGAAGATATCCTCGTTATAGACGGTCTGCGCGTCGTTGTACCGCCGTATCGCGCGCCGGATGTCTGACACGTTCCGCCCCGCGTACCGCTCTGTGGCGTTCGCTGGAATATAATGGAGTCAGTAAAAGTATAGGTAAGTACTTACAAATATTATAAATGCAAAACTTGACTGTCTGTCACCTCTTCATGCCCAAACCGCTGAACCGATTTTGCTGAAATTTGGTACGGAGATACTTTCAATCCCGGGAAAGGACGTAGGAAACTTTTTATCCCGAAAAAATGTACGGTTCCCGCGAAAGTGTCAGTCTTTGACAGATAAAGATTATGATTATGACTTTCTGTCCATCTATCTGGCCAATTAGTCAACTCACCAGTGATATTTTTGGGATGGACTGTAAGGTACTTGTGTAGCTCCGGCGGCACCAACGCCAGCACCTGCTCCGACGTCTCATTCGAATTCATCAGCTCTTCTGGAAGCAATGGTCAATGTTTTACAATATTTTAATATGCCAATACAAATTAGGTCATTATAGCGGCACGAATAGAGGCAAACTTTGAACGTTTCTCTGGTTAATCCATCAATATTTGCAATGAGGGTGTTTGAAATTCTATTTGCCACTAGATGTCGCAATGTAGCCGTCAGGTCTATCGTGTCATACTGCTGTCATATGAATATATCACGATTCACGATATAGCTGTCATGAGTCACGATAATATGTCTATTTGACAGACCTGACGGCTACATCGCGGCACCTGGTGGCAAATAGAATTGTTGAAATCCCTCCATTTATATTGTAATAGAAATTATTAAATAGCTTTATCTATTCCATCTAGTAGCAAGATAAAGACAAACTTTGAACGTATCCTTTAACTTTAAAGTTCAACTATGTAGTGTGTGCTTTAAGCACAAAGCAACCTTTTATTTGTTTTAACTTTTAAGTATTGGCTGATATTATGTGTCAAACACCAAAAATTAATTTTAAAGTACATGGTTTTTAGACATTTTGAGCTGCAAAAGTTTGGCAACTATGCGAGCTGGCCCATGTCTGCTGTGGGCCATATTTTGTTCTACAACACATACATACACTCAGACATTTTAAGATTACTCAGACATTTTATCTATTTATGAAGACTTTGTTGGAAAATATCTATACTTCATCTCAAACTTTTGAAATAATGGTTGCGGTAGTCACTGATGGTAAATTAAATATTAAACCCGTATTATACAATCACAAACAAGAAGAAAATCTGAGACCAAGCTAAGTAGAAAACGACAAGTTGGACGAAACTATAAAAGCAATATACAAAGCATATTAGGTAAAAAAGTTAATATGATACAAAAACAAATATGATATTAGGACACGTCAGTAAAAATTAGAGAGATTAACAAAATTTATAGCTGAATGAAATGTACACCACATATAAAAACGTAATACATGTACAATTAAAAAAAACAACAACATAATAAGCAACAAAAAAAACTAAAATAAAAAAACCTTCAAACGGTAGTTCTGGGTTAGTAGTGCTGTTACTAATAGAGAAACTATCCTCGATTTTAGTATCTGGAAAGTTTTAAATATTACATTGTTATTATGATAGAGTATAAATAAGGAATAAATGTTTTATTTATTTATTATTGAGGATAATGGAAGAAACTTAATAGTGATCATTTAATTAGTTGTTAAGGAAAATATAATAAATAATACTATCGCTGTCCAAGTTTAGCTATAATGTTCTATTCTTTCTTCATCACTTCATTCAGTGCCGGTTTTAGTACTATCAACGCCCTGGGCGAGATTCCATCGGCGTCCAGGGTGCTTGCAGCGCTTTTTCTCTGCCATCAGCACCCCTTTTTATCCGGTGCCTTGGGCGGTCGCCTAGCGTCGCCTCCCTCTAACGCCGTTACTGATTTCATGTTGCATTTTGGATGAAAACGGCCAGTGTTATTTTTTAAATAAAAAAAAAAACTCACCACCATCTTTGTCCAATATGCCAGTGGTCGCTGACAACATTATCTGTAGCCACACACAAAGCAAGCCCAGTATAACGAATATCCGTAGAATGGATGCATATCTGATTCGGGGCATGGCTCATACGGGTGGAGCGAGGGAACACATCGTCACCAGTTACGTTCGCGCGACGGTAGATGGCGTTGCTTCGTTCATCGTGCTATCTGGAATTCAACGAAATAAAAATGTTAGTAGAATATTATATATAACAGCTTAAATAAATCATTATGGATAGCTTGTTTATTCTTTGTCAGCTCAGTGAGTACACTTCAATTGTACTTTTAATGCCTAATAATATAATTTTAAAGTATCAGAGCTAATAGTAACTATTAAACAGTTTTGAATAATATGAAACGTCTTTAAATTGTATAGGTTGATTGATGAACCACATAATTCTGCCTACCCTTCGATGCTTACAGATTTTTTCGATAATATGAAGTGACCTAAAATTCGGTGGCTTTGCGTGAGACACGCATCGCAAAATTGTGTTTACGTAAACAATAACTCAAAGTATTTGCTGACTAAAGTGTATGTATGTTTCTAAACTCAATACGGCACATTTCTTTACCAAAAACAATGCACATCGACAAAAAATGTAAAATGTGCGAGACTTGTATGAAATTTATGGTAGCGCGGCAGTCTCCATATGGCAGCTACCATTTCCATAATACAGTCATAATATTTTTCTCAGACAAGAACACGCTGAAAGGCTCTTGTGACCTCAGGCTGTCCGACTTGGAGTCCAATTAAATAACAATTGAATGACGGCTTTTAATGCATTATATAGTTTAGACTTAAGACTTTAGAAAACCTTTCAAATTGTCTATCAAGAATAGAGTAGGACCGAGAACTGATCCTTGAAGATTTCCGTAGGTAAGTACTTGATCCTCATTAGTGAAGTCATATATTTTAACGTTTTGTGTGCGATTACATAGATAGTCTCTAAAAAGATTCAACGGTAGACCTCTGATTCCTAGGCATTCCATCTATGAACAAGTATTTTGACAGAAAGTGTGTCGAAGGCTTTTGCCAGACCCAAAAATATCCCTAAGTAGCTTTATCCCCTCTGACCATTTTTGTAACTAACAGTCAGTGAGCTCATGTACGGCATCATTAGATGACGAACGAAATCCAAATTGTATTTATGCAAACATCTTATTGCTTTCTAGATAGTAAACTAGTCGTTTATTCCTCACGCGTTCTAATATTTTGGAGCATGCTGTGACCACGGCAATTGGTCGATAGTTAATAGTTATCAACACAGTTTCTGTGACCACTCTTATGAACTGGATGGACTAAGGCTTTTTTAAATGCACGTGGAAACTTGCCCGTGGAGATGGCGAGATTACAAACGTAAGTATTGGAACCATTGCACTCTCATGTTTTTTAAGTAGGGCACTGGATATACCATCCCATCCTACAGCACAATCACTATGAAGTGATTTTTAATATACTTCTTATCTCTATTTCGTCTGTTGGCAGTATAACCATCGATTTTGCCGTCCTAGGATTGTCAGTATTTACTACCTGTTGTTGATGGCTCTGAATACATTTAGCAAGATTTTCCTCTATTTTGACAAAATAGTTATTTACATGGTTAATAGACTCTTGTGCTAAGTCCAATGTGGTTAGTAAGTGAGATGACGTGTTAATTTTTTTATTCCTTTCTGCTATTTCATTGATAGCCGACCAGATTAATTTAGGATTTTTACCGGCTTTTTTTCATTATTTTCAAATTGCATTCTAATGTCTCTTTATAATTTGTTGAAATAGTTTCTGTACCTAGTAAAATAAATTTTTAGAGCTTCATTATTTGGTTGTGGATTGGTGGTGGATTTTTTCTCGTTTAATTTTTTTTTGTGTAACGAAAATCGATGACGCATACACCTTAGCAAACCCAGAGTTATCCAAGCCTTTATTATTTTTTTACGATTGGCGGGTTTCGTTGCTTTAGTGTTATTATTTATTACGTGTCTAATCTGGTTCACCGATGTTTCTGCGGCCTCATTAGGGTCTTGGGTGAGGTATACCGTATACCCCACTAAAATCTATCTTTCTAAAGTCTTCATCTATTTGTTCACGATTAATGCGAACAGAGTGTTTCTTTACATAGCTTTTAGTCATGTTTCGATAGAAACATGATGACTGTATCATGATCTGTTAAAGCTGAATGTGCGATTTGAGTAGAGGCTGGTAGACGTGTTTTCAAAACAACGTGATCCAAGCCTGCATCTAGTCTAGTAGGTAATGTGTGAGCAGGTAATAGGCCGTGTGTAGCAAGTAGATTTAAATCAGCGACCACATGGTCGCTGATTTAAATAATATGTACTTTTCATGTTATCTTGTGATAATAATAATATAAGACATTTTCCTAATTTATTCCTTTCCAAGATAATTGCTGGTAAACCCCCTGGAATTACCTGTAACGTAGATAAAGTTATTAGGTAACTGCTAAAGTATATCCTTGATAATCCTTATCTGTATTTTCACAATATTTGGCGTTTATCTTATCTCGTGTGTCATGAAATCGATATGAAGTTACGTCGATAAAAATATACTATGAGAACGATAGTTGCTCAAAATAGCAAGTTTATTATCAGGCTTAAAATAAGCATTCTGTTTGAACACACGTGCTTAAGGGTGGCAAGGGCGCCGCAGGTGCTCGAAAATCGCACACCTGTCGATTTTTGGGTATGCTCAAAATAAGCATGCTTATTTTGAGCAATGCTTGGACACGTGGTCGTGAGCAGCAACTTCTCGCTTGAAGAATGCTTTCGTGCTTGAAATAAGCATGTGTAACTGTACCTTTAGGACACATTCGTCAACTCCTTCGCCTTACGAATCCATACTATAGTGTTCCAACTTCCAAGGCTTTAAATGAATGTGGACGGGGCGCTGCTGGTAAAGGAGAACTGTCAAAAATGACGTTTTTGTATGATGGCAGCGTTAGTTTCTTTTCTCGCCACGTTCATTTAAAGCCTTGTCGAGCTGTAATACTTATTATTATAAATGCGAAAGTGTGCCTGTCAGTCTGTTATCTCTTCATACCCCAAACCGCTGAACCGATTTTGCTGTTAGTTATGAAGATACTTTGAGTTCTGGGTAGGGACATACGATACTTTTTAGGGTTCCGTAGTCATAAAGGAACCCTTATAGTTTCGGTCTGCCCGTCCGTCTGTCTGTCTGTCTGTCCGTCTGTCTGACTATAGGACCTACAAAACTAATTCGGCAAAAATGCACATTATCACATATTAATGATGCCGACAAAATGGTACATGAAATCTTAAAAAAATATATGGTACGGTCTCCCCTACACATCAAGCGGGGAAGATTTTTTTTTCGCGTCCACCCCACATTGTGGGGTGTCGTTGAGTAGGTTTTTTAAAAATATTACGAGCATTCATAGATCATTTTCCGATTTAGGGATCCATTTGTGAAATATTAAGATTTAAAACACGTTATAAATGTACATTCATTGACCATAGAAAAATAAAATATAGAAACTAACGGTACTACGGTAACGCTACTAACCTAACCCTATATTGCGCGTGGCCCGACACGCACTTGGCCGTTTTTTTATTTACGCTAGAGTGCTACCAGCATAGAAAGTAAACCAAAAGTTTTGTTTGACGTTTGACAACGTTGCTATCAATATTTAATACAGGGTCAGGCCTGTCCCACTCGGTATCGAACTGTAAGTACCCCTTTAAAAGGGCAGATCACAAGGGACTCACAAGCGAGCGGTGACGCGCGCGCATGATTTTTTCGTCGCATATATCTACTACTACGTACTGATTTAACCGCTGTGACAGAATCATTATTAATCTGATAAATATGAACAATTGAAAAAAGTCAAAGAAATATTTCAATAAAGTAATTAAGACTTTAAAATACAAAAAAAGATAAAAAAATACACAAACATAGCAAATAAACCAATTTGTTACAAACAAACCGCATACAACACATAAATAAACAGAAGGTACTATGTTTAAGTTGTAAAAAAATCCTGACCAGCTCCTACTACAATCGAATAAAACTATTATAAAATATACGTTGGGTTACTAAAACTCGATTATTACTATAAAAAAGTTTGCTATTAGTAGCTATAGTAATTAAAAGAAGATTATTTTATTTTCTAAAAGGTGACAATTTTGATTTCGTCAGAAAGGGTACCTCTTACGCGATAGAAAGAGAGCGCACATGTAGGCAAATATAATTGTAGGCACCTAGCACTGCGCGGTCGGAATTTGAACTTTATAGTATCGCAGCAAGAGTTGTTATTTTTTTAAACGGGTTTCACGAGTTGGACTTCTGTTGGTACTACTAATATATATTCTGTGACAGGGTGCAATTTAACCTTCCTGCCAAATTTGGATATATTGATCCTTGTTAAAAATAAAAATACACGTATTTCTTCTTTTATAATCACTCAGTACTAAAATTTTGAGAAATAGCCTCCGAAAGTTAGCCTACCAAACACCACAAAATATGGACACATGCGCGACCTGGCCTCGCCACGCCGCGCCCTTCCATTGACATTCTTGCAGTAACGGATTAAGACTACTTGATGCCCTAAGCAATGAATGAATGAATGAATGAAAATACTTTATTGCACCAAAACAAACATGACATACAATACTTAATAACTATAAGAGTAAAAAGTACAAAAGGCGGCCTTATCGCTACAAGCGATTTCTTCCAGACAACCCTTATTGTAAAACTATAAAGTAACAGTAGTAATAGATGGTAGGTGACTACATAGACAGCTAAGTGTAAACTTTTTAAAATATTTAAGTATATTACAAATACATCAATCCATGCCTGTGGGCCCCCCTATCCGTATCTCGACCGACTCGATCCATATCAAAATCGGTCTTTGAACCTTAACTCTTCTGGTGCCCCCTCAGACGTGATGCCCTAGGCAATTGCTTAATTTGATTAATCCGTCACTGCATTCTTGTTATTATCATAAGTTGCGAATTTTCTCTTCATACTTTGACGGACTTAGGACCGTCAAATGTAAAGGACGTAGACAGGTATGTTTAGCATAAAATTAATTGATACACATCAAAAGAATGGAAAATTACAACTTTTTAATTACGAAAAATAAGCACTTTAGAAATTTATAATTAATCTAAACCACAACCTTTGCATTTAGGCGTATTTAAAGAATTCAATTAACTTATGTACACAGTACAACTAATTAAAAATCAAAATAACCCACCTCTAAATCTTATTTACTTCAATCTTGTCTACACTTAACATAGTTCAAACTGCAATCCGTTTTGCTCTAAGCAGAGTCTAGCGCGTTTTGCACATTGTCTTTAAGACTTTAAAAGTTTGTTAAGCACAACTTTGTCACTTTTAACCTCGTCAGAGGCATGTCTTCGAGGCTGGCTAGGCGTGTGCAGGTGTTGCGAAGAGCGAACTGTCCATAATCCGAGTCTTTGATTGTTTCGCGATTCTGATTCAGAGTACAGCTGCTGCATTCGAGAATCATCAATCAGCTGTTACGAAGACGAGGAAGGCTTTCTTGCTCGTACAGTCTCTGGGTTCCGCGTAAACTTTCGCCACTCAAAATGTAGCACCTCCACATTTCATAACACTCGATCGTGGTTAGGGTACATTGTAATTTGTAACAGACACTAATTAAAGCGCGTGGGCCGGGGGGGCCGTGACAAACAAAATAATTACGTGTTAGCTATACAACTACGCGCGTGGCACTGAACGGTCGCTAGCGACCGGCGGGCCTCCCGCCTCCCACCCCGCGCGTCACCCCCGCTTTACCAACCGGTCTTCCGATTGGATATCCCGCGCGGTGGAGTAGCGGTCGCAATATCGTAATTATTATGAACTTATGAAGTGACCATTGTGCATCGATTTTTTTTGGGATAAAATATGTTATTGTAAAAAAATTAACACCCAATTTTTTTTGGTTTAATGGACTCACCTAATGATACCTAAGCCCCAAAAAAAATTTGGCAGGTAGGTTTAATTGCACCCTGTATAATTATTATTATAACGTGTGCAACATGTCGGATTTTGGATGGATTCAGGGGCGTAGCTAGCGCCGTATTTGCCGTATCAACTATACGGAGCCACCAACGTTTTTCAGCAAAACTAATAAAAACTTTCCCCCTCCTAAATTGGGCACCCAAACAAATTTTTATCCGGGGCACCGGGGACTGCCAAGGCAAACTACGCTTCTGGTCGGATTATTTACTGTTTGTGCTACTAGCGCCCTCTGCTTCAACCTTTGCGTAATACTCCATATTTATAACATAGCTTGCTATATTTAGAACATAAATTCTTCTTTATTTAGATTTTAGAACATTGCTAATATAAGTATACCTAACTGTAATATTAAGCGGTATAGCTGTAATTTTATCGGCGAACAGTATTGTTTTCCTTCAAAACTGTACCGAGATATTTACAATTTCAATGGGAGTTATTATAGTAATTGACATTGCGTCTGATTTGTCCTTGCCTAAACAATAAAGATAATGAAAACGCCCGCCAAACGCCAAGTGCCAACTGATGCAGAACAAAGTACAAATTACAGACGGTATAGTTCATTTGAAAGGGCTGCAAACACTTGGACGATAGGAAGGATGGTGTATGGCCACCATTATTATAGGGCAAGACAAGCTGCTTTATCAAGGTCCGGAGTTCTGAGGACGAAGGGCCGTTATCAGTGTAAAGGTTTGTTGATACTGACTTGAGTTTCCAAGAAATAGGATATTTATTAACTAACGTGGGAGAGCCATGCTTCGGCACGAATGGGCCGGCTCGACCGAAGAAATACCACGGGCTCACAGAAAAAAAACAGCGCTTGCACTGTGTTCCGCCGAGTGAGTGAGTTTACCGAAGGCCCAATCCCCTACCCTTTTCCCTTTCCTACCCTGCCCGCCCCTATTTCCTTTCCTACCCTCCTCTATTCCCTTCTCTACCCTCCCCTATTACCTCTTAAAAGGCCGGCAACCCACCTGCAGCTCTTCTGATGCTGCGAGTGTCCATGGGCGACGGAAGTTGCTTTCCATCAGGTGACCCGCTTGCTCGTTTGCCCCCTTATTAGTTATTACATAAAAAACTGCAATATTTTCACGCTAGAGGCAGTACAAGCATAGCCAGTAAAAAAAAGTTTTTCTGTTTACAGTCTATGATATAATAAGGTCGGAGCCAAGGCCGCTATTAGCACAGACAGTAGATAAACAATAATTAACAATATTAAATAATTAAAATTGAAAAAATCCTCAAACGTTAGGACCGAGTATTTTAGGACCAATACGATTTGCAAACCTTCGAGAAGATAGCGTCTTATATTGCCAGCAGGCAGCAACGCATAGTTGCTTTTCTTATGTTTCGAATGTCCATGGGCGACGGCAGTAGCTTTCTATCATGTGTCCCGTTTGCTCGTTTGCCCCCTGATTTTATGAAAAAAACGTCAACTACTTCTATGCTGGTGCTGCCTCTAACGTGTAAACACTGCAGAAACTTCTATTTCTTAATTTATACTTTCATTACAGCATGTTTATCGCTGTAAATGGTGTTCGGTTTTAGCGCCTTCACATAACAAAACACTAATATATGCGGCCTCGTGCTCAATACTGCGAAAGTGCTACTTGAGTGTCATCTTGGGCTTGGTAACTAGTGTATCTTATTCATTGACACACCCATTATTACTTAATAAGTTCAGAAAACTATATTTTATGCCGACTTAGGGCCTGCTTCACCACTTCCTGATAAGTGCCGGATAGGCTATTCACAACTTATCTGACAGATTCTCCATACTATTGTTACGGATACGGACGCGTAGTGCCATCTAGCGTCAACTTGTGGAACCACACGGGGAATTTAAAACCGCATTTAAAACCCTCTACTCGATATAAATATTTCGTTAGACTTCCAGAAATATTCCACACTTGTTTACACGAATAGGGTACATTCAAGAAATGAATGTTCTGGTACAGTCTAGGACTCTTTCGCTGTTTGTGGACCGATTTTCAAAATTCTTGTGTTGTATATAATCTTAATGAATGTATTTTATTTTCTTAGGAAAACTTACTTAAAGATAACGGCATGCAAACATAATTACTTACCACAATTTCGCTTACAGTAATATAATGTGAATAGTTATCTTTTTAGTCGTTATTTACGCATAAAGCCTTGTGGTCTTGTCATAAAGTTAATATACGTCTAGCGGAATAGAGTAACAATCTCGAGCTGTCAAACGAAACCGAAATTGGTTTCATCTGTGTGTAAAAATATGTTTACGTATAATAATAATAATAATAATAACTACACAAGAATGATTGAACAGATTTCTATGAGATTAAATTGTCAACGTGCGGCACGTGCCGACTGGACGTCAAAAAAAGAGTGCTGCTGTCATGTATTACACGTCTCTTTTTCCCACGCAGTGTTATTGATAGTGGCATCTCTCTTGCTCAGGCCTTTGTTTCTCTATTCCGCCAGGTATATTAACTTTATGGGTCTTGTAGATATCTAAAATGAGTAAAATTATTATTTCTTAACAAAAAAAATTAACACGACTTCCACAGTAAAAACAATATTCTTAAAATAATCTAAACAGTATGAAATAATCCTTATTATTCATTAGCGCCTTTTTCAAAATAGACTAAACCTCAACTTATTCTGTACTCAATCTTTATTCTTTTGAAGTCCTGGCTAAGTTCTATGTCAAGTACTTATTTCAGTTCTGCCCCTCTATCATGAGCTCTTAAAGCCAGCCAGAATACTGACTGGCTCGCATTTTGGTACCATGACCTCTATTTTCCAGCCAGTCAGTGGTCACGTGACACAAAACTCACTTCTCCATTGTTAACTGAGTAATAATTTCGAATCATGACAACACTTCTGACATAAGCTCGCTTGCTTTTACGTCAAATACAGCAATTCAATAAACACCAACCAACGAGCACGGACGTAAAAAAAATACGGACGGATCGCCATTAAGAAATGAGTGAAGCACCCTTAATAAGCCCAGGCGATCATATGTACACATCTTGCACAAACACTCGCACTGTAATAAGCCGATCGTACCGCCATTACGCAATTAGACTGCATCGCGGTGACACATCTTTGTCATTCATAAATAAAAATAAATATGCCATCTTGTGTTGTAAAATGGTGCAAGAACAATACAACCTTACACAAAAAACATCAAGGAATAATATTTCATAGGTAAGATAACATATTTTTAAAGTATTTTGATAAAATAATGTAAATATTAATTCAACTTCAACAGGTCAGTAATGTCCATAACAAAGTGGGGAAATTTTCCCCAAACCGGGGAAAATTTTAAATTATTTTCAAATAATCAAATAATTGATTTTATTGTCTTTTATTAGTGTCATGTAAGTATTTAGCATACTATTGACCAGTAATTAGGCAGGAATACAATAATAGGGGTGTAGACAGTAAACGAAATCTAATACAAATTATTGTTTTTTTGAGAGTTTGTATTATAGAATTACCGAAAATGGACATATTTTACATAATAACTTTATAATATTTTTTTATATTTAATAAGTGATTTTTTTTATTGAAATAAGAGTGTATTTATTTTTTATACATATTTTTAGGTGTAACAAAATACTTATGTACTATCAGAGAAGTTGATTCCTATGCAAATCGGGGACATAAGTAGTTTGGTTGCGTTACGTCAAACCCAGCCGACAGATCACAATTAACATTGAATTGACATAAGTATTCGACCAAATAACGTTGGTCTGTCAGTTGCATAGGAATCAACTTCCTTGATGGTACATCTGTAAAATAAATATATTTCCTAAAAATAGTCTACACCCCTATTAATTTCTTAATTTACAAAAGTGGATATAACTGTTGTTTGACGACCTCTGTGGCTCAGTGTGTGGGCTGTCGGTGGCTCAAGCCGGGGGTCGCGGGTTCGAATCCTGCCGACGGAACAAAAAGTTTTCAAAGTTCCTGGGTCATGGGTGTGTATTAAATATGTGTATCATATAATAAAAATCTTAAATATATGTATAGTATAACAGTATTAAATATATTTCCGTTGTCTGGTACCCGTAACACAAGTCCTTCAGGTACTTAGCACGGGGTCAGACTGACGTGGTGTGAAGCGTCCATAGATAAAATTGTTGTCTTAGATTTCCTTCAGTAGTAGGGGAGGGAAGGTGCTATTGGTGTAGTCACCCGAGCGTCATTGAGACCTAGTAGGAATGAAAATATTGAATGGACCTCTAGACCAGGAATAAATTTAACACCATGTTAGGGGATTTGATTTGACGTTAGCGCATGGTAGAACTCTCGATAGCTCTAACAGGCCGTTAACTGATTTAACAAGCCATTATTTATTTAACATTACTTAATTGTTTGATGAAACGGGTTACGGGACTTAAGTATCTTATATCTTTTCGTATACAGGTTTCTTATATAGGTTTCGGGGGCGATAAATCTGTCTAGCTAGGAATTATTTTTAGAAAATGTCATTTTATTCGTGTTTTATCGAATACCGAGCAAGGCTCGGTCAAATAGCTAGTAATAATTTTATTATTGTAAATGTTTGTACATAATCATTATTACTAATAATGTTATGTAAATAATATACTTCTCTGTACGTAATATGTGTTTTTTTTCTATCTATAGTGTCATAAAAATAATATTTTCATTATGACATCTTTAACAACCGCTTACATTTCTGAAGCGAAAAAAACATAAAAATATGTTTAAGTATAAAAAATACATTTAACTTGTCTGAGTTTACAAAATTTAAAAGTAGGGAAGTTTATGATTTACATGGCAACCCTCATATCACGCACACGTCCTACACGGGCGGCCATAACTAGGCTTCACTCGTGATTAGAGAAGGTTACGTCCGTACTTTTTTTACGTCTGTGCCAACGAGTAGCTTTTACTGAATAGTTTACATTTTAGTAATTTTATTTATTAATATTACATACTTTTTAGTCTTAAATTATATTGCTATTTAGTTGGTTAGTTACTTAATAAGTTATATTTTAGTCTATAGCATATATTTTAGTGAAAATAATTCGTTATTAAAACCAAAAAACTAAACATTCGAAGTGTCCAAATTTTTGGAAAACGATTAAGTAGGTATTCTCAAGTTAATCACGAAGTGATACATAAGAAACGTAGAGACCTTAGTAATCCATTTAGTGTTAGTGAGGTTTCAGAATAATAACATAAGTGAGGTGTAGTATACCTATATGTCTAGTCAACAATAAGGTTTGCATTTGTGCGATGAGCTAAGACTGCATTGATTTAGTACACAAGAAACACATACTTACAAGGTTTAAGGAACACAAGTGTTGTGTATAATTACTTACTGTAAAACAAGTATGAATTTTCACCAAAAACCTACAGGTACAATCTTATAGTTGCATTGTAGGTTTTTGTGTTATTTCACAAACTATTTCCTTGTAAATCTGAAGTATTATTGGTATATGCATGATAAACACTGCACCAAAGAGGTAAATTCAATATTACTTACTTTTAACAAGAATTTTCAGAACACGACCTTTTAAACTTTAGATGTATGTATAACATGCTCCGGATAAACATTGACACACCTAAACTTCTAGAAAAGTTAAATAATTGATAATATCATAGAATCCCAATTAGCTAAATTCTCATATGAGCACTTTTTCATTTAAGTATAACTTCTTCTCTTGACTACAATATGGTATTATATGATGGGAATAGTGTAAATCACTAAATTTTACTCAAAAACAAAAACCTACATTATAGTACTTTTCCAAAAAAGACTTACTTAATAAGAATTGCATAACAAACATATGGAACTTATTGTTCATAAAACATAATATTATCATAGGAACATATATTATTATGTATTACCAAAAATACTTTTGTACTTACCTCAATAATAATAATAAGTATTAGTTTTATATTAAATTAAAACTTAAAATACATGAGGACTTACTATGTACTTCTTAGGAACCTATCTTAGGAGCATTTCGTACAATCTTTTGATTGCAGTAGGTCTTTGTGTTATTTCACAAACTATTTCCATGATAAACGCTGCACCAAAGAGGTAAATTCAAAGGTATTACTTTCTCAATAACAAGAATTTTGAGAACACAACCTTTGAAACTTTAGATTCATGTATATTCACGAATAAATATTGACACACACACATACACCTAAACTACTAGAAAAGTTAAATCATTGATAATATAAAATCCAAATTAGCTAAATTCTCATATGCACTTTTTCATTTATAACTTCTCTTGACTACAATATGATATAATATATAATGGGAATAGTCACTAAAACTCAAAAATATAATCCTACATTACTTATAGTACTTTTTCCAAAAAGACATAACAAAAATTGCAAAACAAACATACTTATTGTTCATAAAACATAATATTTTCATTGGAACTTATATTATTATTACCAAAAATTCTTTTGTACCTCAATAATAATAATATTAGTTTTATATTATTACATTAAAATTTAAAATACATTTTAAATTTTAATGTAATAAGGACTTTAGTAAGTCCTCATGTATTATACATTTTAAAAAGATGTGGTCGTTTTAGGGACCTATCAGACAGAGTGGTCACGCGTTGAAGCATTTGCGTTGGAGCAGTCAGTGTGTGTGTGGCATTCTACAACATAATACAACACAAAGAACACAAAACCCTTGACCGCTCTCTGTCTGAGATATCCCAGGCAATTTCCCATAGTTGCAACTTGCAATGCAGTTTCTAATTGTTATTGGTTTGCCAAATAAAAGTCTGAAATTATAATATTGTTTTTATCTTTCATCAAAAGTTGGTATTTGAACTCCTTTAATAATAATAAATTAATATTTACACAAGGGATATTTGATTCATCTTCTTTGATTTTAAGTGACAAGACCTTGTTTAAGATTTCCGCTGTATAAATATTTTTATAAGTATAATATAAAAGAGATTTAACACTTGCCTATCTGATACTAGGTTGATAATAAGGTTAAAGACAAATGTAGTACCTATTGATGAAAGCTGTGTATGAATATGTATCTAAGGTAGGTATATTTAAGTGAGAAAATAAATGAAAAAACATTTAAAAACGAGTATTTATTAAATTTCTTTTAATTAAAGCTTTTGAGTGAATATATATTATCTTCCTAGGACTTCGTCATCATTACACTTGCAATTCTTTATTATAAAATGTAGTACTTATAGTATCTCAGTGTTAGCAATCATTCTTTATCCTGAAAAATATTTGGTTCAGCGTACACAGTACTAATAATGTAAAATGCCTTACAAGGCACGAAAAGGGGATTATTAAACTTATAAATTGCCTGTTTATGTTACAATAATACCTATTTGAAAGCTCAAAAAAACGTAGGTGTTCAAGAATGAGTTCAAGTTCAACAAACTATGTTCAACTCATGACATCAACTCTGTTGTAATGCATGTAATTGTAATCCACAAGTTTGATGCATTTCTAAGACTTTTTCATGGTAGATTATTTAGTGTAGGTATCAAATAGGTATAGGATATAATAAACTTATCAATTTCTTGCTTAAAACATAATCTCTATAAACTTAATAACAATATCTAATTATCTTTTTTTTTTGTCTCCTTCTTCTTCTCTTTTTTAATTGCCGACTCAGTTAGTTGCCAATGTCAGAGAATTCTTTCTCCTCTAGATCGCCATGCTTGTGATAATATAAACATGAAGGAGTGTTATTTTCTCAGTGTTTTCATAAAGGGCTTATAAAATACCAAAAAATATAAATAAAACCATTTACACATTTATAATAATTACCTTTAAATACAATAAATCGGTGCAAAAGTAACTATTCCTACATTGACCACGTTATATATTAGAAAATAGTATATTTTATAATAAAAAATATCAATCTTTTTTTAAACTATATTTTCATCTTGATTTACAATTTTTCCGTTAGTCGTTATGGCTAAGCCATTTCAATTCCTAAAAAAAAAACAATTCCGTTAGTCAAATTTGACGTTCGTGTTTGACATTTCTTAATCCAGTTCAGAGACAAATATTACAGGTTAAAACCATTGAGAAGTAAAAGTGCAAATGATACCGAAACAGAACCACTCACTTTACAACTGTTTACATACCTGCACGGATTAGCTCAGGTTTTGACAAAGTTAATGATAGGGGTCCTTGGCTGGTACCGACTGGCGATTTCAAACGAATGAAGATTGAGTACAGAAGTAGTTGAGGTTTAGTCGAATTTTGAAAAAAAAAACACTAATGCATGCACCTAGCATGACCCTATTAACAATCCAGGAAATTGTACCAGCAGTAATATTGTAGTAGTGTCATTACTGCGACTGTAGTATAACACATTATATTACCAGTATCATTACTACAGCGATTGCCACAAATAGCCATAATGTAATGACAGATTACGATAATGATGATTGTGATGACAATAGCCAAGCTACTCGCAGCTAGTTTTCATATTAAACCGAGAGCATTCAGACACATTTTCTGAGGTTTTCTGACTGTAATTTATCAGTTAAATATGTCCGCACTTAAGAGTAAACGCTAAGACTGGATTGCACCAACTAACTTTAACCTTAACTATAACCGGAAAAATTGACAGATGTCGTATGAGATATGGGGTGTTTGAACGCCATATTTAACTTTAACTTTACCCACGCCTCTGGTGCAACCCAGTCTTAGGGGGGTATTACATTATTATTTATATATAATCATTTCTATGATCATATATAGGATCCAATATATATGATCATTTGATCATATCTGCATATTACATTATCATATTTCATTGATCCTTTTTTTCAATAGCCAATGGAGAGCGCTAACGCTGACAGGTATTGACGTCAGGGTTACCAGGATCTCAGAGAATTCGATTTGTCAAAAGACATCGTCATTTTTAATAAGTATGGCTTGTTTTTTGTTATTTCAGCAAGATTATCCAAGTATTAGAAAAATAATTACATTACATTATTTGAAACATATTAACGAACAAGAAATTATGAACTCTTTTTTATATTAAATAACTGGCAACACCTATTTCTATGACCGTATTGGATCCAATCTCTCAGCAAATGTCAAAAATCTATGACCAAGGAAGAAATTAATCATATATCTATATTACATTAACCAATATCATTGACTCAATGATCTCGGATCCAATATATATGATAATCTAATATCCCCCTTAGACTCTTTTTCCATACAAACGTATTCTCCAATTTACTCCCTGGACAATGCGTCTAGACTCTAAACAAATGATTTTTTTATACAATTTAGGATCTGTAAAATCTATGCCCCTACGTTCGATTTTTTCTAAATTTACTGATAATAAAAAATATGACCCTTCAAAAATCGCAAAAAAACGACTGGACTTGACGTTCAGTTCGATAGATGAAAAAAAAATTTCTGCTGTCATGTACCACACGTCTCTTTTTACCATGCAGCATTACTGATAGTGACATCTCGCTTGCTCAGGCCTTTGTTTCTCTATTCCGCTAGGCTTTATGGTCCAGACACAGCCGCGGGAACCGCGCGGTTTTGACCCGTTCGTTTTAAGAGCCTACTGTCAAAACGCTAGCCCCGCGTACACACACCGCTATCCTCCAATCGTGTACAATGATTCCATGAATCATGCTCTCGGGTAATGTGCTTTACGTTGCAGCTAATAGTGAACAATATCGCGTAATAACGGTTCGCGCATTATAGCACGAAAGTAAAGGTCGTAAGTTCCAAAACTGTTTTTGATGATTGCTTAAAAACTAAATACAATAGGTACTAATATTTCCTTTAGCTATTATTTCATAAAGTGTGTGATTGTAGTGAAGCAAGTTATTTAATGATAGTAACTCAATAAGTGTAACAAATATTTCTTGAATAGCCCAAATCGAGTCAAAATAAGTGAATCGTGTTTTCGGTTAGCCAAATATCAGATAAATATACAATGATTAAATAAATTTCAATTTCATTTGAGTCAATCGTCTTCCAGGATCGTAAATCGTAATACTTAATACTTGTTAAAAAACACAGCAAAATTTGACAGACCGCTCTTAACCGCCCGGAGTATACTACAAAGGCGTTCGGTTTCTGGACGGGAACAAGGTAACGAATGGTTTCCGAACTGAACTAGCGATTTTCATGAAATTTTCATAGGACGCACAAGATCACCTGGTAGTACGCGACTCAAAATTTACATAATTGTTTTGCCAGACACCCCCAGAGAATAAGTAATTCAAAGTTTTTTAGAAACGCATATCGCATTCACTCAACACGACCGAGTTGGCCTACTGTATACTGTATTGTGTTAAGCACATCTGGCATTTCATTATGTGGTTATCGACCTACATCGAAGAAACAGGTTCCACGCGCGGTAAATACATACTTAATGTCTACTTATTGCAAAATTGCATTTAAGCCGTCAGTAAACACGCGTAGGAATTTGCTTACGGCCGTTCCCAATATTTGATCTATCTCTGGTTTTGCCTTACTAGAGATAGGAATAGCTCACAATTGACATAAAATTTTATGTCTAATGTGAGTTATTCCTATCTCTAGTAGGGCAAAACCAGAGATTGATCAAATATTGGGAACGGCCGTTAGAGGTCGACAGCACTAACTTATTTACGGCCATTCTCAATATTTGATCTATCTCTGGTTTTGCCCTACTAGAGATAGGAATAGCTCACATTAGACATTAGAGAATTATATGATATATTTTATGTCAATTGTGAGCTATTCCTATCTCTAGTAGGGCAAAACCAGAGATAGATCAAATATTGGGAATGGCCGTTAGAGACATATATTTCATGTCAATTCATTATTCAATGTTAGCTGCGATCGATTGTATGTCAATTGTAATAAATAAATAATCAAATCTTTGCCGCCCGGGGCAAGTGCACCCTCTCGACCCCCGGGATCCGGGCCTGCCTAGGATGGCGGCAGAGTTCGAACATAGACTGCGACACTAACTTGTTTAGAAGAGACGATGATGCACTAACTTATTTAGACGAAGCCCGCAGGCCGTTGCGCCAAAATTAGTTTGAAATTAGAAGTACACTGTACTGTATATGTCCTTTCCCAGTTCAGCGGTTACGTGAAGAGATAACAAACATACAAAACAGAAACTTTCGCATTTATAATATAAGTATGGAGTATTATGGATGGAATATATGGCCAAACTACGATATTATGTCATATTATAACCCGCGTTGCGCTGAAATATCTCTCGAGAACCGTACATTTTTCAGTTTTCACAACCAGGATCTCATTGAATTATTTACAAACGAGAAACCAAGAAAGAAACCGCACGAAACGCCTAGTAATATATAAATTATAGAGCTACATTACTAACAGCGAGAAACACGGGAAGCGACGCGCCTGGGTAGAATTACACGACCACAATCCTGCTAGGCTATTCTCTAAGGAACACGTTAAGGCTGTGCTCTCCGCTGTTATCACGGATGTCGCAGCCGTGACATCGTTCGCTGTTACCACGGCTGTAGAATTCGTATTCTGTAAGCTCTATTAGCTCGTCGACGATGTCTCGGCTGCGGCTGTCGGCGAGGCTGCGGCTCAGATAGTGGACTCGACTATAGATACATTTTTGTCTTAGGAATTTTAGTTATTTTGTCCCGATAAACTCTATATTATTAGAACTTTTATAGTAATAATCATTTGTAGTACATACTTGAACAAATTCAAATAGACAAAATTATTAATGCATCGAAAAAATATCCAAAAAGTTGAAAGTACCAAGATATGAACCTCGTATCCATTGAGTTACTCGTCGCATAAAAAAAACTCGCTTGGCCTTCTACACTTACGTATGTAAACAAAATATAAAGAATGTAAACAAAAGTGCAAACCAAGGGACATGAAATAGATTTAACTTCATTTAAATTATAGCTTTAGTTTTACTGTTTACAAAAAGAATTTGTACTACGCGATAAGAGTAGTGTACCTCGGCTCGAGTGACCCGCGCCAACCACTTGAAATATTTCGTGGTTTCATAAACATTGAATAGTCTTTGTCTGAGATTCGTGAAAGTTGGATTCTTGTTTCGTAAATCAATGTGGTTTTGTAATAAGTGAATAAGTAATTAATATAAAATGTGCTACGTAAAAAATAACTAATATTGAATAAGTACTTGGTATGTAACTATGTACCCGCGTATGTTTAATGTTTTGTACTCAGTGTTCATACAAGCTGTAAGTTAAGCGTAAAAACTCGATAAAAACACCGTTTAGTATGTAGAAGAAAGTTAGAGACTAGAAAGATTTATACAAAACGTGAATTTCAAGATTTTTGTGTGTGGTTACAATTTTGTCATTGTCGGGAGTCGGGACTCGGGGCTCTAGCGACTTTTTGAGGTAAGCCGCAAGAGTTATTTTTATAGTGACTTAGCATTTGACTTTCGGTTTATACGTAAAAAAAATTAAAACAGTACATTATTTAGGGTGTACATTTCAGTAAATAAGTACAAAATCATACAAAATCTTTGGCGACAGCCACGAAATAGTAGCTTTTCGTTTGACATTAAAAGTTGTAGGCGTTCGCCGAGGCTGTAATCGAAGCTGTAGGCTGTTGAGCTTAGAGAATACGAATTTCTTACATGAAATGTCAAAAAGTGATTCCATATCACCCCACTTACAGCCGCGTGGCGCTAGTATCGAACAGCCTAGAAAACATAAACAAGTGAATACCAATCTCGATCTCACGGCTGTAACAGCCGATGTGATTACGGCTGTTTTAATATTTGCTCTTAGAGAATAGCACTGCTGGCCATTAGTCAAGACTTTTTTTATCACTTCTTTATAGAATCACTGTGTCCATTTTAAACATTTCTATTGGCGATTCTATAAAAAAGTAGTAAAGAAAACGTCTTGGCTAAACGGCCTGATAGCTAGTGGATATAGTCTAGATATTGTGGAGTGTGATTACAATAAATTACATAGGGGGTTCCACCACGTTTGCACCACTTAAGGTGCATGCATGCACTACTTATTTACGATATAATTAATGGCTGTACTATCCCAATCAGCTTTGTCCACACTGTGGCTTTTTCTGTTCGTCAAAGGCATGCGTTATAGTGCAGTCAACAGCGAACGTGAGGTAAGCCTGCGACGCATGCATGACCGTATCCAAAAAACAAAAATTACAATGTTGGCATTGCGTTTGTTGACGCATTCAATTGTTGAATGTGCCAAAATGAAAGTTGAATGAAGGAAAATAACGAAAATTGAAGATCCTGTATCCATCCATATGTGACATTTAAACTGTCACTGTCATTAGGATTGTATGAATTATACTAAACTTAGTATTCAACAAAATGCCATGGGAGATATTTTAGGATATCATGACTGATAAAGTCAAACCCTGGTATTTATAATGGATCTGTGAAATTATATTCTCATCTCATCAACATCTTAATTCATGGCAATTTTTGTCAGATGCTTGGTGGGTATTAAAAATAGGAATTGTAGCTCATTTGCTCAACTGTGGTTTAAATGTTGATTACTGATTTCGGCTAAGGTTCACAAACCTACCCCAATTTTTTTTTTGGCGGTCAGAAAGGTTGAGGATGGATGTTTTGGGTTAGATAAACGTTTAGGAAAATTTCTCATTTGAAATTTTTGTAATCTTGAGATAAGGTCACAATATGTTTTGTGTTTATGTGTTACTTACTTACTAACTTAGTGCTTTCAAGGCTTCATAAGGCTTTGGTGAGTGGGGGATGATAATTATTCATTCTAAAACTATTATATAAGAACAGTATATTATAATTCTTAGGTAATTAACAGCAATGTTGGCCCAATAAGATTTGATTGGGTTGATTGGGTTACCGGGAGGGTAGCCATCTAACCTTTACCCAATCAAGTGCCATTTGCCCAAGCGTCAAGTGCCCTTAGCCATTGTGGTTATTTTTTTGTGCACCACCCAGAAATAGGAGTCCGTCGACTTATAATTATTATTGAATTAAAAAAAATGGGGTAGGTTTGTAAACCCTTACCTTATAAAATATTAGGTAAACCTGTATTGTTATGGGAAATAACTACTTTATAAATGTTAATTAACAAATATCATATACTTAAATGAATATCATGACTTAGTATGTATATATAAATATATATGAGAATACTCCTTAGAGAATAATGAGAACAATATTATTCTAACACAAATAAGCAAATAGTCTACCATAATAATATTATGTTGAACTACTTACCAATACAATAATATCTTGTCTTCTTTGATAGTCTTGTTACGTAAAAAATAATGTAATAGGCTCGCCGTCGAAGCTATTTGAGACACAATTAATAACAATATATAGGAGAAGCGAGTTCTTAAATCAGGATTAACCGCACAAAAATATTGATTCGGCGAATGGCCTTATACAGGTATAACTTATTCGTTGAATTCCAAATCAAGTCCGCACTGTTTTTGCACTTATGCTCGGAAACTGTTTACGAAGAACGGCAGACGCGCGTTGGTCACATAATTTCCACCAAGAATAAACAGTTATGCGAAATAAATTGCGATAAGTATTGCTAGACCGTAGAAGCACAGTTTGCACGAAGTGATGTCATTACTCACGTCAATTGTCACATGTCAACTGTCAAATATTTTTTTACGTTTCACTTAGGTTACACACAATGAAATAAAGGAAGACTTCCTTTCCACAGGTGTGTAATTAAAGAGTAGAGGTAAAAACTAAAAAGATTTATTACTTATAAAACCTACTCACGTCTCACGCACGACTTTTAAAGCAACTGAATAAGGGATTAATAAACTTATAAATTATCTTATTAGCTTACAAAAATACCGATAGTAAAGCCCAAAAAACAAAAACTCACGTATTTAATGTTAAATCCACGTGTTTGAGACATTCTTTGGCCTTTCTTAAGGTTTATTATTTAGCGGAACCACAAAACTCAACAATATCTAACATTTTTATTACATGAAATATGCAGACCGACTCCTTTGTTATGTCCTAGTAAGTAGGACATAACATTACACGCTTTTGACGCTTATACACCGGCTCTCTCCAGTCTTAGATACTACCTCAATTAAATTAATTCATGTGAGTAGTCAGTAGCAATAGCATAATATATGACATTCTCTTTGGTCAGTAGTGACAGGCGACAGCCCGCAGCCGCCAGTCTGTAAAAAAAACTTGCTAAAAAAGTAGAAGAAGAAGATAGTAAACAAAGAGAATGTCATATACTACGTAACAAATAACAATAATAAACAAGAAATAGTTGAAAATTTTACATTTTTGTAAAGGTAGGTTTTTTAATTTATATTAAATATTTTTAGTATAGTACTAAATTGTTTTACCCTAATGCCTTATATTTATGTAAATGTACCAAATGTAAAAACTTTGTTTTAAATAATACTGTCTCCAAAATCTAACCTCAAATTCAAGAATAACAAATTCAACAAGAAAAACGTAGTTTATTTTTCATAATAATTGCAGCACAATGTTTTTTCACAGATCAGATATGGATGATGAACTGAACTCTTCAGAATTAGGAACTCAGACTTACTGGCAAAAAACTTATCAAAAGGAATTATTAAATTTTGACCACCATGGTGATACTGGGGACGTCTGGTTTGGTGAAGACAGCGCCTTGAGGGTAGTTAACTGGATTTTAAAATGTGGCATAGATAAAAACACCCCTACAATTGACTTGGGTATGAATCACTATGATATAACTATTGACCTAAGAATACATCTCAATAGACTAAAGCCTTATAGATTTACGCAAAATGTATAGATCGGTAATAATAGTTCAATGAGACCGGTCAACAAACATGTAGAAATTCTGCCAATGACCTATCACAACTTGTCTCTTTATTTTATTAAGTTGTCTCATCATCGCAGTATGCAATGAGAATATTTTTGCATATCAAACAAACAAGTAGCAAAAAGTCAACATCCTAATTACGACATTCCAATGGCCTCGGATAAGATGCGAAAATTTTTGACAGAATATAAGGACAAAACTTATACCTCTATCAATCTGCCACTCTGTCTATTAAAAGAGACCTTATGGTGGCCAGATACTACATCCATACTAGAGGTAATATTATAAAATATGTGAAATTGTATTTGTTTCTCTGTCACCTCTTCATACCGAAAACTGCTGAACCGATCTTGATGAAATTTGGTATGGAGATACTTTAGAGTCCCAGTAAAGGACATAGACGTTTAATCCTCCAAAAATGTATGGTTCCCTGTTCCCGTGCGATATACGAATCTTAACATCCTTGTGAGATAGTATTTTTTTTTATTTATATATTTATATCAGGCTACATAGGTCCATACAATATATACCTTAATGACTAACATACATATAAATTATATACACTTAATAATTACACTTTATCACGATGTTATCGGTGATGTGACGCGCGCTTCATTCCGGAGTCTTCGGAATGAACCTTCGGTAGACCATATCAGTGATCAGTCGACCAGAATTCCTCCGCTTCAAAGGGCGACAGAAGATGCGTCAGCACTTTCACCACAAAGGAACTATAGTTGACCTTGTGGTGAGGCTGCAGACGTTCGACCCTCAAGTGGAGGGATGTCTTCTTACTGATGTAGTTCACGACATCCTCGACCTCCATGGACCAGTGGAGGAAAATGCATTATCTTTATTTGTAGGTTGCGGCAATGGATATACTTTATTAGAATTAGCCAGAGAGGGATTCACAAATCTTCTAGGTGTGGATTACTGTGAAGAAGCAATCATTTTAGCAAATAAAGTGGCCCAGAGTCAACACCCACATTTAAAATTTCAAGTATGTTACAAAACCTCTCATTAGAGGCCTTCGCCCTTCGGCAATCTGTTTTTTCTCTAAAGGGGGAATTGCTAAAACTAAATCCGCAAAACTTTGGCCGCACGGCGGCTATAAATTGCAATATTATCAAAGATTGTTCATGAATTAAATTTGTATAACATACAATATACAATAGAATTAATAATATTATGTATATTATAGTTGTAATAATGTATTCTTTTCAATTTCAGGTTTATGATATAATCAATGACGACATTGAAAAATTAGGTTGTAAATTTGGTCTAGTTCACGATAAAGGGACATATGATGCTATCAGTCTTAATCCAGAAAACCCCAAACAGAATGAATTAAAGTACCAAGAAAAAGTTACAGAAATGCTTAGTGAAAATGGTGAGTTGGTAAAACTTTTTTGTACCTTGTAATTTAAGATTTAGAAAAGTATTTTTGTACTTTTTTAAAGAATACTAGATGACGCTGGCAACTCCGTTGCGGCGAAATTCGTTTATCGCACGGGAATCGTACATTTTTTCGACATAAAAACTATCCTATGTGTATATGCATACCAAATTTTACGTGGGGGAGCCATGCTTCGTCACGAATGGGCCGGCCTGACCGGAGATATACCAATTACCATAGATATACCAATTACCATGGGCTCACAAAATACCGGCGTGTAACAGCGCTTACGCTATGTTTCGCCGAGTGAGTGAGTTTACCGGAGGCCCAATCCCCTCCCCTATTTCCTTCCCTACCCTCCCCTATAACCCTATTCCCTCTTAAAAGGCTGGCAACGCACCTGCAGCTCTTCTGATGCTGTGAGTGTCCTTGGGCGACGGATGTTGCTTTCCATCAGGTGACCCGTTTGCTTGTTTGCCCCCTTATTTCATTTTAAAAAAATCATAACCGGTCCAGTGGTGCAGGCGTGAAGACTTGAAGAGGTTACAGACAGAACCACTTTCTAATTTATAATGTTAGTATGGAAGTGTGGATTATGTATATTTTTATCTTATTGTTGTAATACGTAGGTTACACGATCAGTTTTTTATCAATCTGATCCATCATTCATCAATCTGATTGAATATACTGATGGTTATAGAAAGTACCTACATATTAAAAAAAATCTTTATTGAAATCTTTTAGCGCCAGCACTAGGCTAAAATATATATATATATATATATATATATATATATATATATATATATATATATATATATTTTTTTTTTTTTGTATGTTCGACCACTACTCCGTTTTCACCTTTATCATCCATATCATTTCATTTTCAGCGATCATTAAGTAGTATATATATTGAACAGGGTAGGGTTTAAAAGCGAGTGGGACCCGGGCGCGTATTTAGAACTATGCCTAGGCCTCGCGAATAATAAATGTTCGTGCAACACGTCTTACTCCGCGCTCAGGCTATCGGTCCAGTTGATATGTTAACATTTTAAACTTTCGCGTTGCATTATAATGAAACTTTTTAATCGGGACTTAACGCGACTTATTTTAGTCGTTAAACGTCGAGAAAAAGTATGTACTCGTAGTAGCATTACTACTTAAATAAGTCGCGTTAAGTCCCGCTTAAAAAGTTCCAGTTGATATGGCCATGAAATTGCTGTACTTGTGCTATTATTTATTACGTGGTCAAAGTAAAATAAATGATAAGTTGTCCATTGGTCCGTACTCCGAGAAGTGTGAATTTGGCCGCCCCCTGAATTTGCCGCCCGGGGCATAGGCCCCGACTTGCCTCCTCCTAAGCGTGAGTTCCGAGGAATCGAGGTGAACAGAGTTTCAGGCAACATCTATTACTTACAATTTACAACAGAATGCTAATGTTGGTTTATTTTTAAGGTATTTTTGTTATAACATCATGCAATTGGACTGAGGCAGAGTTAATATCACATTTTGGCGACAGATTTGCGTTGAAAACTGTGATCCCGACACCGCAATTTAAGTTTGGAGGGAAAGTGGGTAGCGTCGTGTCGTCTGTAGTTTTTGTAAAAAAATCTACTTCCTAGATGTATTAATGATTATAAATAAAATATTTTTGTTAATTTTCCAACTTTTTTTAATGATAAGTAAACAGAACTTTTCCGTTCCGTGCAAGGTTTTGTGCATCTTTTGTCAAAATAAAAAAATTGTCTTACCAACAGATGGCGCTGTAGGTATATTAATGTATTTAATTTTATTGTTTTCTGTCATTACTCATTGCCATAAGAATGGTTTTCAATAAAGTGGATGTATGTCTGTTCTCTCATCCCTGGCACTTTCTAAGCCATGAACGACTTGAAGGTATAATAGATTCGTCTTGGTCATGAGACTCTGAGAGAACCACTAGTCTTTATAACTAAATTTTAATTAGTCTCAAGGACCACTTAATTTTACATTATAATAATTTATTAAATACCTTTAAACAGGGCGAAGCAGATATAATAACAACAATTGAATACAATAAACATATATTCATTATCAAAGAATAATAATGATTGTAGAATTCTAAATACATATGACCACAAGATACCTACTATAGCTTAGTCAATGACGTTTTATTAAAATTCATTTTTTAGTTTAAAATATACGGTTTAAATATACATTAGTTGAAGCCTGTAGAAGCAATAAACAAATATAAAATACTTTGTTATAGCCATCAACTTAGAAAATAGCTGTTATTGACTAAACTATAATAATAATAAGCAACACTTAAATGCATACATAGGCAAAGTATTTACTTTTTAAGATAATATAATTTCTAAACACTTCTACACCTTTTAAAAATTGATACATAAGTGTCCCTTAATTTTAAACCTTGGCATCTTTTAGGCTTACTAGGATACTTGATTACTTTGATTATATTTTTATCCTATTTCCTAAAATATTGTACTTATATTATTTAACAAAATTTGAACACACCTCCTCTGAGTTTGCTATCAGGCTATTTACAATATCAAAAGGTTTATTATAAAAGATTTACAAATTTAAAAGTAAAACAATAATTTATGCTTTTATATTTTGTACAAACATTTCTAGTAAACATGACTTTCGATATTAATACGATAGTTGAAAGGAAACAAGTATAATAATTAGTGGGGAGGTCTGCTGAAATTTTTATAATTTGTTATATTGTGGCCAAAATATATAATAAATATATAGTGGCCACATGTGTACATCAATCAAAAGTAATCACTAATTAGAGTGAGTGTTGCGAAGCGCGCCTACCCGGCATGTGCGCTATATATTTATGACGTGGTGGTGCTATATTTTTTGACGTGGGAGAGCCATGCTTCGGCACGAATGGGCCGGCTCGACCGGAGAAATACCACGTTCTCACAGAAAACCGGCGTGAAACAGCGCTTGCGCTGTGTTTTACCGGGTGAGTGAGTTTACCGGAGGCCCAATCCCCTACCCTATTCCCTTCCCTTCTCTACTCTCTCCTATTCCCTTCCTTTTCCTTCCTTACCCTCCCCTATTACCCTGTTCCCTCTTAAAAGGCCGGCAACGCACTTGCAGTCCTTCTGATGCTGCGAGTGTCCATGGGCGACGGAAGTTGCTTTCCATCAGGTGACCCGTTTGCTCGTTTGCCCCCTTATCACATTAAAAAAAAAAAAAAATATATATATATATATATATATATATATATATATATATATATATATATATATATATATATTACATAATATAGCTATAATTCCATACTGCTTTCACTGGAGATTTCCAATCTCCAATCAGCAGTATGGAATTATAGCGCACTTTGCCACACTCACTATAGATAATATTATTATTTAAAAAATAAATTCATACCTATTTCCCAGCAAAGCAAAGAGTCTTTAATAAATAATGACTATATTAAAAGTTTTATGTTGTGTTTTGGTTGTTGGTTCCAATTTAATAATTATAAAGAAACAGAACAAACAAAAATAAAGAGTGTTACACACTTCTATGTGATGGGAAATTTAACTAACAATATTTTTATAATAATTAAGAAAACTCCAACCCTAGAAAAAATTACCTTAACTTACACAATAATATTAATTCCATGACAATATAAAGCAGTATTCCTATCTTAAAAGTTTAAACAAAAATGATTATAATATTAGGTAACATAAACAATACAACACCAAATATAATTTAAAGACCTGTAACATGTTTAAAACTACTAAAAACCCACTTATTTTACATTCCCTTAGCATAATTTATATCTAAATCACTAAATTGTACAATCACATTTTTATAAATAGCTTTGATTAGTGTGATTACTGATTACATATTATCATCATAATAATTATCACTTAATAATAATTTTTGTGTAACAGAAACGTGTAATTGGAAGTAACACAAGTTATATGGAATGTACTTATTAGTTCCTTCACATGTCTGAGGGTTCTTTGATTTATTCAGAATCAAACTAATAGATTTTAGTAAAAAGATAAACAATGGCATATTTAATCATTAATCACATATTAATCACACATCAAAATTCTACAAAGCATACTTAAAAAACACACAATATGTTTCTGCAAAAGATTTTATCTTAAAATTTTTCATCCGTAGAATAAAATGACTACATAGCTAGTTTTAGCTTCCTTAATATGGTACCATATCAGTTAATATGTTAATTCTTCCATATGATACAATAAATTACAGTATTTCATATATAATATTATGTTGACCATCAACATTATCAATAAAATTATGTACAAAAGTTCTTTTAAAGTGGTTAATAGAACCACTTTCGAGGGCTAGATGCGATCACAATATTCCTCCGGGTCCTTGTTCTGGAAAAGCATGAAACCTAAAACCACAGATATAGCCGTCAGCAGTAATATTATAAGCTGAAGTATCTTCAAACTGTTCACTTGACGGTGCAACATTTCATAATTTATTTGTAAGTTGTTCAGAGCATTTACAATAGAATCGGGCTTGTCTATGCTCAAATCTTCATTAACCTTTCCATTTTTCTGTATTTCTTTAATAGGGAATTGACATTTTAATCTGTATTCATCGACTTTACTTCCCGAAGATTTTTGCCACACCTCCCGTAATTCATTGGCCGATAGGTCAGTTTTAGGTATCTGAACTGACATAACTAGAAACATATCTTTAGATACATTACGCATTTGAAATTCAGGTTGAACAACAATAACAATGGTCTGAGATGAACCACCGGTAAGAACACCTGAACTGGGTCTGACACGGAATTTTTCGGGAGATGTTGTCCTGATTTTAAAAGATATTGGTCCCTCGTCCATATTTTTTATCGTAAACTGTCCTGTGATCTCATCGTTGACGACATTAAAAATGATCAAGCTGCTTGGATTTATTTGCAACATTTCTCCTGGGGAATGTTGGGTGTTAGGTTGCTCGGCAAATGTAACTTTTTTAGGTGTGTGTTCAGTTTGGGCTTTGTTCTCAGGTACAAACTGAAATACATAGTCATCTTGACCACCCCAGCAGGTGAGGGCTTGCTCGGGTGGAACTATATCTTTTAAAGTGTCTTTGTTTACAAACTTCATCTTTTCCACAGCCTTAGCGGGCAATAATGATTTAATAATTTTAAATGGAGCAGATAGAACCCATGGCATTTGATAAATGACAATATAATTCAGGAAAAATGGGTAGTAGCTTTTAAACAGTGAGATAATAAAGTTGACCAATTCCATATCCATGTTGCTTAAGCCGCAACCTTCCAAATCAAAAAATAATGAGACCTTTTTGCCGTTCTCTTCCCTTTCAATGCGATCGAACCAGTAAATTATTATCTTTTTAATTTCATCTATATTTTTCTGACCTTTGATGTGTTTTTTTGACTTCATTATTAACAATAAACAACCATCGATGTCACGACCGTGAGGAAAAAAAGCTCCTTCCGTAACATATTCCATTTTAATATTACCTTCATTTATTTCGTTTGCACCCTGCGTCTTGCGCCAAGTGAAAATATCCCATAGCATCTCTGTAGCTTGCTTTGGGTCGTTTTCCGAGTGCTTCATTACTCTCGTTAGATATCTTTCATCTTTCAAACGTTCCAAGTCCAAAGGGTGAAAATCATGATCAGGTTTTTCCTTCAACTTGGATTCGAATAAGTTAAGCAGATCCGCAGTTGTCATATTGCACAATAAAAAGCAGGATATTGATTATCCAGATGTTGTATAATATAAACACTGTAACACCTACATTAAACGAGTTTACCGAAAATAATAAAAGTTTTATTTTTTCGTTTTGTTTAAAAAATGTCTGGAAAGTGGAAACTGTATGAAAGTATGAAACACAGATTACTAGTATAGGTATGAAACAAATGACAACCACAGATCAATTGATTGATGAAAACTGACATTTGACAGATTTAAGCGCTTATTCCACTTGTCCTATTAAGCGCTTATTCCACTTGTCCTATTAAGGGAGTCCTAGCTAGGATCCTCAAAAATTTTGTCAAGTGGAATAACATTTAAACGTGTATTACACCACACGATATGAAGTGCCCTACATGCAGGGTGGGCATGTACCCTAGTTAGTGCGGCGCTTATTACACTACTCTGCGAATCAGGCCCTAACTCAGTTTATATACGCGAATTTCGAAAGAGTTGGACGTATTATCGTATTTACATCATGCCGTCGCGTCGTCACTATCGAAACGTCAAAAAGTTGCTGTAGCTGTCACAGCCGTGCTCGCAACAATAAATATCAAAAAAAGAAAGAAGAGAAAAATCTGGGTGATTGCAATTTGCAATTACAATACAAGACGAGAGGGAGAGAGAGATATTTGCATATTTTCAATCTTCTTTTTTATTGTTTTTACGGTTGCGCTTTCGTCAACGTACAACATTGCAGTGCAAGGCGACGGGACGAACAGACGCTGCGCAGTTGTCCACTCTACGCGCTAGTCGCGCGGCAACTGAGCCACAGTGCAGGCAACAAAAAATAAAATTTCAACTTTGACCGCGTTTTCCTCGAAACCTTTGACATGTTCTTTACTGCGTTTAGGTGTAAACGGGAAATTAAATGGCCAAATCTTTTCTCCAAAAGTTTTCAACATTACAAATGATTTCTAATTTCTTATTTAATTATTTTATAATTTTTGGGCAATTTTAGACTCGTACATTTAGCACATAAAAATTTTTTTGAGTAAAAAGACGGACAGTGTTTTCGGCGCCATTTTTAAGGCTGGTTTTATAGTTATGCGTTTCGCAGCGCCGTTGGAGCGCGCGCGTTCAAAGCTGTAACAAACGTATGGACGAACGGCGCTGCTCAAGCGCGCGACTTTAAAACGCTACTACTACCCCCATACATCTTCGAACGCGCGGCGCTCCAACGGCGCTGCCGAAACGCTTAGGCTGGTTTTATAGTTAAGCGTTTCGGCAGCGCCGTTGGAGCGCCGCGCGTTCGAAGATGTATGGGGGTAGTAGTTGCGTTTCTAAGTCGCGCGCTTGAGCAGCGCCGTTCGCCCGTACATCTTAGAACGCGCGCGCTCCAACGGCGCTGCCGAAACGCCGAAACGCTTAACTATAAAACCAGCCTTAGGCTGGTTTTACAGTCACGCGTTTCGGCAGCGCCGTTGGAGCGCGCGCGCTCGGATATGTATGGGGGTAGTAGTTGCGTTTTAAAGTCCGCGCGCTTGAGCAGCGCCGTTCGTCCATACGTTTGTTAGGCTGGTTTTACAGTCACGCGTTTCGCAGCGCCGTTGGAGCGCGCGCGTTCGAAGCTGTAACAAACGTATGGACGAACGGCGCTGCTCAAGCGCGCGGACTTTAAAACGCAACTACTACCCCCATACATATCCGAGCGCGCGCGCTCCGACGGCGCTGCCGAAACGCGTGACTGTAAAACCAGCCTTACAGCTTCGAACGCGCGCGCTCCAACGGCGCTGCGAAACGCGTGACTGTAAAACCAGCCTTAACTATAAAACCAGCCTAAGGCATATTTTTCAATCAACATTTTTATGCGTTTCTACCATAGATTTAATATTTACTGTCGTAGTTTCTACTGTGTAAAATATTAAAATATTAGCTTTTTTGTGAAAATGAATGATTAAGAAGCGATTAGCATGAAGAAAAAAAGTAGGTCAAGTAAATTATAAAAATTAAAAAATTAAATATTTTATTCACCAAAACCATTTAATAAAATATCAAAATTACATAATAATAATTATTATTGTAATAATTAAGTCCTTTAATATTTATACCTACTTTATAACTTAGCAATTCTGTCTTCTTTAAACCACGTTTAAAACTAAATTTCAACCCCAATGATGTGGGCTAGGCTAGCCCACATCATTCATACATTTCAGAATCGTGCCCCGGGCATTGTGCTTTGCGCTGCAGCTAATTATAGTAAACAATATCGGGTAACAACGGTTCCCGCATTATAGCACGAAAGGGTCGCAAGTCCCAAAAATGATGATTTAACTTCATAATTAAACACAATAGTAATATTTCCGTTAGCCATTATTTTATAAAGTGTGTAATACAGTGCAAGTTATTTAATGATGGTAACTCAGTAAATACAAATTGTACAGATAGTTTGACTGGGTTGAATATACATATATTTAAATAAAATATAAGTTTAAAATAGCAAAAACATCAACAATTATTCAGTACCTATGCAACTAAAAATATAATTTATAAATCTTAAAGCTCATAAAATGCAAAATGATGTATTTATAATATAACATGTGGGTAAACATAAAAAAAAATGTCATTGCACATTGGTCTACTTGTATCCTTCAGTCATAATTATATTACCTCTGACAGGGCCCATAAAATACTAAATAACTAGGTACAATTCTTGCAATCTACGAACGCGCGTAGCCTTTATATTTTGCAGTTATAATTATTGTAAATAGACATTTTCGTTAGTGTGCATACTGTGTACCTGACGGATCAGAGTAATTTGTATTTCGTGCAGAGCAGTCAGTACCGAGCGAGCCATGTACGCGTGTAATAGATGGTCACTCACACTACTAAGGGCGCCGCATGCTCGTAGATTGCAAGAACTATATCTCATAATATCTGCCGACGGTCAAAATTTTCCCAAATAAAATGTACCTACTCTCCAGCACCCCCAACAACTTTTTCTCCACCAAATTCTACATTTCTTTTAACACATAGGTACATCATATCACTAGTGCCCTCATCTCAACAATGAATGATTCAACTTATATATGTACTATCGGAGAAGTTGATTCCTAGGCAGATTTGATGGTACATTTATAGCGGCAAGTGGCAACATAATAATATTATATCACTCTCAAGAATGACAAGGAGTGTCCATATATTATAGTATTGTTTTAGTTCTTTATAACAAAGTTTTAATGTTACATATTTTATATCATTGGTCCCTATAAAATAACTCCTAAAGATTACCATACTTTAAAAACACAACAATCATCACATCATAATTTTTATATGTATTGTCTCATAATAATTATGTGGGTAATTTGACATACAAATTTGAGCTATGAGGGTGACTATTTGCAATATTTTCATCCTTACTATAATAAAAATAATATTATGATTAAATGTTATTCAAAATATTATGTATAACTTTTAATCATAATATGATAGGAAGGGTGAAAACTGAAAATATCGGAAATAGTCACCCCCATTGCCTCTTAGCTCAAATTGGTATGTCAAATTACCCACATAATTATTATGAAACAATAAAATATAATATTATGATCAAAGAGATATAATTATTATATCTCTTTGATCATAATATACTTTAGAAATAATTGATGGCTTTTTTTAAATACCACATCCATAATCCATTTTTGGCAAAAGTAAAAATTCACGTCAGTAACATAAAAAAATGTTACTTCACACTTCAAATCCCAAGAGGCCCAGGTGGGCCACAATAACAATTGAATAGCATTGTCTGGTTTTCTCACAATCGAGGTATTAATATAGTGTGGAACATTTAGTTAGTAGTGTTAGTAGAAATAATAACACATCAGTGGCCCCAAATCTTCTGTCAAATTACAAATAACCTTGAATGTGATGTAATCCTCGCACTTTGCTGTCAAAAGGTATAACAAACTGTTAGGATTGAATATTAAGTAATTGACACAACAGTTTTTTTTCACCTCCAGTGCCTACAAGGTCATAATCTTTAAATTATAATGCATCACATGAGTGTGTATTTCTGCTTGTGTAAACAAAATATCCTAGAAGAGCAGTCGCAAATGTTAGGATCATTGTGGATATTTGATACACCTTCAGCACTTTGATGTTCTGCATGATTATTCTGTGACTATCTTGTAGGTTGCTTAATTTAACATTCAGGAAATCAGGCTCATCTTTAGTCACAGTTGTTTTTTCTGTTTCATGGCAGTCGCACTTCAATCTGTACTCATCTGCTTTACCACCAGAATTCTTCCACAGCTCACTCAATTCTTTCTGTGATAAATTCGCTTTTGGCACCTGAATGCATAAAACTAGAAACCTATCTTTCTCAACAGAATTAATCAAAAAGCCAGAGTTAACATTAATATGAATGGTTTGGGAGGACCCATTTGTTAAGATGCCAGAACTCGGTTTAACACTATACTTCTCTGGGGCAGTTGTTCTTATTTTGAAAGATATTATACTATCCTCCATGTTTTTGATGGTCAAATGAGCACTTATTACATCTTTTTCAGTTTTGAATGTGAGTACTTTAGAAGGACTCAAGCTTACCATTTCACCAGGAGAATAATCAGTGTCTAATTTACTTTCCTGGCTTTTAGTCTGCCCTTCGGAAATAAATTTAAATACATAGTCATCTTTACCACCCCAACTTACCAAAGCTTGTTCTGGAGCGACCAGATCCTTTAATTTATCTTTATTAATGGTCCGCAATTTTTCTACTGCTCGGGCTGGAAGAATCCCTTTTACTATCTTAAAACCCGCAGACAATATCCATGGAAGTTCAAAAACTATAATATAGTTCACAAAGTTTGGGTAATAGTTCTTCAATAACGTAATCATGTACATAATAATATCGACGTCCATATTACTTAAGCCGCAACCATCCATATCAAAAAATAATGTCATCTTTTTGCCATCCTCTTCCCTTTCTAAGCGTTCGAACCAGTAGATTATAACTTTTTTCAGTGCGTCCATATCTTTTTGGCCCTTGACGAATTTTTTTGACTTCATAATGAACAGGATACAGCTATCGATATCGCGTCCTCGCGGAAAAAAGAGTCCGTCGCGTAAATATTCAGCATTTACATTTTCTTCGGTGATTTCGTTGACGGCGTTGGTTTTCCGCCACAGCATCAGGTTGAAGAGCATCTCCACGGCTAACTGAACATTGTTCTCGCAATGTTCCAGTACCCGGTACAAGTATTTATCACTTTTAACTCGGTCCAAATCTCTTTGATCGAAAGATCCCGGTGGGTTCGGTATACCGTCTTTAATTTTTGCCTCGAACAGCATTCGTATTTCTGCTATTTTTGACATCTTAGTATACTTTAATAACTAACTCTAACTAACTCAATACACAAATATATAAATTAATAAATCTAATTCACGCCACAGTTTACTAGTATATATTTGATTCACGCTAAGATAGTACAAAGCATAAACTTATAATCCCTACGTTCCAGATGACGTTGAAACGCTAACGCTCAAGACTGTAGTTTTTCCCGTTCCACTAGCATGTGAGCGTCAGTGATACAAACCCAAGTGGAACGGATTATGGATCGTTTTGAGCGTTTTGAGAAAAGTTTAAAAAAAGAACTATAATTTTTTTTTATACATAGGTACATTGAACCGAACTTGGATATTACGATCCTTTTCTTCAAGTCGTAAATAAAAGTAATTGTTTATAGTTACATTTATTTTACAAATAAAATACATAATATTATATTTGTTTCGTTTTTAGTATTACATTTTTTAATATTTTAAGTTAAACTTTTATTACTTAAGTATATGTATTTGAGTTTTCACATTGAATCATATTTTAATAACAAAACCACATACGTTGAATATTGACTATTGTCACATATTATAAACGTTAGGTAACAATACCGCGTAATGCTTAGTCAAGTACGAGGTCAACAGGTATAGGAGAGATGAAAATTAGTATTATATTTTATAAGAAATCATTTGACCTTTCATTTAAAACAATTTATTTTCCAATCAAAATATTTCATAAAATGTTATTTCATTTAATATACATATTTCAATTAAAATATTATTTGTAATGAAATAATATAAAGTTTTTTGTCTCTACTCTGTCGTGAAAACTTTCCGAACATGGCTTTCGCGATATAGTTACGTTAAAATTAAAAAAAAAAACTAGAACGACCACTTTGACCCATCTTCATCGAGGGTCGTTTAGAGCGAAAATGATGACGTCATGAGTGACGTCATAGCCGCGATCAACACGACCGCGGTCGTCAAATGGAACGGCAGAAGGGGACGTTTTGAGCGTTTTGGTCAAAATTAACGTCTTCTGGAACGCAGCCAATGTATTTTATGTGGTACAAAGTTTGAACTTTGATAAATGATATTTGAACGTGGGTGACATTGACGGGAGCGCTGCTGGTAAACGTGGGTGACATTGACGGGAGCGCTGCTGGTAAACCGTAAAGGAGAACTGTCAAACACATGTCAAAAACAGGGACCGGAATACCGGTAAAAATATGGTAACGATACCGTACTTCTTAACAATACTGGGTAACGTTAAAACGTTAAAAAGTAGCGGTAATTAATACCGGTATAAATTAACGTTAATGATAACGTTACTTTATGTTTTGTCTCAATATTCAAATAAAATGCTACTTTATGACTTAGAATTTAAGTATCATTTTCTACTGACATTTGCGTGGCGACCCACGCTACCGCCGGCGGTGGCGTAAGCTAGTAGGTAGGTAAGTAGAGTAAAATGAAACCTGTTGCCTATGTCATAAAGTGGCATTTCGTTTGAATTTTCGTCAGTCGCGGTCGCTCGCGGCCTAGATCCGAAAGCCATCTATATACACTTCAAATTTTCTTTTGAAACGGCGAAGTGACTGTTTTTTTTTCGTCCCACACTTTATTTACTTTTTTCCGTCCCATTTTTGATAGTAATCCTACTAATATTATAAAGGCGAAAGTTTGTTTGGATGTATGGATTTGTGGATGTTTGTTACTCTTTCACGCAAAAACTACTGAACGGATTTTAATCAAACTTTACATTATAATAGCTTATACACCAGAACAATACATAGGCTACAATTTTAACCGACTTTCAAAATGGGGGAGGTGTTATGTTCGTTTTCTTATGTTCAACGAATATTATAAAGGCGAAAGTTTGTTTGGATGTATGGATGTATGGACTATGGATGTATAGATGTATGGATGTTTGTTACTCTTTCACCCAAAAACTACTGAACGGATTTTAATGAAACTTTACAATATTATAGCTTATACATTAGAATAACACATAGGCTATAATTTCAAAATTCAAAATGGGGGAGGTGTTATGTTCGTTTTCTTATGTTCAACGATTACTTCGCCGTTGGTTAACCGATTTTCAAAATTTTTCTTTAGGTGTATAGGGTATCATACTAAGTTGTTTTTATATTCACAAGAGTGGTAATCTGATGAAGTATCCATAAGTAATCGAGGGAACTCCTTAAAATTTAATGGGAAACATGTGAGAAGAATTCTAAGCATATGCTACCAACAAGTAAGATTTTGCATCGAGGTATACCTGGTTCACCGTGGTTTGGAAGGTGCTGAGAGAACTCCTGATTCTTTATAGATACAAGTTTGGGAGTTTCAGCGTTGTTTTAAGAACGGAAAGCATATGTTCCTATGAAAATTACATTCATCATCATCATCACTACCATATTTTACCATGCATCGTCCCATGGTTATGACTTACGAGGCTATATAATGACCCTGTTATTGGTACTTTTCATAGTCTTTTAGATCGAGTTTGTCAAGCGATAATTAAAAAAATCTATACCTACCTTAATATTATAAACCTGAAGAGTATGTTTATTGAGTATACGCGTTAAGTACCGCCACAGGTACTTAGGATTTAAATGAAATATTCTATGAAACTATCACTGCAAGTTTTGCCCAGAGAGAGAGAGACCATGGTGATCCATCATTCATCAATACTAAAATAATAGTTAGGTACTCAATGGAGAATGTTACATTGTGTTATAACGTAGCGTCTTATGCAGAGATTTATAGCGCGCGCTATTCGTTGCGAAGAACTAGCGCGCTATTTTTATCAGCTATACGTTATATTAACCACCACTAGATCTTAGGATATAAAGCTAATACCATAGATTAAGGATATAAGGCTAATACCTATTTTTTTTTATTTACTTTTTTTTTTGTTTGGTTTTTGGCACTGACACCGGCGGTGTACTTTGCCTTAAACAAAGGTAGGGAATAGGCGGTGGAAAAGCAAAATAAGTACGGAATTTAGGATTTCGGATCTAGTTAGGAAGTTTCACTACAAGGTATAATAATATACTAAAGGGTAATGGAGTTGCTACGTAAATATTGAGATAAACACGAATAAACTAATTTGTTACTTGAATTTAATAAAGTTGGTACGGAAGTAGGAAAGGGTATAGACATAGAGGAGATACTATCATAAAGGCAGGAGTGATCATACAGAGGACAGGAAAGAATAATATGATTCAAATCACCCACTTCCAAACCGCAATCGCAAGCATCATTGTTGCAAATTCGTATCCTTTTTAGGTGGGCCGGAGTCAGGACATGTCCTCAGTCCTAACCTCATTCTTATTAAAGAAGAAGTTGTGCTTTTTGATAATTTAATTTTGAAAAACCAAGGTCTGAACTGAATCTCAGGTTGTATTAGCCTATATTGTACACCTTTTTTTATGACTCGTTCATGCCTCCTTACTCCAATCCTGTTGGAGAAAGTTCTTAACAAGGGAAGGCAAGTCATGACAGTAATTTATATACGGAAAAACATCTCCACTAAAAGCAGCCTCTTTGGCCAAAGCATCCGCTTTTTCATTTCCAAGAATGCCGCAATGACTCGGTATCCAGACAAACGTAAGATAAGTCAGCAACAATACATTTCTGCAAAAGATTTCTAATTTGAATGATTATTGGAAAGCATTTTGACTTGAACGTAAATCCATTTAATGCTTGAAAGGTACATAAAGAATCGGTAAAAATGACAGTTTTATTAAGTTTCGCTAGTAAAATGTAGTCGACCGCTTTAAATAGGCCATAACATTCTCCAGTGAATACGGAAGTTTGCGGCGAAAATTTGACTTTTTGGACTATGTTGTATTGGAGATGGAATATACCAACTCCAACACAATTATTATTAATGATTGATATTTTAGAGGCATCTGTGTAAATGTGATGCCAGCCTTCCCAATTATTGGTTGTTAAATAATTGAAAAATGGTTTTGCATAATACTTATCTGCTTTTTTTATACCTATATCGTAACGAATATTCGGATCCAAAATAAGGGATTCAAAGGAAGATTGAAACAAAGGATACACCGGTAATCTAAGTGTAGGGGCGTCAAGGAATGAGTATCGCACATAACTATTTACTAAGCAAGGGCGAGATTTGTGTAGCCAAAAATTATCCTTGTTTACTAAATCTAACAGTTTTTTCAGTTTCGGAATAAGAGGATGGTTTGAAAATTGCAAACAGCGAATGAAAAACTTGTCAGCCAGATATTGTCGCCTGAGGTAGAGCGGTGGTTCACCACATTCTACCTGTAATGCATTTATTGGGGAGGAAGCCATGGCTCCACAAATGATTCTCATAGCTTTTGCTTGAATCTTATCTAACTGTTTGAAACCAGCTACATTACAGGGTTCAAGAAGGAATGTTTCATAATCTAACACAATTCTAATCAATGCGTTATACAGTAATTTTAAGTTTAACGGATGAGATCCCCACCAGACACCTGATAGGCACCTAATTATGTTTAAAGTGCGTTCACACTTAGACGCAACATACTCATTATGAGCATTACCACTGAGTTTTGAATCTAAAATTACCCCTAAAAACTTTGCCTCCTTGTCGACTGGAATTTGCATTCCATTATATTTTACCACCACAGGCGGAGGTAAGCGCATACGGGTAAATAGAACAGCTGTACTTTTATTAACTGAAAGATCTAATCCGTTTGCATCTAACCATATTTTTAGTCTAGATAGACAGCGCGATAATCGAATAGAGGCTCTTTCAATGGATTGGTCTATGACATAAATTGCTAAGTCATCGGTGTATTGCAAAAGATATAATTCATCATCTACATACTCTATATCTGTTAACGTAAAAGATTCCAAATCTGAAGTCTCGCCAATAACTGCTTCTTCTAAATCTGATGTATAAATATTGTACAAAGGTGGACTTATTACTGAGCCTTGGGGAGCCCTTTATCTACAACCCGCAATTCCGTTGACGTTTCATTTTGCAAAGGCAGAGCAATAAATCTTTCAAGTAATATGTTTATGATAAAATTAGGTACATAATGTTATGGGAACACCTAATAAATGTAGCTTTCGTCGGAGTATATCTATTCTTACGTTATCATATGCTGCATTTACATCTAAAAAAGCCGCTAAAACAGATTTGTTTTCTGTAAAAGCGATACGAACATCTGTGGTAAGAAGTGCGATATTGTCTATAGTACCTTTTCCTTTGCGAAATCCATATTGACTTTTCGATAGGAGATTATGTTTTTCGATATACCAATTACCATTCTAAACGGTTCTTAATAAGATGCTCTGAAATTTTTAGTAACACTGATGATAGAACTATGGGACGATAGGAGGAAGCAGAAGAGGGAGAGTTACCGGGTTTTAAAATGGGAATAACCTTCTGAGTTTTCCATGAATCTGGGATATTGCCTGTCAACACTCAACACCATACAATTAGCTAAATCCAAATAATAATTTAAAACTTCGTCTGAAGCGTGTTTAAAAAAGGAATATGGAATACCGTCCATGCCAGGAGCCGAATCATTTAAGTTTGAGATTAGGTACACCAACACAAAATCCTCTCACCATTTCAATCTGGGTTCAGACCGGGGCACAGTACCACCTCTGCTTTGTTAAAAGTAACTAATGATGTAAGGGCTGGCATGGAGAACTCAAAAATTTCTGTCTTAGTTTTAATCGATTTTTCCAGCGCCTTTAATAACGTCGACCATGACATTCTTCTGTCAATCCTTTCCCGTATTCTCTCACCCAAAGTTTTAAATTGGTTTTGTTCCTATCTTCGAGGACGCCAGCAGAGTGTAAGATTAGATGATTCCTCTTCTAGTTGGGTGGATCTTGAAGCTGGTGTACCTCAAGGCGGTATTCTCTCTCCCCTTTTGTTTTCACTATTTATTAATCTTATATCCTTGGTTATAGATAGATAGATAGAAAATGCTTTATTTGTACAAAAATTAGAAACTAAATTACAATTTAAAATAATATATGAACCTGTACAAACAGGCGGTCTTACCGCTGAAAGCGGTTTTTTCCAGACAACCTTAAATTAATATAAAACAAAACAGTCTAATACTTATGGCTAAAAATACTACATTTATATTAAAGATACTTATAATAAAATAAAGATATATACCTATATAATAAACTACACAAACTTTACGTAAATATAATAAAAGAATGAAAGGAGTAGAATGTTACTCAACATTACAGTTTTAGATAAAACTCTTTTACTCGTTTTTTAAAAATATTAATTGTTGGTGATATTTGGATGGTTTCGGGAAGAGCGTTTCATAGACGTATCGCAGATATGGTAAAAGAACAGTCGTAGTAAGTGGTATTATGGGAGGGAAAAGCAAGAGTGAGTTTGTTGGATGAGCGGAGAATAGGGTATTTATGTCCAAGGAAGGTGAATTTGTCTTTTAAATAGTGTGGAGAATTTGGATTGAAGAGAATATTGTATAGGAGATGAAGGATGTGAGTATTCCGACGCATCTTGACCGGGAGCCACTTCAATTTGGCCCGGAATTCCGATACATCGTATTTTCGAAGACCAAATATGAAGCGGATACACAGGTTTTGTAAGCGTTCGATAGAAGATAAGAGATGTTCACTGAGATCACTATAACACACGTCAGCATAGTCTAAGATAGGTAATAATAAAGTTTGAGCTAGTGTTATTTTAGTTGGGATAGGAAGGAAATTGCTTAGACGTTTTAGGGAAGCGGTGGCGGCAGTCAGTTTTTTGCGCAACATTTGTACTTGAATGCTCCATGATGCTCCAAGTTTGATCAAAGTGAATCCCTAGATTTTTTACGGATGAGCTAAAAGGCACTAATGATCCATCAATATTTATGCTCGGTAACTGCGTGAGGTCGACTTTGGCAATTAATTGTCTGTTTCCAACTATAATACATTGGGTTTTTGTGGGATTTAGGTTTAGGCCGTAGTCTTTGCTCCATTGCTGTATTTTTTTAAGGTCTATGATGGTTTGAGCAATATTATGAGGTAAAGAAGTGAGTGAAGTGTGTCTATATATCTGTAAATCGTCTGCGAACATATGGTAAAAGGAACAAATTATTAGGGCAATCGGGGCGATGAAAATTGATAAAAGTAGGGGTGACAATACACTCCCTTGTGGTACACCAGCGAGTATATTGCACCATGATGTTGTAGTGTTGTCAACTCTTATGCATTGTCTACTTCCAGAAAGAAAGCTTTTAAACCATTCGAGGGATTCCGCTGATATATTTAAGGACTTAAGTAATAGCAGTAGAATGTCGTGGTCTACAGTGTTGAAGGCGTTACTGAAGTCTAAAATAGTTAAATTTTGATTGTCCATTGCCAGTCGAATATCGTCAGTGATTTTACCCAGCGCGGTGGACGTACTATGCCCCGGCCGGAAGCCTGACTGCATTGGGTTGAACAGTTTGTGTTTATTAAGAAAGGAGCTGAGTTGTTGGTGTACCGAACGTTCTAAGATTTTAGAAAGGAAAGGAAGAATAGAAATCGGTCGGTAATCGGAAAAGGATTGAGGATTTGATTTCTTGGGCAGAGGGATAATATTTGCATCTTTCCAGGAGGTTGGGAATACTTTGGAAGAAAGTGAAAAGTTTAGCATATGGGTAATTACTGAAGAAATTATATCAAGAATATGAACAAGCATATCACGCCCAATGCAGTCACTACCTACGGCCTTTAACGATAGCGACATGATGGTTTTCCTAACGTCGCTGACTGACAGAATAAAAGATTATCGAAGTACTTATATAAAGGTTATACTTCATTGTGCGTATCACCTTTGTGCCGATGATTTGCAGGTTTGCATTCAAGAGCAGGTTGAAGAGTTACCTGCTGCGATTAGGAGCATGAACCGGGACTTAGAGGCTATAAATGAAATATGATAATGTAATATGCAGATATGATCAAATGGTCATATATATTGGATCCTATATTATATGATCATATAAATGATCCAATATATATCATAATGTAATACCCCCCGTATTACATTATGATCCTATTTTACGTCATATGTGGTTTCAATAGCCAATGGAGAGCGCTAACGCTGACAGGTATTGACGTTAGGGTTACTAGATCTCAGAGAATGAGGGATTTTCATTTATATTTTTTAATTTTAATTTTAACAATCTTAACTAGATGGCGTAAGGATAGACACTTCTAAATTTTCTATTGGTTCCTCACTGATCTGAAATTATCTGCAGGTTGGCATAACTGACTACATATGGATTGTGTTTCCAAAAAATATCAGTGTACTGTCAAGTGCGACATAAATCAAAATATCTTGAACCTAAGCGATCATTGGCCTAAGCGATCAGGCCAGTACACTGGTAATAGTTTAGGAACACGCTGACATAATAAAAACTTGTCAAACTTAAACTTGACAACTAAAAGAGTTTTGGCGGGCATGTCACTTTCAAACTTCTTCTACTTTTTATGGTTGGTGTGGTTTTTATTATTTTTTCCCAAATTGTGGTTTTTGGGTATTTGATATTCATTATTGGTAAAATATTAGCCATTAAATATCCGTTGTCTTGCACAAGTTCAGGTAAGATGTTGTCCAAACCAAAATGTATAATTCCTGTGACATTTGGTGTGAATATCGGTAAATAGGGCTATTTCTTCCGTGAATTTTAGCTAAAACATCGTTATAATAGCTTTATTATCCTATTCATTGGAATATTATTGCGTCTTTTTCAAGTTGAAATGTATCAAGTTTTACATTCTTTTGCCCAGTTTTGTAGCAATTATAGATGGTATTCCCTGGTATTACCGATAGTTGTCTACCCATACGCCATCTAATTACTAAAATGGAAACTGTTTGACAATCAAATTAAAAATATAGGATAATCCCTCATTCGATTTGTCAAAAGACATCGTCATTTTTAATATGGCTTGCTTTTTGTTATTTCAGCAAGATTATCGAAGTATATAATTAGAAAAATAATTACATTACATTATTTGAAACATATTAACGAACAAGAAATTAAAAACTCTTTTTTATATTAAACTAGCTGTTGCCCGCAACTTCGTCCGCGTGAATGTATGTTATTAAAATAGAGATTTACAAAATTGAACAACCATCTACGACTATTTTATTTGGATCTAGATTACACACGAAATTTTTCATGCACCACGAAAATAAAGAAAATTGTAGTTCTGTACTAAGTACAGCTAAATTAATATTGGAATTTGTTGAGTCAGACTGTTGCCAATAATAATTATGACAAAAACGCTTGAAGGCACAGATTAAGTTCCTGCTGTCCACGATCACCGTAGTATGCGACATCAGATTTACACTGTAGGTTGTCTATAAAACGTAGTGATTATATTCTCTTTGGTTGTCTAGCATTGTAGTTCTTTCGTCTTGGCAGAAAAAAATCTCCCAGAGAACATGATTCAAACATACTGCCTTCGGTCGTACATATTCTACCATTTCTACCTATGTGCTCGACCGATGCTAGTAACTTAGATCCGTAAAGTTTGACTTTAAAATTTCCATGGCTGGTAACGAATTGAGATACGCAGTGGTCAATATCCATCCAGGGTTTGGATAAGCGTTTACGAATATTAGGAAAAGTTTTAAAGATCGACTTTTGCTAGAATTGGTAATCACTTTGGTTGTCGTTGTAAATTTCGAGGAGTTTCTTCAATTCCATTACTTATCAAGTCACCGTTTTTAGGGTTCTGTACCCAAAGGGTAAAAACGGGACCCCATTACTATAAGACTTCGTTGTCTGTCCTTCTGTCTATCTCCAGGCTGTATCTCAAGAACCGTTATAGCTAGAGTTCTGAAATTTTTACAGATTGTGTATATCTGTTGCCGCTATAATAACAAATACTGAAAACAAAATAAAATCAATATTAAAAGGGGGCTCCCATACAACAAACATGATTTTTTTGGCCTTTTTTGCTCGATACCAATAATTACAACAGGCAGGCAGTTGAAATTTTCACAGAATTTAAATGTATGTGTAATTTAATAATTAATAATAAAATTGGAATATAATTAAAATTTAAGGGGGGCTCCCATACAAAAACACAACTTTTGGCCTATTTTTCCTCTATAACGGTACGGAACCCTTCGTGCATGAATCCGACTCGCACTTGGCCGATTTTATTGTAAATATGGTATCAAATTCGGGCAATCTATACAAGAAAAAAAGAATATTGAAAATCTGACCACAAACAGCAAAGTAAACATTAACTCCTTTTTTGAAAGTCGGTTAAAAAAAAGTATCTATGATGTTGACCAGGGATGTAAGGTATCATCATGCCAAATTTCATTGAAATCGGTCCAGCGGATTCAGAGATTAGCTTGTACAAACAGACAAACAGACAGAGAAACAAAAATTTCAAAAACAGTTAAAATGTATTCTACTACTCTTCTAATATGCCCCTGACTCGTTTTTTCAAGTTTATTTTCAATGTACAAAAATTTTACCTCTACGATTTTATTATAAGTATAGATAACTGGCAACACCTATTTCTATGACCGTATTTAGTTATTGTTCCGAGGTATTGGATCCTATCTCTCAGCAAATGTCAAAAATCTATGATCAAGGAAGAAATGAATCATAAGTCTATATTACATTAACCAATATCATTGACTCAATGATCTCGGATCCAATTTATATGATAATCTAATATCCCCCTTACAGTCGGCATGGCGCGGCCCACGGACGTAAAAAAAATACGTCTGTGGCGCGGCCATGGCTGCACAAAAAGTGTGTCGTCCAGTGATGCCAGATTGGGGGGAATCCCCCCAAATTTGGGGGTTTTTTTAGGTGATGGGGGGAAAATTGGGGGGAACAATTTTTTGTTGGAGGAAAAAGTCTAGGAACAGACGGCGAAATCTAAGTACTATGGTCCCGTTTTCACCCTTTGGTTACGACTTACGGAACCATAAAAATGATCAAGGAGCTCGCGAAGATGCTGATTCTGTAAAGATTGGACGCTATTGCAGAAATAGTGTACATTCATCGTATCCATTTGTGAAATTCCCATTCATAATGAACAAAAATTTTCTTTTATAATTTGTGGGGGGATTTTTCTTGAAATCCCGAATTTTGGGGGGATTTCGGGGAACACTTGGGGAGAAACCGAGTTGGCCGTCTGGCAACACTGGTGTCGTCTGCGATCTTCCATACTCGTTTTACTCTTTGGGTACTGAACTTTTCTTTATATTTTTAGAATAAAGATAAAATGAATGTGGAGATAAATATGAAAAATTACAAATTTATTTTAAAATTAAAAATATAATACCTAGGTCAGCAGTAGAACGAGAACATGGAATCGAACTTAGCTTCAGTCACTTTCTTAGCCTCGAAATCTAACGGGTATTTGGTCACACTGCACTTAATTTGGGCACAGTATAGCAATATGACATATCCCTACTAATATTGCTATACTGTGATTTGGGGGACACTCAACGCGCGGGATTCGCACATGCTTCCAGAAATTTTCATTGTTCATCAAATCTCTCCTGCAAATCTTTTATAATATTTTTAAAATTTGTTCAGCCGCGCGCAAAGCTATCGGGCGCGCACAGGCCCCCCGCTACCATATGTGCAATGTGTGCAATGCACACGGGCGCCACCCTCTAGGGGCGCCAAATTGCCATCTTTAGGGGCGCCAAAACTAAGGTCCCAAAAATTTGCCTAAAGGGGTGCCAAAGTCCTTTTTTTGTACACAGGCGCCAGTAGCCTTTACGTGGGCCCTGTGCGCGCACTTTACCTACATTATTTTGAAAATAATAACGTGATACGCGGGCCACAGATATAGTCCCGGGTCGCGGGTTGGGGATAGCTGCGGTGCTTTTAATTAATGTGGGCTGCTCATGCAGCATGCTGGCTGCTGGTAATTGGTAAAGGAGAACTGTCAAAAATGACGTTTTTGTATGATAAAAGGCATTTAAAAGGTGGCAATGATATTCTATGTTACTAACGTAACTAGATTGGAAGTTTACGGTAGCAACGCGTTGCCACTTCGAAGATGCCTGCAGGCATATCTCACATACTTAATGACATAACGACTTGACATTGTCTTTTGAACAAAAAAGTGGTTACGCATTTCTGAGAATCTTTTGTAAGACATTGCTACTCTAGTATTTTAGAAACTTATAAGTGTTACTTCCTCTTCTCGCCACGTTAATTTAAATTTTAAAGCCTTGTCGAGCTGTAAAGGAGTGAGCAGAATATGCCGGGCCGCAGCGCAAAAATCCGCCTCCATAGTCCATATTTAACGTGACCATACGTCCCGCTATCCCCCGGGCGCGGGAGGCCGAAATTGTCCCGCTTTTGCAAACAGACCAAACGACAATAATTTAAGAGTATTTTTATGTTTTGAGATGCCTGTGCAATGTATGGAAGTAACGCATACAGGAAACAAACGTAATTATTCTGCCATATTTTGCTCAATATCAATAACTAGACGTTCCGAGCAGCTTCGCCCGCGTAAATTAGAAATTTCACAGACAAATTAGCACAGAAAAATAGCCTATAATCCTTCACGTGGTCTACTTTTTATCTGGACCAGTAGTGCTAGCACGGCGACCAGCGGAAATGCGAAAGTATGGACAAACTGTGGAAATAAACCTAAGGTGCCGTTCCGATCTTTTTTCGTTCCGAAAAATTCAATTAAAACGCCACTTTATGACAGACTATAGTCACAAACTGTGGAGATAAACTTAAGGTGCCGTTCCGATCTTTTTTAGTTCCGAATAATTCAATTAAAAAGCCACTTTATGACAGACTATAGTTCTAAAAATTCAAATAATATCCTACATTATGACATATACTATAGTGTGTCATAAAGTGGCATTTTAATTGAATTTTTCGGAACGAAAAAAGATCGGAACGGCACCTTAGGTTTATTTCCACAGTTTGTCCATACTTTCGCATTTCCGCTGGTCGCCGTGCTACCGCTACTGTAGTTCCTAAGATTCAGGGTTGCCAATGCTAATTATCATACATATTTCCCCAAAAATCAGTCAAATTCCTCAAATTGGGGACAAAAATTTGCTGATTCCCCACACAAGTTTTTCTAAACGAATCATTATTCTACTACCTTAGTATAATTATTCGCATTAAACTTTAATTAATAATAATAAATTCTGTATGTCTGACAAAAAAATGGTCACATTATCCATACTACATTCCATATTATATATAGGAAGCGGCTGCGCGCATCGCTCACTGACCACTGTGCTGGGGCGCATCGGAGCGGATTTTTGCGCGGCGGATTTCTGTCAATGCGACACGGCCCGGCAAGACCCGCTGCGCCCCGGTAACAGTATGACCTACATGTAGTAGATTTGATTTCAAATGAATGATGATTTAGTACTTAGTCCAAAATCTTTTAGTAGATTTTAGTAGAAAATCGATATCGACTTAAAATTGATGAAGAATTATAATTTATAAATGATGATATAAAAAAAAATTAAAAATATAATGAAGACAGTCCTTAAACATTTTAGTTTTAACCACATAGAAGTTATAGGTCTACCAGAATCTGAAGGCAAACAGTGAGAAATGAAATTGAGTTCACAATGGAATAATATAATACATGTATCTCCTTTTTCTTCTGCCATCAATTTCAATTATTAAGAATTTGTGTCTTCTGATCACAATTTCGCTGCAACATATTCAGGCTGAAATAACATATTTTTATTAATTACACTTATCATACTAGATTAGTTAAAACTATAGTTTTTATTATAATTTTTTGAATTAGTCCAAATTATTAAGCTTTACTTTTAAACAATACTAGAAAATCTAAATTTTGAACTGTGTGTACTAAAGTTTTAGATTACTGTACAATGTTTTGATTTTTCAGTTCATGTTAATGCATACCTTAAATATGCGGTATTATGAAGGTAAGTGTAGTGCATGTTATTTTAATGCAATATGATGTGTAACTTACCGAGACAAACCAATATGAATTTTTCATAAAAACAGTTCTGGCTATAAATCCCATTTTAGATTCTGGTGCTATGGTGTGTAGATGTAGATGTTTTACACTCCGGAATGGCGGCCAGTGATAACCAAATCTAGCGTCTTCTACAGATAGATTGTTTTTCTGTAATAACTCCTTGGATACAATTAGCATTTTTTCCACTGAAATTAAAATGAATCACGTTGTAAACTTATTTGTACAAACTTTACCCATCAACCTAGAAGCGGCAACCGGCTGTCAAATCTTATATCTTTAAACGAGCAATTCTTGTATATATATATATATATATATACATATATATACAAGAATGGTGTGTAGATGTAGATGTTTTACACTCCGGAATGGCGGCCAGTGATAACCAAATCTAGCGTCTTCTACAGATAGATTATTTTTCTGTAATAACTCCTTAGATACACTTAGCATTTTTTCCACTGAAATTAAAATGAATCACGTTGTAAACTTATTTGTACAAACTTTACCCATCAACCAAGAAGCGGCACCCGGCTGTCGTATCTTATATCTTTAAACGAGCAATTCTTGTATATATATATATATATATATATATATATATATATTATATATAATTGGAATCTCGGAATCGGCTTCAACGATTTTCATGAAATTTAGTATATAGGGGGTTTCGGGGGCAATAAATCGATCTAGCTAGGAATCATTTTTAAAAAATGTCTTTTTATTCGTGTTTTATCGATAATCGATAAACTGAAAAATATGACTCTTCCTGACATATATTGGCGAATAATAATACTATTTTGTTAGCAACTAATTGTTTTAACGACCAGCAGATGGCATTATTAAGTAACACGAAGTCAATGAGTGTTTGCTATACCGAGCAAAGCTCGGTCATCCAGGTACTAACAATTGAAAATCGATTGTGTCTGCGATTCCCATGATCAAGGTATTAGTAATGTGAACATTTTTTTTGTCAGAGCGGGACATCTACAGATCCCAACCCCCAAAATTTTTTTATTTTCATTTAATTAATAATTATGAAAGGATAGAGATATATGAAAAAATATATATTGTATTTAACAATAGATTGAGTATTTTGTGAATGTCTAGTGTGTAAGCAAAATATGGCATAATAACCACATTTGTTGAATGGGAGTGCGTTACTTCCAGGCATTACAAACACAAAAATACTTTTAAATTGTCATTTGGTCTTTTTGCAAAAGCGGGACAGCGGGACAGACTGCCTGAAAGCGGGATGTATGGTCACATTATTATCACGGTATTATTAATTATTATGTATGTACAGTATTACATTTTAATCCTTTGATCGGAGATTATCGGTTATTGTATTCTATTGCTGTCGCGATCACTGGTACTCGTACGGCTTGATGAGTTAAAACCAAAAAGTTAATATACCTAAGCTATATTAACTTTATGGTTAAAACACAATTACTATAAAAATACAGCTACTTAATAAATAAATATAACTGTAATAAAATCATCTAAATCAGAGGCTGCGGGCAAAGTACCAATTAAGCTGGAAGCAATACCTTGCTGTATGGCCAAACTAATATTATGTTAGCCGAGGTAAGCGCCAGGATCGAGGTGTAGCCTTAGGGGCGCTATGGAAAAAGCGCTCTGGGGTCATTGGATTTGTCGACGAGTCTTTTAGAGAGGTCATTAAAAAGGGCTTACTATTAATTTACTTTTAAACTACAAACTTATTTTGTCTGAGAACAAAAAGTCAAAAATAAAAAAAGGATAAAATACATAGTTCTGTAGAAAAGGTAATTTTTAGCAGATAAGTGTATTTCATAACTAAAAAATACATTTATTACCCAATTGTTTATCGTTTGTTGTTAAACATTTTGCGTCTTCGATATGTCTCTTCGGTACGGTTAATATGTGATAATCGCTGGCTGGTTTGATATCACGGAACACAGAAACATCCTCGTCTTCGTAAAGTATTTCTGTGTCTTCAAGTTTATTTACAATATTGCAAAAAATACATTGCGATTTTTCCAGTGCAGAATCCATTTTTTTCATAATCTTCTTCTTCTTCTTCTTTTAAAAATGGCCGCCTCGGTGAGTTGCCAATGTCAGAGTGGCAGGACTTTGCTCTATGTAGCGAAGGTCTGGTAAAGTAACAAGACGTGTACGGTTACAAAACAAACAGGAGTTGATTGACCTAAAACAAACACAAACACAAATGTTAGTAGAGACATCACAATCTTATATTGTTATCACGAATATATGTACACAAAATCTCAATAAAAGGGGTATTTACATAATTTTCATAATCTACTTTCTAGTTATTTTTGACCACAGACTATTTAGAAGAAGAAGAACTAACGTTTTTTTGACACCTGGGAAGTGACAACTGACAGGCAGTGTTGCCAACAGCCAACAGGTCGGGACCTGATGTCACCCATTTTCAGAGCCTGCGTAGCCTAATAATTTAAAGTAGCCTACTGCCTAATGAGGGATTTTCCTATATTTTTAATTTGATTGTCAGTTTCCATTTTAGTAACTAGATGGCGTATAATGGGTAGACAACTATCGGTAATACCAGGGAATACCATCGATAATTGCTACAAAACCGGACAAAAGAATGTAAAACTTGATACATTTCAACTTGAAAAAGACGCAATCATATTCCAATGAATAGGATAATAAAGTTATTATAACGATATTTTAGCTAAAATTCACGGAAGAAATAGCCCTATTTACCGATATTCAGACCAAATGTCACAGAAATTATACATTTTGGTTTTGACAACATCTTACCTGCACTTGTGCAAGATAACGGATATTTAATGGCTAATATTTTACCAATAATGAATATTAAAAACCCAAATAACACAATTTGGGAAAAAATAATAAAAACCACACCAACAATAAAAAGTAGAAGAAGTTTGAAAGTGACATGCTCGCCAAAACTCTTTCAGTTGTCAAGTTTCAGTTTGACAAGTTTTTATTATGTCAGCGTGTTCCTAAACTATTACCCTATAGTACCTCAATGCTATTACCATTTACCAGTGTACTGGCCTAATCGCTTAGGCCAATGATCGCTTAGGTGTAAGATATTTTGATTTATGTCACAATTGACAGTACACTAATATTTTTTGGAAACACAACCCATATGTAGTCAGTGATGCCAACCTGCAGATAATTTCAGATCGGTGAGGAACCAATAGAAAATCTAGAAGTGTCTATCCTTACGCCATCTAGTTAAGATTGTTAAAATTAAAATTAAAAAATATAAATGAAAATCCCTCATTATTTGAAATGAGGACTGAGGTAGCCTAAAACGAAAAACTTTACTTATTTTCCCTTTTTTGCCACAGGTACAATCAAAGTAACAAGTAAGTACTTTCCAACGGGAGCGAATTTTTTGAAGTGTTCGGATTTTTTTTAAATTTTTAAATTACTTAATATTTAATACCGTAAACTATCGTGCGAGTTTCTTACGCCGGTTCTTCTCACCGGGGTAGTTCCCGAACCGGTGGTAGGCATCAGGTAGACATTCTGAAAAAATTTGATTCAAATTTACTCAGAAATAAAACATTTTTTATTTATTATTTTTATTTATTTTTACCAGTCATTGGACAGCTAAGGATTTTTTTTACAGAAATAGCTGTAAAACATTAAATACTTCGCAGGAAATAGAAAAAGATTTTATATTTGTGTTCATAAATTATCTAGCTTAAGATATATGCAAACAAAAAATGCGATGGTTTTTCAGTATAAATTGATTTTTTGATAAAAACTGAATGGTAGGTAAATCACAGTCATGGGACGGAATTAAGTACAGTAGTTGGGACACCATAAACCAGTAGTTGGCCAAGCAAAGTTTGATTGAAATTTGGTTAGAATTGGTATTGTAGGAAACATTATGAATAATTGTTGTTTTCACATATATTTTTATTATTTATTGCAAAATAAGGTATTTTAATTAAATATTTAACAAAAACTGACTTCAAAAAATCAAAATTATTACCAATATTACGTAGTAAGTACTAACATTTATTATAAGGCTATAACTTATAATATAAATATAATAATTAAGTGTCATGTTCAATAACATCCTAACAGTTCTGACAGAATGAAATGAAATGACAAATGTGTTGTACGGAAGGTCGCAAAAATACAGTTTTTTATATTGTAATATGCGGTCATTAAATTGTGGTCGCCATTATATACTTTAACTTACTTAACGAAATAAAGGTAAGGTAGGAGCTTCTAAAAAAATTAAAATCACCTAAAACTAGGTACCACTAAAGCTGCGCGTCCACTGCATCGGAATCGGAGCGTACGGAGCGTACGGAGCGTCGTCATTTACGAAATGCCGATGGGGTGCGTCCACTGCATTCGGATTCCGCATCGGCAATTTAGTTATTAATGTATATATGAAATGTGTGCGTTAACGCCTTGGAGTGAAGATTGGATTGACTATGTTCAGTTTTGATACTTTGTTTCGATGCGCTTTGACTCTGCACTAAATATATAAATTGACCCATAGACGCGGCTGCGGATGACGTCATCGGCATAAATTCCGGTCTCAGGCGCAGAAATGCCGATCCAGTGCACGCAGTACCATACAAATCAATACAAAGCAACAAATCCGTACGCTCCGATTCCGATCCAGTGCACGCGCAGCTTAACACCAACTTTCCTCAAAATACCGGACATTGTTCTGTCCGGTATGACCGTTAATTTTTTACCGGACAGGCCTCGAAAATACTGGACTGTACGCTTAAATACCGGACATCTGGCAACCCTATGTATGTATAATGTTAATAAAAAAATAATTTGTGTAATGTAATAAATTTCGTTAACTCTCCATTCACAGATAATAAGTTTGCTCATTGCCTCTCTCTCTCTCATTGCATTGCTGATTAAAAATGCATCGAATCGCATATTCTCGTCACGTAGAATATTGTAATAATGAGGCGTAGACAGAGAAATAGATGGGATAGTTAATTTAAGTATATGTAAACTGCATAACGTGGATAAATAATTTAGTAAAATAATAAAAGACCTTGTCAATTTGCAAACATTTATTCATGAATCATAAGGTCATGGCTCGTTTCCAGGATTAACACGACCCTCTGGGGGCTCCGGCAGCACCGCCAGCAGCTCCGGCAGCTCCGGCGCCGGCACCACCTGCTCCGGCGATAGCGCCAGCGGCAACGTTGGCAGCGTTACCGGCTGCGGCGCCCGCGGATCCGGCGGCTGCGCCACCAGCTCCCCCGCCAATACCACTCGCTGCGGTGGCAACAGTGGAAACGGCATTGTTGCCGGATCCGCCCGCAGCGGCAGTGGCTCCGGAGGCAGCGTTACTGGCTACGTTTACAGGGTTATTGTTTCCCAGTACGTTGGTAACGCTAGTGGCTTGGGCATTGTTAGCTCCGCCAGGTGCGCCACCGAGCCCGCGGCCCCCGTAACCACCTCCTAGAAAAATAATAGTCTAAGCGGTCCCCTAGGGCCTAGATGATCAATTTTATTGTGCAATAATATTGCACAAAAAATTGATCGTATAGGTAAATTGGTAAAAAAAAATTGGTCGCCCACTAAAGTAATAATATTATTTATTTCAAATATTGAAATGTACCACTTTTTTGCTAACCTTACGGATCTCTGAGTGCGGCGACCGAATCAAGAATTCCGTAACGAAAACACGTCCTAACTCCTAACATTCGTCTTAACGTCGTTTCAGTTCGGCAGACTTCGGCTCGGTTCGGGATGTGCTACTCTCTGACCGCACGCTGTGTCGGTCGGTCACTATGTGTCTCCATGGGCCTTTTGAGGGTTCTGTACCCAAAGAGTAAAAACGGGACCCTATTACTAAGACTTCGTTGTCTGTCTGTCTGTCTGTCTGTCACCAGGCTGTATCTCAAGAACCGCTACAGCTAGACTTCTGAAAATTTTACAGATTGTGTATATCTGTTGCCGCTATAACAACAAATAAGTCCTAAATACAAAATAATATTAATATTTGGCACTGATAAGAGGCAGTTGTAAATTTCAGTTTTGGTAAGATAAAAATTATATTAAACGCACGTTTAATAACTAGTTCAGCAGTTAAACTAAGCAGTAAAGTAAACAAAAATGAGCAATAAAAAATAAATAAATGGATCAGTATATTATAATTGAGCAGGAAAATAATTAAATGAGTTAATATTTTTTTTAATATCTTTTATATCTTTATTCATAAAAATGTTTACAATGCAGGTTACTTAGATACTTTATACATAAATTGAACGAGCGGTTACGTGTGGGCAGTAATAAATCGGATTTTGTCCGTAAAAAATCTCATTCGAAGCAAAAGGTGGTAAAATAAAATAAAAAAACAGTTAAGTACTTTTAAAATGCCAAATTCGACACTTAAAAAAAGTACTAACCTAACTATAAGATTGACATTAAAAAAACAAACCGTTTTAATAAGTTAGGTTAAGTTAGGGTTACGGGTCGGGGTTGGCTGATTCGGTTCTGTGACTAATTCAAAATTCAAACCTGATCCATCCAATTCATAAGTTAACTGACTCAATAACTTATAAAGAAAGGATAAATATAAAGCGAAGAAAAGTAACAAATTCATGTAACGCGGCGTAATATTAAGATCCTACTAAGATCCTACTAAGATCCTTACTAACATCCGCGGCATAATTTGAGTTGGTGTCACACTCACCGCTCGCTATGATCTGCCGAACTATTTATCGAACCACTCATTCCATCATTTTTACCGCTCAGTTATTGGACTGCTCAATTATTTTTAAAATCGACATTGTATAATAAAATAACCGACTAATTGCTTTTTATTACTTTCCATGTTTTACTGTCACAAATCACAATAATTAATCAACCGCCATTACATTATACAATGTGTCCCGACACCGGTGTCCGATCGTTTAATGTCATAATCTAAGGCATATTTTATCGACAAATTGGCTCTCAAATTCTCAAAACAAAGTTGTCTCCCAATGCGTACAAACTACGAAAGACTGACGTCAGTCTTTCGTAGCACTTTGTATAGAGCGTTTCGGGCAGGTCTTTTTTATGAGATATTTGAATTGTCATATCTTGGTGAATTTTAAAGCTATCAGAGTCATTCTTTCAACGATGTTTCTAGTTTTTAAGTGTCCTTCAATTACCGATAAGAAAAAAATTGTCATCATGCCTATTGTTGTCACGGTGTGTCGGGGGACCGCCAACAGTGTCTTTTGCATTTTGTATCGCCATGTCACTGATTGTCTCGATTTGGTGCGCTGAAAAATGACCCTTAAAGTTTAAACTATAATGTTATGTGATATCAAACATCTACATTAGCGGTCCCCCGACACACCTTGACAACAATTATGGACTAAAATATCACTTTACACTTAGGAATTATTTAAACTTAAAGTCAGTAAAATATATTATTTCATTACTTTTTAAAGTTGATTGGCGGGGGTTTTTTTAAATTTCTTAATTTAATTTTATTTCATGCTTTTTAAACTTATGTTGGTTATAGTGCAGAATAATTCCTATCAACTGAATCATATTATATCCCAATGAATACCATCTAGGAATGTCCTTTTGGATGAGGCCGTCAATATGAGTCCAAACATGAAACCTCCATTTCATATTACGGAGTTCATATGGAGCTTGGCTCCTATAGAATCCAGGTGAAGCTGCAGCAGCAGCATGCAAAAATTTATTGGTTATCTACGTCTTACTAGTTGTCGCAATTAAAATGAGCCCAAACAGGTAACCATTGATCGAAGTTGGTGAGGAGTTTGGTATCCTATTGATTACTAGGTGATGCTGCAGCACCAGGTCAACTTTCCATTAATGTGTAAATATTCATAAATGTCACTAACTAGAATGCAATAAAGCCCACCAAACGACTGCTAGTTGCTAATCGGCCCTTCACGAACCAGATGAACCGCGATTTTTCAGCACGGAGCAGGCTGATGATGATGAAATATAGCTAAGAACACTCTTAATTAAGTCAGCATTCAAACAAAAAAAAACTAGATCAAAGTCGGTCCACCCGTTTGGATGCTACGATGCCACAGACAGACAGACAGATAGACCAACAGACAGACACGTCAAACTTATAACACCCCTCTTTTTTGTCGGGGGTTAAAAATCGTTATAACTTCTAAACTATCTGACTTAGAGCATTGAAATAAAGAATTTATTTAAGATGAAAACCTCCTCTATCTTTTTAAAATAAAAAAAGAATCAATTTAATGCGCTAGATTTTTCAGAAAAAGCCATTAATTAAATAATACACTTTTTTTTCTTAAACTTTGGTTTTTCTATATTTAATTCCATAAAATTTATAACATATTGCCTGTGTAAGCTTGGTGTAAGCGTAGTCCACAAGTTTATCTATCAAATGATATATTTTTTATCTTCATAGGACATTTACTGACAAGTACTGATCAGATTAGTGTGAAAGTCCGAGAAAAACTAAAATGGCTGCTATTTTACAACCGTGAGAGAAAGAAAAAATTTGAGAGCCAATTTGTCGATAAAATATGCCATAGATCATGACATTAAAGGATCGGACACCGGTGTCGGGACACATTGTATAACTGCTGAATACCTATGTTTTTCAAATCGTAATAACATCTCGAATAATTATTAAATAACAGCTCAAAAAATTTGTCCCCTTAATATTTATGGGGATACTAATCCCATACATTTCAACAAACGTGATTTTTTTGGCCATTTTTGCTCAATATCAATAATGGCAACAGAGAGGCACTTGAAATTTTCACAAGACCTTAAATATGTGTACTTTAACATTAATAATAATATTTAAATAAAATAAAAATCCCATACAAAAAACACAATTTTTGGCCTATATTTGCTCTATGGTACGGATCCCTTCGTGCGTGAGTCCGACTCGCAGTTGGCCGATTTTTTTCGTCATAAACTCATATACTTAACTCTTAAATTGTATTATTATACTACCGTTTGTGAATTCGTGACAGTAAAATTTATGTCGTATGATTATTGATTACGTAACAAAAATCGGACGTTAAAACAAATATTAAGAACAAATCCATACTAATATAATTTGAAAGTGTGTCTGTCTGTACCTCTTCACGGCCTGACGGCCAAAGAGCGATCCAATATTGCTGTTGAGAATCAAAGTTCCATATCTCAAAAACTACTGAACCGATTTCGATGAAACTTGTAGCATTCCCTAAGTTGAACAATACCAAGTACAACAAAAAAAAAATTAGATAGGACTTGTAGTTCCGGAGATATGTGAACGCAAACATGAAAACATACACTCATACAAATACAATATATAAACTTGTTTGTAAATTTTATATTGAATCTCCTTTTTTTTTGAAGTTGGTTAAAAAACGGTTTAAATTACCTTGACCGCCGCCGAGTGCGCTGCCTACAATTTGTAATGGAAGTTTTACCACTAAAAATAAAAAAATAAAAATATATTAATGATAATGATTAATGACATACATATTGGGTTGATATCTAAAGATACACACACAAATTTTAGCACACATTACAGAATTAACGGCTAGACCACACTGAGCCTGACCACACTCCACAGTCGTCCACACTGCGAATAGTCTGGTATAGGTATAGTCTGGCATAAAATAGAAGAAATTAAAAAGTGACAGCATCATAGTGTCATCCTTTCAAATCAGTCTAGAAAAAAGGGATGACACTACGATGTTGCCACTTTTTAATTTCTTCACTTGGATACGTGGATTATTTTTCGCACTTCTGTACAGTTATATGAATATATTATAAAAATATGAGTAATGAGTATCCACAAACAAGTACGGACTACGGATACTCCAAGATTCAACAAAACAAAAACATATTGTGTTGCGTCACTTGAATCGTTGTCAAGGTCCAATGTCCTTTTTAGGGTTCCGTAGTCAACAAGGAACCAGTTTCGGTCTGTCCGTCTCTCCGCGGTTTTGCTCAGAGACCATAGGACCATAGCAAAGCTGTAATTCGGCATGAATGCAAATTGCACTTATTATTAATGATGCCGACAAAATGATAATATTATATAAAATCTTTAAAACATATATTTTTTATGGTAAGTATCTCCCCTACACATCAAGCGGGTATGATTTTTTTTCGTGTCCACCCCTCTGTGTGGGGTATCGTTGGATAGGTTTTTTAAAAATATTACGAGTATTGACAGATCATTTTTCGATTTAGGGATTCATTTATAAAATATTATGAAGTTTTAAAGTGGCTTTCTACGAATAATAAAAACTAAGGAAGAGTCTGTGTCCAAAAATTTGTCAGCGAGTCTACAAAATGTGACCCGAATACATGCATACTTTATGCATACGTATTCGGTACACAATTTTGTGTTTATATACAAGTGACAATTATTGTCAACGGCTTTATTTCCTACATTTGAATGTGTTAGCTATTGTCAATTGTCATATTTAATTTTAGTGTTCGAAAAAGTACCAAATTCAAAACGGTTGAAGTATGGGAGTTAGGTAGGTCTACGTTTCCTTAGTTTTTATTATTCGTTTAGTTATTTATGTTATTCTTTTCACATTTTTTATACTATATATTATATTATAATATATTATATTATATCCTTATCAATATTAAAGGTAAATCATAATTACCTGCACCCAAGGCTTGTGCAGCTGAAAGAAAAAAAAATGATAAAATCACTTTTTTGAAAGTCGATTCAAAACCTATCGTACACGGTATCAAAGTAAGCATAATAAAGTCGGCAAAATGAACACTGTGTGAATATTATAACTTTACTTTTGCATTTAATATTGCAACTCAGCTAAGTTCTTTGCCTAAAGTCTAAACTTCTGAAGTGTCCTACTACCAAGAGTCTCAGCTTTTTAACACGCTTTTATTAGCTTCACTTGTGTGTCTTCCCCATAAAGTTAATATACCTAGTGGAATAGAGAAACAAAGGCCTGAGCAAAACAGATGTCACTATCAGTAACACTGCGCGGTAAAAAGAGACGTGTGATACATTGTCATGTATCACACGTCTCTTTTTTTGACGTCCAGTCGGCACGTGCCGCACGTTGACAATTTAATCACATAGAAATCATGTTCAATCATGCTTGTGTAAGTGTATACGTACACATATTTTTGTACACAGATGAAATCAATTTCGGTTTCGTTTGACAGCTCGAGATTGTTGCTCTATTCCGCTAGGTATATTAACTTTATGGTCTTCCCGGTCTTCGATTAGTATGAAATTTTGTACACGCTCTGAGTTCGGATGACAACACATGACTAGGTAAGACAATGATATTCTCACGATATTCTATGTTACTAACGTAACTAGATTGGAAGTTTACGGTAGCAACGCGTTGCCACTTCGAAGATGCCTGCAGGCATATCTCACATACATAATGACATAACGAATATATGACTTGACATTGTCTTTTGAACAAAAAAGTGGTTACGCATTTCTGAGAATCTTTTGTAAGACATTGCTATTCTAGTATTTTAGAAACTCATTGAGGTAAGAAACATGATTACAAATCCAATATCGCGGCCTCCCCAAGATGGCGGGCAGGCAGGCATGATAATAGGTAATATGGGTATCAGTGGGTATCAATTATTAATGAAAGGGTTTGCTGTCAGGAATACGAAAAAAATAGTCACGTTACTTAAATCCATGCCATGTTGCACAGCTTGAAAGAACTAAAATGATCAGCTTTTTTCTAACGCCGCTACTGCTAATAAACTTAAAACTAATAACAAAATAAAAACACGTGTCGTGACTCGTGACGCGTTCCTTGTGCGGTGTACCTAAATATCCTGCTTACAAAAGTAATATAAGAGGAGCTTATAATTACCTCCGCCAATGATATTTGTAGCTGAAAAAAAAAACATGATAAAATAACTTTTTTGAAAGTGAAAAGATATTCGTTACACTTGCTACACATCAAAGTTGAAGTCGGTAAAATATTATACACTGTCAGTTGTCACGTATAATATTATTATAACCTTACTTTTGCATTTAATATTGCAACTCAGCTTTCTTCAAAGTCTAACTCAGTATCTAATGTATTTAAGAGTAAACAATTTACTTACTGATATAAGTAATTTATACAGAACATTGCAGGTTTAATATTATAATTTGGATTTTATTTTAATCAAGATGGATATATGCTTTACACATTTTTTTCCCAACTCTTCATTAAATATTTTTTATTAAATTCTCAACTTAATAATACCTAAGCATAAAAAGAGCATATTAAGTATAATTAATTATACACAAATGAAAAGATATTTATTACCTCCGCCTACTACACCGCCAACCGCTGAAACATAAAATACATTACTTTAAATGAAATAAATTTAAAATTAGGGTCATGGGCGTACCCAGGTAGGGGCAGGGAGGGGGGCGGCAGCTGATACCAGAGACATGATTCTTACAACTATCATGTCTCTGGCTGATACACCCCCCCTAGAAGATGAAATAAACGTCAATTTTCCTGGCAAGTGGGAATTAAAAACGTGTTATAATATATATTAATATAACTCTGCGCAAAAGAAAGTCTTTGAAACAACGAAGTTGGAAACAAAATAGACCTATATTTTTAGTCAGAGTAGGTAATAAAATTCAATATTAGTCTACCGGCTACCCTTATTACTCTTGACTATTAACTATTTAGTTAAACCAAAAGTTAAGCGTTAGCGCTTAGTAATAAAACTTACTCCGGAACGCCACAAAGAACATAAACTTGAAACTTACCTTGTGAGACCGGATCACATCCTGAAAATAGGTAAATAAAAATTATTTTATTACTTAATATTTTTAAAAATATTAATAAAATATTTTATTAATACCCAATGATAAAATACTCAAAGCAGATATATGTTACTACCGCGCGCGTTGTGAAATCAAATTCAAATACGGCCCAATTGGGCCGTCTGTTGTTTAGTCTGCATCGAGCGCAGACACGAACGTGCCGCGTCTTGTCTTACCTAAATAAATTGAAAATGACGTGCGCGTTTCGAAAATGTACCAATTATGACTCAAAAAAACAAAACATATGGAATCTCTTACCACATGTCTTGATTGCTATAAATACGTCGATTATTTACATTTTCAATAACTTTTTCGAACAATCTGGAAAAAATCGAATTTTCGTCATAGCTCAGGCGAAGAAAGAGACAGCGATACGATTCGACGTTTAAAAATAGAACTGTCTCATGTATGCAAATGGTTTTTCGTATCTTTTGTTTCACTTATCTGTCAAATTTGTCAATGTTTGCAATTATGAATTTGAAAATTGTTCGGAAGAGATTTAAGCCGGAAAATAGTATGGACGTAACAGATCTGTATAAGTAGAATATTATTGTTAATACCTATTTTTTATTAATACTAGATCACGCCTTAACTCCGTTGCGCCGTTTGTTTATCGCGCGGAAACCCTTTTTCGGGTTAAAAATTTTCTTTCCTGAGACTTAAATAATTTATCCTGCACACCTTTCAACAAAACGGTTTGTTTTAATGCTTCTAAGTTATTTAATTATTTGTTTATTGATAGGAAAACAACAAAATAATATGTAACAAGAAATGTAGCTTACTGCTTACCACCTACCACTTACCAGTTACCAGTTACAACTTAATATTTACTGAGTACCAATTTTGGGAGAAAAACAATCCAGCTATGTCCTTTCCCAGGACTTAAAGTATTTGCTGTTTGATCGTTTCAGCAGCAACAACAGCCAGACTTACAAACTTTCTTAATAATGTAAGGGCCTGTTTCACCACTTCCTGATAAGGCTATCCACCACTTAACTTGACAGATGAAGTATGGAGAATCTGTCAAAAAAGCTGTGAATAGCCTATTCGGCACTTTATCAGAAAGTGGTGAAACAGGCCCTTAGGCTTTTAAAAATATTATTATAGTGAAGGAGTATGTGTATGCGTAATCTTAAAAAAAAACACTCACGAACACACACACATTGCGGGGGTTAAAAACGAATCCGTTAATTTTTACCTCCTGATCCGCCTAAACCTCCTAATCCTCCGCCTAATCCTCCCAATCCTCCTAATCCTGGTATACCAGTGGGTACTCCTGAGCCTGAAATAAGATAAAATACTTAGTGTAAGTATTTTTAATTGTTAATACATATCAATAATAGCAACAGATAGGCGCTAGGCACTTGTAATTTTCACAAAGTCTTTGATTATATTATGTGTACTTTATTAATTAATAAAAATATTTAAAAAAAAAGTAAAGGGCTCACATACAAAAAAGCAATTTTTGGCGTATTTTTGCTCTTTAACGGTACGGAACCCTTCGTGAGCGAGTCCGACTCGCCCTTGGCTGATTATTTTACTTACCAGGTGTAGCGAGGAGAGCGACCAGGCACTGTAACAAATGACATAAGCACACATTACTAAAACATAAGTGCATTTTGAGTGCATTAGGGTATTGGGTAATTATTATTTTATTTTATTTATTTTTATTTATTTATTTAATTCAGGCATCTTGGCCCATATTATTATATACCTTATAGACTAACATACATACAATTGTACTAAAAAACTAACACTAACACTAAACACGTATTGTCTGCGACGTGGGGCGCGACGTGTTCGGAAGTCGTCCTCGGAACGTCTTGTAGACGACTTCAATCGGCCAGAACTCCTCCTTCTCGAAGGTCGATTGATGGTGCGTCGGGACTCTCACCACAAAGGAGCTGAAATTCACTTTGTGGCGGACTCCAACCGATCGACCCTTAAGACGAAGTGGGTCTTGCTCCTGATAGAGCAAAAACAGGCCAGAAATTGTGTTTTTGGTATTGATGGCCCCCATAAATCTTTATTTTATAATTCGTCTATGATTTTATTTTAATATTAGTAAAAAATATTAAAGTGGTTATTGCCCAGCAGTGGGACACTGCAGGCTGCTTAGCTTATAATAATAATAAAGTGATAACCGTGGGCTTCGGCACGAATGGGCCGGCGAATGAGATATTGAGAGATGTCTGTTGTATGAAAATAATTTAAATAGTTAGTATTACTTATTATTAGGGTTGCCATCACCCAAATTCTTCGCCGTTCAGGCACGACAAAATTCTCCGGACATTTGGCCGAAATGTTGTTATTTCTCCGGACACCTCTTAAACAGTATTTACGATAACGTCTTGCCAATTTTTGCTTTTCCAACAAGAATTTCTAAAAATCAGACTAACTCAAGTGCGTGCAAGAAACCGTGTGTATGCTTAGCAAGTTTTTATCTTTCGTTAATTGTTGCATGACTTAAAAGTTAAATTTCTCTCATCAAAAATGTCTGGATTTCAACCGAATACTTTTCAAAAACCTGGCCGGACGCACCCCGGACGGACGCCCTTCAAACTAGTACAAATCCGGGGAAATCCGGACGGATGGCAACCCTACTTATTATTATCGTATATATGTAATAACTATAATATGTACCTACCTGTTTTTTCTAATAGTTTATTAAGGTAAATATTAAATAATAAAGAATTACTCATTGTTTTACTTATTCCTAAAACCAACATTTACCAGTTGACAGTAGTAAAACCTAGCATATACCGAATTGTAATGATAAATGTCCGAAATAATCGTCGTATTTTTAGAAATACTTACATTTACCAAGTCGTGTCGGTAAATACTATATTAAGATTTACACTGAAATCTTAAGATTTACCGAAGTTCGAGCTTTTACAGTAACATAATATAGGTACAGCCCTTAGCTTATATAAAAGCGTGTTAAAACTTAAAACTCACCAAGGCCACAGCGATGTATTGTTTCATGGTGATGGTTGTTGTATTAGCTGCGAGAGAGCCGGAGGATGCTTGATTTGCTAATGTCATTTTGATAATGATTTTCTGGTATATAAAGGTAATGTAACAAAAGACAAGCTGTACCAATATTGATAAAGTTGGTGCCTACTATTTACTTTAAATAGACATAAGACACGCTATCAATAATAATTTTAACAATTCTATGGACATTTTTGTTGCGAGGTCATGACATGGGGTGATGAATGTTGATAATAATTTATAACACATTATCAGTTTTAGGGTTCCGTACGGAAAGGGTATAAACGGGAACGGAAAAGTAATTATACAGTAAGTACAGTTTATACTGAGACTTCTGTCTCTATATATCTCTCCGTCTGTCTGTGTCTCCAGGCTGTGTCTCAAGAACTGCTACAGCTAGACTTCTGAAATTTTCACAGATTGTGTGTACCTAAGTATAGCTGTTGCCGCTATAACAACAAACACAAAAAAACTAAATAAAATTTATAGGGGGGCAAATTTGATTTTTTTGGCCTTTTTTGCTCGCAATCAATAATGGCAGCAGGTATAGGCACTTTAAATACTCACAAAGTCCTTAATTATTATATTTGTAATTTTTAATAATTAATAATAAAATTAAAATAAAATAAATTATAAGCAAAAAACTTTTTGAAAAAAGCTTTTATTTAAATGCTCTGAAAAGAAGAAAATAAATTTCTCCTAAAAATTCTAACAATTAAGTTATAACCTCAATATATTAAACAATTTGCATGATAAGTAAAAGCTTGTCGCTTGATTTGTAAATAAACTAGTAAGTATAAATTTAACTGAGTTAATTGATAATATTATATTTTTTATTTTATTATTAAGTAATTAAATACTGACATATTGTTAAGTCTCGCGACAAGCTTTTATTATCATGCAAATTGTTTAATATAAGTATTGAGGTTATAACTTAATTGTTAGAATTTTTAGGAGAAATTTATTTTCTTCTTTTCAGAGCATTTAAATAAAAGCTTTTATTCAAAAAGTTTTTTGCTTATAATTTATTTTTTGTTTTTTAGTTATCTCTGGCTAGACTTCTTAGTCTGCTTGATTGCAGTTTGTTTTGTTTCAAGAATTTGTTAAAATCTGATAACATAATAAGTCCTTAAGAAATCGAACTTGATTTTGATCAGTAAAATACTCGTATAAAAATAAACGGAATAATAAGTAATTATTCCGTTTATTTTTATACGACTAAAAAAAATAATTTCACTTAACAAAAGTGACTGGATTTAACAGGGCATTTTCTAAAACCCGGCTGGATTTGGACTTAGCACGACACGACACGCCACGTCACGTCACGTCACGACACACCACGATATGTCACGTCACGACACGACACATCACGACACGACACGTCACATCACGACAGGACACGACACGACACGTCCCGTCACGACACTACACGACACTACACGACACGACACGACACGGCACGACACGTCATGACACGACACGACACGACACGGCACGACACGGCACGCCGCACGACACGGCACGACACTATTGCTTTTCAATTTACTCTCAATGAGCCCTTTCATTTGATACCCATATTGCAGAAGTGCATTAAAAATAATACTCCCGTTTGGATGAGCCGCCATATTGGATGTAGAATGACATTACATTCGTTTCCGAGTTACTCTCAATTGGCCCTTTCATTTGATACTCATACTGCAGAAGTGCAATAAAAATAATACTCCCGTTTGGATGAGCCGCCATATTGGATGTAGAATGAGATTACATTCGTTTTCGAGTTACTCTCGATGAGCCCTTTCATTTGATACCCATATTGCAGAAGTGGATTAAAAATTACTATTTCCATATGTATGATGAGCCGCCATATTGGATGTAGAATGACATTACATTTGTTTTCGAGTTACTCTTAAAAAGACCTTTCATTTAATATCCATATTATAGGACTGCATAGAAAGTAGCTATTTCGCCATCTTGGATGGTCAGCCATATTGGATTTAGAGGGATGTTACATATCATATCGTGCATTGTCATCTAAACTAAATTTGTATGCAAAATTTCAGCTCAATCGGTTAAATATAACTGCTTCAAAATTTAGTTCCAAAATTTCACCCGAACATACATACTTACATACATACAGAGCAAGTTAAATAAAAGCTTTTAATAATAAATATTTAACAGGGGCTTTTTTCCAACCATCCGCGTCACGTCGCGTCGCTCTATGTATATCGATACGGAACCCTTCGTACGCGAGTCCAACTCGCACTTGGCCGATTTTTAACAATTTGAAACCGATTTCCAAGACAATAATGTTCTTTAATGAACTTGAAATATATTAAATAACTAGACGTTCCGCACTGCTCCGCCCGCGTAAATTAGGAATTTCACACAGAAATTAGTCCACAATCATAAAAAATTGAACCCAACTTCCAAGGAAAAAACAATATTCTTTAAATGTAAGTAAGTACCTAAAAAGTATGAAATAATTCTTAAACTTTTTAGGTAGGTACCTACATTTTAAGAATATTGTTCCCTTGGAAGTCGGGTTAAATTTTTGTTAAAAAATAATTATTTTACTCTTTTTAGTTATATCATGGTTATATCTACAAGACAAGGCTTTATGCGTATTGCGTAGATACTAGATAACCACTACGAATATTAACTAGATCCATATTATAGCGAAATTGTGGTAAATGCTTGCAGTTATCTAAGCGATGCTGCAATTTCCAAACTTTTATCTTTAGGTTCAGGAGTTCTGTTCAGTGCCTTTGGACCAATAAGACACTTTGTCAAAGTCATATTATCTTGTCTCGACAAGACAAGATATGACTTTACAGTTTACACTTAGGAATAATTATTTAAACTTAAAGTCAGTGCATATTATTTTATTACTTTTTAAAGTTTTTTGGCGGGGGTTTTTTTAAACTTCTTAATTTAATTTTATTTCATGCTTTTTAAACTTTTGTTGGTTATAGTGCAGAATAATATGCAAAGAATACCGTCTATGAATGTCCTCTTGGATGAGCCCGTCAATATGAGCCCAAACATGAAACCTCCACTTTGGGTTCATACGGAGCTCGGCTCCTATAGAATCCAGGTGATGCTGCAGCAGTAGCATGCAAAAATTTACTGTTCATCTACATCTTGCTGATTGTCGCAATTAAAATGAGCCCAAACACGAAACCTCTGCTCTAAGTTGGTGAGGAGTTGGGTATCCTATTGTTTACCAGGTGATGCTGCATTACCAGGTCAAGTTTAATGAGTATGTTATTCATAAATAAGTATCACGAACCTGTCAACAACGTCATTTCTCGTTTGTTAGAGTAGGACGCGGCATTCTCGTACGATTGTTTGAGTCTCGAAACGGTTTCGTGGTACGGCAACAGAATGCAAAATATTAAACTCATCAAACGACTGCAAGTTGCTAACGGCCTTTCACGAACCAGATAAACCGCGATTTTCCAGCACTGAGCAGGCTGATGATGATGAACTATAGCTAAGAAAACTCTCGATCATGTCAGCTTTTTTTAAAAAATAATATTATTAATATAGCTTTCAAACAAAAAAAACTAGATCAAAATCGGTCCACCCGTTTGGATGCTACGATGCCACGGACAGATACACACACAGACAGACAAACAGACAGACAGACAGACAAACTTATAATACCCCTCTTTTTTGTCGGGGGTTAAATAAAGGGTTTTGGAAGTCGGTTAAAAAGCGAAATAATGAAATGGCAACTAATTTTTGATGTTGAAAACGGTAGGTAAATACCTACTTGGTTTTGTCCAAGTTTTGTCCCTATTCGTCCTTGGATCCCTATTCACCACATAATATTGTCCATATTATGTGGTGAACAGGGATCCAAGGACGAATAGGATCCCTATTCACCACATAACATAATATTGTCGTCTTGGCGGGGGCACTTCCGGATTTTTCTTATTCTAGTACCCGCCAAACTGCATAGCAGCTTGTCGGCGGAAAAAAATTACACTTACAGTATCACCATACCAAATTTCAGCAAAATCGGTTCAGCGGCTTGAGCGCGAAGAGGTAACAGACAGACAGACACACTTTCGCATTTATAATATTAGTATTTAGTATGGATGCCACTTGATGACATCACTATGCAAAATGCATTCGCCTGTTAGCGATATGATGAAGCCAGGATTATCAGATTATTCTGGCTTCGTGCTAACTTTACAGGACCTACCTACCTACCTACCTACAAACAAAAACTCTAAATTTTAGTAAGTAATTACTGAAATATTATATTTTTGTAAGTAAGTACTTAGTATTATTAACTGAATATACTTACTTATCATTTATCAATATTAACATTCTACTAAGGTAAGTTTGTACATTAATATTGTTTAAACAATTCGTATTTGCTAGTGGAAAATTTCCAAAATGTATTGTACAAAATTTTGTACATTTTTCACTAGCAAGTTAGATAATAATTAAAATTATTGTGTACATACAACTTATTTGTTGATGGTTACCAACGTTATTCAAAAACTTTTTGAGGGGGCGACTATAAAGCAATATAGATGATCATATTATTCATTTTTAGGGTTCCGAACCCAAAGGGTAAAAATGGGACCCTATTACTGAGACTTCGATGTCTGTCCGTCTGTCCGTCTGTCTCCAGGTCCAGGCTGTAACTCAAGAACCGCTATAGCTAGAATTCTGAAATTTTCACAGATTGTGTATATCTGTTGCCGGTATAACAACAAATACTAAAAACAAAATAAAATAAATATTTAAAGGGGGCTCTCATACAATAAATGTGATTTTTTTGACCTTTTTTGCTTTATATCAATAATGACAATAAGTATGTACTTGAATTTTTCTCAAAGTCCTTAATTATATGTGTACTTTAATATGTAATAATAATATTAAAATTAAATAAAAAATTAAGGGGGGCTCCCATACAAAAAACACAATTTTTGACCTAATTTGCTCTACATTGGATAATGGTACGGAACCCTACGTGCGCGAGTCCGACTCGCACTTCGCCGATTTTTGTACTTGATAATAATAGATATTCAATTGTTATGCGGCACCCGGGTTCCGCTTGGGAGTTTTCACAAAAGTGGTGACCAGCTGATGATGGGATTCATGAGTAATCGAGGGAACTCCTCAAAATTTATATGGAAGCATCTAATGATGATTTTGGTTTTATGTGAAGTATACTAAGCATTTGCTCCCAAAACGTAAGATTTTTCATCAAGGTATACCATGGTTGCGAAGGTGCTGACGGAACTCCTTGGTTTCGGCGTTGTTTTAAGAACGGAAAGCATATTATGCTATAAGGGCGACCGCACATTTGAGACACGACAGTTTTTAGACAGACTATCGCAATAAAAAGTACTATTTTAGACGCGCACATTTGAAACAAAACGTCTCAAAAATATAACACTGTAAAACATAGTAAATTTTCAGATATACGTATGAGCGGAGGTTGTACGAGGGCTGCTATTTATGTATCCGGAACTGGCCACTTACAAGAACAATATTTAAAAAGTAATTACAACATTTGAAAATATAACTCTTTGGTTGAAGAATACATTTTGTTTCATGTGACTGTCAATTATTTTTCCATTGTGGCGTCATTTTAAAAATTGCGTGTCTTCATTTGCCATGGATTTAACGCGTGAACATTTTCGTGCAATGATTTACTACGATTTTCGGCGTGGGCTAAATCAACAACAGTGCTTTATTCAACTCACCGCAACTTTTGGAGATGAAGCACCATCAAAAACCACTGTTTATCACTGGTACAGTGAGTTTAATCGTGGGCGGTCTATGCTCACGGATGAAAATAAAGAAGGTCGCCCAAAAACAGCTGTTGTCCCACAAAATATAGATGCTGTGCGGGAACTAATAATGCGTGATCGTCATGTTACATATCGCGAGATAGAGGCGTCCTTAGGCATAAGTATGACGAGCATACATAAGATATTACACGAACATTTGGCTGTAAAAAAAATATGTTCGCGTTGGATTCCGCACAACTTGACAATTGATCAAAAACGGGCTCGTGTCGATTGGTGCAAAAAAATGATAAAAAAATACAACCGTGGTACGTCAAAAGCCGTTTATAATATCTACACAGGTGATGAATCTTGGATCTATGCATATGACCCCGAAACTAAACAACAGTCAACGGTGTGGGTGTTCCAAGATGAGCCGAAACCAACAAAAGTTACTCGTGCAAAAAGTACTTTGAAGCAAATGGTCGCCTGTTTTTTTGGAATTAATGGACATGTGGCTACAGTCCCATTAGAGAATCGTAAAACGGTTAATTCTGAATGGTATACGACCATTTGTTTACCAGAAGTCTTTGAAGAAATAAGAAAGGACAACCGACAACGCAGAATCATATAACATCACGACAATGCTAGCTGTCACACCTCAGCTGAAACAACTCAGTTTTTGGAGGGTCAAAAGATCGAATTGACTGGTCATCCGCCGTACAGCCCTGATTTGGCACCTAACGATTTCTTTTTATTTCCATACGCGAAGAACAAATTACGTGGTCAACGTTTTTCGAGCCGCGAAGAGGTTGTTGATGCGTTCAAAATGCACGTTTTGGAGATACCTCAATCAGAATGGAAAAAGTGCTATGAAAATTGGTTCCAGCGTATGCAAAAGTGTGTCGATCATCGCGGCGAATATTTTGAAAAGCAATAAAACCATATTAAATGATATATGTTTGTTTCTTTTTTTAATTCCGGATACATAAATAGCAGCCCTCGTATATAACCTCCGCTTCCTTGGACGCCATATTTAACTTTAACCAAAGATTTGACATTTTACACTGTAGTCTGTAGTTATAGAAAGTTAAAATTACAGTCATAGTTAAAGTTAGTTGGTGCAACCCAACCTTAGGGCGTTTGTGCAGCGCGGCATCTCGATTTCCTACCTTATTTTATAGTGACAAGGCTTTTAAATTAACGTGGGCCGTAGCGAAAAAAGGAACTAACGCCGCTATCATACAAAAACCCCATTTTTGACAGTTTTCATAATATTTTCAGAATCTATTATTTTTATCTTGCCTTTTATTTATGTTGGGTTGTGTTATTTTTTCAGTACTTATTCGTATTAATACGTTTATTTGTTCAAATGTTATAGGGTATATTCTTAACAATCTATTTGCGTCACAACTAGGGATTGCAATCTGGATACTTCGAAATCCGAAAAATCCGGATAATCCGGATTTTTTTGGGTTTATGAAAAATCCGGATTTTTAACTTTCAAAATCCGGATTTTCGGTTTTTTCGAATAGTAGATAAAATTATGAAATAGAAGCTTTTACTTAATATAAAATCAATTTAAATGTATCGTGTAATATCTGACATACAAATTCACATATTTTGTTTAAAGGCGCTGTCACAACTTTGCGTTGTCTACACGTACCAAAGTCGGAATTTCGTATGTCTAATATTCCATTGCGTAGTTATTTGGTGGTTGTAATTACATTTCTTTACATTTTTCATTTTATTTAAAAGAAATAAGGACATGTAAATTATCATTGTTTACGTAACCAATGCTGATTTGTGATTATGTCTAATTAAATATATAATAAAGGAATATAGTAAGTTTATAATGTAACGAAATATTGATTTAAAGTTTAAATTATTATTTTAAGTGATTATTCTGTGCAATAGCCAAAATATAAATATACTATCTAACTGCTGGGCAAAGGCGCCACCCGAATCTTTCACTTATCTTGCTTCAGCGTCACCGTTTACCAGCCCAGCTGATATGCCTCCAGTCGGCAGTTTTAAAGTCTTCGCAATCCTTGGTTCCTCATTGGTAAATGGTAACGCAACCGCTGACGAGTTGGCTAGTAAGGAAAACATAGAATCCTTGCCAGAAGCCTAACTGGACAATTAAGCTCAACAAGCACCTTTACAGGATAGGTGTTAATAGCATTACGATCTGCAGATTCTCTGACACACCTATTCACCTTCTACTTGACTCTACTCCTCTACTACAGAGTAAAAGCTCTCCTAATTTACTAAAGAGGAAAATTGTGGCACCAATCCTAATCACATCGTTAAATTGATGAGCAGCACTGGGTTGGGGATGGTACTCTAATATGAAGGAGTCACAATTAGATCCTCAAGGATCGTCGTAACGTCAGGATTACAGTGATCTGCCTTCGAGGGGAAAAAAAACACCTCCAGAGCATAGCGCAATCTTTATATATCCGATCAGTCGATATCCAGCCTAGATTTATGCAGACAACGTGACCAGCCCAATGCCACTTTAGCTTGGCCGTCTTGATTCCTACGTCTCTGATTCTAGTTTGGGAGCACATTAAGTTTTTTTTGTTTTGTTGAGACTTGAGCTCTATTGCTCTTTGGCAGACCCAGAGTTGGAAGTTTTGTAAATCGTAAATCGGCCAATGATAGAGTTTGCGCATCGTTGGTTATGACGAGTGAAATACACATATCAACAAGCCTTCAGGGAGATTGGTAAGTCACCATTCTTCATGGAACAGTTTTTCTGCCTTTCTGTCGTCATAAGAAATTATAGGTCTGCCAGGATCTGATGGCAAATTTGGATGGCAGATTTTCAAAAACTATCCGTGATCATTGGATAAATTTTTATATTTGCACGTTCACACACAGAATCAGCCGCTATAAGGAAAAAAAGGATCAATATGTTTTATTCTAATTACCCCAGTATTGCTAGAGTCAATTCCAATTCTCACTTTTTGCCATCAGATCCTCGAAGAAATATAATTAGCCCAAGTACAGGTACTAGTTGACATAGTGAATTCCTTGCTCATCTACCTCGTGGGAGATACGTGGGGATACGTGGGAGAGCCATGCTTCGGCACGAATGGGCCGGCTCGACCGGAGAAATACAACGTTCTCGCAGAAAACCGGCGTAAAACAGCGCTTGCGCTGTGTTTCGCCGAGTGAGTGAGTTTACTGGAGGCCCAATTCCCTTTCCTATCCTCCCCTTTTCCCTTCCCATCCCTACCCTCCCCTATTATCCTATTCCCTCTTAAAAGGCCGGCAACGCACCTGCAGCTCTTCTGATGCTGCGAGTGTCCATGGGCGACGGAAGTTGCTTTCCATCAGATGACCCGTTTGCTCGTTTTCCCCCTTATTTCATAAAAAAAAACCTCGACCTTACGTCTCGTACTGTAGATCATTGTTTGTGTCTTTGACCTATTTTTTGTAAGTTCCACCTCTAGGCTTGCAGATCTTGGAGCATAATTTGATGATACAGTGCGGCTGATGGATGTAGACGCAACAATTACGAAGTCATCGATAAAGCGGAGGTTGCTTAGGCTTTTCTTGTTAACTACAATTTAACATTCACATAGTTAAAAAAATCAAGGTATTTAATTAAGTTGGTAATAATATTTAAAGTACCAGATACTGTTTCTCTTCCTTTTTACACCCATGATGTGAAAATCGCTAACTTATGAAAAATGATAATTTTTAAGACGTTTTATTTTGCACTTTTAAAGTGAATGTAAAGTAAAAAAATAATAAGAAAATAACTCACATTTAAAGCTGTTTATCAAAAATATTCTAATAATTACAAGATGAAAAAAAAACCGAAAATCCGGATTTTTTTCAAAATCCGTTTTTTGCAATCCCTAGTCACAACTCACCAGTCACTATTTACACAAGCCTACTGTTTAATATAATTCTATCTGATAGCTGATCGACTACTTCTCAATAACTTATGAAGTCTCCTTAATCGTGATAGTTTTCATTTTAAATTCAGCATATTTCCTACTCCCGTGAATTTTTTCACATCATCAGAAACAATCGTTTAGCTGGTGAAGGATCGATTTTTTTCCACTTTAAAACTTAATATTTCACAAATGGATCCCTAAATCAAAAAATGATCTATGAATACCCATAATATTAAAAAAAAACCTATTCAACGACACCCCACACGATAGGGTAGGCGCGAAAAAAAAATCATCCCCGCTTGATGTGTAGGGGAGGTACTATAAAAAATACATTTTTAAGAGTTTATGTATATATTTATATTAATGATGCCGACAAATTAATGATATTTATATCATTAATTTGTATTTATATCATTAATATGAAAAAACAGCTTTGTAGGCCCTATAGTCTCTGAGCAAAACCACGGACAGACAGACAGAAGGACAGACGGATGGACAGACCGAAACTATAAGATTTTCTTGTTGACTATACGGAACCCTAAAAAGCGTACCTACGATGAAAGGATATATTTGCGAATTTTAGACAGAAACTAACTCTACGCCAAAGTAATATTTAAAGAGTTCAATATCTAGAGCAGGGGTCACCAAATGGCGGACCGCGGTCCGCATTCAGACCGCCCGGCGCCCGCAGCGCCCGCGCCGACCTATTGTTTGCGGACCACGCATTTTCGAGGATGAACTTCGTTAAAAGTAAATTTCGGTCTCGACTTACTGATGAACATCTCTAGGATTTAATGTTAATAGCTTGCACCAATTTCACTCCAAACAAGCAACAAAAATCAATGATATTAGGCGCATCCACACCATAAAGTTAATATACCTAATATTAACTCTATTAACTTTATGAATTATGATCCACACAGAGAGAGCAACCTTGCAAAGCATTCGCCACCTGAAGCAGCTCGCTCTGTGTGGACCACGGTGTGGACTATACAGTGTGGACCCGCCTGATCTAGAGCATAATATTATCTAGAGTCCAATTGTTTAATTTGTCATTGACTGTGAAAAACAATTTGACAATGGAGTTTTCGATGGCCGGCTTACATTATTAGAATCCAGTGATCCAATCCTGCGCTATAGTTACTTAAAAAGGCCTTAGGGAACTATCAGACATAGAGCGTTCACGCGGTCAGTTTTGCGTTTTTACTTCTTGTTCTTTGTGCTTCTGCGTAAGTTAATATACTTACCTAGCGGAATAGAGAAACAAAGGCCTGAGCAAGAGAGATGTCACTATCAGTAACATTGCGTGGTAAAAAGAGATGTGTGTTACATGGCAGCAGCACTCTTTTTTTGACGTCCAGTCGGCACGTGCCGCACGTTGACAATTTAATCTCATAGAATTTATGTTCAATCATGCTTGTGTACGTACACATATTTTTCACACAGATGAAAACCAATTTTGGTTTCGTTTGAATGCTCGAGATTGTTGCTCTATTCCGCTAGGTATATTAACTTTATGGTTCTGACCGCGTCGGAATGCCTCCTGTCACCTGTGTGACAACATTAATAATTATAGCCTGTCAAGAAAGTGAAGAAATTAATAAAATTAAATTAAGAAATTTAAAAAAACCCCCGCCAAAACAACTTTAAAAAGTAATGAAATAATATTTACTGTCTTTAAGTTCAAATAATTCCTAACTTGTGTAAAGTAATATTTTAGTCCATAATTGTTGTCACGGTGTGTCGGGGGACCGCCAAGTAAACTACAACCGCCAAGTCGCTGGTTACCTATCTTGATTCAGATCGCTGTGAATTGATCCTTAAACTTGATATGTGAAATTAAACATCTACATTAGCGGTCCCCCGACACACCTTGACAACAATTATGGACTAAAATATTACTTTACACAAGTTAGGAATTATTTGAACTTAAAGGCAGTAAATATTATTTCATTACTTTTTAAAGTTGTTTTGGCGGGGGTTTTTTTAAATTTCTTAATTTAATTTTTTTTTTTTTTTTTTTTTTTTTTTTTTAAGAAGGCAGGTCACTGTAGCCCTGACGTCACTGCGACCCATGAGGATCTATTGTGACTCCTTCGCACTAGAGTATCATCCCCAACCCTATACTGCTCATAAATTGAACGATATGGTTGGGGTTGGTGCCACGAATTTCCTCTGTGGACGAGTATTCGTGGCGACCAAGGTGCCTGTTCCTGCTCTGTAGTAGAGCAGGGCAGTCGAGGAGAAGGTGAATAGGTGTTTCATCCTCCTCACAGAATCTGCAAGTCATTATGCTACAAATACCCATTCTGTTTAGGTGTTTGTTGAGCTTGCAGTGCCCAGTTAGGCTTCTGATAAGGATTTTTAATTGGTTCCTACCCAAGGTGAGCACTAATTCTGATTGTTTCTTGTTGAAGTCAGGAATTAGTGCCTTGGAGTGTTCAAGGCCAGGGGTCTCAGCCCACTGCTTCCTGCATAGTCTGTGACCCCATTCCTTGAGCACTTGCTTTGTGGTACTGGGAGTTATACCACAGAATGGTTCTGGACCATATATGAGACTCTCGGCCCCAAGCCTAGCCAGCTCGTCAGCGGTTTCATTGCCGGGGACGTTGCTGTGGCCCGGGACCCATACTAGGCGGATGTTGTTGTTCCTTCCCAGCATGTTTAACGTCTCAATGCATTCCAGAACTAATTTGGACGAGACTTCTGCGGCAGTCAGTGCTTTAAGTGCAGCTTGACTATCGGAGAAGATAAAAACGTTTTTATTAACTAGGGCCATCTCCAGGCTTTCTAGTGAACAACCGAGGATAGCGAAGACTTCAGCCTGAAACACGGTCGCAAGCTCCCCCAAACAGGCGTATTTGCCTTTTGGTGGCCTGCCTCCGTAGATTCCGGCTCCCGCACGGTTGTCTTTCCTTGATCCATCCGTGAACCAAACTATGTCGCTAGGGCGGACATCGATTGGATTTTTCCTTTCCCAGTCCTCCCTGGAAGGTATAAAAACCTGGTACTGCTTCGAAAAGCTATACACCTTGATCATGGCATCTGATGGCATGGCCATGATAGGTGATTCACTGAGAGACTGTTCCAGCTGTCGAAATGGGGTGGAGACCCAATTCGTCCCACCCGCCGTCCTGGCCCTGAGAGCCACCTTTTTGGCCTCCATCTGAACAAGCAGAGGAAGCGGAGTTAAGTTGATCAGGGCCTCGAGGGAAGCGGTGGGTGTTGACGAGAGTGCACCCGTGATTATTAGACATGCCAGTCTCTGTACGCTGTTTAGTCTTTTGTGACAGTTTACTTGTTCAGCCTTTTTATGCCACACTGCGCAGCCATATGTGGTAATCGGTCTCACTACGGCTGTATATAGCCATAGCATTGCCTTCGGCCGAATACCCCATTTAGAGCTGACAAGCTTCCAACAGGAACCCAGAGCACATCTAGCCTTTTTCGTAATATACTCGATGTGCTTATTCCAAGTGAGTCCTTTGTCTAGGATTACTCCTAGATATTTGACATCACCCGCAAACTTAATAGTTTTCCCAAAGAGTGTTGGGGGTCTTAGTCCCTCCAACTTCCTCTTTTTGGTGAAAGGTATCAAGACCGTCTTATCAGCATTTACTGTTAGCTTGACCCTTTGGCACCAATTCTCGACGACTCTTAGTGCTGACTGCATCAACCCAGCGACCACCGATGCGCATTTTCCCACCACCATAATCGCCAGGTCGTCAGCGTACCCTTGAGCGTAGTAACCTATGAGGTTCAGTTCCCTTAGTAGCTCATCCACTACCAGGGACCATTCCAGGGGTGACAGCACACCTCCTTGTGGGCAACCTTGTGTCAGCCTGATTTTGAGTGTCAGGTCCATAATAGTCGATGAGGCTACCCTATTGTCGAGCGTGGCTTTGATCCATTTCCTAGTTGTTGGATCTATATTCTTTGAAGCCAGGCCATTTGTGATAGAGCCGGTTGAAGTGTTGTCGAATGCGCCTTCAATATCGAGAAAGACACATAACGCAATCTCTTTATCTTCAATTGCTCTATCAATCCGATCTACCAAGTCCATTAGGGCCGTCTCGGTAGATTTGCCTTTTTGGTAGGCATGTTGTCTTTCATGCAGCGGCATTTTAGTGAGATAGGTGTCCCTTATGTGTAGGTTGACCACCTTCTCCATTGTTTTAAGCATGAAAGAAGTGAGGCTAATTGGTCTGTATGACTTTGGTAGAGCTTTGTCTCTGTCCCCACTTTTGGGTATGTAGGACACCCTTACCTTTGTCCATGCCAATGGGATGTAGCCCCACGCAAAACTTGCTCTGAATATTTTCAGTAGCATAGGAAGGATAATGTCCTTGCCCTGCTGTAGGAGGGCCGGAAATATATTATCCTCGCCGCCGGTCTTGTAAGGCTTGAAACTGTCAATTGCCCAAGTGACTCGGTCAGGCTTAAAGATCACGGAAGCTCTTCTCCAATCGTCAACTGATGGTCTCGTTTTAATAATCGTATGAGAGAAGGCTTCGTGATTTTCGAGATGGATACTGTTGGGGAAGTGAACGTCGGCTAGTAATCTTAGCGTTTCTTCCGCCGTTTTAGTGTAAGTACCATCTGGCCTTTTCAGAGTGCTGGGATGAGAGCTAGGGGCCTTAGATATGACTTTATATAGTCTGGAGGTTTGCGAGGTGTTATTCACTTCCTCACAGAACCTTGCCCAAGAGCGTCTTTTGGCCTTCCTTAGCTCCCTATTAAACGTCGTCAGGGCGGTTCTGTATGCGTCCCAGGTAATCATTTTTTTTTTTTTTTTTTTTTTTTTTTTTTTTTGTGTAGTGTTACTGTGAAGTGTAGCTGTAGAGTGTTAAAGTGAGTATATGTGGATGGATGTGTGTGTGTGTTTAGTCTGTGTGGTGCAGGTTAGGTAGTCGGAGCAGGGGGTTTCGCGCCACTTTGCGACTTGAGTGCTCCTGCGCTAATGAGGGCAGCTGTGCTGGCTTCCTCACAGCGCAGGCACCCCCAGAGCCACCACGTCCGCGTCCGCGTCCACCTCGGGACTGTCCAGGCCTACCCCTACTCACAGTTGCCACTTTCAAGGGAACTTGAGGTCTGGGATTGGTCTGAGCAGCCGGGCGTCCGCCTCCCCTGCTGGTGTGCACGTGCAAGTTTTGTGCTTGCACGTGTAGGGTGTTGGGCTGAGCAGTAACAGTGGCAGATGATGTGCCGCTGCTGCTAGCTTGGGGCGGCGCCGTGCCTCTATAGCCTATAGGCTTAATAAGAGGTGCTGGCCGCCATCCTTTATGTGAGGTGTGGGGCTGGGAAGTTGAGCCCAGCAGAGGTGTTGCCGTCACTTCGTCAGACCCTACAGGGTTTGACAGGAGTGCCGGTTTTGGTCCCTTCAAGCGAAGCTGAACCCGGTTAAACCCGAAGTAGAGCTGAAAATCCCGCTCGGAAAGTAGCTTGACCGCAGATTCGTCGAAGGAAAAGGTAAAAGTTTGACCCTTTCCATCGGCTTTCCTGCTGACCACTTTCCAAAGCCGGATTCCCATACCTCCATTCTGCGAGGTCAGTCACTTGATGATTCCTACCTCGTCCACCTCTAGGTCAGGAACCCACGCCGTAGCGTAACGGGGCTTAGGCAGCTCCGCCTCGTCAACGACGCGGAGGGCTGCTCCATCCCAGGGATGGATCATGTCTATCAGCCGCGCCAGCCACTGCTTGGAGGCAGCGTCGACGCAGGTGAAGACAAGTCCACCCGATCTGTGGACGCATCCTATTAGCTTAGGTCCCTCTCCCTCCGGTTGATCGTCGATGACTCGAAGAATGCCCTCAATTTCTTCAACCCCTCGGCGTTCTCCTGTGAGAGAGGTCCCCCAGCATCGAGGATGCCCACACGAATGGCACTCGCCGCCTCACTGAAACTCGGCTTGGGCGCCTGAGCACTGGTGTGCTTGGCTGCCTTCGTCGGTCTTTCCTGTGAGTTGGCGGTGTCAGAGAGCTGCCGTTTGGGGCTCGAACGCTTCTCCAACTCCTCGGCATACTCAGGAAACTCACTGAGTGGTTTCTGACAAAGGGTCTTCGCCTCTTCGAGGCTCTTACCCCTCGCCATCCACCACTCAATGCGTCTCTTGGCTGCCCCACTGAGTTGTCTTCTTCTTCTCTTAGGGGCGTTAGCGGTAGCGCCAGCCCCAACTTCAGAAGAAGAAGGTGCAGAAGCGCTAGATGGTAGAGGGTCGGAAGGGGTACCAGACACAGAAGTGTCCTCTGCCCCGACAGACCCAGACAATAGGTGGTCCTCGGCTACGCCGATTTCCATCGCCTCCGTGGAGCATAAAGCTTCCAGTTCGGCCACAAGACTTTCCTGGTCCTTTTCGATTTCCATTTAAATCCCACGAGTAGCTAGGGAAATAAAAGGTCCACCCCCACAGAGCCCCGCATGCAAGGGTAAGGCTATTTACTCCTCGAGGTCGCCTGGTATCGAGGGCCCTCCGTTCGCGGCTGACTTCCCCCAGCCATGCATCCTTCGGCACGGGTCGGATAACACCGATTGGATTGGGTTTTTGTTGTCGAGTTGAGTTCTGGTCTGGGTTGGGGTTCCAATGCTGTGAGCACTAGAGCCCCAAACCAGACCAGACCTCAACCCAACCCAGACCGACTGATCCCAAATCTGACAGCAACTTGTCGCAACCGTTCGGGGGTAAAGACGCACTCGTCCGCACGCCGAGACCTGGCTGTTTGCACAGCCAAGCCCCGACAGGCCGAGCCGAGTTCGCTCCCTCCCCCAAACGGCGGCAACGCCGCAGTCAGATCCGGGGTCAGCCGGTCCGCCGGTCGATCGGCCGCCCGCTTGCCACATCCGCAGATGTTTCAAGCGAACGTTGCCCAGGGACACCGTCACGATTACTTCACCAGAACCGAGAGAACCGTCGACATACAGATTTAATCCGTTAGTCGGCGGCACCGAAAGACTGGAGAAGTAATCGTGCACACTTGGAGGTAACCGGAAATCGCCCCCATTTTATTTCATACTTTTTAAACTTGTGTTGATTATAGTGCAGAATAATTCCTATCAACAGAATCATATTCTCATGATTACCATCTATCAATGTCCTTTTCGATGAGGCCGTTAATATGAGCCCAGACATGAAACCTCCACTTTGGGTTCATAGGAAGCTCGGTTCCTATAGAATCCAGGTGATGCTGCAGCAGCAGCGGCATGTAAATATTTACTGTTTATGCTTTATCTACTTCTTACTGGTTGTCGCAATTAAAATGAGCCCAAACACGAAACCTCTGCTCTAAGTTGGCGAGGAATTGGATATCCTATTGATTACCAGGTGATGCAGCAGCACCAGGTCAACTTTCCATTATTATGTGTATACGTATATTGTATATTCACAAATGTCACGAACTAGAATGAAATATAAAACCCATCACACGACTACAAGTTGCTAACGGCCTTTCATGAACCAGATAAACCCTGATTGTCCAGCACTGAGGAGGCTGATGATGATGAATTATAGCTAAGAACACTCTCGATCGTGTCAGCTTTCAAACAAAAAAAAACTATATCAAAATCGGTCCACCCGTTTGTATGCTACGATGCCACGGACAGATACACACACAGACAAACAGACAGACAGACACGTCAAACTTATACCACCCCTCTTTTTTGTCAGGGGTTAAAAAGGGGCAACATCGTAGTGTCATCAATCGTGTTCGTTTCGTTTTTCAATGTACATTGCGCATGCGCAAAGTTAAAAATTAGTGTCAGTGTGAGTGTCATGTTCTTAAATCTGACAGAAATTGTTAGAACATGACACTCTATTATGAAGTTGACAGTCAGCTGCCAAACTGCGAAGAAATTAAACAAACACGGCTCCTTTCAAATCAATATGTGAAAAATAGGATGTTGCCACTTTTTAATTCCTTCACTTTCTTGATAGACTATAATTTAGTCTGCGTTTCCACCAGAGATGTGTTGCGACTTGCGAGGAAAGGAAAAAACGGAACCCTTATAGGATCACTTTGTTGTCCGTCTGTCCGTCTGTCAAGACCCTTTTTCTCAGGAACGCGTGGAGGTATGAAGCTGAAATTTATATCAATTACTCAGGTCTACTGTCCCTTGAAGCTGTGAAAAAATCAAACTTCTAAGCCAACGCAATCAAAAGATACAGCCGTTTATGCCGCAAATTTTCGACACTTGCAAGGGAATCAAAACCTACAGGGTGCTTCCCGTGAACTCAGAATCTTGAAATTTGGTACGAAGCAACGTCTTATAGCATAGATAAAGGAAAAATTACGAAAACCATAAATTTTTAGTTACATCACATAATATATTTTTTTTTAATAATTTTAAACTTACTACCCATTTCCTCATAAACGCGTAGAGGTATTAAATTGAAATTCATACCAAATACTCAGGTCTATAATACCTTTAAGCTGTCGGAACCCTCGGTGCGCGAGTCCGACTCGCACTTGGCCGGTTTTTTTTAAGATCCAATAGCATTGCCGCGCTGAGCGATGTCATGGACTATGGCAAGCTCACGTCAATGAAGGGATTTTATTGGTTCTCAAAAGTCAAAAACATTTCTCGCAACACTCGGAAACGGTGGAAACCTTAGTCAGGTAACAGGTTCCCTTCGTTGAACTTGAACTTTGACTGCGTGACCGCTCTCTGTGTGATCTCTCTCCTTTGAATGAAATGTTATGGTATGTAATGCTTTGGAGGTCCCAAGTTCCAAGAGTTAGGACTTAGGATAGTTTTGATATAATCGAATTTTAGCGTAACGAAATTGCAACATCTTGTTCATTATAAAGCTAAGGGCCTATTTCACCACTTCCTGATAAGGCTATCCGCCAATTAACTTGACAGATCAAGTATGGATAATCTGTCAAAAAATTGTGAATAGCATATTAGGCACTTCATCAGAAAGTGGTGAAACAGGCCCTAAGTATTATTTATAAGTAATAATAAAGTGATTAATTTATACAACGGCCGCTATTTTGTACATGATAAATATTACTTAGGAAGGAACCGTAAATTTGCAATATAAATTATCCTATAAGTACCTACATTTTTGTCTTTGCATACCAGCAGATATTTTGAGAAACAAAAATTTCATCAAAATCGGTCCAGTAGTTTAATCGTGAAGAAGAATCAGACAGTCAAACACATATTCGCATTCAATAGCACAGATAATAGTAAAGAAGGGGTATGAGGACAAAAAAAACTAGGTATACGTTACGGCCGGCCTGGGGAAGGGGAGGCATGACGGTGACGCGAGGTAAGATAAGTCACGCAAGATACAAGAAACTAGACTCTTGCAAACAGAAAGCAATAGGCCAATAGGAAGCCATACTCGATCAACCATCAGCGCGACAGAAACAGTGAGTGGAAGTTCACGCGTTTTTTGTTTACAAACGAAAATCACGTTAAACGTTCAGTTTTATATATATTTTTTGAGAAATTATTTTTTTCTATTGGGGTAAGGCGGGATATTGGGTTTTCTGAAATCATCCGAAGGTACTTTGGTAGGCTGTCAGCTTTGTGGACGTTGGGCTCACAATGGTTGTGCTGGTGTGAATGATGAAAACACCCAAGAAATTCATACTTATTTGTATTTATTGTGATTGGATTAGCCTACCCCATCTTGCCCCATTTTCATTACCCCATCTTACCCCATGGTAAGGGGCAAGATGGTTTTTCGAAAGCTCCTATTAAATCATTTATTTTTAAAATATGCTAGGTATATGTTCATCTCCCAAATACTGAACCAAATTGTAGTCAGATCAATAAGACATTGTGGCAAGCATAATAAACGTAATGATTAATACTGTATTTTTGGTATTTTCCTTAGATACCCCATCATCCCCTATTCACTTTGATTAGTGCGGTGCAGGTGATTAATACAAGTTATTAGTGATTAGGAGAAAAAACTTGAGAGGTGTCAAGGGACCCCCGAATGGAACGAACTTATTTAAGAGAACTAAATCTAACGTAAAAATGACGTTTGAAAGTCGCCATATAGGCAATGATTGCAGTAGTGGGAGTTCTTGGAACTAATACTAGTTTCTCAACCATTAGCGATTAAGCGGCTATTTGCAAGTTACGTCAGATTTATTTCTCTTCCCCCGTATTGCGGACGCTGATACCGCTTCAATAGGCACAAAAAACAGTTGGGTATCATATTAAGTCTAGCGTAGGTACTTGTATAATGGAGGTCAGTGACTTGCACTAATCTGTCGCTGACCGCTGTCCACACGTACTTTATTCCTGATTACTAATCACTTGCACTTACCACATGCACTTATCACTAATCAAAGTGAATACAGCCTGCGGCAGGCCTTTACTGCCGCACTCAGAGACTATTAATTATCTACTTCAATGAAAATATGTTAATTTTGACACGTAATAGGGCTTATGTCAAAATCTTCATATTTTAATTTACTTGAATGAACTTCAAATTAGTTTCTGAGTAGGTACGGCACTAATATATTCTGTGGTACGGCAGTTAGATCTCAAACTTTTCAGCCGCTTTATTCTTGTGGCACAAGGGCGTGGAAAGGCAAGGGCCCCTCCCGGTTCCTCAGCCCCTCCCGTCTAAGCTCCGCCCTTCGTGGGCGTCACTACCATCTCGACGAGAACAAATCACTAATCAGTACACGGCTGGATGCTGCGAAGCGATGCGTCAAAAAACTTTTTTTTAATCTTTTTTTTTACTCCGCAGTAAATAATTGTACACAGTGAAGTGCAGTGCTTGTCGTTTTTTGAATAATGTGGTAGAGCTGTTTGAAAATTGTGATGAAAAATTAAGAAATCGGTGAAGGAAATATAAATTTTAATCTAAAGCACAGAATACTCTAAAGGTAAGTTTACTTGGACCTATAATAGGCATGCGCAATAATTTTGTAAAGTCTGATAATTTTTTTAAAAAGGTCATAATATAGATTCATGGTGGACGATATTCAAACTGTTGAGGATATTCTTATTTATTTCTTTTGTATGAAAAATATAAATGCCTGTGACTAAAACACAAATATGCTGTTCTTTTATTGCTATTATTAAATGATTAAAGTATAATCTTATATATTTAAACGAGTCTTATATATTTAAACAATTGGAATCTCGGAATCAGCTCCAACGATTTTCATGAAATTTAGTATATAGGGGGTTTCGGGGGCGATAAATCGATCTAGCTAGGAATAATTTTTAGAAAATGTAATTTTATCCGTGTGTTCGGTATTGAATACCGAGCAAAGCTCGGTCAAACAGCTAGTAAGTATTAATGAGTGCACAATGAGTGTGAACCACGGAGCTAGCTGTGGTCTGTGACAAAACGCGCCTCCTAGCCCTATAGCTAGTATTTTTGCGTTTTGCCACAGTCACTATATCCAAGGGCGTCGCCAAGGAGATTCTATTACCCCCCCCCTGGAGATTCTAAAAAAGTTGCCAAATATAATGCAAACAACGACCACTATAATATTAAAATCTGGTAATAGATGTAAGGCTCGTAGTACAAGTGAAAAGTTTCATGTGCTGTCGACTTTACCTACAATTCATACCTACTTTTCTCATTTATTAGAGAATGAGAAAAGTATGAATTGTAGTAGGTAAAGTCAACTTGCCCCCCCCCCTCCCCCCTGCGCCATCGGCTGGCGAAGAATAGGAAGGGGTAGGTATATTATTAAATTTTATGAAGTAAATACATAAACTATCAGCCTTGAGATTCCAATTATTATCTAGCTGTATAATAGTTATACAATGAACTTTAATTTCTTAGCTTATTTTTTATTCTTTATAAATACCTAGCTTATAAAAAATCTGATTTGCCCCCCCCTGGGCCAGAAACTGGGTACGCCCATGGCTCTATTAATTATATTATAGATTCGATTTGCAAAATGTTCTAATTTCAAAGTAATGAATTTAACCGGAAGAACAAAGTTATCAGAGTAGACAGAATTATAAAGTTACAGCGGCGTTAGTCTGGGACTATACGAGCCGTATCTAACTTCGTTTCTTCTTACCAAAAGTAAAACCTATAGGTAGTACGGGAGACTAATTGTACCTAACAATAATTATTTATTATAAATTATAATAATTAATGAAATGTTAAGGAAGAAGGAGACGTCATCCCGATTTCCGTCATATCTATAAAGTTTATAGACATGGATCTGGATGGATGGATATCCCAGAAGGATAATACATAACTTACTTTCTAATGGATGAAACTATAGGTTCTTAGTAGTGCCTCGTGTACTAAGAATACCTGCGAATTTGTGTAGCTCTACGTGTGACACCTGGTACCTGTACCAGTTGTACCAAAGTGGACTAAAAATTAGTCTTACTTTATCAGGCTCAGGACCGACTTTTTATATGCCCATCCGACGCATGGATCATCTTCTCAGACACGCTAAGACTAATAGGAGCGAAGAAATAGAGGAAAATGTGGAAAAAACGGAGAAATTTTTTTGAAAGGGCTAACTCGAACGCGCTAATCTCAGGAACTACTGGTCCGATTTAAAAAAATCTTTCAGTGTTAGATAGCCCATTTATTGAGGAAGGCTATAGGCTATATTTTATCACGCTAAGACGAATAGTCCTAAAAGTTAATTCTTTCATGGTATTCGAAGTAAATTAAAGCTGTATTAATGTTGGCTTCTGAATCGGGATATACGAGGCATCACATTATTTCACATGTGGGGTCCACGTTCGGGCGCTACAGACTGTGTTTACAATACAACGCGACGTTACAGTTTTTTACATATTTTGTATCACGTAATGACATCAAAACATTGCACAAGCAGAGTTTATAGGCGTCAAAACTGAAAACTGAAAAGGAAAATAATGCATATGCATTGAAATATACGAATAATAAAAATGCAAATCAGTGCATTCCAAACCATAAAGTTAATATACCTAGCGGAATAGAGCAACAATCTCGAGCTGTCAAACGAAACCGAAATTGGTTTTCATCTGTGTGAAAAATATGTGTACGTATACACATGATTTCTATGAGAATAAATTGTTAACGTGCGGCACGTGCCGACTGGACGTCAAAAAAAGAGTGCTGCTGTCAAGTATCACATGTCTCTTTTTACCACGCAGTGTTACTGATAGTGACATCTCTCTTGCTCAGGCCTTTGTTTCTCTATTCCGCTAGCTATATTAACTTTATGTTCCAAACTCGAGTGCATTCTAGTGCCCGTTTACAATATTCCCATAAAGTCAATATACTTACCTAGATATTGAGAGAGAGTTAATAGACTTTATGATTATTCCAGAATCCAGTAGAAACTAGCAACTCAGCGCTGGATTGGATCACTGGATTGGAATAATGTAAACCGGCCATCTAGGCGAAATACCCAAGTCTGTATAATTTATCTTAACATTTTCGAAATTGGTTATGTTCGGGCCACACTAACGTTTAACGTCAATGCCCAACAACGCGACAATTATTGCGATAATTTTAACGCGTTAAAGTGGGTGGCTACACTTGAACGGTCAACGTTTAATGCCCAACGGCGTTGAAAACGGCGTTGATTTTACTTAACCGACTGCAAAAAAAGGAAGTTATCAATTCGACGCGTATGTATGTAATATTCCAGAACTGCCTAATTTTCGTATATCAGCATCTGAACAAATGTGCCAAAATATTTTAAAAGTGTAGGTATGTATGTATGTATGTAAGTATGTATGTAGGTATGTATGTTTTTATGTTTGTATTCGCATATCTCTGGAACTACCATTGCGATTTCAGTTAATCTTTTTTTGTTGTACTAAAACATCAAGTTGCATCAAAATTATTCGTCGTCAAGTATCACTTTGCATTCCACGGTTCTTGTAACTTTTGAGTTTCAGATCCCAAAAACATGGTTCGATTTGCAAAATCTCAAAAAAAGCAATTACTTTCTCGTTTAACTAGAGTGGAGTGAAGACTCCATAACCAAAGTACGTATTTAAATTAAAAAAACGTGCGATTTAAATGCAAACAAGTCTAAGCCAACACTTGTGATCCCGTCGGGCTCTCAACGCACAGTGACGATACGTAGTGTGGCCGCTTCATCGCATTAATTCTCGCGTTAATCTCTTTGATGTACCGCCACTAGAGCTATCGCCAAACGGAAAACGGCATTGTAAACGCCGTTGAAAATTATCGCGTTAAATTGTGGCTACACCTACGGCTAACGTCCAACAACGCGATAATTGACAACATTTCAAAATTTTAACATGGCTTTTTTATTATTTTATATGAAAGTAGACTTAAAATAAGGCGACACGTGTTTCTTGCTTTTTCAAAATTATGTTTTTATGATACCTAAAAAATAGATTTTAATCCTTCGTATTCTAAAGAGACGTAAGCGCCAAGTGACGTCATACTTACGTCTGAACGGTTAATTCCATTACACTTTAACAAAAGAAAAAATCTGTCAATGTAAGTTTGTTACGTTTATTATGACGTCTGTCAATGTCATCGTCAACCTGGAGGATAGGTAACCAATGAGGTAATGTTATTATTTAGAAATGTCAGTGTTGACAGGTGGTTGACAGTGACGTTTTTATTTTTATGCTTCATGTTGTCTTTTTAAAACTATTTTACACCAGGCAAACAAACTGTATGATATTATGCCGTAAGTATGACGTCACAGCGTATTTTTCAGTTTTTATTTATTTTCTCAGTAAATAAGCAATATAAAAATTTTTTGAATATTTTTTTGATATCAGGAGAAGAAACTAAAGAAACGGTATTTTTTATTTTAAGGCTTAAAAATTTTGAAATGTTGTCAATTAACGGCGTTTGACGTTAGTGTGGCCCGAACATTAGAAATATACATTTTAGGAATTTTATAATACAGTGCTAGACGTTCCGCGCGGCTTCGCCCGCGTAAATTAGATATTTCACAGACAAATTAGTCCACAAAAAATAGCCTATGATCCATAAAGTAGTCCACTTCTTATCTGTGCCAAATAACATAAAAAATGCTCCAGTAGTTCGTGAGATAAGCCCTTTCAAATAATTTCCCCCGTTTTTCAATATTTTCCTCTACTTCTTCGCTCTTATTAGTTTCAGCGTGATAAATATAGCCTATAGCCTTCCTCGATAAATGGGCTATCTAACACTGAAACAATTTTTCAAATCGGACCAGTAGTTCCTGAGATTAGCGCGTTCAAATAAGCCCTTTCAAATAATTTCCCCCCGTTTTTTCCACATTTTCCTCTACTTCTTCGCTCCTATTAGTTTCAGCGTGATAAAATATAGCCTATATCCTTGCTAGATAAATGGGCTATCTAACACTGAAATAATTTTTCAAATCGGACCTATAGTTCCTGAGAATTAGCTCGATCAAACAAACAAACAAACTCTTCCGCTTTATAATATTAAAGTATTATGATAGACTAGTATACTGTATCTAATTGTTCCACCCGTTCGGAAACTAACCCGGCGGCGGCGGCCGGAGAAACTCGCACGGGGTCACCAAAAATTGTTGTTTTTTTTGAAGTGTTGCAAATTGCAATAGGCAAATATTACGCAAAAGTCGGAGCAGATGGTGATAAGGAGCACACTTTGAGAATAGCTGGTATAAATAAACAAGTTTTGAGTCACTGTTACTTGACTCAGAGCACTTGACTGCGGTACCTCCAGTTATTTTTAACTGAACTCTTGAACGCATTAACCATAGATAAACGATAGATACGGATCTTGTAAAAGCTACCTGATTGTCAGACAAGTGCAATAGAAATGTTTAAAACGCTCTAAAAAGCTGCACATTGAAAAGCACAGCTCGATGTTTGAGTTTTGTTTTTTTCTGGTTGACGATTTTTATTAATCGGTTATTGACGAAATGTTAGGCCGCGTACCTAGGTACTCCTCCGAAACGGCTTTACTGATTTTAACCAAATTTTATATGCATATTCAGCGGGTCTGAGAATCGGCTACTGGGTACTTATTATATTGATAAGTGCATTTGTTGAATAAATAATAGTAAATTATTATAACTCGAGACTGACGGCGACCATTGTTAGTCGGACGGGATAGCAATGGACATTGTCATGGCATACTTATTTAGTCACTTCATTAAAATAATATGGGTGAAATCTTGATTTATATTAATATGGCAAAGCAACGTCTGTCGGGACAGCTAATTTAATACAGGGTGCAATTAAACCTTCCTGCCAAATTTTTTCCAGGGCTTAGGTATCACTAGGAGAGTCCATTTAACCAAAAAAAATTGGGTGTTATTTTTTTTATTGATATATTTTATCCCATTTGAAATTGTTGCAGAACGGTCACTCGCGGCGCGGGGGAATGATCGGGGGTAACGCGGGGGGAGGCGCGCGCGCGGGGTCACATCACGCGCGGGCGACGCGTCGTGTCCATTAATTGTAGTGTATTTTAGGATAACCTTCGGAAGCTATTTCTCAACATTTTAGTATGAGTGATTATAAAAGAAAAAATACGTGTATTTTTATTTTTAACAAGGATCAATGTAAAAAATTTGGCAGGAAGGTTTAATTGCACCCTGTTTAAACATTACTGCAATATTTCCACCCTAGATGCAGCACCAGCACAGTCGGTAAAAAAATTTTTTTTGGACGTTTGACCAAAATTTATGTCAATATTCTGATTATGATGTGTGCAAGTTGCAAAACAGTGGCGGGGCAAGACGTAAATTTTATGTGGGCAAGATATTTTGCGAGGCCCCCTGATGCATGACGCAAAAGGACGGATTTGTTGAGAGAGGATTTTTTGATATTCTAAGTATTTATAAAACTAATTATTTATGAATATTTGAGCATCACAACTCGTAAAACCTTAAAAAACCTCGTGTTCTAAGGGGCGCGGGGCCCCTTAGACCGCGAGGCCACGCCGCCTCTGGTGCAACATGTCGGATTTTAACCGACTTCCAAAAAGTCGATACCAGCTCCTAAAATTGCTAAAATTTTCGACATAAAACGAAGGCTGTTTACATACGGCGCCGCAGAACCTGCGGTGGGGACACCGGCGCGGGCGGCTGCGGCGCCCGCGATCATGGGTCCGAACTCCGACTAAGTAGTTTATACACTATACAGCTACGTTTGTTGGAAACTGCGGCACCGCTCGCCGGCGCGTTCCCCGCCGCGTGTGAAAAGGGCCCATAGATATACAAGGATGAGTATGCAGCGGCGCCGCCGCGGCGGCGGTGCCGCTGCCGCTGCGGCGCGTGTGTTAAGAGGATACACCAGGGGCGAGAGAAATTTAAAATAGGTATTTGAAAATGTATTGCTGTCTCACCAATCTCAAGTCTCCCACCGCAGAGCGCGATAGAGACAACACGACAAAAGTTCTAATAAAAGAACAGAAAATCTTCGATTCGTTGTCCGCTGATTCCTTCTCCAAAAGTTAACCGATTTAAGTAATTTTTTCATTAAGAATTAAAGCAAGGCTTGAGCTGTGTTCCTGTGTTTTATTTTTTTTGTATATTCTAGCCAGTTTTTTTTCTGGGTGTTTGAACACAGAGGAAAAACTGGCCATTTTTTTTGGGTTTTTGGACGTTCTCATCTTTTTTAATAATAAAATTATGAAAAAAAAGAAAACATAGGGACATGCTAATAGTGGCCATAGATATTCAGGAAAATCATAACTCTACCGGCATTATCCAGGGAGGAAACAGGGGACAGAGTTTGTATGGAAAAACGGCAGTATGGACTCCTCTTAACACGCTTACGCATAAGTTAGCTTGAAAAGTAAAATTGAGTACAGAATACAGCTTTTCTAGGATTAGCCTTAAAGGATCGACTATATATTCTGTATTCTGTACTTACTCAATTTTATATTTAACACTTTTTTGTTTATTCACAGGAATATTAATATTATATATTGTCTTTACTGTAGAAGTCAATTTCAATTTTTGGTATGAAAATAATTTTTTACTGTATGTGCTACTATCGCCCTCTGCTCCGACCTTTGCGTAGTGTTCCTTAGGGTGGGTTGCACCAACTTACTTTAACTATAACTTTTACCATAACAAAATGTCAAATGAATTGTCAAATCCCTAGTTAAAGTTAATATATCTAGCGGAATAGAGCAACAATCTCGAGCTGTCAAACGAAACCAAAATTGGTTTTCATCTGTGTGAATACGTAATACTTATACTTACACAAGCATGATTGAACATGAATTCGACTATGAGATTAAATTGTCAACGTGCGGCACGTGCCGACTGGACGTCAAAAAAGAGTGCTGCTGTCATGTATCACACGTCTCTTTTTACCAAGCAGTGTTACTGATAGTGACATCTCTCTTGCTCAGGCCTTTGTTTCTCAATTCCGCTAGGTATAATAACTTTATGGGTTAAAGTCAATATTGGACTTTTGGACCACTCTAAGAGAGAAAGTCTTGTACATCGCTTGTTATTTCCAGATGTCGAGCTACGGCAGCACGTCGCCGTCGGACGAGGGGTTCGACCGCTACGAACCGCCCTTCTACTGCCCACCGTCACATCAAGGTCATTATTTAACTCTGTACAGAATAGATGAGACTGTCCATATCAAGTCGGTGAAGAAAACACTCCAAATAATTCATACAATGAACCAGACTATTTTTGATGAAACAGATATAAGTATTATTATATCTATAGAAAAAAAAATGCTATAGCCCACGCGGTGATTCCAGGCGCAAGCGGTCATTGACATTGAGAAAACTTTAGGCATTTCATCATCAAGTTTTCTGGAAAACCTACCTAAGCTAAAATTTTCAACCCGCAGTTGACATTGAAAATGTATTTTTAACCCCCGACAAAAAAGAGGGGTGTTATAAGTTTGACGTGTCTATCTGTCGGTCTGTCTGTCTCGCTTTCACGCCAAAACATACAAAAAAAATATACAGACGAACATATAACCTCCTCCTTTTTGGAAGTCGGTTAAAAATGTGTTTCCTATAGGGACGGCTACTGAAAATAGGCACCAACCGTACGGCTCTGTGTAAATGGGAAAATGGGAAAAAATCCATACCAAACGGCTAAAAATTATATTTAGTTTGTAGTCTTTAGTCTTAAATTATAATATACTTACATAATATGATTTCATTTATAACACTGATTGCATCCATGACTGATTGCACAAAATAATTTCTATAGACTTGTCCCGCGTTCCATATTTTAGCTTTAACAATAATCAATACGCCTCTTATTTTGAGCGTTTTGATCGTTTTAACGCTAAATGGAACGCGGGGTCACAAAACCCTCAAAATTGTGCGACTCACGTGACACGTCACGAAAATCGGCGTCTCGTGACGTCACGACGCGATCGCGCGAAAGCGTCTCTTTTAAAGGCGTTAATAGATGTTCGTACGGATGTGTTGTTTTGTCAGGAAGCCCCATGGACGGCGTGTACTGGTCAGCCAACGGCGAGGGCAACGAGTTCGACGCCCAAGACGTGTACCACGATAACAACTACATTGGCAGAGGATACGGTAACTGTTGCATATAAGTTTGTAGAAAAAAAAAACAGACGAACATCCACACTTCAGCGCACACGTCTTGCTAATGCTCCTTCAAGTCAGCGTAATGCAGTTACGTCAGACCATCGTCAAACACGTGTGGATTATATTTCTGAATGTGCGTCAATCAAAATACGAAGCAGCTGTCAATTAAAATGACGTCACCTTTAATTTTGATTTTGGCCCACATTTTGGGTCACAGAAGGGCGAAGGCCACACTGAAACATAACTTGATTTTTTTGCATCATATCGAACAGAAGAGTCGTGAAAAAGCTATCTTTCAAGAGACTTTTTGCAATATGGCAATGTTACTTCTAAATTCTAATATAATATACGTGCATTATACGTGCAGGATTTTAAAAGCTCACCGGTAGTCGTCATTGAATTTCTGTATAACAACAATAATGTTGCAGGCTACGACGAAATGCAGATCTCGAACAACGAACCTTACGACGCGTATAACAACATGCTACATATCAACTATGCACAGAACAGCGCAGGTAACAAACAGGAAGTGTAAACACTTCCTAATAAAACTAAAGTCAATCGCAGTCATAAAGTTAATATACCTAGCGGAATAGATAATCAAAGGCCTGAGCAAGCGAGATGTCACTATCAGTAACACTGCGTGGTAAAAAGAGACGTGTGATACATGACAGCAGCACTCTTTTTTTGACATCCAGTCGGCACGTGCCGCACGTTGACAATTTAATCTCATAGTCGAATTCATGTTCAATCATGCTTGTGTATGTGTATACGTACACATATTTTCCACACATATGAAAAACAATTTTGGTTTCGTTTGACAGCTCGAGATTGTTGCTCTATTCCGCTAGGTATATTAACTTTATGATCGCAATACAGAGTCGAGATTCGTTCATGACCTTTTTGTCTTTTCCATCTATCGCTTGTACCCGAGTACAGTTATGACATGAGTTATGTAGTCAATATTTTCCGGTTACGAAGCGAACTCTCCAGACCTGCGAACACGCATGTCCAGAAAGTCGGAAAGAAACAGGCTGGTTACTCGTATAGCTGGATGAAATTTTTCTCTGTGCTGCAACTGGACTTTGTTTGCCTAGATGCAATATTTTAACCCTTTTTAAGTTTGATTTAGCCTTCAAACTTTCATCCTTTTAAAACAGGTCTAGACTGTGACATGCAGAACATACCGCGATACGAGCGAACACCGCCTGCATTCGTCAGGGTGGTGAAGAGGAGGACCACGGCCAACAAGAAGGAGAGGAGACGGACGCAGAGCATCAACACCGCCTTCACCGATCTCCGGGAGTGCATACCCAATGTGCCTCCTGATACGAAGCTGTCCAAGGTGAGACAATGTTTTTACGCTAGAAGCAGCTTCAGCATAGACAGAAAACAAAAGTTATGTTCGACGTTTGACAACTTTCCCGTCAATGTTCGGATATGACGGGTGCAATCATTTACTTTACGATGTAGGTACAAATGACATATAGGTACAGTGCATCTATATGGGCTATGGCCTTGCTATCAGGCTGCGTTTACTTAAAACGAACTTTTAATGTGTTATCGTTGGAAGGCAGTAATGAACGCATTTTATATGTATAATTTATAAGTACCTACATTATATTTACATATTCGAGGGGCGTTTACTGTAAAATGACGTCACATGTGATAAATGATGAGGAAAACGAGTCTGTCAGGAAAGATAAGTAATTGAATAACATAATATGATTGGACACATGCGTCGGTAAAGACTTGTATGAATAACCTATAGTTAAATATGTGTGCGTATATTATACGCCTACCAATGATAATATAATTTTTCTTCTTTATGTGCCCATCGTCCTTTTACTCGATATTCAAACGATTTTTTTAAAAACTGGGGGTTAAAGGTAGGAGCAATTTCTTGGGTAGGAACTAGGAGCTTCTAAGATGCCCTTACGATAATGAAATACTAGACAAATTCGTCCATGATAATTTATACTAGTAGTGCAAGTAAAGTAAGTAAGTCCTCCGGCAATTCTAGTCATGGTGTCAAAATAAACATACAGTACATAATCTTAAGTCTTAGCGTGAAGGAAGTTGCTGGTAACAGCTTAAAGGCTCCCATATTCAGGGAAGCCGATCGATCCGGCAGGACTGATTGCAGACCGACTTGACTAAGTGAAGGCAGGTAGGCCTGCGATCAGTTCGACCTGATTCTATGGGCGTCTTCATAATATTATATGGGGGTCTTAACAAATTATATTTTGCGGCCAGATGGCGCGCCGTTCGCAGAGCATCAATACAGCATTCTCTAACCTGCGGGACCGTATTCCCAGCGTGCTGCCCGACACCAAGCTAACCAAGGTGCGTGGCGATTGACATTACTAATTTTTTATTTCACTAATACAATTATTGCAAAAGCCGCCTTAACTTTTTTTAAATTTAATGTCAATGTAAAAAAATAATGCAGACTTTCTTGAAATTTTTATTTTCGTTGCTAGTTGTTACCCCAACTTCCTTCTAATTCTATTTCCTTGGGGATAGGTATATTACATTATAATTTCCAAACTTAACGTTCATTAGCTGCAAAGGCGTAGCTGTCCTTTTATGTAGGGCTCGACCGTGAGAGAGACCTATATCAGGCAACAAATCCATGAACCCCAAAAAAAGGTCCAAATTGATTAGATGTAAGCTGATGCATCATCAACAACACTTCAACTTTTTTTCTTTCAGATCAAAACCCTGCGGCTGGCGACGTCGTATATCTCGTACTTGCTGAAGGTGCTGGAGACGGACGGGGAACCAGCGGGGGGGTTCCGTGCCGAGCTCCAGCACGCACCGCCCCGCCGGAGAACTGCTGACTCACAGGTAACTGAACAGCGTTAGGGGAGGATGACGCTGGGCGACCGCCCAGTGCGCCGCTGGCACCCCTTTTATTAGCACTACCAGCACCGTGAGCGCTGCAGAAATCTCACCCAAGGCGCTGGTAGTGCTAAAACCAGCACTCGTAACGGCGTAACCTGAAAATAGCGGTCAATGACCCTATTTTCAGGTTACGGTTCAGGTTATTAATAAATGAGTGGAAAACGATGAAATATAACTTGTCATATTTCATCGTTTTCCACTCATTTTCAATCTGTTACTTCTATTCATTTTCAATCGCAGTTTGCACTGCGATTGAAAATGAATAGAAGTAACAGATATTTCTAGTCTATAATATAATAAACATAATATCTTATTTTGTATAGTCTGTAAAACCGAGTACCCAGTAAATCGTTTTGAACTCATAAAAAGTTGGAGTCTGTTGAAGATTATCGTTCTAACAGTTATTCTAATTATATTTTGAATCTTCATGAGATTTTTTTTAAATAACTGAATAGAGTGCAAGCATTTTCCACATTAATCTTAGACTAGTAAGGTCAATGACCGTTGATGCCAACTTAATTCATTTTGACTATAGCTGCTTTGCCCAACGAGAAATTATGTCAATTATTCCCTTTTACGTAATATGTGCTTTTCTAGAACTTCTTCAGAGCTCAATGTCGAACTTCTACGATTTGAGCGTGAAAAATCTGTGAGACAGACTTTCGTGTTAATGAAATTATCATTCCTTTAATAACTCTTTCAGCGCTGCTACTTTTGCTACTTTTACTGTGAACTCTAAATAAGAACACATAATATTATTATACACACCTAGAGCCTTTAGGGCCTAAAGTATATCATATAGGGCCGGTAACGTCAGCCGCAGCGTCCTCAGCGTCGGTATCAGATTTCGGCTTTCATACAGGGGCGGCGAAAATAAAATGGCCTATACTTATAAAAAATATAAAATCCGGCACTTTTATTAGTCCGTATGTGGTTTGTAGTTCGTGGAGTATTATCTAAACGGGCAGACCGCAGAGTGCAGTGAGATAACAGCGCACTGCGCAACCACTTGAAACGTTCTCATGGCTCGAGTGCATGTGGCGACGCACAGACGCACTCTTTATAGATGTTTGTTACTACATCTGTAGCTCTACCATGAGTATAAAGCTATAGTATGATACTCAATACCGGCTACGTAAATATTTAGTATGGCGATTTTAGTTCCGCAAGTAACCGCTAGAGGCGCTGTTAAATTTGCCGTAGACCGTACTAAAAATTTACGGTAGTCGGTATCGAGCATCTAAATTATATCTAATATTTTTCTGGATTAAAACGAAAAATTTTTAATCTATAGCTTCAAACTCATGGTAGAGCTACTGATACGTAGGTACTGATATTTTAATCACTTCGGTCCGCTGCTCTACTTAAAAACGGAACATTTTTTCAGGATTTTTTAAAATATTTTTCTGGAGTAATAAAAGTATCTCTCACAATTACAAACCGATAATTCTAGCAACAAAGCTGTCATTACAATAATTATTGTTGTTCCAATTGAAAATACCCAATGATATTCTATGTTACTAACGTAACTAGATTGGAAGTTTACGGTAGCAACGCGTTGCCACTTCGAAGATGCCTGCAGGCATATCTCACATACATAATGACATAACGAATATATGACTTGACATTGTCTTTTGAACAAAAAAGTGGTTACGCATTTCTGAGAATCTTTTGTAAGACATTGCTACTCTAGTATTTTAGAAACTCATTGAAAATACCTATCCAACGACATAATTATCTTCAAATTGCTATTGGAGGGTGGTTTCATATATTTTTGCGCATTATCTTTTCGTCAAATAACCTGGATTACAATAACAAGACAAGTTGTAAGTAATACATAACACTCCAAGTAATAATTAAACAAAATGTCTAAACGCATATTTTAAGTAAGTACCTATAACTCACAAGAAATTATTTAGAAAGCCCCTGTTTTTTAAGGTTAAGTAATTAGTAACAGGTAAGTAATATAATTTTCAATAAAATTACGTACAGGAAACAAAAAACATATTTGGATTCAGATAAGTTCTGATATCTGAAATTCTGTTTAATCATAATATTGTGATTGAACACTTTAATCACAAATTGACTGATACTGATCTTATCAGATTCTAGTTTCTACAGAGTCGATTGCTGATAATCGATGGGGAAATAATTCCGATCGCCTCCACTATAACGGGTCTCTACTAGAGAAGAGTAGAAAATGTATACTCAAAATGAAATAAGATGGCACGTCAGCATTGACTTTTCTACAAAGACTTCTATTTAAATAGAATTCTTTGCTTTTCTAGTCTAGGAGCTATGAGAATAAAATTAAATTAAGAAATTTAAAAAAACCCCCGCCAAACTACTTTAACAAGTAATGAAATAATATATTTTACTGACTTTAAGTTTAAATAATTCCTAAGTGTAAAGTGATATTTTAGTCCATAATTGTTGTCACGGTGTGTCGGGGGACCGCCAACAGTGTCTTTTGCATTTTGTATCGCCATGTCACTGATTGTCTCGATTTGGTTCGCTGTGAAGTGTGAACTGACCCCTAAACTATAACGTTATGTGAAATCAAACATCTACATTAGCGGTACAATTGTTGTCAAGGTGTGTCCCCCGACACACCTTGACAACAATTATGGACTAAAATATCACTTTACACTTAGGAATTATTGAAACTTAAAGTCAGTAAAATATATTATTTCATTACTTTTTAAAGTTGTTTGGCGGGGGTTTTTTTAAATTTCTTAATTTAATTTTATTTCATGCTTTTTAAACTTGTGTTGGTTATAGTGCAGAATAATTCCTATCAACAGGATCATATTATATCCCAATGAATACCATCTACGAATGTCCTTTTGGATGAGGCCGTCAATATGAGTCCAAACATGAAACCTCCACTTTGGGTTCATATGGAGCTCGGCTCCTATAGAATCAAGGTGATGCTGCAGCAGCAGCATGCAAAAATTTATTGGTTATCTACGTCTTACTAGTTGGTGCAATTCAAATGAGCCCAAACACGAAACCGTTGCTCTAAGTTGGTGAGGAGTTGGGTATCCTATTGATTACCAGGTGATGGTGCAGCACCAGGTCAACTTTCCATTAATGTGTAAATATTCATAAATGTCACGAACTAGAATGCAATGAAGCCCACCAAACGACTGCAAGTTGCTAATCGGCCCTTCACGAACCAGATGAACCGCGATTTTTCAGCACGCAGGCACGCAGCAGCAGCAGGCTGATGATGATGAACTATAGCTAAGAACACTCTCAATGAAGTCAGCTTTCAAACAAAAAAAACTAGATCAAAATCAGTCCACCCGTTTGGATGCTACGATGCCACAGACAGACAGACCGACAGACAGACAGACCGACAGACAGACACGTCAAACTTATAACACCCCTCTTTTTTGTCGGGGGTTAAAAATACTCGCACTGTATTCTGTTAAACCTCCTATACCGGATGTAACGAAACTTGTTATATGTAATACTTTAGGGTGTGTATGGGTCATCTACATAAAGTTCTCTGTGAAAGTAGCAGCGCTGAAAGAGCAACTTTTATTTACTTTTGAATGGAAAACGTGAAACAGCGCTTGCGCTGTGTTTCGCCGAGTGAGTGAGTTTACCGGAGGCCCAATCCCCTAACCCCTACCCTATTCCATTCCCTACCCTCAACTATTCCCTTCCCTTCCCTACCCTCCCCTATTACCCTATTCCCTCTTAAAAGGCCGGCAACGCACTTGCAGCTCTTCTGATGCTGCGAGTGTCCATGGGCGACCGAAGTTGCTTTCCATCAGGTGACCCGTTTGCTCGTTTGCCCCCTTATTTCATTAAAAAAAAAAAAACATGACGAGGGCGGAGGGGCGCTTGTCCATACAAATCACAAAAAAATGCTGTTTCAGCGTTGCTACCTTGTTGCTACTTTCACGGTGAACACTACATTTAAGGGACACACCCTAAAGCAGGGGTCACCAAATGGCGGACCGCGGTCCGCTTTCGGACTGCCGACCAATAGGGAATAAGCAAAAAAAATAATTCCATCTCAAATATATTTTTCTGTAATCTTTATCATCCTCACATTATAATCAAAACGTATTTTTTTAAATTAGTTATCATTTAAACCCTTGCATTTTAAACCCATAAAATGTTGTTTAAAAAATGAAAATTAATGGAGGGAAATTCAAACTTACTAAACGCGCCACCATTGGTCGAAACGAAATGTGACGTCAGATGTTACATATCGGCGTCGATACTGTGGTTATAGTATTTGTTAGAAAAATTGTTTAAAACTGGTGATTTCTAGTGAATCTATATTTATAGTGAATCTATGAGTATATTAGGTTTTATAAATGAGTATATTAGGTTTTATCAAAGCACAATCGGACTATCTACCGAAAATAGATGCATTTATGATGTTAGAATATTTTGCATCAAATCTTGATTTTACGATTTTATTTTATTAGACTAGCTGACCCGGCAAACGTTGTTTTGCCATATAAATTATTTCTAGTATTAATTTAAAAAGTGAATAAAAACCTATTCTCAGAAGTCAGACCTAACAAATGTATAAGTACTTATACAATCGGCTTAGCCGTTTTGGAGGAGTTCGCGCACAAACAGTGACACGAGAATTTTTATATATTAGATATTCCATTTATTATGAACAATTATTTACGGTGAGTACCGTACGTAAATAGCTACTTGCTTGTTTCAGATCTTCTATTGCAAAATTTACTTGTGACTAAATCGCATGAAGATGTATAACAGTAACTTAAGTATGCTATATTTTACGTAGCATACTTACGTTGAAATGATCATCACACGATAATGGAGATATATTATCACTTTTCATCATCTTACACCATGGTTCTCGTATTTTTACATCGTTTGGAATACGAAAAATACTTTGTCAGATGTGTTTCTAGTAATGCTTTTGTACTTCAGTATCACACAATACTTGTAAGAAGGTTTTTTAGCCTCTTCCATTATCTCCATAGCTAGTAAACCCGAAAATAAGTACGCAGTAACTCACTAAATCACAAAAATCACTAAAGGAAACAAATACGGGACATAACATCTGACGTCATCAACATGGCGCGCTAAATGCCGGCGTTTGAACGGTACAAATTTAATCAATGTTTTGAATTTCAATTTAAAGAATAATTTGAATATTTTGAAGCCTATTTATGTTTTATTCTCATTTATAAAGATATAAAGGACTAATTAAAGTCATAAAAAAAATCATGCATATTCTCTATTGTGTGCGGACCAAGCATGTTCGAAGATGATCTTCGTTCATCTTAGGACTTCAACATCTCCAGGATTTAATGTCAATATCTATATTAGCTTTGGCCAATATTTCACTCCAAATTTCAGAGAGATAATTGTCTACAAAAAGTTACTTTTCTCATTGCAATATCTAAAAAATACCTTTTTAATTTCCGTAATTAGTAATTACCTATGTTTAATAAAAAAAATATGTAAAATGTGTGGACCGCGAAGGTCATTTCATGTCGTAAAACGGACCCTGAGCGAAACTAATTGGTGACCCCTGCCCTAAAGTATCATTTAGTTTTGATAGTTGATAGAGTCACACAGACTATTAAAGTATATACCTACAGTAGGTTAATCGGAAAACCTCTCAGTAACTCTCCAATTTTTTAAAACTTTTCACTTCAATAACATTAAATTTTAAGACAAATTAAGCAACCAATTAAATGGTAATAATAAAAAGTAAAATTTCCAAATGTAATAATAGAGTACGAGTACGATATTCCCCGCACTTTTCCAGCTTGATCTAATTTGGCGGGGCCATGTGGCGATAGCATTAGCGGCAATAAACGTGGCTATTGCTCATTATACGGAGTGTTCTGGCGCGGAATACAGATATTCCGAGATAATAATGACGTTTGATACCACGGTGTAACTTATAAGGTAGGCCGTAGGACGTGTTTCAGAGCCCCTAATAGCCAACATACCTACAGCCAGTTAATATACCTACCTAGCGCTAGGTAATCTAGGTATATTAACTTTATGAACAAAACGAAGTGATACTAGAGTTCACTGGGAAGTGTGAAAATAGCAGCGCGGGAAGATTTTCCATATATTTTTATTTAAATGTGTATTTTGCAAAGCATTTGTGTATATTTACATACTGTATATACGGTTATATACAGTATGTAAATATACACAAATGCTTTGCAAAATACACAAACGCCAATTTCGTAAGGACCTAATATAATTTAAGAGTAACATTGTCCTACAAATAGAACTTAATCCTGGATATTTTAGGACCATCAAATCAAAGTATGAAATCCTTTCTATCTCTGTTCATGGGCGTACCCAGGTTCTGGGCCAGGGGGGGGCAAATCAGATTTTTCATAAGCTAGGTGTTTAAAAAGAATAAAAAATTAATAATTTTTTGTTGTAAAAATATTGTGTTAGTAGGGACGTCAACATGATCCAGGGGGGGCAGCTGCTACAAATTGTTGTTCGTCTTATCAAAATGAAGCTACTCACAAAAACTTAGCTTGATAGTAAGTAATAAAAAAAAATGTTCAAAACCCGGACCTAAATCAACCGCGTGAACCCATGTTTCACTGCTCATTGAGTTTTGTTTACAAAACTTTTTTTACGACAAAAGTAACAAATCGGTTGTAAAACCAAAAATAAACAGAATATTCGCTTGCCACGTGGACGTGGGGGCGGTTTTTGTTCGCCTCATCTGGTGCTGATCACGCGTAAACGATACTTTACCAAATTACCGCCAAACGTTACAATATCTTATCTGTTTAGCGGCTAATTGTAAATTTGTATTCTGTGTGCGCGTTCGGTGTTATGTTACCTTGTCGGATCAAAAAAGCTATGTAACTTGCATATGTATTATTACATACCTACTGCAGCTATCAGAGACGAACATTTTTAAGAGTTTGACAGATGTATGGGGAATATCAAATATGTCAAAATTTTAATTTAATTACAATTGAGTAATTAATATTCGTCTCTGACACCATAGACATAATCTGTCTACTCTGTCTCTGAGTGCGGCAGATAGTCTACTAACGGCCGTTCCCAATATTTGATCTATCTCTGGTTTTGCCTTACTAGAGATAGGAATAGCTCACATTAGACATTAGAGACATTCTAATGTCAATTGTGAGCTATTCTTATCTCTAGTAGGGCAAAACCAGAGATAGATCAAATATTGGGAACGGCAGTAAACTTACAACAAGAGGTTTTCTTTGTAGGCTAGTTGCAAATTGCAATTTTCTGAAATACGCACATTGCACACCTTTGTAGTGCTTGCATAAATTGCAGGGTATCGGAAATATATTTTACTTTTTTTCTGGGGAGTGGGACCTTTCATTTGTTTGCAAACAATAATAAGTATGTGTGGGATATAAATATAAACAATTATTGTGCCCCCATCACCCTAGTCCCTAACCCTTAATGCTATTTAACGATAAATCTTATTATTTGATTATTAAATAATAATGGTGAGGGGTTGCGGTTGTATTATCTGTTTAAAATAATTACATTATAATGTGTTTATTCTTTCTTTTTTGATGGTCAATTATTATTACACATTCATTAAGCTTAATAGCATAAGACTTATGAGTTATACGCCACACTAATATAAATCGTCCATAATGGATGGAAAAGCCTTTATTTTTTTAAGTGATAACTAATTAGGTATTTAGGAACGTTGTGCACTACGTTGTGCAGTATTTTTTGATAACGTCGGGGATAGTGCAAATCCGCGTAACTAGCATTAATATTATAGAATACAGTGTGTTGGGGTAAACACCGTTATCCTTGAAACCATCAAATGAGCCCGTCAAAATGAACAACTTTTTCCATGAGAACAATGCTGGGAACTCAAAAAATCCGTCTTCATACCCATACAAATTGCCGATCCGGGCATCCGTATCCGGGTATGAAGACGGCATTTTTTTTTTTAATTTAGTTTGTTTTTTTTTAGCAATATTCTATGCGTACACTCACTCATTTACTTAAAGGTGGAAGATGTTTTCGCGGAATATTCCAAAAAAAAAAATAACAAACTAAATTTAAACTATGGATTTCCGCAAAGTAACGCCTGATTCCATTAACTATTTTTTTGAGTTCCCAGCATTGTTCTCATAGAAAAAGTTGTTCATTTTGACGGTCTCATTTGATGGTTTCAAGGATAACGGTGTTTACACAAACACACTGTATAGATAATTCCGCTTATCTGTCAGCTACTGACTACAGTGTTAGTTGGTGAGTTTTATTCGACCTAAAAGAATCCAGGGGTGAGCCCAAAATTAGTTGAATAAGAAAATTAAATTTTATCCTTGATCCTTCCCCTGTAAAACCAAAACTATTGCAGATACGCGGACTTTACGTATGGTGGTGAATTCGCGGATTTGCACAATTTGTAAAATAAGAGAAACTCTTGTCTGGGAATCACGACTTAGAATATTCAATATAGTTCTACTTCTTGCAGAACTTTTAAATTCTTATTTTTTTTAAACTTAATAATCATAATTTATAGCTAGTACTTACTTACTTATGTGAATTATTGACGTCAAAAGAAAATTAAATATTGTAAAAGAAGTAGCATTCCAGAGAGACAAAGGTAACATTGACCTTGTAATAAGCCAATAATGTACCAAAAGCAAACACAGACACCAAACTTTCAGTGAATGTAAAAGGCAGACAATAAGAGCTACAGACCAGTGTATTTATTTTACACAGTTTATTTGATGCAAAGAAGTAGCCCCATAGATTGTATTTAAAATATTAATCTTTGACTACTCGGGAGTCAGGGGTTCCCAAAATATGTGTCGCGACCCCTTGAGGCTATATTTCATCGGTACACTTTAGAGACCATAAAGGTGACTTTCCGCGACCGACAAAAATTCAAATAAAATGCCACTTTATGACTTCATTTTCTACCGGCATTGGTCTAGCGATGGGTAGACCAATGCCGGTAGTACCCATGCCCCACTAGAAAGCAGCGGCGGCATGGGTGCCGCCGCTGCTTTCTAGCGGGGAGAGCAAAATAAAAATAAAAATGAGTATATAGATATTAATATCATATATATATATATTTTTCATTTCAGATGAACTCTGACAAAAAGGCAAAGGGGCGAACTGGCTGGCCACAACACGTTTGGGCGTTAGAGTTAAAAAGTGAACAAAACCTGCAGTCATAGAGTAGATATCAGTGTTTTAGAAATTAGAATTTTTTTTAATTCTTAAAATTATGAAGCCAAAGTTGTGCAATTATAGGTTATTATTAAAACTTTTAAAAAATTGTTGTCGCTTTGTAAAGTGTCTCGTTACACAAAGCTGAGACACTTACACAAAAAACATTGTAGGTCTATATTGTATTATATAATACTTCAATATTATAATTTATAAGGAATAGTATTTACTATTTTGTGATATCTTTTTTCAGCTTTATTTCTACACTCTCTTATAGTCTCTATTTTATTAAGGGGCTCCCATAGACCATAGTGGCAGCATTTACGAACCGTTAATTCTATAATATTTTTAAATATAATATTTTTAAATAAAGCACAATTTACACAGGCGCGGAATGGAACGGAATGGAAGCATCAATATCGCCTCATGAGTCATGGCATGACATGACATACCATTGTTTAGTCCGTATATTTTACTTGACTACATAGTACATAGTGATTAATGATTATAATATATTATCCTTGCTTGACTAGTTCGCACCACTTCGCGCGGATTCCACAAATGGCACCGGAGAATTCTCGAGAATTCCGCGGAAGACGCGCGTCCAATTTTTTGGCGCCATTAAACTGTGTTATAAAGTTCATTATGTACAGTTTCGTTGCAAAAATTCGCTTCCATTCCATTCCGCGGCAGTATACAATAAACCTTAGAAATAACATATATTTTTGACATTTTAAATGTTGATGGAAACTTTCCGTAGGGTACATTTAATAAGTTGCAGAGCCTTTATGAATATTATAGAGATAGAAATAGCATTTTGACTTCAACTCAATTTGAATGTTCTTTTTTGTAAGTACTTAGTTATTTAAATTATTTTATTTACGTATATCTATCTAGTTTTAACGTTATCCATAGACAAAGGAAAAGTATGTCTGGTCTCTGCGTTATCTAATGGTTTTCTTATAAATTGATATAAAATTACATGATATTAATATTATGTAGGATGTATTCCTACAATAGAATAAGTAATCTGAATTCATTTCATATATTTTTATATTTTTCAGGGACTATAACTGCTTGAAGGTAGATTTTTGTCCTATTTAAAATTAAAAGAAAATGTTATGTTAAGTACTTAAAGCGTAGGTTTAATAATTATTAGTATAATAATAAAAGTAAGTACAATCTCAAATCTGTATTAGGTATAGGATCATCGCTAAGATTTATGAAAATACCAAATATTAGGTAAGTATATTACTTATATTTTATTTTGTACTGATGAGATTTTTGTGTTGTAGTCAAATAAGTTGGAGATTTTCTAACAAACTTACTTACCTTGTATTACATACATATATAAATTATTGAAACCAAAGATTTAGTTTCGCCCAAAAAGAAAAATGGAAGATATGAATTTTTTTAAATTCCATTGTTATTCAAATATTTAGAGGCATTCTTAGTATAAACTGGTCGAGAAATAACTTGGCCGATGTTATGTGAGAAGATACAAGATACATAATATTAAATGTAAAAGTCTAGTCTTAAGTGTCTTATTAATGAGTTATGCTCGTTTTCATCAACTGCTTTTCATCGCTAAGTCTTTTGAAACGTATAACGTATAACTCAATAAAAAACTGTTTTAACTCTTTATGCACTTAGGCCTAAGCCCTAAGCGCATGGTGATATTATGTAAACGATGAAAACACAAGCCACACTTATGGTCGCTAAGGGACATTAAGTTTAAGGTAAGGTTGGTGAAAACCAATGATATTCTATGTTACTAACGTAACTAGATTGGAAGTTTACGGTAGCAACGCGTTGCCACTTCGAAGATGCCTGCAGGCATATCTCACATACATAATGACATAACGAATATATGACTTGACATTGTCTTTTGAACAAAAAAGTGGTTACGCATTTCTGAGAATCTTTTGTAAGACATTGCTACTCTAGTATTTTAGAAACTCATTGGTGAAAACGGACAGAGTAATATTATACCTACCTATCTAGTAAGTAATTTATTGTTTTACATTATAAAGTATCGAATAAACATTAAATTTTGTTGAAAACGTTTATTTATTTTATTTGCCTGTAGTTTGACTAGAGCTGGGAATAATATTTATCTTAAAATATACTAGTTTTGAAAGTGTAGAATACAGTCTATAATGCCCGAAAACGGCTGAACTGATTTGACTAATTAATTTTAGCCTTGAAATGTTCGTGGAAGTCCAGGGAAGTTTTATAATAGGAGCAAAGTGATATGAAGCTTACCGGTCATAAATATAAAATAACAATTTCTTTAAAATTTCCATACCCTACGACCTACGTAGTACGTAGCTACGTAGGTACCCTTATCGTTCATAATATTATGATTTATGATCAATAGTTTACTTTTATTAAATAGCGTAATTAGCGTATCTACTGCACATTAAGTAGGTAGTGGTATTCCGAAAAAATGTATTTGTTTTGGGGTTCCAACTTCCAATGTCTCAAAAGTTTGGGAGCGTCTGGACTAGGGAACCAAACTAATTCACTCAACACTTTTCGCTTAATTTCATTAACCGAAATGAAATCATAATAGAATTATTGATACAATAGGGAACTATTGTATCAATAATTCTATTAAAGGTCGGAGAAGGCGTTACTATACATATAATATTATCACACAGACGTAATATCGGTGGCCGTGCTACAAACGCCATGGCTTTGAATTTCATTCTAGATTTTCATTCTTTATTTTTTGCCAATAATTTCAATTGTCGTATCTAAATTGTAAGGACATTTGGCCGAAAATTTGTGACTGAATGTAGCTAATGAATTTCACGTTAACCGAATATACCTGTTGATTAACTACAGAGCACGAAATATTTTGCGTTTTTTGGTCGTGTAAACAAATCTATTCCGAGAGTATCAGGTTGTATATTAAATAAAGTTTATCGCTGGTTTCCGCCAGACACCGGGCCATGTGCTCTCCGTAACGTGTGCTGGCTGGGGTGACCGTGCTCGCCCGAACTCGCGGACGACAGGACTGATCGCAGTCGGGTAAAAGTTGATTGTGTTGTAATCCGGACATTTCTTATTTATTCTCATACTTCTTAAAACAAAGTATTAACAGCAGATAGCTTATTATATGCTTATGACTAAAAAAACAACTTTACAAGTGACAACGTATAACACATAACAATAATACACTAAACTTACACTTAAGCACTTTATTTTTTATCAGGGTTTTTGAAATCTAATTTGCAGCTTGATGGAGAAACCGACTGACAAAGAGCCCCGCTTGGTGGAATCGTGTTTTTAAAAACTGACAGAATTTTCCAACAGTTTTCTACCTACCACCTGCCTGTGCACGTTACACATACATACCACCAGGTGGAGCTATGTGTAACGTGTCTTTCTTTCTTCTTCTTCTTTCTTGCTTCGTTTTTTGTGTCAAACAGCTGTCATATCATATAATGTTACAAGTTACAACTTAAACCACAAAACCCTCATTGCCGAAAGAAGCCGAAATATGCCAGGAAATGACAAAGAAATTGTTTGTATTTTGAGATACACGAATTTATGCTAGAAAGGGAAGTTGAGCACTAATATATTGTAAAGTCCTTAAAAAATTTAAAGTCCCACACGTTACGTTTCACAAAAAGTTTGTTTTCCTATTATCTAAATGCACTAGAAAGTGTCCTACGTAAAAGTGAAGCGTGGTCACCCTACTTTGTGTACAAAAATATCTGGATAATTTGTTTTATAGTAAAAATACAAATGTGATGCTGTACCTTTGATGTTTATATTGATAATCAATTGCTAATTAAAATCGAATGCTACTTGCAAGTGTTTGACGACATTTCTATCTAAGTAAATTCATTTCAGTTTGTACCGAAATCATTTATACTTACCATGTTACTTACTTACCTAATATTTATATTAAGTATCCTAAATAGTTTAAGAAGTAACGACCTACTACAGTACCTACTTACCAATGATATTGTACTTATACAGATATGTTACGTCCATACTATTTTCCGGCTTAAATCTCTTCCGAACAATTTTCAAATTCAAAATTGCAGACATTGACAAATTTGACAGATGAGTGAAACAAAAGATACGAAAAACCATTTACGTAAAAGAGACAGTTCTATTTTTAAACGTCGAATCGTATCGCTGTCTCTTTCTTCGCCTAAGCTATGACGAAAATTCGATTTTTTCCAGATTGTTCGAAAAAATAATTGAAAATGTAAATAATCGAGGTATTTATTGCAATCAAGACATGTGGTAAGAGATTCCATGTGTTTTGTTTACTTTCGAGTCATAATTGGTACATTTTCGATTCACGCACGACGTCATTTTCAATTTATTTAGGTAAGACAAGACGCGGCACATTCGTGACTGCGCTCGATGCAGACTAAACAACAGACGGCCCAATTGGGCCGTATTTGAAGCTTCACAGCGCGCGCTGTAGTAACATATCTGGTTTGAGTATTTCATCATTGCTACTTACTCAAATTGCGTTCCTGTCGCCATTACTTCAAAATTGAATTAAAATTCCCTACCTCAAAAACTTGGTAAGTAACCGATTTTGATGAAACTTTGCGCGCGCTACCCCTCCCGCGCGCGGGGTCCATGCGTTGGGTAAATAATTATTTAACTTTAAGTAAACTGTACCTTTAAAAGCTACATTTGCTCAGTGATCAATTGATATTTAAATATTATTTTTTCTAACTAATATAATAGCCAAATATCACGTCCTCGAGTATTGAACATGTCTCACCAGTCATGCTGTGAGTATAGTTAATAGTACTCCGGCTACGCATGAGTATTTATAAAGAGTACAAAAATGTATACGCAAAACCTACGCGCAAAACACAACCACAGACCACAATCTCTGTTCCTTCCTTTAAGAGGAGTCCACACCGCCCTTTTTTCCATACAAACGTTGTCCCCTGTTTCCTCCCTGGATAATGCTAGTAGAGTTATAATTTTTTTTCTGAATATCTACGGCCACTAATACAATGTTTTCTTTTTTTTGATAATTTAATTATTAAGTAAGATATGAACGTTCAAAAACCCAAAAAAATGGCCAGATTTTCCGCTGTGTTCAAACAAACAGATTTGGCTAGATTTTACAAAAAAAAAAACAAAACATAGGAACACATCTCAAGCCTTTCTTTAATCTTTAATGAAAAAAATTACTTAAATCGGTTAAGTTTTGGAGAAGGAATCAGGGGACAACGAATCGTTGAATTTCCTCAGTTGTCTCTATCGCGTTCTGCGGTATAGGCTTGAGGTAAGAGAGACAGCTATAGATATTACACGTACTTTTTTTTCATTTCTCTAGCCCCTGGTGTAGCCTCTTAAGAGGGCTACTAACCCAAAAACTCAAACATCGTCCTTCTCTCTTCACACTCACGCCCGTCTTTCATATGCCAGAACTATAATGATTATGAAAAAACCTATTTTGAGCTTTAGGTTTTATCAATGCCTTATCTAAATATTAAAAAATATTAAAGAAAAGACAGCAAACTTCGAAGATCCAAGCAAAAATGTGTCTAATACAAGGTTTTTTTTAAAAGAAACTATCGAGCATTTTACAGTAATCGTGTTTTCGTCTTGAGCATTTAATGTTCATGAACTGAAGTTACTTGGGAAAAAAAAACAGTTTTTCTAGTCCTAACAGACTTTAAGATCTAGGTTTAAGTATGTAGTCAAGTTAGGGTCAGGTGCATTCTTAATTAATGTCGTGACTATTGAACCCAACGTGCTTATCCAACACATGGATTGTAGAGCCAAAGTTTTCCAAACACGAGCTGTGGGTAAAAAACTTGGATTAAATAAAAAAAATCGGCCAAGAGCGAGTCGGACTCGCGCACGAAGGGTTCCGTACTGTTATAGTGCAAACATAGACCAAAACTTGTGGTTTTGTATGGGAGCCCCCCCTATTTTTATATGTTGTTATAGCGGCAATAGTTAATACACAATCTGTGAAAATTTCAGAATATTATAATACTAGCTATAGCGGTTCCTGAGACAGACAGACGGACAGACAGACATCGAAGTCTCATGAATAGGGTCCCGTTTTCACCCTTTGGGTACGGAACCCTAAAAATATACGTAGGTATACGCAGGCGCGGTCGCAGCCTGAAGTTTTGGAGGGGGTCACTCACTAGTCACTACACAAAAAAAATATTGCTGTTATAGGATAACTAGAAATTTCCTTTTATTATTTGGCAAGATTTTGAGATTTTTCAATTTGACTTTAGGTTTTGGGGGGGGGGTCATGTCCCCTTGTGACCCCCTCCTTCGGACCGCGCCTGGGTATACGGGGTATTACAAAACTAAGTTGACATATATTTTACGTTATCTATGAATAAGACTTTGATAGATGTTACCATGGTAGCATGGTTGTTATTTCACTCTGTAAATATTATGCAAATAAAACTACATGATTTTACATTGTATATTTTAATTCACAATAACTGGCGACGATGTCGACAGCAGAATTAAAGAAATGGAGAAGAATACGCGCTACTACACGCGCTCAACTTACAAAACTAGAAAATTACGTAAACTCGAACGAAAGTCTAACTCACGCGGAAACAAAAACAAGACTGCAGTCCTTACAAGAATGTCTACAGTCATTCAAAGAAATACAACTCAAAATGGAATCGGAAATTGCAGATGACGAATTTGATAACGAAATGGAAATCAGGTACGAAATTGAAGAAAAATTTACACTATTGAAAACTAAATTGCTAAATATGCCTGATCAAAATGAACAAACCCTTACATCAACACAATCAACGTCAAATCCGAAATTAGCTACCAACAGCCCAGCAGAATCCAAACCGAAAATCAACTTTCAAGCGTTACAAGAAAACGAAACTTTCAAGAATTTCACTCAGCGCCTAGCTGTATACTTTTTGTTAAACAATATCACAGATGCAAAATTCAAAGTGTACACATTACTTTCGGCATTACCTCCGATTCTCCACCAGAAACTCTACGACCTATGCTCTCCAGAAGAACCAATCAATATGAACTTCAAGGAACTAACCGACCTATTAGATGAATACCTAGATCCTAAACCGAGTACGTGGGCATTACAACATCGATTTATCTCACGCCAACAACAAGAAAATGAAACCATTGCCATTTACGCTGCGGAATTGAAGAGACTGTCACTAAATTGTGAATTCAAATGTCAAAGTTGCAAGAAATCAACATTAGAAGGATTTCTATCACTGCAGTTCATCCGTGGCTTCAGAGACAGCGATATCAGAACAAAGATACTTCAAGAAAGAGACACGCCACCCTTTGCCAAGCTGATTCAAATTGCCTCGGCAATAGAAATGGGTAAGAGCGAAAATAAAAAGATGTCACAAGACTTGAACACATCATGGAACACAAACGCTATAACGCCTACAAGTAGACAACCTCGGCCAACTACTTCGTCAAAATTGAATGTCAAACGCAGATCATCAATCACAATAAGAGACTTAAGGTGGAAATGCTACCGTTGCGGAAAGGAAGACCACCATTCAAGGGAGTGTCGTGCCCTAAAAGTAATCTGTTCAAAATGCAATAAAACAGGGCATCTGGCACGCGTCTGCCTTCAAAGGAACCCGCTGACAAACCATGTCGAACACAACACAAGTAGTGATGAGAGCCTGGGTGACGTTAACCTTATTAAAAGCGAAATTACCGAAAAATATATAATTCCTATTAAAATTGATAACACACAGGTTAACATGGAATTTGATACGGGAGCTACTCTGTCTTCTATCTCACTCAAGCTTTACAAGGAATTGAACATTAAAACTAGAATTTTCAAAACTGATATGAGACTCAGAACATACACGGGAGAAATTTTCAAGCCGGTTGGAGTAACCTACGTTAAATGCTCCTACAAGAACCAGCATTTTAATGGGAAACTGTACATTATTAATCAAGACGTAGACCCTATTTTCGGGAGAAGCTGGATGAAGGAGGTTTCTATTAATCTGGCAGATATGCGAGTAATACACACGGCCAAACCTAAATTAGATAAACTACTAGAAGAATTTTCGGATACGGTATTCAAATCTGATTTAGGAATGATACCTAACTACAAAGCCCATTTAAATCTGAAGGAAGATGTCCAATCTATTTTCATAAAGCTACGAAGGATCCCTTATGCCTTAAAGGAGAAGGTTGACAAGGAAATAGATCGACTAAGTAGAGAAGGAGTGATCACAAAAATAGACCATTCAGAGTGGGGCACACCAATCGTTCCTATCGTTTAACCAAACGGCAGTATCCGCCTATGTGCCGATTACAAGGTAACCCTAAACAAGGTAATTAAGGACGAACAATACCCTATACCTATAATTGAGAACATATTTGCTGAAATGAACGGAGGTAAATTATTCTGCACTTTAGATATCACCCAAGCCTACTTGAACATGGTGATGGACGATGAAAGCGCTACCCTGCAAACTCTAAGTACACACAGAGGAACTTACAAGGTAAACCGCCTAATGTTTAGAGTTAAGGTCGCAACAAGCCTCTGGCAAAAATTTATGGACCAGCTACTACAAGGATTGGAAGGAGTCAAGTGCTTCTTCGATGACATTATTATACAGGGATCCTCAGAAGAACAACTACTATCACGACTGAATCAAGTCTTACAAAAACTACAAGAAAGCAACCTACGAGTAAACAGAGATAAATGCAAATTTTTAAAAAATAGTATCAACTACCTAGGACACACGATAGACAAAGATGGCTTACATAAAAATAAAGAAAAGGTAAAGGCTATAATTATTAAATACAAAAAGTCCCGAGAACCGAAACGAACTACGAACCTTCCTCGGTATGGCTAATTACTATAATAAATTCATCCCCAATTTGGCAACACTCGCAAACCCACTGAATAGATTACTAAAAAGAGAAAACAAATTCATATGGTCACCAGAATGCGAGACTAGCTTTAATAATATCAGGAAGGAAATCGCCAGCGACAGAGTTCTTGCACATTTCGATCCAAATAAGCAATTAATAATAGCAACTGACGCCTGACCTGTAGGATTAGGAGCAGTACTCTCACACAGACTCGCAGATGGATCAGAAAGACCAGTGGCATTCGCGTCAAGAACGCTAGCAACAAGTGAAAAGAAATACAGCCAAATAGACAAAGAAGCCACAGCCATATACTGGGGTATTAAATTTTTTTTCCCCTACTGCTATGGACAAAAGTTTACACTGGTGACCGACCACAAGCCGCTTACCTCCATCTTCCATCCGCATCAGACACTCCCAGCCCTAAGCACCATGAGGCTCTTTCACTACGCACATTTTCTATCGGGATTCGACTATGAAGTCGAATACAGAGCCGCCGCCAAACATGGCAACGCCGATTACCTGTCAAGATTCCCAGTGGAAAACGTACGTGAAACTTACGAAGACCAACATTGCATCTACCAACGCGCCCAAATCAACGTTCTGCTAACTTTCGTTCTGCTAACAACGTTCTGCTAACGCCAAATCTACATAAACCCAAATATTATTATTCAAGAAACACAGAAAGATGAGGAATTCAATACGTTACGAGAAACCCTACAAAATGGCAGATCATTACGCGCAATAGGCAAACGACAACGAATTCACCATTCAGGACGGCTGTATCCTCAAGGGAACCCGAGTCGTTATACCGCAAAACTTACGAGGGCAGATGCTAGACGAACTCCATGCCGGGCACAGCGGCATAGTCAAAATGAAGGCTCTAGCTCGCAGTCACGTTTACTGGAGAAATATCGATAGGGACATCGAGCAGAAAGTCAAGTCATGTAGAGCGTGCTGTTTACAACAGAACGAACCCCCTAAGGCCCCGCTACATCATTGGGAACAACCGACGGGACCCTGGCAAAGACTGCATGTCGATTTTGCCGGACCGATCCAAGATCAACAGCTTTTGATAATCGTAGACGCATACACAAAATGGGTCGAAATACTACCAACAAAAAATACCACGAGTTCCTGGTGTATTAAGAAACTCAAAGAATTATTCTCCATCTTTGGAATCCCATGCACGCTCGTTTCAGACAACGGGCGCCAGTTCGTGTCAGTAGAATTTACGAGTTTCTTAAGCAAATGCGAAGTAGTACATAGGACGTCGGCTCCATATCACCCAGCTACAAACGGGCAAGCAGAACTAACGTTCTGCTTGCCCGTCCAGACCATCAAAAAGGCAATACGAGCAATGGAGGGGGAGGAAGGTGACCTACTAAGCAAATTAGTAACAGTCAAGACGCGACTGAGACGCACCCCCAACAACGATGGACAAAGTCCGTACCAATTAATGTTTGGTCGCGACATAAGAACATCGCTTCACGCGATGCTTCGCAAAACACCGCCGTCTACAACAAGGGCCAGCACCGAAACACCGCCCGTTAACATGTTCGCGCCAGGCGACCGAGTCCAAGTTAGGGCCTACGGCTCCCAGAGATGGGTATTTGGAACTATTTTACGTCGCCTGGGCCAACTTCACTATGAGGTCCGAACCGATGCAGGGGCAGTCTGGCGCCGGCATCTAGAGCAGCTCTTGCCTGCACCGGGCATTAATCAGGAATAGCGGCGGAGGACTGACATATATTTTACGTTATCTATGAATAAGACTTTGATAGATGTTACCATGGTAGCATGGTTGTTATTTCACTCTGTAAATATTATGCAAATAAAACTACATGATTTTACATTGTATATTTTAATTCACAATATAAGTCATAATACTTAAGGGGGTGTATGTGTTGATACTTGATATTAGGGTATGTTATTCGAATATTCGAATACTCGTTTTATTCGAATATTCGACGATTTTATTATTCGAATATTCGCCAAATTATTTTTCGAATAATTCGAATAGTAAAAATATTTTTTACTTTTGTTTAAAATGCTATCAAACATAAAATTAACATGGAATAAGAACACAATTAAGTTTATTTCAGAAAAATAATTTTATTTATGAATATTCTACATCTTTAATGTTAATATTATAACATATAAATCTGTTTCAGTAGGGGTCGCAATACCGGGTCATTTAAGCAAAACCGGTATTTTCGGTATTGGCTCCAGACCAATACCGGTATACCGGTATTTTCGATATTTCCGGGATTTAAGCTAAAATTTTTAAGATCTCAGATATTTTAAATAACATGAACTGTTATTATAGGTATCCAATAGGTAAAGCAAAGAACTAGAGTTTAATACTTGTTTATAATGTTATTTTATTTCTACAAATACATAATATTTCGATTTTTTATAGACCTTTATTAGATTAAATTAAGGGGGCAAACGAGCAAACGGGTTACCTGGTAAAGCAACTACCGTCGCCCATGGACACTTGCACCATCAGAAGAGCTGAAGGTGCGTTGCCGACCTTTTAAGAGGGAATACGCTCTCTGCTTGAAGGTTTTCAAATCGTCTTGGCCCGGAAATACTGCTAGTGACCTTTCCCTTCAATAGCTTTGGCCAACGACCAGAATGCACGGGTTCCCGAGGGGAGGCACTCGAGTCTCTTACTAATTCTATTGACGTGCTGTTTCTTTGCCCGAGTGATCTCTCTCTTGAGAGATCTAGAGGCAAGGTTGTAATCCATTTTATATGTACTGGTATTTAAATCCCGAGCAGACACTGCATTGGCCCAGGATTGGTAAACCTCCTGCTCGGGGAGCTTTTTTAGGAGGATGAACCAAACCAGGGACGAAATCTGCCACCGGTTGGCACTACAGAGGACGGAATGAAAAGCTCGTCGGGATCATTGGGATGCAAAAAATGACCGCATCCCATCCCAGTCTGCTAACTTGCACACACGACGGTAATTAACAGTACGCTGTCGCAATACCGCCGTAAGTGGCACAGAACTCCTAATAAGGCAATGATCCGATGAACCAAGTGGTGCGGTCATGGATACTAGCCATCAGGATTTGAAGTCAGCAGAAGGTCCAACAGGGAAGGATTCTGACCGTCTACATCTGGGATTCGCGTAGGCGTAGCAACCAGTTGTGTTAAGTCGTTCGCAAGGGCAAAGTCACAGACAGATCTCCCAGCATGATCAGTTTTCAGGAACTGGATCATTTATGTTTTTGGTCGAATATCATTGCTTTTTCGATAGGCGTTTTGAAAAATTGAATCTTTTAAGATAAGCGTTATAAAAATTTTGGCGCTCCTCATATGTATAATAATTGCAAGCATTTGAATTTTATGAGTTCAAGAGTTGTTAATGAATCCGAAGTTATGAACATAGCTCTTGAGGCTTTCGAGATAGACACGAGAAAATTTCGGCATTTGGGGACGTAAAATATGGTGTTTGAAGTAGTATAAAGCTGTGGCTGATAAAAGATCCACTTAATACGAATATTTTTGAAACGTACTTAAGTATTAAGTGGGTACTTATTTAATAATTATGGTTACCTATCACTAAATCACTTGTTTTTCATTTATTTTACTAAAACCGAAAATACCGAATATCCCGGTTTTCGTAAAATGAATACCGGTAATACCTAAATTTGGCCCGGTATCCCGGTATTTTCGAAATTCGGGATCCCGGTTTGCGACCCCTAGTTTTTAGTCTAACTAATGAGTATACGACCATTCATCGTCGCCGTTGACCATGTTTTAGAAACGTCTAATAAATTAATTTGCATGTTTTAGGCAAAATAACGATTTTGCCTAAAGACATGAAAATGAAGATATTATAAACTCCTTTCAGTCATGGATTTCAGTATCGTCAGTAATAGTCGCTAACGATCTGTATCCATTGACTTCTTTCAAGCATAATCACAAGAGAAAAGTAAAAGGTGCTACGATCGAAAACGGTTTACATTTTACAGCCTTTCTTTTATTGCCCAGCTATAGCCTTAAAATATAATTTTTTAAAGTGTTTAACGATAAAAATTAACTATGTCATTTACAAAGATTTATGTTGATAAAAGTAAAAATTAGAATTGCTTACTTCGTAGTAGTAACAAAAAAGGTTGTACATGGTTGTACGAAGTTTTTTGTTACTTTTGTTCAGAGTTTTCAGCATTTTTCAAAATTTTTGAATTATTCGAATAATATTCGAATTATTCGAAAACTTTTGTAAAATATTCGAATTATTCGAATAGTAAATTTGTCGAATAATAACATTCCCTACTTGATATAGAGTAAAAAAATATGGCAACGCTGAAAAAGTATCTTTTATATCATCTTTGTATGGAAAAATTCATGACGTGCAAGCGCTTGTCCATACAGTTCACAAAAAAAATTTGCTCCTTCAGCGCTGCTACTTTCACAGTAAACTCTTATTATCACTTCGTTTTGTTACACCTTGTATATTTATACAGCAGAACGTATAACCTCCTCCGTGTTGGAGGTCGGTTAAAAAAAGGGATGACCATTGACGGCATTGACTAAGGGCTTATAATGTCTGTCTCTCTATTTCTCTGTACTTTGTCTGTTTCCACTTCTTATACCTTTTTTTTAGGAGGGGAAAATACTTTGCGTATCCCCCACCCCCTCGGGGAAAGGGGCGGGGATATGTGGGACTCCCTACAAGAGGTCTACCCACTAAAACCTCCCCAGCCCTCCGTCATGCGCATACTGCGGGAGGGACGGGAACCGCGGAGCGACTACAACTCCGCCAAAGTTAATATACCTAGCGGAATACTTTATGACCACTTCACGCCCAAACCGATTTTGCTGAAATCTGGTATGGAGATACTTTGAGTCCCGAGACAGGACATGGAATACTTTTTATCCCGGAAAAATGTACGGTTCCCGAGCGATACACGAATTTTGACGGAGACGGAGAACGGAATAATTCATAGAGAAAAATAATACAGAATAATTGCAAGCGTCATCTACTAGGCGTCATCTAGAATCAGAATATTGATAGAAACGTCATCAAACGTCGAACACAACTTTTTGTTTATAGTACGCATAAAGTTTAATATACCTAGCGGAATTATAGAGCAACAATCTCGAGCTGTCAAACGAAACCGAAATTGGTTTTCAGCTGCGTGAAAAATATGTGTACGTATACACAAGCATGATTGAACATGAATTCTATGAGATTAAATTGTCAACGTGCGCCACGTGCCGACTGGACGTCAATAAAAGAGTGCTGCTGTCGTGTATCACAATCATAAAGTTAATATACCTAGCGGAATTATAGAGCAACAATCTCGAGCTGTCAAACGAAACCGAAATTGGTTTTCATCTGTATGAAAAATATGTGTACGTATACACTTACACAAGCATGATTGAACATGAATTCTATGAGATTAAATTGTCAACGTGCGGCACGTGCCGACTTGACGTCAAAAAAAGGTGCTGCTGTCATGTATCACAATCATAAAGTTAATATTAAATATACCTAGCGGAATAGAGAAACAAAGGCCTGAGCAAGAGAGATGTCACTATCAGTAACACTGCGTGGTAAAAAGAGACGTGTGATACATGACAGCAGCACTCTTTTCAACTTCAAGTTCAAGTTCAATCATGCTTGTGTAAGTTAACTTTATGATCACAATTCACACGTCTCTTTTTACCACGCAGTGTTACTGATAGTGACATCTCTCTTGCTCAGGCCTTTGTTTCTCTATTCCGCTAGGTATATTAACTTTATGATAGTACGGGAGCCCTAGAACATTTTTTTTTACTATCAAGCAAATTTTTTGTTAGTAGCTTCATTTTGATATTTTGTATATCTGCGAAAAATCTTGAAAGTGGTAGCTAACAGAGATAGAAAGGATTTCATAATTTGCTTTGACGGTACTAAAATATGGATTGTTCTATTTGTAGAACAATGTGACTCTTAAATTATATAACTAATAACCTATCAATATACAAAAAATCAGCTGGTTAGGGTTCCGTTTTAGGGGTTCTGTAATGAACAAAACTTGATTGACTACAGAGCCCTCTATAACGGAAGTCGGAAGTTGCGGCGGATATCGTGCGGCTTTAGTCACCCGTGTAAATCGGCCATTAAGAATACCGATAAGTTACCGTACCTCAGTGCCTACATAGAGTAGGTAAGAAATATACATACATATTTCCATGAATTTATTGATATTTTAAAATAAGTTGTAACGATTAAAATAATTGTGTATTTTTTGTTTGCGTTTACGGTTATTATAGTAAAAACTGTTTTACTATGATAACCGTAACGGAAGTTAAATAATCAGATTAAGACTGGGTTGCACCAGCTAACTTTAACTTTAACTGTAAATTTAACTTTATCTTTAACTACAGTGCAAAATGTCAAATCTTTAGTTAAAGTTAAATATGGCGTCCTTAGTCCTTACCTCCGCTCATACGTGAATTTCTCCGGTTAAAGTTAAGGTTAAAGTTAAAGCTAAAGGACGCCATATTTAACTATAAAAATAACTTTAGTTAAACTTTAACTTTAACCACGCCTCTGGTGCAACCACAGAAATGGATATAGTTAGAACCGCCATGTCGCTCCAATTTGTATGAACACGAGCGTGTCACTTTTTTCATACCTATTGTGACGTCACAAGAGAAGCGACGTCAGAAGAAGGCGCTTTAATGATGGGAATACCATAATATAGTGATGGGAATAATAATATAATAATATGGATGAAAAGAAACGTATCCACTATTTAGACCAACGTTTCTAGTCGAATTTCCACAGCCCAATACGGCACAATTAGACATTTTTAGAATTCCGATTGACGTCCGATTCCGATAACGGTGGAGCGCAGACTAAAGAACAGACTTTCGAAATTTTGACATTGTACAACGTTTGGGAACGCGATGGCACGCGAAGTACATACACATGGCAGTTCTAACTATATCCATTTCTGTGGGTGCAACCCAGTCTAATGTTTTCAGCTATCTTAAAAATTGACCGATTTTATTAAAGCAAGATTGTAAATAATTCTGTTTTATTTATTATTATATATTATTTATTATTATAAAGCTTATTATAGAATTTATATTATTGTATTTGCAATTAAACACTTCTACCATCTTCTACAGAAGTAAATTCCGTAGAAGTTTCTAGAATCACCGAAAATAAATTATAATATATTTTATTCTCGGAGTTTCTTTTTAACCCCCGACAAAAAAGAGGGGTGTTATAAGTTTGACGTGTCTGTCTGTCGGTCTGTCTGTCTGTCTGTCTGTCTGTGGCATCGTAGCATCCAAACGGGTGGACCGATTTTGATCTAGTTTTTTTTGTTTGAAAGCTGACTTAATTGAAAGTGTTCTTAGCTATAGTTCATCATCATCAGCCTGCTCCGTGCTGAAAAATCGCGGTTCACCTGGTTCGTGAAGGGCCGATTTGCAACTTGCAGTCGTTTGGTGGGCTTTATTGCATTCTAGTTCGTGACATTTATGAATGTTTACACATTAATGGAAAGTTGACCTGGTGCTGCAGCATCACCTGGTAATCAATAGGATACCCAACTCCTCACCAACTTAGAGCAATGGTTTCGTGTTTGGGCTCATTTTAATTGCGAAAACTACCTAGACGTAGATAAGCAATACATTTTTGCTTGCTGCTGCTGCAGCATCACCTGGATTCTATAGGAGCCGAGCTCCATATGAACCCAAAGTGGAGGTTTCATGTTTGGACTCATATTGACGGAATTATCTAAAAGGACATTCCTAGATGGTATTCATTGGGATATATAATATGAATAATGATCCTGTTGATAGGAATTATTCTGCACTATAACCAACACAAGTTTAAAAAGCATGAAATAAAATTAAATTAAGAAATTTAAAAAAACCCCCGCCAAACAAGTTTAAAAAGTAATGAAATAATATATTTTACTGACTTTAAGTTTAAATAATTCCTAAGTGTAAAGTGATATTTTAGTCCATAATTGTTGTCAAGGTGTGTCGGGGGACCGCTAATGTAGATGTTTGATATTTTCACATAACATTATAGTTTAAGGGTCAGTTCACAGCGAAACGAATCGAGACAATCAGTGACATGGCGATACAAAATGCAAAAGACACTGTTGGCGGTTCCCCGACACACCGTGACAACAATTATGGACTAAAATATCACTTTACACTTAGGAATTATTTAAACTTAAAGTCAGTAAAATATATTATTTCATTACTTTTTAAAGTTGTTTGGCGGGGGTTTTTTTAAATTTCTTAATTTAATTTCTTCAATAATTGAAATCAATAGCATATTATGCTATTGATTTGCTGATATTGCTGGCTGTGGATTGCATACTCACTGCGGAATTATCAAAACACGTGATTTTAGTGAACTCAGATGAAAAAAGGGGGTTTTTACCAGCACCAGCGCGAGAGCCAATTTCTTGTGTGTATTCACAATGACACCATGATTAATCTTCCAAACTCATGAAAATCAACCTTCCGCATTTGCCACGTGGTCTGATCTGGTCAATTAACTACATGGTTATCTGAAATGAATTCTGTATTTTGTGACTAGAATAAATAAAGACTTTTTGTCGTTGTCGTTTCGTTGTCGCTTTGAGGAATTTTCCAGTAAGTTAGACGACAGAAAAGTTACCTTAATTTGCAAAGATAATTCGGTCTTAAACATAGTAAGCTAGGAAAAAGCTATTTTAGCTCAAAACTATGGCGCTAAACTTCAATTACAGGGACAAAGTAAGCCAAACATCAATTAGGATTAAATACCTATTAATAATATGGCAATCAGCAATAAAAATGTAAAAGATTAAATAAAGGTTTGTTGGCATACGTTTCATAGTAAAGGTTATTCTTCCATTTACTGTCTTTAAAAATTCCTGATTTATTAATATAATATTATGTAATTTGGAGGTGAAGCTAGTTCTAATACTTAGTATTGGCCCGAAAATCTTAATCCCTACCTTTGATAAGATCCAAAATATAGGAGAGGTAAATAGTCGCTTCGATAAAAGTATGATACGGCCGTGCCCGTTCACTCGAGACTTGGTTGGGCACTGCCGTGACCCCACACTATGGTATTTCAATAGTATTTTACTGGAAAGGTGCTGGCAATCGCTGAAAACCATATTTAAAGTATTTTCGCATCGCTAATCTTCGAATTGTAAGAAAACCCGAAAAAACCCGAAAAACCCGGGTACCCGGGTTTTCATTTCACAAAAACCCGAAAACCCGAGTTTTCAAAATTGGGTCCGGGTTTCGATGCCCTAGTCGGAACCCTAGGCCTACGGCGTAGTAGCAGCGTAGACTCTACGCTGCTACTACGAGAGTAAACAGAATTAACTTATAGGGAGGGTAGATGGAGGAGAACTATCTTATATGGGGGATATTTGAAAAAGTGTCCAGCTGTACGCAGTAAATAACAGTTGAAAAATCCTCCAAGAGTGGCGCTAGCTGCAGCAAAGGGTATGGAATGAATGTAGCCGTTGGTGACAAAATATAAATTGAAGTTAACCGAATAGCCGAGTCACAGAATTACTGGGTTAAAACTTAAAACCAATATATTTTGAGAAATGTAACCTAAAATAGCTGAAATAAAAGCTGCTAAATGATTTAAAATTTACCCTGTCGCTACTGTAGCGCCACCCTAATTTAACGCATTTCAGCGGACACTTTTTACATACAGAGATAGTGGCCTGGTTACAAGGAAACCGGCCACCGTCACCGAAACCAGTGTGGGAATTATTATTATTAACAGTGTCTAGCAACAGAACCTTCATTCGTCAGTCGGTTAAACATTTTATTGATATACTGAAACATTTTTATAGAATTCGCAGATGTTTTTTCAGGTGAAATAAAGCAAACTATTTACTTAATTAACAATAATATAATTGTTTGATTAGCCATGTATGTTGTCTTGGATCGGTATATAAGTTACGGCGACGGCTGAACTTCCATCGAGAGCTCAGCATGAAGACTTTGCTGCTTGTTGTGGGGGTCGTGGTAAGTCATCTTCTTTATATTTAATGTTTGAGACATTTCTGCCCTTACAGTCGCACTTAGGCCGGTATAAATAGTCAGTACTCAAGATGCATCTCAGCCTCAAGACGCGGTAGGGCTCTATGATTGGTCCAAATTTTGACAGCCATGAGCCAACCAATCACGTGTCACGGTGTCTTGAGACCGAGATGCATCTTGAGTACTGACTATTTACACCGGTTTCATGAAGCATAAGCGTGGCTAAATAAGACATACTTATTGTTATTTTGAGCCATTTTGAAAATTTCAGGTGCTTATTTACTAGTTTATGGTACACGGTTCTTTTCAAATGCTTGAGATGTTTCTTTGCTAAGAAGTGGAAGTTCTACTGCTTTTGTTTTTTTTTCATTCTTTCAGAATTTAGGGCATATTATAAAATATCTTTTCATAATATATAGTAGGTACTTGTATCAAAATACTCAAAACAAAATTCTGGGATTATGATCTATAATAATTAATTAATATATTCATTTCTAAGGGTGGGTTGCACCTTGCACCACAGGCTTTGATTATCGTCAAATATGGCGTCCATTATTGACTATAGCCAGAGATTTGACAGTTAATTTGACATTTTGTGATAGATATATAGTTGGTACTACTCATTGAGGTACTATAGACTGGAGAGAGCCTTATATCGGTGTATAAACGTCAAAAGCGTGTAATGTTATGTCCTACTTACTAGGACATAACAAAGGAGTCGGTCTGCATATTTTATGTAATAAAAGTGTTAATAAAGGTTTTTAGTGAATATTAAATTGTTCAGTTTTGTGGTTCCGCTAAACAATAAACCATAAGAATGGCCAAAGAATGCCTCAAACACGTGGATTTAACATTAAATACGTAAGTTTTGAACAACGTTTTTTGGACTTTTCAATCGGTATTTTTGTAAGTTAAAAAGATAAATTATAAGTTTATTAATCCCTTATTCGTGCTATATAAGGCATTAGTGCTAAAAATGTCACATCAATTAAGACTTTGGCTATAAAAATTGCATAGCTTTTTACGTGTGTTTACGGATTCTCATCACTTGAACTATAGTTAATCGATATCATGAACTAATTGACTTTCTTTCCTGTATCATAATGTGCTTCGAAATAATCAACAAATAAAAATATTCAAGAAAATAAACGCACACTACTTGTATGAAAATAAGCACAAAATGGCCACGCGATTACGGGCTAAGACTACATCTATAATATAATACTTTATCTATGGTACTACTAATATATATTCTGTGTTTATAGTTAAAACTTAAAGTTATAGTTGTAACTTAAAGCTGTGGTTAAAGTAAGTTGGTACAAACAACTCACCCTTAACTTTTCAAAGTAAATACAGTCCTTATTATTATAATTTATAATATATTATTATGAATGTTTGGTAAAATTAAGTTATTATTTTAACAGGGTCTCGTTGCCGTAAGGGCCACTCCAGGTGAGTTAAATCAAAATTTGTTATGTATATTTAACAAACGCGGTTCCCGTGGTATTTTTAACCAACTTAGAAAAAAGGAGGAACTATCAATTCGACACGTATGTATGTAATATTCCCAAAACTGCCCAGTTTTCGTATATATGATAATTGTTCGTCTATATCAGCGTCTGAACAAATGTGCCAAATGTTAAAAGTGTATGTACTTATATTTTTATGTTTGTGTTCACATATCTTTGGATCTAGTAGTCCGATTTAAGTAATTCTTTTGTTTTGTAATAGTAATGGTTCAACTTAGGAAATACTGCAAGTTTCATCAAAATCGGTTCAGTAGTTTTTGAGATAGAGAATTTTAACTCTCAATTACATACACTTTTGAAGTCTGTTTTATCTTTTTAAAATACCTACTATTATTTAAATTAGAAAATACCGAGGACCCGTTCACTTTCCCCGCGTTCCACTGATGGCGGCTCTCGACATAGGCGAACGCGTTGGCCAACGCGTCTGCAGACGCGTTGGCCCAATGTGTAGAACGGGCGTTCGCGCGTTGGCCAACGTCTAAATACCTACGGCCAACGCGCGAACGCCCGTTCTACACATTGGGCCAACGCGTCTGCAGACGCGTTGGCCAACGCGTTCGCCTAATGGCGGCTCTCGACATAGGCGAACGCGTTGGCCAACGCGTCTGCAGACGCGTTGGCCCAATGTGTAGAACGGGCGTTCGCGCGTTGGCCGTAGGTATTTAGACGTTGGCCAACGCGCGAACGCCCGTTCTACACATTGGGCCAACGCGTCTGCAGACGCGTTGGCCAACGCGTTCGCCTATGTCGAGAGCCGCCATATGTCGAGAGCCGCCATGAGCGTTTAAAAACGACCAAAACGCTCAAAATGCCTCCTATTTTTTAAAACAGTTAAAATATTTTGTAGTAAATTTACTACTTACCTACTAAATATTTAAACACTAAAAAATATAGTAAGTACAATACTAAATAAAAAACCGGCCAAGTGCGAGTCGGACTCGCGCACCGAGGGTTCCGTACAAACCTGCAAGGTTTACAAAGTAACTACTTAAAATTTTAAGCTTTTCGGAATTTTTCTGTTACCTGTGCTGTAAGCTATTGCTTCTTACCAAATTTCGAGATTCTATGTCAACGGGAAGTGGTCTTTAGGTTTTAATTCCCTTGCGTGTAGTTGCGAGTTTCAAAATATGTGGTATCAATGGTTGTACTTTTGCGTTTTGCGTTTTTGCGTTGACTTAGAATTTTTTTTTTTTCACGGGTTAAAGGCAATTAGATCTAAGTATTTGATATGAATTTCAACTTGATAGCTCTACGCGTTCATGAGGAAAAAAGTAATAAGTTTATATTTATTAAAAAATATATATTTTGTAATGTAACTAAAAATTTAAGGTTTTCGGAATTTTTCCTTTATGTGTGCTATAAAACGTTGCTTCATGCCAAATTTCAAGATTCTAGGTCGACTGGAAGTACCCTTTAGGTTTTGATTCCCTTGCGAGTACTTGCGAGTTTCAAAATATGCAGCTTAAATTGCTGTTTCTTTTGATTGCGTTGACATAGAAGTTTGATTTTGTTACAGCTTAAAGGTATTATAGACCTGAGTATTTGGTATGAATTTCAATTTAATACCTCTACGCGTTTATGAGGAAATGGGTAGTAAGTTTAAAATTATTAAAAAAAAATATATTATGTGATGTAACTAAAAATTTATGGTTTTCGTAATTTTTCCTTTATCTATGCTATAAGACGTTGCTTCGTACCAAATTTCAAGATTCTGAGTTCACGGGAAGCACCCTGTAGGTTTTGATTCCCTTGTAAGTGTCGAAAATTTGCGGCATAAACGGCTGTATCTTTTGATTGCGTTGGCTTAGAAGTTTGATTTTTTCACAGCTTCAAGGGACAGTAGACCTGAGTAATTGATATAAATTTCAGCTTCATACCTCCACGCGTTCCTGAGAAAAAGGGTCTTGACAGACGGACGGACGGACAGACGGACAACAAAGTGATCCTATAAGGGTTCCGTTTTTTCCTTTTGAGGTACGGAACCCTAAAAATATATAAATAAATAGTAAATTTACTACAAAATATTTAAATACTAAAAAATTTTAAGTATTTAGAGTTTAAAATATATTTTGTAGTCAATTTACAACTAAATATTTAAACACTAAAAAATAAAGTAAAATCATGATTATGATAATAATATTATGAGCCTGCAACTTATTTTGTAGACTTTTGTTTTGATCTAAATAAATACTACATTCAAAATAGCTAGTAGATTACAAATCATATTATTAGTCACATTTTAATTATTTAAATCATAATTCATAATAGATAATAATATAAATTTCGTAAGATTTTACGAATTGAGTACCTATAGCTGATATAATATGACTGACATGTCGGTTAATAAAAGGTTTCTTTTTTGTTTCAGTGCCTGAACCATGTAAGTCAATAGGTAAAAATTATATTTTAATAAGTACACGAAATACAATAAATATAAACCGAAAAGTAAATTACTTAAATGTTTTATCAAATCACACACATGACACCAATCATGACACAGACATACAGAGCCGTGAAAATTATAATAAGAAATCTCAACAACATAACAAATATGAGAAAGTTCATTTTGACCACGGTCCCTCTCGGCAATAGGTAGGTATTGATATACCTATATTACGTTAAACACAATAAAAAAAATCAAGAGAATATAATAAAAATTGAATCGTACCTAATCCTTTTTTCACATCGAATTCGAAAATAAATTATGATTATGACACAATTTTTGTTACTTACTGATTTAAGATCCAGAGTTATTTAATCTTTTCACTACCCTATTTTTCGATACTTAAAAAAATACAAGAATTAATTTCGAATTTATTTATCGAAATACCATACAACCATGTACTTAAGTATGTTTATTCTAACTTATTATTTAGGTGGGTGCGCTCCAGGAGGACCAGGCACCGGGACTCCAAACAACGGACCAAAAGGATGGCCTTTGGGACCTCCGAATAAAATAGGATGCAAAGGTCCAGGAGGCCCACATAATAACGGAAACAAAGGAAATAACGTTGTCAGTACAACAAGACCTAATAAAAGTGTATCTACCGCAAATAATATTGTAAATGCTGCTAATAATGGAGCAACCAACAACGGTGTGGCCAATTGGAATAGCATTGTGAATCTTGCTAATTTAGGAGGAGCCAATAACGGTGTGGCGGATTCAAATAGCATTGTTAATCTTGCTAATTTAGGAGGAGCCAATAATGGAGTGGCCAGCTCAAATAGCATTGTTAATCTTGCTAATTTAGGAGGAGCCAATAACGGTGTGGCGGATTCAAATAGCATTGTTAATCTTGCTAATTTAGGAGGAGCCAATAATGGAGTGGCCAGCTCAAATAGCATTGTTAATCTTGCTAATTTAGGAGGAGCCAATAATGGAGTGGCCAGCTCAAATAGCATTGTTAATCTTGCTAATTTAGGAGGAGCCAACAATGGTGTTGCCAACTCAAATAGCCTTTTGAATGCTGGTAATTTAGGAGGAGCCAACAACGGTGTGGCCAACTCGAATAGCATCTTAAATCTTGGTAATGTAGCAGGACCCAACAATGGCATATCTAACGTTAATAGTCATACTAATGTTGCCAGTATAACAGGTGCTAACAATAGAATCATAAATGGCGGATCCAAATCAAACATTGTAAAAGTTGTCAAAAAAAACGTCTTCAATGTGGTGGAAGGATTACTGAACGCATTAAACACAAACAACGGTTTTGGAACAAATCAGGGACATACTAGTTCTAGCTCAAATGTAATAACAACTAACAAACCATGGAACAGCGCATCAGGCACTACAACCGGAAACAATGGAGCCCTACACAATAACCCATGGAGCTATGTCACCGGTTCGACAGCAAATAACAATATTAATTCTGGGTCAATTATCAGCAATGGTCAGAATGTAAATAAGAATATTGCAACTTCCGGAATAACAGGCACCACCGTTCAAAGCGGAAATAACAATAACAATGTTGTTGCTACCACCACCAACCAAGGCATAAATAATAATATTGGCACCTCTGGAACAACTGGAACCAACAATCAGAGCGGGAGCAACGGTAACAATGGTGCTGTTGGATCAACTGCCACCACCGTTCAAAGCGGATATAACAATAACAATGTTGTTGCTACCACCACCAACCAAGGCATAAATAATAATATTGGCACCTCTGGAACAACTGGAACCAACAATCAGAGCGGGAGCAACGGTAACAATGGTGCTGTTGGATCAACTGCCACCACCGTTCAAAGCGGATATAACAATAACAATGTTGTTGCTACCACCACCAACCAAGGCATAAATAATAATATTGGCACCTCTGGAACAACTGGAACCAACAATCAGAGCGGGAGCAACGGTAACAATGGTGCTGTTGGATCAACTGCCACCACCGTTCAAAGCGGATATAACAATAACAATGTTGTTGCTACCACCACCAACCAAGGCATAAATAATAATATTGGCACCTCTGGAACAACTGGAACCAACAATCAGAGCGGGAGCAACGGTAACAATGGTACTGTTGGATCAACTGCCACCACCGTTCAAAGCGGAAATAACAATAACAACGTTGTTGCTACCACCACCAACCAAGGCATAAATAATAACCTTGCCAACCCCGGATCAACAGGCGCCATTATTCAAAGCGGAAATAACAGTAACAATGGTATTTCGGGATTAACTACCACCACAAGTCAAAGCATAAATAATAATATTGGCACCTCTGGAACAACTGGAACCAACAATCAGAGCGGGAGCAACGGTAACAATGGTGCTGTTGGATCAACTGCCACCACCGTTCAAAGCGGATATAACAATAACAATGTTGTTGCTACCACCACCAACCAAGGCATAAATAATAATATTGGCACCTCTGGAACAACTGGAACCAACAATCAGAGCGGGAGCAACGGTAACAATGGTGCTGTTGGATCAACTGCCACCACCGTTCAAAGCGGATATAACAATAACAATGTTGTTGCTACCACCACCAACCAAGGCATAAATAATAATATTGGCACCTCTGGAACAACTGGAACCAACAATCAGAGCGGAAGCAACGGTAACAATGGCGCTGTTGGATCAACTGCCACCACCGTTCAAAGCGGAAATAACAATAACAACGTTGTTGCTACCACCACCAACAAAGGCATAAATAATAATATTGGCACCTCTGGAACAACTGGAACCAACAATCAGAGCGGGAGCAACGGTAACAATGGTGCTGTTGGATCAACTGCCACCACCGTTCAAAGCGGATATAACAATAACAATGTTGTTGCTACCACCACCAACCAAGGCATAAATAATAATATTGGCACCTCTGGAACAACTGGAACCAACAATCAGAGCGGAAGCAACGGTAACAATGGCGCTGTTGGATCAACTGCCACCACCGTTCAAAGCGGAAATAACAATAACAACGTTGTTGCTACCACCACCAACCAAGGCATAAATAATAATATTGGCACCTCTGGAACAACTGGAACCAACAATCAGAGCGGGAGCAACGGTAACAATGGTGCTGTTGGATCAACTGCCACCACCGTTCAAAGCGGATATAACAATAACAATGTTGTTGCTACCACCACCAACCAAGGCATAAATAATAATATTGGCACCCCTGGAACAACTGGAACCAACAATCAGAGCGGGAGCAACGGTAACAATGGTACTGTTGGATCAACTGCCACCACCGTTCAAAGCGGAAATAACAATAACAACGTTGTTGCTACCACCACCAACCAAGGCATAAATAATAATATTGGCACCCCTGTAACAACTGGAACCAACAATCAGAGCGGGAGCAACGGTAACAATGGTGCTGTTGGATCAACTGCCACCACCGTTCAAAGCGGATATAACAATAACAATGTTGTTGCTACCACCACCAACCAAGGCATAAATAATAATATTGGCACCTCTGGAACAACTGGAACCAACAATCAGAGCGGGAGCAACGGTAACAATGGTGCTGTTGGATCAACTGCCACCACCGTTCAAAGCGGATATAACAATAACAATGTTGTTGCCACCACCACCAACCAAGGCATAAATAATAATATTGGCACCTCTGGAACAACTGGAACCAACAATCAGAGCGGGAGCAACGGTAACAATGGTGCTGTTGGATCAACTGCCACCACCGTTCAAAGCGGATATAACAATAACAATGTTGTTGCTACCACCACCAACCAAGGCATAAATAATAATATTGGCACCCCTGTAACAACTGGAACCAACAATCAGAGCGGGAGCAACGGTAATAATGGTGCTGTTGGATCAACTGCCACCACCGTTCAAAGCGGAAATAACAATAACAACGTTGTTGCTACCACCACCAACCAAGGCATAAATAATAATATTGGCACCCCTGGAACAACTGGAACCAACAATCAGAGCGGGAGCAACGGTAACAATGGTGCTGTTGGATCAACTGCCACCACCGTTCAAAGCGGATATAACAATAACAATGTTGTTGCTACCACCACCAACCAAGGCATAAATAATAATATTGGCACCTCTGGAACAACTGGAACCAACAATCAGAGCGGGAGCAACGGTAACAATGGTGCTGTTGGATCAACTGCCACCACCGTTCAAAGCGGATATAACAATAACAATGTTGTTGCTACCACCACCAACCAAGGCATAAATAATAATATTGGCACCCCTGGAACAACTGGAACCAACAATCAGAGCGGGAGCAACGGTAACAATGGTACTGTTGGATCAACTGCCACCACCGTTCAAAGCGGAAATAACAATAACAACGTTGTTGCTACCACCACCAACCAAGGCATAAATAATAATATTGGCACCCCTGGAACAACTGGAACCAACAATCAGAGCGGGAGCAACGGTAACAATGGTACTGTCGGATCAACTGCCACCACCGTTCAAAGCGGAAATAACAATAACAACGTTGTTGCTACCACCACCAACCAAGGCATAAATAATAATATTGGCACCCCTGTAACAACTGGAACCAACAATCAGAGCGGGAGCAACGGTAACAATGGTGCTGTTGGATCAACTGCCACCACCGTTCAAAGCGGATATAACAATAACAATGTTGTTGCTACCACCACCAACCAAGGCATAAATAATAATATTGGCACCTCTGGAACAACTGGAACCAACAATCAGAGCGGGAGCAACGGTAACAATGGTGCTGTTGGATCAACTGCCACCACCGTTCAAAGCGGATATAACAATAACAATGTTGTTGCCACCACCACCAACCAAGGCATAAATAATAATATTGGCACCTCTGGAACAACTGGAACCAACAATCAGAGCGGGAGCAACGGTAACAATGGTGCTGTTGGATCAACTGCCACCACCGTTCAAAGCGGATATAACAATAACAATGTTGTTGCTACCACCACCAACCAAGGCATAAATAATAATATTGGCACCTCTGGAACAACTGGAACCAACAATCAGAGCGGGAGCAACGGTAATAATGGTGCTGTTGGATCAACTGCCACCACCGTTCAAAGCGGAAATAACAATAACAACGTTGTTGCTACCACCACCAACCAAGGCATAAATAATAATATTGGCACCCCTGGAACAACTGGAACCAACAATCAGAGCGGGAGCAACGGTAACAATGGTGCTGTTGGATCAACTGCCACCACCGTTCAAAGCGGATATAACAATAACAATGTTGTTGCTACCACCACCAACCAAGGCATAAATAATAATATTGGCACCTCTGGAACAACTGGAACCAACAATCAGAGCGGGAGCAACGGTAACAATGGTGCTGTTGGATCAACTGCCACCACCGTTCAAAGCGGATATAACAATAACAATGTTGTTGCTACCACCACCAACCAAGGCATAAATAATAATATTGGCACCCCTGGAACAACTGGAACCAACAATCAGAGCGGGAGCAACGGTAACAATGGTACTGTTGGATCAACTGCCACCACCGTTCAAAGCGGAAATAACAATAACAACGTTGTTGCTACCACCACCAACCAAGGCATAAATAATAATATTGGCACCCCTGGAACAACTGGAACCAACAATCAGAGCGGGAGCAACGGTAACAATGGTACTGTTGGATCAACTGCCACCACCGTTCAAAGCGGAAATAACAATAACAACGTTGTTGCTACCACCACCAACCAAGGCATAAATAATAATATTGGCACCCCTGGAACAACTGGAACCAACAATCAGAGCGGGAGCAACGGTAACAATGGTGCTGTTGGATCAACTGCCACCACCGTTCAAAGCGGATATAACAATAACAATGTTGTTGCTACCACCACCAACCAAGGCATAAATAATAATATTGGCACCTCTGGAACAACTGGAACCAACAATCAGAGCGGGAGCAACGGTAATAATGGTGCTGTTGGATCAACTGCCACCACCGTTCAAAGCGGATATAACAATAACAATGTTGTTGCTACCACCACCAACCAAGGCATAAATAATAATATTGGCACCTCTGGAACAACTGGAACCAACAATCAGAGCGGGAGCAACGGTAACAATGGTGCTGTTGGATCAACTGCCACCACCGTTCAAAGCGGATATAACAATAACAATGTTGTTGCTACCACCACCAACCAAGGCATAAATAATAATATTGGCACCTCTGGAACAACTGGAACCAACAATCAGAGCGGGAGCAACGGTAACAATGGTGCTGTTGGATCAACTGCCACCACCGTTCAAAGCGGAAATAACAATAACAACGTTGTTGCTACCACCACCAACCAAGGCATAAATAATAATATTGGCACCCCTGGAACAACTGGAACCAACAATCAGAGCGGGAGCAACGGTAACAATGGTGCTGTTGGATCAACTGCCACCACCGTTCAAAGCGGATATAACAATAACAATGTTGTTGCTACCACCACCAACCAAGGCATAAATAATAATATTGTCACCTCTGGAACAACTGGAACCAACAATCAGAGCGGGAGCAACGGTAACAATGGTGCTGTTGGATCAACTGCCACCACCGTTCAAAGCGGATATAACAATAACAATGTTGTTGCTACCACCACCAACCAAGGCATAAATAAATATATTGGCACCTCTGGAACAACTGGAACCAACAATCAGAGCGGGAGCAACGGTAACAATGGTGCTGTTGGATCAACTGCCACCACCGTTCAAAGCGGATATAACAATAACAATGTTGTTGCTACCACCACCAACCAAGGCATAAATAATAATATTGGCACCTCTGGAACAACTGGAACCAACAATCAGAGCGGGAGCAACGGTAACAATGGTGCTGTTGGATCAACTGCCACCACCGTTCAAAGCGGATATAACAATAACAATGTTGTTGCTACCACCACCAACCAAGGCATAAATAATAATATTGGCACCTCTGGAACAACTGGAACCAACAATCAGAGCGGGAGCAACGGTAACAATGGTGCTGTTGGATCAACTGCCACCACCGTTCAAAGCGGAAATAACAATAACAACGTTGTTGCTACCACCACCAACCAAGGCATAAATAATAATATTGGCACCCCTGGAACAACTGGAACCAACAATCAGAGCGGGAGCAACGGTAACAATGGTGCTGTTGGATCAACTGCCACCACCGTTCAAAGCGGATATAACAATAACAATGTTGTTGCTACCACCACCAACCAAGGCATAAATAATAATATTGTCACCTCTGGAACAACTGGAACCAACAATCAGAGCGGGAGCAACGGTAACAATGGTGCTGTTGGATCAACTGCCACCACCGTTCAAAGCGGATATAACAATAACAATGTTGTTGCTACCACCACCAACCAAGGCATAAATAAATATATTGGCACCTCTGGAACAACTGGAACCAACAATCAGAGCGGGAGCAACGGTAACAATGGTGCTGTTGGATCAACTGCCACCACCGTTCAAAGCGGATATAACAATAACAATGTTGTTGCTACCACCACCAACCAAGGCATAAATAATAATATTGGCACCTCTGGAACAACTGGAACCAACAATCAGAGCGGGAGCAACGGTAACAATGGTGCTGTTGGATCAACTGCCACCACCGTTCAAAGCGGATATAACAATAACAATATTGTTGCTACCACCACCAACCAAGGCATAAATAATAATATTGGCACCTCTGGAACAACTGGAACCAACAATCAGAGCGGGAGCAACGGTAACAATGGTACTGTTGGATCAACTGCCACCACCGTTCAAAGCGGAAATAACAATAACAACGTTGTTGCTACCACCACCAACCAAGGCATAAATAATAACCTTGCCAACCCCGGATCAACAGGCGCCATTATTCAAAGCGGAAATAACAGTAACAATGGTATTTCGGGATTAACTACCACCACAAGTCAAAGCATAAATAATAATATTGGCACCTCTGGAACAACTGGAACCAACAATCAGAGCGGAAGCAACGGTAACAATGGCGCTGTTGGATCAACTGCCACCACCGTTCAAAGCGGAAATAACAATAACAACGTTGTTGCTACCACCACCAACCAAGGCATAAATAATAATATTGGCACCTCTGGAACAACTGGAACCAACAATCAGAGCGGAAGCAACGGTAACAATGGCGCTGTTGGATCAACTGCCACCACGGTTCAAAGCGGAAATAACAATAACAACGTTGTTGCTACCACCACCAACCAAGGCATAAATAATAATATTGGCACCTCTGGAACAACTGGAACCAACAATCAGAGCGGGAGCAACGGTAACAATGGTGCTGTTGGATCAACTGCCACCACCGTTCAAAGCGGAAATAACAATAACAACGTTGTTGCTACCACCACCAACCAAGGCATAAATAATAATATTGGCACCTCTGGAACAACTGGAACCAACAATCAGAGAGGGAGCAACGGTAACAATGGTACTGTTGGATCAACTGCCACCACCGTTCAAAGCGGAAATAACAATAACAACGTTGTTGCTACCACCACCAACCAAGGCATAAATAATAATATTGGCACCTCTGGAGCAACTGGAACCAACAATCAGAGCGGAAGCAACGGTAACAATGGCGCTGTTGGATCAACTGCCACCACCGTTCAAAGCGGAAATAACAATAACAACGTTGTTGCTACCACCACCGACCAAGGCATAAATAATATTGGCACCTCTGGAACAACTGGAACCAACAATCAGAGCGGGAGCAACGGTAACAATGGTGCTGTTGGATCAACTGCCACCACCGTTCAAAGCGGATATAACAATAACAATGTTGTTGCTACCACCACCAACCAAGGCATAAATAATAATATTGGCACCTCTGGAACAACTGGAACCAACAATCAGAGCGGGAGCAACGGTAACAATGGTACTGTTGGATCAACTGCCACCACCGTTCAAAGCGGAAATAACAATAACAACGTTGTTGCTACCACCACCAACCAAGGCATAAATAATATTGGCACCTCTGGAACAACTGGAACCAACAATCAGAGCGGGAGCAACGGTAACAATGGTGCTGTTGGATCAACTGCCACCACCGTTCAAAGCGGATATAACAATAACAATGTTGTTGCTACCACCACCAACCAAGACAAAAATAATAATATTGGCACCTCTGATACAACTGGAACCAACAATCAGAGCGGGAGCAACGGTAACAATGGTGCTGTTGGATCAACTGCCACCACCGTTCAAAGCGGATATAACAATAACAATGTTGTTGCTACCACCACCAACCAAGGCATAAATAATAATATTGGCACCTCTGGAACAACTGGAACCAACAATCAGAGCGGGAGCAACGGTAACAGTGGTGCTGTAGGATCAACTGCCAACACCGTTCAAAGCGGAAATAACAATAACAATGTTGTTGCTACCACCACCAACCAAGGCATAAATAATAATATTGGCACCTCTGGAACAACTGGAACCAACAATCAGAGCGGGAGCAACGGTAACAATGGTGCTGTTGGATCAACTGCCACCACCGTTCAAAGCGGATATAACAATAACAATGTTGTTGCTACCACCACCAACCAAGGCATAAATAATAATATTGGCACCTCTGGAACAACTGGAACCAACAATCAGAGCGGGAGCAACGGTAACAATGGTACTGTTGGATCAACTGCCACCACCGTTCAAAGCGGAAATAACAATAACAACGTTGTTGCTACCACCACCAACCAAGGCATAAATAATAATATTGGCACCTCTGGAACAACTGGAACCAACAATCAGAGCGGAAACAACGGTAACAATGGTGCTGTTGGATCAACTGCCACCACCGTTCAAAGCGGATATAACAATAACAATGTTGTTGCTACCACCACCAACCAAGGCATAAATAATTATATTGGCACCTCTGGAACAACTGGAACCAACAATCAGAGCGGGAGCAACGGTAACAGTGGTGCTGTAGGATCAACTGTCAACACCGTTCAAAGCGGAAATAACAATAACAATGTTGTTGCTACCACCACCAACCAAGGCATAAATAATAATATTGGCACCTCTGGAACAACTGGAACCAACAATCAGAACGGAATCAACAACAACAATATTGCTGCTGGTTTAACCAACAATTATGGTTTGGGTAACAACAGAGGTTCTGGAGGACTCTCTTACCCAAACCCTGCCACAACGTACGGCGGTAATGCTTGGAACAGCAATGGAGTTGGAGTGGGCTCCGGTTATTACGGATCAGGAGCACCAGGTGGCCCCAACTATGGATACAACCCTGTATATAGAAACGATGGTTTTGGCACAATTAGTAACGGAAATAGCGGCTTAACTGGCAGTGGTGCATACTTCAGCAATGCAAACGGATATGGTTCGCCAAGCACTGGTGCTGGAAGCACTTCGACAACTTCGTACGGAATCACCAGTAGCCCCGCAATCGGTTACGGAAACGGATATGGATCTGTAGGCGGACCCAGTCCTCCTAGCTACGGATACAACCCAGGATACGGAAGCGGCGGCAATGGATTTGGTTCCTTTAGTGATGGCAGTAGCAGTTCGAGCGTCTCCAGCGGCTACCCCATTCCCAGCGGTTATCCCGACAGCAGTGTCGGTGCCAGCCAATACCCGGTGAACCCCGTGAGGCCGGCGATCCTGCCTCCTCGTTTCGGAATTCCTCCCAACTACGGCAAACCTGCCACCAGATGCTACTGCACTTCAGGTTAGTACTCGTTTTTAACTTGAACAAAATTGTCTGCCTAAACAATTATTACGCTCAATTTATACTGTACTGTATCACAATTACCTTTTGGTGTGTCCACTGTCCAATATCGAAACCACATCGAAACTCACCGTCTAGACTCTAGAGTCTAGACCAGCTATTCCCAACCCGCGGCCCGCCGGGACTTTATTTGTGGCCCGCGTGAGGTTAAACCATTTTGTTTACGACTACTGGCAAAATAATGTAGTCGTCGTGAAAGTCGTAATTTTTTTTTTCACCTTTAAATCCTTAATTTTTACCACGTTTGTGGCCCGCATGAATAAAAGGTTGGAGACCACTGCTCTAGACCTAGAGGTAATTGCCATTTGATAAGCAGTCTCGTGATTAACAACTGTTGTTAACGATGAAGCTCCGCCTCCATGACAAAATATGACAATGTTCTGTAGATCGTTGTTGGTTTGTATTTCTTATCCGATGGTATTCCTATTAACCTACTGTAACCTGTTTTTAAATGACTTTTTTTTCACAGGATTGGGCTTCTATCAAATCCCGAACCCAAGGCGCTCGTGGTACTGAGGACCCATATTCTGTATTTAGATAATACAGTATGTTAATTGTTAAATTTTTTCGAAGAAAATTCTTATACTTACATTAATATACTTTGATTTTGGCGATTTTAATTAGGTACTAATAGATAATAAAATTATTGCATTCCAAAATACTTTTTCTTATCTACCTCCCCTTACTTTTACCAGAATGTAGTTAATTTCAAAGAAATCACAATGTAATAATTTAATAGTACTATCAGAGCAGTTGATTCCTAGTCAGATGGCGGATCTAGTAATTTGGCCGTGTCATCCGACTGATCACAACTAACATTGCAAATCGACATAAGCCGACTACGTGACGTAGGTCCGTCTCCGTCAACTGCCCAGGAATCAATTTCCTCGATGGTACATTATACAGGTGTCAACAGAACAAAGTGATAGTACTTTAGGGCAGGGGTCAGCAATTGGCGGACCGCGGTCCGCATCCGGACCGCCGACCTATTGTGTGCGGACCAAGCATGTTCGAAGATGATCTTCGTTCATCTTAGGACTTCAAAATCTCCAGGATTTAATGTCAATATCAATAGCTTGCACCAATATTTCACTCCAAACTTGAGAGAGATAATTAGCTACAAAAATTGTTACTTTTCTCATTGATATTTAAAAAAAACCGGCCAAGTGCGAGTTGGACTCGCCCATGAAGGGTTCCGCAGCAACAATAAGGTTTTTTTCTATGAAATAAAAAGGTTTTTGATTTATTTTTATATTTCAGTTGATTTAATGAAAGCTAAATTAAGGTTTATCATAATTTATGACGTATAAAAAAACTACTTGCTAGATCTCGTTCAAACCAATTTTCGTTGGTAGTTTTTATAGTAATGTATATCGTATATTTTTTTTAGAATTATCATGCCCCATCTTTAGAAGTTAGAGGGGGGGGGGGGGGACCACACATTTTACCACTTTGGAAGAGTCTCTCTCGCGAACTATTCAGGTTAGAAAAAATGATATTAGAAACCTCAACATGATTTTTGAAGACCTATCCATAGATACCCCACACGCATAGGTTAGATGAAAAATTTTTTTTTGTTTCAGTTGTACCTATGGGGACCTCTAAAATTTTTAATATTTTTTCCATTTTTGTATCAAAATCTTAATGCGGTTCACAGACTACATCTACTTACCAAGTTTCAATAGTATAGCTCTTATAGTTTCGGAGAAAAGTGGCTGTGACATACGGACGGACAGACAGACAGACATGACGAATCTATAAGGGTTCCATTTTTGCCATTTGGCTACGGAACCCCAAAAAGACCTTTGTAATTTCCGTAATTACCTTTTTTTTTTAATAAATAAAATGTATGGACCGCGAAGGTCATTTCATGTCGTAAAACGGACCCCGAGCGAAACTAATTGGTGACCCCTGGTCCCTTATATCTTCAGAGTTCAGTGTGAAAGTAGCAGCGCTGAATTTTGTTTAAGCGTCCGAGGGTCATGAATTTTCCCATAAAGAAATAAAAAAGTTACTCTTTCAGCGCTGATACTTTCACAGCTAACTCTATATTATAATATCCCATGCACACCCTGAAGAAATTTATGTATCACCACGTATCACTTAGTTTTGTTACACACTGTACATAATTATAAGCTACTAGTCTCAGGCCTTATTATAAAGATATCCATGCTGAGTACGAGATCGAAAACGCCCAGTGAGCGGAAAAATACCTCACAAGTCACAACACAGCTTGTAGTACCGACTTCAAAATGATGAAGATTGAGTACAGAAATAGTTGAGTTTTAGCCGAATTCGGAAAAAGGCACTATTAGATAGGAAAAATTAAATAATTTTAATTATAATATGAACTAAAAAGTATTAAATAATACTTTTTAGTTCATATTATAAGGATGTTATTATTGTTTTTACCTTGGAAGTCGGTTTTAATTTTTTGTTAAAAATAATAATTACCACGCACTGATAGTGACATCTCGCTTGCTCAGGCCTTTGTTTCTCTATTCCGCTAGTTAAGTATATTAACTTTATGGTTGAGATTGTAGTAGTGGTGGATCGGAACGATCGTTAGGAAATATGCACCGCCTACGAAAATAAAATACCATTAAAATTATAAAATTATTTCATTTTATTAAAATTTAATTCATTGTATAACACCAGCCACCCTCCATAATAGAACAGAACTTGATTAAAGCAGCCGGAAAAATTGCCGTGTGGTGCTGACTCCTTTCTGAAAAGATAAACAAGTGTTATTAAATACCAACAAAATAAATATTTTCAATTACCTCTATTAGGGCTGCTACTTTCACAGTGCACTCTAAACTATATAATTTAGGGTGTTCCCTTATAAGGGTAGTTACCTTATAAGGGAACACCCTAAATTATCACTTCGTTTTGTTACACCCTGCAGGGTTCACATTAAGTCGCGAGTCGCGCGGCAACCGCGACTTCTATACTAAAACGAGCCGCACGACTGCCGCCTAAAACAAAATATGCTACCCTCTGTATTCCAAATAATAGTGTAGAAAAATACCAATCCTAGTCCACACAAAAGTTTAATAAAAGTTCCTTGCTATTTAGTGGATAAAGAAACCAGCAGACTGATTACTGCCGCGCACTCCCAAGGTCAAAGGAGAGAGAGTACTCCATAGACATTAGACGTGTATAACTTTAGTTTTGTGAGGTAAGTTCTTAATTCTTAAAATTCCCACCAAGATTTTTGTGAAATCGGGGGTTTTTGGCGAATACGCACGAGTCCCTAGAGGTCTATTTATACCGAAACTTGGCTTCACTATAACATTAAAATTTCGCTACACCACTGAACTATGAGTATATTTCGTCTTATATTTTAGAAAAATCGGCCAAGCGAAGCTACCATTCATAAATAAATTAAATAAAAACGATGTCATCTACATCATACAAACAATGTTACAAATCGTTATAAAACTAAGTTACTCAGTTCTTACGCCGACTTTTCTCGAACAAGTAGAACTCGACGTTCAGAAACCAAACACAGTAGCAATTTCGCCGGCAATTAAATCAAGAAATTAAAAAAAACCCCCGCCAAACAACTTTAAAAAGTAATGAAATAATATTTACTGCCTTTTAAGTTCAAATAATTCCTAACTTGTGTAAAGTAATATTTTAGTCCATAATTGATGTCACGGTGTGTCGGGGGACCGCCAAGTAAACTACAACCTACAACCGCCAAGTCGCTGATTATCTCCATTCGGTTCGCTGTGAACTGATCCTTAAACTATAATGTTATGTGAAATCTCAAATCAAACATCTACATTAGCGGTCCCCCGACACACCTTGACAACAGTTATGGACTAAAATATTACTTTACACAAGTTAGGAATTATTTGAACTTAAAGGCTGTAAATATTATTTCATTACTTTTTAAAGTTGTTTGGCGGGTTTTTTTTTTAATTTCTTGATTTAATTTTATTTCATACTTTTTAAACTTGTGTTGGTTATAGTGCAGATTGCAGAATAACTGCTATCAACGTAATTACCATCTATCAATGTCCTTTTCGATGAGGCCGTCAATATGAGCCCAAACATGAAACCTCCACTGGGTTCATACGAAGCATCACCTGGATTCTATAGGAACCCTATAGAATCCAGGTGATGCTGCAGCAGCAGCATGTAAATATTTACTGTCTGTCTACTTCTTACTGGTTGTCGCAATTAAAATGAGCCCAAACACGAAACCTCCTCTCTAAATTGGCGAGGAGTTGGATATCCTATTGATTACCATGTGATACTGCAGCACCTGGTCAACTTTCCATTAATATGTGTATACATATATTGCATATTCACAAATGTCACGAACTAGAATGAAATATAAAACTTATCAAATGAATACAAGTTGCTAACGGCCTTTCATGAACCAGATAAACCCTGATTGTCCAGCACTGAGCAGGCTGATGATGATGAACTTTAGCTAAGAACACTCTCGATCATATCAGCTTTCAAATAAAAAAAAACTAGATCAAAATCGGTCCATCCGTTTGGATGCTGCGATGCCACGGACAGATACACACACACACACAGACAGACAGACAGACAGACAGACAGACACGTCAAACTTATAACACCCCTTTTTTTTTTGTCGGGGGTTAAAAACTCACCTCATTCAGCTGCGGACGTGTCCAAATTGATCACATAACTGGCCCCCATGTTCTCCCTGTGAGTCGGGGACACCACGTGGCGCTTGGCGTTCTCCCCCTCCTCCACGTCCATGTCGCACACACCACACTTCAGCTTCCCGAAGTCGTAGTAGACATACTTGTTGCGGGACAACATGTTTATATTGTGCTTCAGCTCCAAGTAAAACCGGAAGACGTCCTCCGCTAGCGGCTTCGTGGCGAAATGCTCCGAAAACATCAGGTGCATCAACAGCGACCTTATGGAATTGAAGGCGCCCTTGCAGGTCACGCAGGTGAAGGTGGCGCCCTCGCTGTTCAGTATGTAGTTGCCGCGCATGTAGATGCTGATCACGTCGCCCTTGTTCTCCCGCGTCCTCAGGTCTACTATCGCGTTCTGGTGTTTCGTGCTCGACAGCACGTGCATCACAGTTTCGACCATATCTTTGAAAGTCACGTCGCATATTTCGCATTTCATCACATCGGATACGATGATTCTGTTCAAATTCATCAGTTTGCGATCGGGTTCGGGGTGTAGGGCGGACGTGATCAGCTTGGCGATGGTCTCGATGTGCAGATCGCTTTCGAAATGCTCGATGATCGCCCCGAACGAGGGCAGAGCGATGTGCGTGGGGCACAGGGCGCACACGTAGTAGTTCCCGAAGCTGGCGAAGTACTCGGCCGGGCGGCAGTAGTTCTTGTAGAGCAGGGACAGCTTGTGCGGCGCTGCGTTTCTCAAATGTTTCTTTTGACGGATATGATTGAAGAGCACCTGCCTCGGACCTTTTAGCGTCATGTCGCAGCACGAGCAGTAGTTGACGATCTTTCCGGAGGCTTTGATGAAGTTTTCCATGATGACGTGATCTCTATTATTATTAGGCTTGCCGACGCTACCTAAGTACTTAGTCCAGTCGAGAGTTCTTGGTCCCCATTCTTCTGGAATTTGACCGTCCGGATTAGTCGCCTTCATTTTTCTATACATTCTATCGGACAAACGTCCGAGATGATTTTCATCTAAGAGGTGCATGACGAGCACGTCCTTCGAATCGATCTGCGTCTTGCAAAGGTTACAGCTGTACCCATTGTCAGGATTTACTCCATTGTTAATAATCAAAAAATTGTCATTGATTTCTTTGATTTTCTCAACGGTGCATGCGCTGCCGGCGAACGGAATATTCTTGTCGGCTTGCAGGACGCACGAGAGGTTGTGTATATGAGTTTCACTAAATACATGATTTAAAACACTGTCGTAACGAAATCTTAAGGTATAATATTCGCATACCATGCAAAAGAATGCGAGTTTTCTCGTGCGATCATCGACGAGTGATATTATTTTATGAGTGCCTAGAAAATTCAGAATAACACTCTCGATGGGCCCGTAGTATCTATATTTTTTTATTTGATTCTTAGCCGGCTTTTCCGGCGTCTGTTCATTGTCGTCGTTCTCGAAATTTTTATTAGCGTCCGTCGCGAAGTTTTGGTTTACATTGTCTTTAATACTCATAATTATAGGAGCCACGGATTGCGTCTGTGTCGTGAAATCGATGGACGTTATTTCTTGGCAAAGCTGATCGTACGATTTTTGATAAAACTTAACGGCGGCATCGATATTCGCCTCCGAATTATCCGGCAAGTTCCTGACCAGCGACGCCTCTAGTTTGGCTAAAAACTTTTTATCCAAGCACTCGATATTTCTAATAATATTTATGATCTGCTCGAAACCTTGCTGATCGTACTGTCCGGTGTTTTCACCGCTGGCCATGGCGGCGGAGAGTCGCCTGGACATTTTCGGCAAAACGATAGGTTCGGCGACATCTATACTTTCGCGTTTGAGCTTGGGCTGATGCACTTCCAAATTGAAATGTTTCTGAAGGGACTCCATGAGGGGCACGTCGTCATTCAACTCTATCTCGACGTCGCAGTCGGTGCAGATGTGAACTTGCTTGGCGTTTTCGGCGGCTAGAAACTCAGTTTTGATCAGCTCAGGTACCTCGCTTATTGGAAGACTGTTGAAGCGCTGGCGTTGGAGGCTACTCTTCTTTTCTGTCGATAGGATGTATTCGACCTCGACGCCGTCGCGTTTTTGCAGGAAAATATTTTTATTCATTTGATCCATACTTTTTAAATAGCTCATAATTCTAGTCTGGTTCTGTATCGATGGATCGTTGAGGAGCTTTTGAAAGTGCCTCGCCAATTTTTTAACATCGTCTAGTTTTCTGAACGAAAGAACCGTCAGTTCAGATACTCTTTTGCAAATATCACTTATATCTCGATCAGTCATTTTTATGTTTTAAAAAATATTTATACAATGATTATGAAGACCAATCTCGGATTTTAAGCCAAGAATTAAAAGTCAAAGCCCAGCTTCAGGCTGCGGCGTGAAGGAATGGATGCCCGTACTTCAATTTGGAAATGTGTGTTTTGCGATTGCCTGGAGTAGGTGTGATTAATTTTGGTTTGAAGTTTTGATCTAGACTATCACCGCATTTCAAGATCTGAAACAGAAAATAAAATAATAAAAGTATGTATTTTATAATTAACCAAAAATGATTACAGTATATTGTTTGATCTGAGATAATTTTTTAATGATTTTTATTTAAAACTATGTAATATATAATACTATATGGAGTTGAAATATTATTAAATTTAAAAAAAAATATTTAGGTTTTTTTCTCTCCGTAACAACCTTCGTCTGACATTAACAAACAATCAAAAATACAAAATTAACAAAATTAGTTCAGCTGTTTTTGAGCCTACACACACATTTCATTTTTTTATACTATTGATCTACTAGTCATATTATTGAGTGAAAATATATAATTGAATTTTATCATCCTTATCTATTTTCTTATTCCCAAATACACATACTGTAGGTAAAAAATAAAATAACAGCCTCTTTTTATATTGCTCTTATTATATTGACTCATTAATTGTTTAAGTTTATATTATTTTATTTAAATTTAAAATTTTGATGAATAATAATTACATAATATTATTGTTATTAATGCTATGTACACCGTAGTTGTCGTATGCATTAGATATAATACAAATTGTTATTTTAGTTTTAACCCATCGATCGTGGAATAACGAGACACAATAGCTTTTCCATTGTTATCGCGGCCGGATGCGGCCGCTTAGGTCTTCATGAATTAAGTACAAAATGTATGCGATGTGGTTGTACTTTATCAATAAATAAAAATAAAAATAAATTGCTGCGCTTGGAAGCAAGACAGAACAATCTTCATATGAAATAGATCTGGGGACTGCCATAAGCAGCTCTTATACAATCGTGTGCACAGTGCAGCTGATATACAAGTTTTACTTTTTTAAAGACAAGACGTCTTAGATTTCTTTTGCCCTATCATACTAATGTAACTTGACATGAAGCCAATAGGAAGTTCAACAGATACTTTTATAATTTCACACAAGACCAAATGTGACCAAACTTAGAGAAAATTTATGTTGTATTAATATATAATATTCAGTATAGTCTAATAATAATAATAAGTGCAATAGATAATTGATTTGGGTTTCTATTTTTCATTTAAATTTTAGTATATATAGTCAAAGTCAAAAAGATATTTTCTAATACCTATCTTAGCAAGCAGAAAAATGTTGTTGTTGTGATATTTAAGCTAATGTAAACATTTACATAAGTTGACCCTAAATAATCAATTGTGTACAAAACAAAGTCAATAATAATATGTCATGTGAATAAATTTATGCAAATTATGCTAGAAAACACCGCAGCCCCCACCTTGGTTACTTTTTCTTTGTCATACAAAGGTAAGTACATGATTCTATTTAGGCTCTGTATTCTACCATTTTCAGGCATTTTATAGCCATAACCGTTATGCGTAGTTAAATATATTGATATAGTTTTATTCTTTAATTATATGCATAATAACTGGCATTTGCCAGACAACTGCAGCAGTAGCTTTTGCTATTATAGTACCTACATAAAAGAAAGTGAGGTTATAATGATGGTGCAGTTACTAAGGACCTAAGTAACTTCTGTTTGTAGTTGTAGTATACATTTTTATGATGTTTCGGGGTTTAGAGTAATAAAATTTAGTTACCTGAAAGTCTTGAATTTGTGCATGGCAGCTAAAACCGCCTTTTAGATTTGTACGGGCATTTGGTGACAGTCTTTTGGTGACATGATAAGGAAGATCTATAGACATTTTTTTTTAATTCGTCCCTGTCGGTCGGGACAAGCAAAGGGAGCGTTGCACATACAGCCATGATCTATAGACAACAAAAATATTTTTTAATTTTAACTTCTATATGACCGCACTAAGCGACTTTATTATAAGCCCGCTACGAATAATAAAAACTAAGGAAGAGTAACTGCGTCAAAAAAAGTGCACCAAAAGGCTACAAAATGCATAGACTTAATATATACTGTCGTATCTAAGACCACCTGACAACCCGAAAATGCGTGACCATTTTCGATCTGTCAATGTGTGCGTGTGCTAGTGATGTATATTTTACTATCAATAATATAGTATTTTGCTATCGATAGTATAGTCCGTTCGAGTTATTATACCTGAGTTTCTATAAGAAATAAATAATATGCAACTTTGACAGATTTGTATTTGAAATTAGGTATCATAAATTTTAATTGGCAAAAAAAGGTGACGATTGAAAAGTAGATACACATTTTCTTTTGGAATGATTTTTCAATCGTCGGATATGTTATGACATGAGGTTCTTATAGGGGTAAATAATATACACATAACACATTATAAGGTTACTTATTTATTACTCAGGTAAAATCTATCTGGTAAATCAGCCCTTACATTGAAAGTAAACACACATATTATACTCGTGTTTCGTCCTCGAGATTAGTATAATTAGAATATGAACACACAGTAGTAGTAGCTAGTGTCTCCGCTTCAATCACTATGTTTAGAGGTTATAACTCTAAAAAAAAAAAAAAAAAATATTTAAAAAAACTTACAGTTGGTCTCTGGTATATACTCTATGGTTTGCTCGCTTTTCCTGTTCCGGTGGACTCCATTTTCCTCCTTCGGCCAACGGCGTTGATTCGACTTCATAAAGTATTTAGTGCTCGTCCGCTACACTAAATTCCGCGTTCGTGCTAAAATCTGTTAAAAAAATGCCAAAAAGGCGTAACCAAGATAAATTGGATGTAGTTTTTAAAAAATTACGTAAGTTGGAAAAACATTTTAAGCGCGATCGCCATGTTGAACAGGAAGATTCTTCTAGTCAGTGTTCTAGCTCTAGTTCCAGCTCTTCATCTAAATCAGATTCTCCGATGGAAGAAACACCAGGACCACCATATGGTATGCAGATAACTCATAATATTAATAACGTCCCTCGGGACTTCAAATTTTATTCCAGCACCCACGTGTTGCCTCGACACGTGGAAAGTTTTTCAGCATACATAAATATAACAATATATTGGGCATAATTATGAAAGATCCGCCTTCTCGCGTCACAGACGCGGTGATTTATAACGGAGTCTTGCTATGCAGCGCTTTTTAAATGGCATGAAATACAATGGAGCACGTGGTCGGTCTTCCCGACGGCAAAGGCATGCATACGCTATAGCCTTTAACCGGTTTCTCGCGTCACAACAGCTATCGCTTGAGCTGTAGGCGCGGTGTGTCCGTTAACGACGGTTTTCAGATAATAACATGCCTTTAACCGGTTTCTCGCGTCTCAACAATCTTTGCTTATAAAGACGCGGTGATCTTCCGTTCACGACGGGTTTCAGAATATAATATGGCTATAACCGTTTTCTCACGTCACAACAGCTGCATTGGCTTGGATAGACGTGGTGATTTACGACGGTTTGTATCTTATTTCAGGTAATATGGCTAATGAGCCTAGCCAAAATGTGCTTCCCCAGACGTTGTTACGCTGCTGTAGAGCCTCAATTAGAGGTTCAAATCAATTCTGATGTAAATTTGCTTCCAAGTACAAGCAATATTAATGAAACTGGTGAAAACCAGGGCACAAATGATGATTTTTCAGAAATCTTGGGCGAAGATCCGTCTACTTCTGTTGCATATGGCCCAGATATCCACAAAGTAGCTTCTAGATTCACCTACATAGCCACTAAAGGGCTAGATAAAGAAGCACGAAAAAATCTAGTAGAAAAGTTTCAAATACCCAATAATTCTAAATTCATAGCTGCACCAAAGCTTAATGCTGAACTAAAGGCTGCCATAATCGACACGGCTGTAAAACGTGACAAGTCTATTGAAATCAAACAATGCGAGATAGCAGCAGCTATCTCTTCGCTGGGGACTATTATCTCTAATGAAATCAAGTCGGGCTCAGATAAAGAGCTTATACAAAGTCTGATGGACATGGGTCGACTACTATGTGATATTCAATATAACCAGTCCATATGCTGAAGAAGCCTTATTTTAGGTCATGTAAGGAAGGAATTAAGAGACCATCTTTCTTCAACTAATATAGAGGAAAACCTCTTTGGACAAAATTTTATTGAAACTATAAAAACTGCAAAAGCAGTTTCTAAATCAAGCTCTGATCTTAAACCAGAAGCACGTAGGAAATTTTTTTCAGCAAGCTCCTCAAGAGGTAATTTAAACTCCAAGGCGAGGCCCACTACTCGCAGGCAGCAGACGGGCCAAACGCCACGCCAACAACAGCCTGCTGCGGCACGGACCAGACCTGTGACACAGAGAAGGAACGGTCAACCTTACTCGAGGTCATCCAAACAAAACCGCCGTCAGTAGACGAGGTGTGTTACGCAGGTAGACTTTCTTACTTTTATAAACAGTGGAGTTTAATCGCTTCTAGCAGTACTATTTTATCTTGGATAAAAGGCTACAAAATTAAATTAAATAAGTCTATACAACAAAATTTTCCTCAAAGTTCCTCCAATTTATCTATGTTAGATGTAAAGGAATTAGAAGAACATGTTAACAGTCTAATATCAATTGGTATCTGTATCACCATGTACTCCTTGTGTCGATCAATTTGTATCCCGGGTTTTTCTAGTTCCTAAACCAAATGGTAAAAAAAAGATTTATTTTGAACCTAAAAGAATTTAATAAATATGTTAATAAGCAACATTTTAAATTGGAGGATATTCGAACGGTGTTAAATCTCATTACCAAAGATTCTTATCTGGCAACACTCGACTAGGAAATATCTTCGTTTCTATATTGGTCACCAACTGTATGAGTTCAATGTTTTACCATTTGGATTATGTACAGCCCCTTATATTTTCACAAAAATAATGAAGCCAATTGTGAATATCTTAAGATCTAATGGGTTACTGTCTTCAATTTATCTCGATGACTTATTACTGATTGGGGCTAGTTATGATGAATGTGCAAGAAACATAGATATTACGAAAAGGTTACTAGTGAACCTAGGGTTTATTATAAACCAAGAAAAAAGTGTTATGTATCCATCAAAGACAGTAAGATATTTAGGCTATGTTATTGACACACACAATTGGACTATAAGTTTACCATGTGAAAAAAGAATTAAAATTAAAAATGAACTTTTATACATTATGCAATTAAAAAGATGTAGATTAAGAAAATTTGCAAGGTTAATTGGGTTATTAGTTTCAACATGTCCAGCCATAGAATATGGTTGGTTATATTTAAAACAGTTAGAGAGGTGTAAATATCTTAATTTAATGGAAAATAATGATTATAATGAGTACATGACATTACCTAGTTCACTTTTGCCGGATTTGAATTGGTGGCTTAGCTCCATAATGTATTCAAATAACAGTATCAAAGATGACAATAACTATTGTCTAGAAATATTCTCTGACGCCTCAACTACGGGGTGGGGTGCCAGCTGTGGAGACCAAAGGACTAGCGGCAGATGGTCACAAGAGGAAATTCACTTTCATATAAATCAATTGGAACTTCTTGCAGCATATTTTGCCCTAAAGATATTCTCAAAAAATTACAGTAACTGTAATATTTTAATGAGGGTTGATAATACAACAGCTATTAGTTACATCAATCGTATGGGAGGTATACAATATCCTCATCTTTCAAAGGTAGCAAGGGACATTTGGCAGTGGTGTGAAGTACGTAAATTATTTGTTTTTGCTTCATATATTAAGTCCTCTGATAATATTATTGCAGATCAAGAGTCAAGAAGGGCCCATCCAGATGTAGAATGGGAGTTGTCTTTACAAGGCTATGAAATATTACTAAAAAATCTTTCAGTAATACCAGTCATAGATTTATTTGCTACACAAGTAAACAAAAAGTGTGTAAAATTTGTTTCTTGGTTTAATGATCCAGATGCTTTTACAATAGATGCTTTTACATTAGATTGGTCCAAAATTGGTATTTTTTATGTTTCCTCCAGTAGCAATTATTCCTAAAGTATTAAGAAAAATTATTGTAGACAAGGCTGAGGGTATTGTGGTTGTTCCAGTGTGGCCTACACAACCCTGGTACCCTATGTTCTTACGCTTGCTAGCTTCTAAATTAGTATATATTGATTGTAATAACTTCTATATTCCTGATTCTAGCCATCGGAACATCCACAGAAACTTTACCCTGGTTGCAGGGATTTTGTCAGGACAGCGTTGTTACAACGAGAAATCCCAAGTGCTTCAGCTGATATAATTTTAGCTTCTATATCGGAAAGTACCTTAAAACAATATGATGTATGCTACAAAAAATGGTATGATTTTTGTGTTACTAATATGATAAATATGTTTGAACCTTCAGTTCCTATGATTATACAATTTCTTACCAAGATTTTTGTAGATGGTGCCCAATATGGGACTATCAATTCATATAGATCTGCTCTTTCTTTTATCATTAAAAAATTACCTGATGATGATAGGATTTCCAGGTTTTGTAAGGGTGTGTTTAAATTAAGACCGTCATTACCACGTTATAACTTTACTTGGGATGCAGGTGTCACAATTAACTATTTAGCAACATTATTTCCAAATGAAAATTTGACACTTGAACAGTTAACTAAGAAGTGTGTTACTCTGTTGGCCCTAGTCACTGCACACAGAGTGCAAACATTGTCGAAAATTAAATTAAATTAAATAGTCTATTGTAATGATAAAATAATGATTAAAATCTGTGATTTAATCAAAACTTCAAGACCAGGTATGAAACAACCATTATTATACCTACCTTATTATTGTGAACGTCCTGAGATTTGTCCTGCTAGTACATTAAGAGCTTACATAGACAGGTCTAAAGATATTATAAGACCAGAAAATTATCTTTTTGTCAGCTTTAGAAAACCATATAAAAATGTATCTCCTCAGACGCTCTCTCGTTGGATTAAAATTACATTACAGGATAGTGGGATTGACGTTTCCATATTTAAGTCTCACAGTACAAGACATGCAGCAACTTCTATGGCCAAGAAAATGGGCATTAATATAGATAATATCAGACAAGTTGCTGGATGGAGCGGCAATTCCTCTACCTTTGCTAGGTTCTATGATAGACCTATTATTGACAAAGACAACCTGGCTTTGGCAAATACGCTGTGTTCCTTATAAGGTTATACAAATAATAGAAATAAAATTATCTATTTGTTTATGTTCATTTATTACATATTATGTATTACAGTGTTGTTTTATGGTTTTATATATATTTCAAATATAAAGTATTGTACATGATTTGTGATATTTATTACTCTAAACATCTACTGTGTGTTCATATTCTAATTATACTAATCTCGAGGACGAAACACGAGTATAATTAACGATCAAACGAACTTACCTGTACGTGAAGTTCGATCGTAATTATATGAGTGTTTCGTCCGAAGAGATTAGTATATCCCACCCTCCCTAACAGGTGTAGGTACCCATAGATAAAATATCACAAATCTCTCTCAAGAAATGAAGTCGAATCAACGCCGTTGGCCGAAGGAGGAAAATGGAGTCCACCGGAACAGGAAAAGCGAGCAAACCATAGAGTATATACCAGAGACCAACTGTAAGTTTTTTTAAATATTTTTTTTTTTTTTTTTAGAGTTATAACCTCTAAACATAGTGATTGAAGCGGAGACACTAGCTACTACTACTGTGTGTTCATATTCTAATTATACTAATCTCTTCGGACGAAACACTCATATAATTACGATCGAACTTCACGTACAGGTAAGTTCGTTTGATCGTTAAGTATATTATATTTTATTCTTAAATTAAATACATATCATAAAATATCATAATATTTTTTATTACAATTATTTTTAACCGACTTCCAAACAGGAGGAGTCTAGACGTTCGGCTGTGGATATATTTTTTATGTATGTTCAACGATTACTCCGCCGTTTATGAACCGATTTTCAAAATTTTTCTTTTGTTGTACATTGTATTATTCCGAGTAGGTATCATGTTCACAAAAGTGGTGGTCTGGTGATGGAAACCATGAGAAATCGAGGTGACTCCTTGATATTCAAATGGGAACATATGGTCCCAGAAAACGTTCAAAATCTTTCGATTAATAAATTTAAAAAATTAGTCAAAGAACGTTTTGTGCCAAAGCCTATTATAATGTCAATGATTTCATAAACGATGGCACATCTTGGGAGTAGAATGCTGAATGACTGCTTGCAAGGCTACTTCTACAAGACTTACAATTATTATGTATCTATCTATGTTTACATTGTATAATGTTCAGTTACAGCATTGTAAATTTTATTTTAAAAGATTATTTTTTTTCTCACTTTTTTTGGTAAACAGTGGGCCCCGTGCGAATTTCTTACGCCGGTTCTTCTCGTCGGCTTAGTTCCCGAACCGGTGGTAGGCACCATGTATTCTGAAAATATATTTCATTTTAGATTTGTTCAGAAATAAAGCAATTTTGATTTTGATTTTTTAAAACACCAACTGTAAGTATAGATCCCATCAAAAACATCCTGTAAAAAAACCAAGTCTCGCAACTCAGTCTTTATACCGTAAAAATTTATGAGATCCATGCAATACCAAGTCGGTTAATTTATTCAGTTCCTGTATCATATCAATATTAAAAAGCTTTTACGACTTGGACATCGCATGATTAGATTGTTTAGTATAACACTATACAGTATCACCCAGGCCACAGCACTACGGGCCTGCATCAATCGCATGGAGCGCAATAGACTAAACAATCTAATATTATAATAATTATATATAAATTGTAAGATGCATTGGGTTTTCATGACTATACTACTTGCCTTTCATGACTATCCAATATCCATACTAATATTATTATATAAATGCGAAAATGAGTTTGTTTGTTTGTTTGATTGTCCTCGAAGCAACCAATCGACTTGATTTTTGATGTAGACTTAGTTGAAAGGATGAAGAGTAACATAGGCTACTTTTGGTCTTGGAAAAACGTCAGGTTTCCAAAGGAGGTTTACAAGAATATTCGTATTTTATGCCATTTTTTAATTCCACGCGAGCGAAGCCGCGGGCAAAAGCTAGTGCTTCATATATATAGATACCTATCTACAACTATAATTACTCCTTCGAACATTATACGTACGGAAATATCGATGGTACCGGTACAATGATTCATAAATTGCAATTAATGTAACTTTGTAATCTTATACCTACATGTATATGGAATTACAAAGTTATTCACGAAGTTAGAGAAAGAAGAAGAAAACTGGACAGTAATTATGAAATATTTATTAGGTTTTCCCTTAAATAAGACCCTTAACACTAGCTAGATATCTCTCTACCGACGATAAACCGGAGATATTGATGGTACGGGTAAAATTATTCATAAACCGCAAATGTAACTTTGTAATCCTATACATTTATATAGGATTACAAGGTTATTTACGAAGTTAGTGTATCTAGAAAACTGGACAGAAATTTTGAAATATTTGAATTTTTCCTTGATTTAGACACTAAACACTAATTATATTCTAAATTTGAAGGTTCTATGTCTGCTAGAAGTGCCTTAGACTTTTGGTGATCGGTCAGTCAGTCAGTGACAAAATTAAGAAACTTTAACAAGTTACAGTTTTTAAACTACTGGTGCAAATTGAATAAAATTTTAAATATACCATGTTTATACAATGCTTGCTTAACAACTGAAAATTCAGGCTTATTGGTTTATCCACAACGAAGTTATTGGGGGTCAAGAAGAGCCTGAATTGGTTCGAGAAAAGGATAGTACGGTCGTGCCACTTTTTTGCTCGACTTGGAGGGGGCACTGCCGTGCCCCTAGAAAACCTTAAGGACAGCTAAAAAGAGTAAAATTATTATTTTTAAACAAAAAATTAAAACCGACTTCCAAGGTAATGACAATAGTAATATTATACTTAAATGAACTAAAAAGAATTAAATAATTCTTATTCTGTACTCAGTATTAATTCTGTTCTCAATCTTCATTATTTTGCAATTGGTACCAGCTAACCTAATCGCCAGTTCTCTGACAGAATAGGTATATCTGCAACTTATATACTTAGGACTGGTACCGACTTCAAAATTATAAAGATTGAGTACAGAATAAGGATTATTTAAAACTTTTTAGTTCATTTAAGTATAATCCTAAGACCCAATTTCACCAACCTCTGTTTGTTAAATCCTAACAAGGCATTACTTAACGGACCTTGGAAAATTAAACAGACTGTTAAAATACAGAATACTTATGTCCCACAGTAAAAATTTAACAGCGGATTAGTAAATGCAACGTTAAGTGAACAACGAGTGAATAACATTCAATTCGTTCGTTCTTGTTATAAGGCGACAAAATTGCAATGTACAAGTTTAATACGACATGTTGGCTGCAATGTGTCATTTTCACCTTATTCGTATAATACGTCATCTGGTAGATAATGCGACCAAATTAAAATATCACTGATCGCATACATTTGTTACACTACAATAGTTCTTTTTAATTTACCAGGTTAATAATTATGATCTGTCAATGCTGAAAACATGAATCATGATACAAACTTTTATTTACTTATTTCGGCTTGGTAATTTTGATACAAGTCAGTGTATTTGCAATGTCAAGGAAAATCCGAGGGCTGAATTTTTGACAAAATGAAAATAAATAATTATGCATAACATGAAAAATAATAAATAATATGTAAGGATGTGGTGAAACATGGCGGCAACACTCAAAAGTCAAAACAGATTCTTTTATTGATATTGGATATTGTCTTTAAAAAGTTGTTGTTTTGACTATTATAACGGCCTGTTATATATTTAACGGACCTCCCCAGCAGGAATTAAAATTTAACACCGTGTTAGGCGATTTGACATGACATTAGCGTATGGTGGAACGCTCGATAGCTCTAACAGGCCGTTAACTGATTTAACAAGCCGTTATTTATTTAACATTGCTTGATGAAATTGGGTCTAAGAACCATATATATCCAATATCAATAAAAGAATCTGTTTTGACTCTTGAGTGTTGCCGCCATGTTTCGCCACATCCTTACATATTATTTATTATTTTTCATGTTATGCATAATTATTTATTTTCATTTTGTCAAAAATTCAACCCTCGGATTTTCCTTGACATTGCAAATACACTGACTTGTATCAAAATTACCAAGCCGAAATAAGTAAATAAAAGTTTGTATCATGATTCATGTTTTCAGCTTTGACAGATCATAATTATTAACCTGGTAAATTAAAAAGAACTATTGTAGTGTAACAAATATATGCGATCAGTGATATTTTAATTTGGTCGCATTATCTGGACCAGATGACGTATTATACGAATAAGGTGAAAATGACACATTGCAGCCAACATATTGTATTAAACTTGTACATTGCAATTTCGTCGCCTTATAACAAGAACGAACGAATTGAATGTTATTCACTCGTTGTTCACTTAACGTTGCATTTACTAATCCGCTGTTAAATTTTTATTTTTTACTATGGGACATAAGTATTCTGTATTTTAACAGTCTGTTTAATTTTCCAAGGTCCGTTAAGTAATGCCTTGTTAGGATTTAACAAACAGAGGTTGGTGAAATTGGGTCTAAATGAACTAAAAGCAATAATTGCTTATAATTGTTTATTTTTAATAATTGCTTCAGTAACAAGTGCAACAGTTCAGTTCAGTTCATCAGAAATTTCGGATAATGTGCGGCTGGGCTTAAGGTGATAAATATAAAGGTAAATGATTTTTATTTTAATTTTATGTTATTGTAAAATATCGATAAGCATATCGATAAATTTGATTCAAGCACTAACGTATATGTAAAATATTTTGATGAAAAATTTTTCTTCAAACTTTGTGTAATATAAGAACAATAGTACCTTTAGTTACGCAAAATATGAAAGTAAAAGGGAGGATTCACAATATTTTATTTGAAATAGAGAACTAAAGCCAGAATATAGCAAAAATAAACACATCGTAGCAATTAGGACATGAAGATTAATTACCTGTGAAATGTATATTTTTCAGGATTATTCTTATGATTTACACTGCAAACACATACAGCACAAGCCACAATTTTTAAATATAATAATATTTATTAAAAATAACAAACAAATTGAACAATATATTGGAAATACCGAAAGGGCATAAAAACGACTGACGACTTTTGACGACCTGTCAAATAAAAGTGGTTACAATTTTCATTAGACTGCCTCTCTCTTTTCATCTTGTTATAATTCCATAAAGGATTTTCTTCTCCCTCGCACTCTTTGTTAGTCTAGCGTTATAGGTTTATGACTTTATGACAAAATTTGACCCGAATCAAGACCCGAATATTATGCATGTGTATTTATGCATGTGTTCGGTACACATTTTTCGTGTATTTAAACTCGAGTGACATTCAATCAGGTTGACATGACAATTTTGTCAAACTCATTTTACAATTATTTGTTTACATAGGTTTGTTTACTTACTTTTTACGTAGCTTTTTACAATATTTTTGTTGTTGTCGTACAACAACAAAACAACAAACAGACATCGTAGTGTCATTCTTTTCAAATCAATCTAAGAAATAATCGGTCAAGTGCGAGTCGGACTTGCGCACGAAGGGTTCCGTAACGTTATAGAGCAAAAATCAGCCAAAATTGTGTTTTTGTATGGGAGCCCCCCTTAAATTTTTATTTTATTTAAATATTATTAATAATTATTAAATAACACATATAATTATGGCCTTTGCGAAAATTTCAAATGCCTACTTGTTGTCATCATTGTTACCGAGCAAAAAATGTTTGAAAAATTATCGAGTATCGGAGCCCCCCTTAAATATTTAATTTATTTTGTTTTTAGTATTTGTTGTTATAGCGGCAACAGAAATACATAGTCTGTGAAAATTTCAACTCTCTAGCTATTACCGTTCTTGAGTTACAGCCTGTAGACAGACGGACAGAAATCGAATCGGGTTCCGTTTTTACCCTTTGGGTACGGAACCCTAAAAAGAAATGACACTACTATGTTGCCACTTTTTAATTTCTTCACTTTCTTGACGGACTATATAAAAATGCAATAACTCGATTAAACTGTTGAACTGATGTGGCTAATTTTAGTCTTAAAATATTCCTGGAAGTCCAGGGAAGGTTTATAAGTGACACGAAGTTCACCGGAACATCTAGTCACTAGTGCTACATATTATTATGAATTTATAACACCTGTTATTTAAGTACCCTCTCCCTGAGAGCTGCAGAGCTACTTTGATGACCAGTGAGAGCTGAGAGAAGCTCACTCCTTTTTTATTATGGAACTACTTATTTAAGAAAATACTAAAAATAAGTAAGTGAAAAACAGGGTTTTGTTATTTTAATAAAATATGATCATCCAAATAATATTCTACAATGCAGCCGGAAACAGAATCATCGCCACTTTCTAGGTCCATGTACAGCAGTGGTGTCACAGTGAAGAGGCACTTTCATCTTCAATAATCAGCTCTTCAATATTGAATTTAGGATATCCTAATAAAGGGTTAATTCCCACTCCTTGTGTTTATTTTCAGTGTTTCAAAATGATAGCATAAATTCTCCCAGTCATTTCGGTTATTTCGTTAAACGCTTTTTCTGCTACCTGTAAACATAAAACGTAATAATTATATTATATTACGCTGCATCAAAGAGGAGTTAAGCACATACACTGTGAGTTGTGACACGAGAATTTTATATACGGTACTTACGTCTAAGATACATAATTACGCAAAGCACCTAAGTCAAAGTATCAATCGTTGTTAGGCGCGTTATATGATAGATTTCTTTGACAGTTCATTGTTTACGTAAACAAAAGGTCTAAGTAAAATTGTTGTTTTATTATACCACATAATACTTACTCAGGCTACTTAGAATTCCATTATACAATAAAATAAACATATAAAATTGATAAAACAAACGCTTATTTACCTGCTACTATGGCGATTTTGCGATCAGAGTTTCAGTGATATTTTAGCGTATTACTATTTTTCTTCAATGAAAATCTTCAAATTTTCAGCATTATGACACGTCTTTCACTTTAATTATTAATATTAATCACAGTAACATGTAGTTTTCACATTGTAAAACTAAATTTAAGCAAATTGAAAATCTTTGTTTTGTAAATTTTATGTCATAGAGTATTGATACAACAAAGGGACAAATGTCAAAAGAGTGTTGCTATTGCTTAAAAAAAAAGTTTCGCCTCCTAGACATTCTTGACGCACTTATACGTGGCACTTAGCGCAGCGGCGGCGCGACGCAAGCGCGATGCGACACTTTACGTTTCAATACGGTACGGTTTCAATCATAAATAAGAAACCACTTTTGCTCTGTCTACGGTTTCAATCACAGGGTTTCAATTAACAAAAAAACCGGCTACAGTCTACACTCTACACCAGTGGTCACCAACCTTTTTTTCATGTGGGCCACAAACATGTTTTGGCCTTGGTGTCGCGGGCCGCAGCCCGCAACAAACAATTTTAGGTGTAAAAAATAATGTTCTTCAAAATTAACGATTTAAAGGTTTAAAAAAAATCACAACTTTCACGATGATGGTCAGCGCCTGATAAAACTTTAAGGCGGGTGTCAGACATGTGATCAAATACGCAAATTCACCAAGTGTGGCACTGACATTTGCCTATTTGTGCAAATGAATTGCTGGCATTTTCCTATTTGTGCAAAGTTAGCTCAAACTTTGAAGCCCATGTCTGGCGCCGGCTTTAGGCGCTGCACACAGCACAGCACACTGCACTACGACAGTATATATTATAAGTCTATGCACTGCACAGTGCAAAGTGCAGACCACAGCTACCAATTTCATTGGCAGGTATTACACGCAACAATATTATCACGATTTCGTGATAATATTGATGGTGTAATAGGCTGAATCGCAATTCGCAGTATCACAGTATTATATTATAAATGCCTCTATCGTCACGAAGCTTATGCTATGAGACGATACCATTGGACGATGAATGGCAGGTATAAGGTATTACACGCATGACGCATCAGTATTATCATGTTTCTAGTATCACAATTCACACGATTCACAAGTGTTTGAATTTGAAGTGTGTACATAATGATACTGCGATTCGGCCTATTACACCATCAATATTAACAAGGAATCGTGATAATATTGATTCGTGTAATACCTTCCATTGGACGATACACTCTCAAGCGGCTTGAGTGTGCACATACTCTCCATAGATAAAGTACCTCAATGGTACTCTCAAGCGCACATGCGTAGTGCTTCGTGCCTTGAGGCTTGAGTCAAGCCTCTCACTCACAAGTCACAACGCCTTATTTATTCTGTGGTCAATGGCATTTTGGCCAAAGAAGAAGTAAAAAAAATAAATCCAAAATCCAGTTTTCCAAATTATAAATCGAAAAAAGCGCGGGAACTCGCAAAGGGCGGACGCGGTATTTTTTCGGAAATTTTTAAAATTATTTTTATATCTATAATTAGTTAATTAAATAGTGTAGTTTTAGTTTTAATTTTCTTAGTTTTTGTATATATTAATTTTATTTGGTAAGTTTTCATTTATATATCGTAGTTCATAAGAATATTATGGAGGAGCCCGACCCGGGGGGACCTGGTCCCCCCGTTGGTCATTATGTTACTATATCGAACGATTCGAGCATGGACACCGACACCTCATGCTCTGTAAATACCAGAAAACGTCCAGCGATTCCTAGGAAGCGTTGCAAAAAGTGCCAGAAAAAAATAAAAAAAGACCCGAAAAAGGCCAAGCCTGATATCAATTGCATGTGTCTTAGCGATACCGAAAACCACAATATTCCTAAACAAGACATTATCCTTGAAACTCAACCAAATGTGAATACAACTCAAAAATCCCAGGGCTTAGATTCACGGGTCGGTAGGATGCTGTATAAAGATACAGACTCCTCTCCGTATATTGTCCATATACAAAAGGTACCAAAGTCACCTAATGAAAACAAACTTTCACCCTATAGTGTTTGGCCATTACTTGAAAACAAATAACATTAAAAATATTGTAGATGGTAGTATTAAGAAAATAGCCAGAAACCGATTATCTGTAGCCTTTTCTTCATATAATGAAGCCAATAGTTTTATAAGTAACCCTCAATTCAATTCAGAACAATTTAAATCTTTTATTCCATCATTTCAGGTGAGTAGAATAGGATTAGTTAGAGGCATACCTGCTGATTGGTCCGATGATGATGTTATAAATAATATTACTTTACCAATTGGATGTGGTGAAATACTAAAAATTAGGAGGTTAAAGAAAAAAACAATAGTGAATGGAACCACTCAATTTAATAACACCGAATCTGTGGTAATAACATTTGACGGACAGACGCTACCAAAGAGAGTCTTCATGTGCTATAATGCACTTCCTGTAGACTTATATATATTCCCTACAATACAGTGCTTCAATTGCTGTAGATACGGACATGTCAAAAACCAATGTCGGTCAACACCTAGATGCTTTAGGTGTGGCCAAGGGCATGCTGGTGATAGTTGCTCAGTTGAAGAGGAGTCTATTTACTGTTGTATTTGCCACGGTTCGCACATTGCAACTGACAAAAAATGCCCAGAATTCCAACGCCAAAAATCAATTAAGGAGTCAATGGCTCACAATTGTCTATCCTACTCAGAAGCTTCTAAGTTACATCCTCCCATTTCAAAATTATATTCTGACGTGTTAATATCATCTACTTCTTCATCATCATCACCTGTAAATACACAAAAATCATTTTTCAACAACAATAATAATAAACAGAATTTGAATTTAATGCAACGGTCATATAAAAAAACTGTTTTCAAACAACCAAAATTGCCACAGAAACAACAAAATGGGTATGACAGACAAACACATAATAGCTTAATAAAAGATTATAATCCTCCATTAGGAGATAATGGATCTGCATATCCAGCTCCCGGTATTAACATGGATTCGATACAAGAAACAATTTTAGCATTAAACAAACTGATTACATCATTATCATCTTTATCACCGTCCAACGCTGCCATATTCACCACTGAATCACAAATTAATACCACTTCCAACAATGGACAACGTAGTCCAGTGGAATTGCCGCAGTGTGGTTAGTAAAAAACACGAAATTATTTTTTTAATTAATAAATACAAACCTATTGTTCTTTCCTTACAAGAGACATGGCTCAAGCCGGAATCACTTTTCAGGATTTCTGGCTACACTTGTCTCAGGGAAGACAGATCAGATGGGTATGGTGGTACAGCCATGCTCATCAAACACCATCAATCATTTCATCACATTCCTCTTCCATCACATCACTCTGATTTTTCAATCATTGCTGCATCTGTAAATAACATATGTTTTGTTTCACTGTATATACCTCATCCTTCATATTACATCTTCTCTGAAATAAAAAGTATTATTAGCCAATTACCACAACCAGTAGTAATTCTAGGAGACTTCAATGCACAGCATCAGTCATGGGGGAGTCACAAAGACAATCAATGGGGTTACGAAGTTTTAGATTTAATAGATTATAATAAACTGTGTATTCTCAATTCCGGCCAACCTACTCGGCGCACTGCTCCTCATGAAGGTTGTAGTGCACCAGATTTGTCAATATGTTCACCAAATCTATCATCTGTTTTTCATTGGAATGTGTTACAGTCAAGTCATGGAAGTGATCACTTTCCTATAATTCTATCATTTCCAGGTAAAGATAAAAGTAAATTGAATCAGTCTGAATCAATAAAGTATCATATTAACAATAATTCTAACTGGGATAAATTTCAAACTTCACTCAGGAATCAGTTATCTTTTCTTCCTGAAATATCATCAGAAAATGAGTCACTATGTGCTGAGGCTTTGACTGCAGCATTTATAAAAGCTGCTGATGAATCATTTCCAAAAAAAAATACTTCACGTCATCATACACCATCTCCACCTTGGTGGGATCAAGAATGCACAGTTGCCATTAAGAATAGGAAAGAGATTGAAAAACAATATAATACAAATCCAAACATAGCCAACTATCAGCTATATCTTGATTGTGTTAAGGATACTAAGAAATTATTCAGGAAAAAGAAGTTACTTAGTTGGAGAAATTTTTGCTTATCATTAAATCCAGGTATTCATCCTACTATAGTATGGAAAAACATAAGACGGTATAGATCTGCATTCACTACCCCATCTCATCCTATATCTGACTCTTTAGCTTCTGAGTTTCTAGATAATTTAGCTCCTCCCACTATTTCTATTGAACCTCCTCCTCCTTTACAAAATGTAAATTTTGAAGACCTAAATTCGCTTTTTACAAAAGAAGAGTTAAAAGGGGTAGTACAAAACTTAAAAGATTCTTCTCCCGGATTAGATGGCATTCCATATTCTTTCTTTCAACATGCTGATGAGGAAATTTTACAATACTACCTCAAGTTAATAAACCAAATTTTAATAACTGGTAATTTACCCACTTCATGGAGAAAACAAAAAGTTATTCCAGTACCAAAACCCAACAAACCCCCATCTTTGGCTTCATCATATCGCCCCATTGTTCTATCCTCTGTTTTATTAAAGATTGCGGAACATTTAGCGAAAAACAGACTAGAATGGTTTGTAGAAAAACATAACCTCCTTTCCAATACACAGTTTGGATTCCGCAAAGGTAGAGGTACCATAGATAATATTGCCATATTAACCACAGATATACGCACAGCATTCACAGAAAATAAATCTGTTGTTGCATCTTTTTTGGATATAAATTCTGCTTATGATAATATTATTATAAGTATCCTAAAGGAAAAGTTAATTCAATTTGGTTTGCCTTTAATTTTAGTAAATTTCATTATTAATATTTTAATAGAAAGAATAATAATTTTAAATAACTCTTTGGAAACTAGAACTGTTCGAAAAGGCATTCCTCAGGGGTCAGTCTTAAGTCCACTACTTTACGATATATACACATCCGACTTAGAAAATTGTCTAGATTTAAGTATCATAAAATTACTTCAATATGCAGATGACAAGGCTATTTATGTAATCAATAGTTCGATAAATATTGCATGTAGAGATCTTATTAGCGCTTTGAAACAGTTAAAATCTTGGATGGACAAGCATGGCTTAGACTTGTCCATCAATAAAAGTTCCGTCGTTTTATTTACCCGTATGCGTATGCCTCCTCCTATTACTATTATTTATGATGGAGTGCCAATTCCCGTTAAAGACAAAGTCAAATTTTTAGGGCTATATTTAGATGGAAAATTAAATGGCAACGCACACATCGATTACATCTGTTCCAAATGTGAGCGGCTTCTAAATAATATGTTAAGGTGTTTATCTGGTGTCTGGTGGGGATCACATCCATTTACTATGAAATTAATTTATAATGCAATAATTAGGAGTGTCCTAGATTATGGCACTTTTCTTTTGGAGCCGTGTAGCGTAACTGGTTTACAAAAAATGGACAAAATACAAGCGAAAGCCTTGCGTATAATCTGCGGAGCTATGAGATCATCTCCAATAAACGCACTTCAGTTGGAATGTTGCGAACCTCCTCTCCAACTCCGTCGACAATATCTGGCGGATAAATATTTTATTCGTTGTTATCAATTTAAAAATCATCCCTTAATTCCAAAACTTAGAACTTTATTTCAACTGTGTCATAGTAATAATAAATACTGGCATCATAAATCTCACCCCTTACTTCTTACTAGTTATCGTAAATTCTTAGTAATTGACGCCCCCACTTTTCGTTCTCAAACTTTTCCATTATTTGATTCAGTATATGAAGCTCTAACGCTTGTGCCAGATATTAGACTTGACATTGGCATTCAAAAAACAGATACATATTTTGCTAACAATATATTTAAGTACATCACGAATAACAATTGGCAGGGTTACCACCACATGTATACAGATGCATCTAAGGATACTACAGATAGTTGTGTTGGAGTTGGTGTCTACCATTTACAATATAATATTGTACAAAAAGTAAAGTTTCCGCCTGAAACATCTGTTTTTACAGGAGAGTGTTACGGCCTTTTTAAGGCTGTTGAGTATATTTTACTTGGCAGGCTTAAAGAGACACTAATATTTACAGATTCTTTAAGCTCTCTACAATCCCTGATTAAATTTCCTTTTAAATCAAAAAATTGTTATCCAATTATTGTCCAAGTTAGAAACCTTCTATATCAATGTAAACTTCAAGGCTTTTCAATAACTTTTATATGGATACCGAGCCATTGCGGAATTGTTGGCAATGAAATTGCCGACAAATTGGCAAAAGAGGCTGTTTTCAGTGGTGATTTGTTCCCTTTTAATAATTATGCGCATGATTTGGCTGCTCTGGCACGGAGTTCCCTATTGAAATCTTGGAATAAGTTGTGGGCCTTGAGTAGCCAAACAAAAGCTATACAGTATCGTATAATTCAACCAGAGATCCCTACTAAGCCCTGGTTTTCTAAAATATTCCTCTCTAAAAATATAACAACATCAATTATTCGGATGAGACTGGGTCATATGTGCATTCCAACGCATCTTAGGAGAATTGGCGTTAAAGATGATGATTTATGTGACTGTGGAGAAGTAGGTGACTTAAACCACATTATCCTATCGTGTTCCCTCCATGATCATTCCCAACTGTATAATAAACTGTCTTTAATCCCTATTCCATTTCCTACTTCTGTAAATATACTACTTGCTTCCAATGATAAATATGTATATAATTGTATATCTAATTACTTATCATTAAATAATATTAATATTTAGATTAAGTTATATGTCATTTAGTTTATTGTAGAATTTAATTATTTACCACACTGTTTTAATTAACTTTCTTCCAAATTCCGTTTCCTTTTATTCCTTCCGCCGTTCCTTACCTTTTTACCCTGTCTGTGGCACAATACGCATCCTTTGTGTCAAGTTGCCAAAATAGAAGAAAAAAAAAAAAAAAAAAAAAATTATAAATTCTATTTTAGAGTTGTGTGATTATATTATAAAATATTGTTAATGTTTAAAATATACAGAGTTTGAAGCTTTGTGCTGATGGAGGAATGTGAATAACATGGAAAATATGGATAATGTAGAAAGCAATGTAGAATTCTTGGATGACGAAAATACCTGCAGTATTTGTTTTGCCGAGTTTCTAGACACAAGTGACCTCAGTCAACATATCATTCAAATTCATCTTAATGAAGCTACTCTAAACAGGTACTGTTGTGTTTGCCGTAATTTCTTCAAGGACGTCGAAGAATTTGCACTACATCTAAGAACGTATCATATAAAAAGCTTACGTTGGTGTAAATATTGTACTAGAGTGTTTTTCAACAAGGAAGACTTGAGGAGACATGAAAAGAAGCATGGCGAATGGAAATACAAATCATGCTCGCATTGCGACAAAACCTTCCTATTTAAAGACATCCTGGCTGCCCATGAGTACAAAAACCACCGCATTTACAGAGACCCTAGCGAAGGTATAATGTTACAGGAATGTTTTCCCATCCTTTCTTCATTATTACATATGAATATAAAAAAGTTTTTTACGGTTGAATACACACACGAATCATATAAATGTGTAAGCTGCGGCCTTACTACCTCCGATATTGATAAGTTCCTGCAGCATGTAGAAGCTAAGAGTAAAAGGCCATTCGCATGTGATAAATGTTGTCAACTATTCTGCCATAAATATCGACTTAACAATCATTTGAATGGAAAATGTAATAAAAGCATAGAATGGAGTGAATGTGGAATCTGCGAGAAGAGAATTGAAAGCGGAACATCTGAGAACCACGCTAAGCAATGCCATAAAAAAGCATTTAAAAAAGAGACTACGCCTAAAAGTATACCAATTATAAATTGCAAGCTTTGTAAGAAAATGTTTGTTGGTAATGTAGCTCTAAACAAACATATTGATCGGACTCATAAACCAAACTTTCACTTATACAAATACAAGTGTGTCTCATGTGATATTCCGTTCTACCATCCCAAATATCTTTTTGCGCATTATTATACATATCATAGAGACTTGCAGCCGTATACTTGCAAAATTTGTGACAAAAAATACAGAGTACGTAAGTCATTTACTCTCCACATCAAACTAGACCACAAAAGTGTCGGTTTCGTTGAGTTTGATAAGGATTACCAAGTATTTTTCACTGACAAAAAATCTGAGAATCCATTTCAGCCGTATAATATACTATCTGAATATTTGGAAGAAAATCAAATTGTCGATATCAAAGGCACAGAAAATTCAAAAATTTACTCAACAGTTGAAAACTCTGATTTTATAAATGTTACAGAAACAGAGTGTGAAACTGACGTTGATAGAAGGGAGAAAACTCAGTCAAAACCTGCACAAAATTTGGATGACGAAACAGAATGTGAGACTGATATTGACAATAGTGATAAAATTCCATCTCTTTCTCTTGACATAGAAACAGAATGTGAAACTGATGTGGAGGGAAATAAAACTAATCCAGCTGTGACACCTCAAACATATATAGAAATAGAACTAGACTGTGAAAGTAATGCTTATAAAAGTAATACAAAAGCTATTTCAAAACGAAGAAGGTCTATTAAGGAGGAATCTGAAACTGATGTAGATAAAACAACCAAAAAAGGTAAATCCAAGAAGAGGTCTAGAGCATTGAAAGCGAGAAATAAAAGGAAGCAAAATTATAACACTGAAGTGTCGTCGAATGACTCAGATGTTCCATTGATTGAAATGACCAAAAGGGATGTGCACTTACTTGTTAAAAGAAGGGGAAAAAAAAAATTTGTGTGTATAAAATGCAACAAAAACTGTTATACTTATCAGAACTACAACCATCACATGTCTTTGCATGTGGGATTCAAATTGAAAAAATGTATAAAGTGTCAGAAAACATTTAAATCCAGAATGGCACTCGATGAGCACATGAAGAAAAAACATACGAGCTCAAAATTAACTGAAACATTAAAACAAGTTCTGGAACGACGTAAAAACGCAGTACAAGGCACACCCAATCCTGTGGCACTCCGCGAAAACTTCAGAAAAACTATTCATAAAGTCGACATACCAGAAGATGATAGTGCACCGGCCGTGTTGACATTGATCGAAGATGATTTATCAGCTAAATCTTTTATTGAAAGTTTTATGCCGGAAGATAGCTCTAAAGAAATCAAAGTCACCAACAGCATTACAATAAAGGAAACAAGAGGAGGATACAGATCTCCACTAATTAAAATGACTAGATTTAAACCAGAATCACCTATCAAGTCTACTAAGTTGCAGATGCCTGTCAAATTCAAACCTGAAAATGTATCTCACGTGAAAGCAACCATTAAGGTTGTACATAAACCTGTGCATAAGCCGGAAATGGCTTTAAGCCAATTTTCAGTAGAAAATAATGACACATATTATAATGCTTACGATAGTGATAATGTGTTGGTAGATGAGAGGGACGAAATACCAGAAGTAGCAGAGGAGATCATGTTGAATACCGAAGAAAAAGATGATGTTAAAGAAAACAAGAATATTATAGATGCACAAAATAGCATAGTCATTCCCAATTTTCATAATTATGGGGATATTAAAATTGCTCACTTACAATCGGAGGCGCCATTCTACAAGATTATAAGTATGAAGGATATAATGAAGTCAGCACCCAATAAACCTCCTCAAGGCCAACCTCCAGAGGAGTCCTCGGAACCTGTTACTTTACCGGGGGGTATAAAATTGGTATCAGTGAATCCATTGGCCCATCTTCTCGGAACTAAAGACGTAGAGAAATTATTTAAACCAAACAAGCACTATGTGCCAAAAGTTAATGACATAAAGTCGGCTATGGAAAAAGCAATGAATAATGTGTACAAACCAAAAAGACGGCAGAAAATCAGTTAAGAGATAAGAATATTATGTAGTTGTTTTAAATTCTTACTTTTCATAATTCATAATCTTTACTTGCTTGGCTAAGTATGGCTATTTGTATTAACATGAAAATAAAATATTCTGTAATATTGAAGTTCTATACATATTCACATTAAAGACAAAAGCTGAGTTGCATAAATCAAAGATTATCAACCCGGTTCAGTGTCACATATTGAACTCCGATTGCCTTACGCCAGTAACAAGCCCAGAAATATGTGTTACTGTAAAAGTTCATAGATATTAAGCCTATTAATAAAAGTAAAAAATATTACGCGTCTTTTCACGTCATCACATCCTTTAGCCCGACCGCACATTATCCGAAATTTCCTATCAAGCTTAGGGCCTGTTTCACCACTTTCTGATAAAGTGCCTAATAGGCTATTCACAACTTTTTTGACAGATTCTCCATACTTGATCTGTCAAGTTAATTGGTGGATAGCCTTATCAGGAAGTGGTGAAACAGGCCCTTAATCTTGCCTAAATATTCGACCACAGAACCATGTGGCTACTTTTTGTCTGCATAAATCAAGCGTAAATGCTTTCCTTTGGCGAAGCTTTGAACAGGCGCAGCGCAGACTATCCGTGACGCAATTTTTAAGGTCACAGCACGAATATCAACTCGGAAAGGGATCGGCACCGTATCGCCTCGAGCCGTTCAATATTGTTTGTATGAAACTCCCTACTGCAACGCACACTAAGCGAAACCGTAACGTAATCGCCTCGCCTCGGAACAGGCTTCGAACCGAGATGCGACGCGTGGTCAACTAGCAGTCCCCCCACTTACGGCTCGTCGTCCACCCGCCTACGGCTCTCCGTACTTAAGTTTACGTTGCTTCGTCCACCCTTGCCCCTTTCCCCTTGTAAGCGAGGCGTCGCCTACCTGTAGTCGAGTTGACGTGCAGGCGCTACTGACACGCTTCGGTTACGTGCATTCGTTAGGTTGACGCCTGGTTGACGACGAGGCGAAAGGCGATACGGTGACGATCCCTTTCCGAGTTGATATATGTACTGTGACCTTTTTTTTTTATTCTATTTAATTTAAGTATAGGACCTTTATAAGAATACATGTCGGTCTACTGTGACCTTTAGTCTGTGGAAATAGAGGTTCTATTTCCACAGAATAAAGGTCACAGTCGTGTAACACAAAGTAAAGGGCACATCGGTGCGTCGCGGATAGTCTGTCGTCTGCGCTGCGCCGTGTTTGGTAATGACACTGACCTCCATTATACAATGTATAATGGAGATCAGTGGGTAATGAAAACCGCAAAGAAATTAAAATTATTTATTAAAGTTTCAACTTAACAATACAAAATTATTTACTTACAAATCAAATACAAGTTAAATAAGTTTAATCAAAGCGATCACATGTTGACGATTTATAATTTTAAAATTTTATTATACATTGTGATCACGCTTTACAAAATCACTTACATTACAACTTTGGAATTTTTTCAACATAATTATACATTTTATATGTATTTGTATAATATAAAACAGATCCAGCCCAACTAGTAATAGGTAATGTCATAGGATACATATAAACGGTGTTATCATAGTTCGAAAAGACTGACTCACAAGCAAAATCGAAATGTTACATGATAGGTAAACACATTACTGAAAACTATGCCGCTAAAGACCTTATGAGGGAACGCGGGTGCAGTAGAATTTAAACGAAGAAACTATTGCCATTACGCTTCACCCTGCGCCGGCACGCATATTGTGATAGAGACAGATATCTACAGTAAATCGAGATAAGGTAGTCCTCTGCTTCCCCCTTCAAAATAGAGCCTAATCTAATTTTTATTTTTATAAATATCTTCAGGAAGAGTGAGTCTATGCTTCTATGTTTTTATTTTGTCTTAAAGATCTTTCAAATTAGTTTTATGGTCGGTGGATTGGCGGGGTACGGGGCATTCATTTTTTGCGATATTTGAAGGGTCATATTTTTTTATTTATAATAAAAGAAAATTTATAGTAAAAGAAAAAATTGAACGTAGAGGCATAGCTTGAATCCAGATCCCAATATTGTATAACAAAATCATTTGTCTAGACGCATTGTCCAAGGAGTAAATTGGGGAATACGTTTAAGTATGGAAAAACAGTGTTTCCTCTTAATAACTCATAAGGGTAGTCATATTTTTCCATAAAATATAAGACACGCACTATGCACTATTCAAAGGTTTTAATTCGTAACTACTAACTTCTTATGAGTCACAAAATATTTACAATAGTGTCGGTAGTAATAGTACTGTTTTAGCTAAAAATTAATAATGTTACTAAATTAAGGTATATTAAATAATGACTACGATTTTGCCTTCAATTTATGTAAGGCCTTGTCTGATACTTTTATAAAAGGCGCTTGACAGAGACGAAACAAACTATTACATCCATTCATACTCAATGTAGATGTTTTATAAATAAAGGAATAAAAAATTAAACGATTACAATATTCTTGAAATTCTACAAGAAAAAATAGGCATTATGCTCATTTAGTTTTAATTTATACATGTAAAAAGAGTTAATTTTTAATTAAATTTATTATAAACCTAATCTTATAACAATAAACAAATTTCAACAGATTTTTTCCTTTACATTAGATTACTTTTACTTTCATTGTATTTTCATACAGTAATGAGAATAGAATAATTCCATTTAACATTCTACATAATCAATAGATTGTATAGTAAAAATATTGTGTACTAGATGACAAAATTTCGTGAATAAACCGTACATGTATAAAAATTATAGAATAATCCTTTCCCGGGATTAAATCGCCTCGCCTCGGAAAGGGACAGCGGTCGGCGAGCCGTAAGCGAGGCGTCGCCTAGCCGTAGCCGAGTTGACGTGCAGGCGCTAATGATACGCTTTGTTAATACGTGCATACATTAGGTTGACGCCTGGTTGACGGCGAGGCGAAGGCGATACGGTGACGATCCCTTTCCGAGTTGATATGTGTTCTGTGACCATCAGCCGTTTCGGCGTGAAGAGGTAAGAACTAACAGACAGACAGACACACTTTCGCATTTATAATATTAGTAAGGATGTAATACTCCGGTATAAATAGTACTCAAGATGCATCTCCGTCTCAAGACACGGTTCAGGCTCTGTGATTGGTTGGCTGTCAAAATTTGGACCAATCACAGAGCCGAACCGCGTCTTGAGACAGCGTCGCATCTTAAGTACTGACTATTTATACCGGCCTAAGATTTAATTGAGTCCGTACACACATGCCCTCAATGTTGGCTTTGCGTTCGTTGACGCATTCAATTATTGAATACGCCCAAACGAATGTTGAATGAAAGAAGATGACGAAAATTGAAGACGAAAGCGCATAGTGTGGACATAGCTAATAACTCTGTTGCGAAAGTTGCACGTATATAACGTAAAAGTGAAGGATAAAATTGCTGTGGCGTATAGCTGGGTCCACATTTGTGGCATCGTAGCTTTGCTATGTAGCCTTGGCGCGTATCATTTTTCACCAAAGTTTGAACGCAAGAAATTTAATTTTTGCGTCTAAACTAGCGATTTAAATACACACAGAGGCTACGCAAAGGAGATACTACCAAAATGCTACAAAATGGGCCCAAAGAACGCAACATCTTACAGCATATGAATCTCATACATAGTATAAAAATATAATGACTTATACTAGTTAGCTCTCCACCATGTGTGAGGTCGGTGAGGAGGGGGTGGAGTCGACACACAGCTCAGACGCCTGCTCAGCCAGGTCCGATGTTATCTGAAACATGTAAGAAATAATTCACACACGCGCACAAACACCGTGCCGAAGGCTGCCGAACTGAAACGACGTTAGATAATGCACGGCTTAGACTTTCAACGCCGCACCGCTCGAAGTGGTGATTGTGAGGTTATTTTCGTTACGGAATCATCTTTGATTCCAAACTTCTATTCGACTCGCACATTGACCACATAATTAAAAAAGCTCGCAAAGCCTTAGGATTCATATTTAGACTCTCCTCTGATTTTACGCGCATTAAAACAATTAAAATACTTTATTGTGCTTTCGTTCGTAGTCATTTGGAATACTGCTCGCCCGTATGGAACCCCAACTACGCTACCTACATTGATAGAATTGAGAATATTCAAAAAAAGTTTTTAAAATTCATACAGTTCAAGTCAAATACCCACCTACCTAACTATATCGAAAGATGCAAAAAATTTCACATCTTGCCTCTCGCCGAACGAAGAAACATTGCCGACTTGTCGTTGCTCTTTAAAATATTCAGTGGTTCAGTTGATTGCCCGGAACTAGTCAGTAAATTTGAGCTCAAAATACCCACCGGCTCGCTCAGAAGACGTCAACTCCTACACGTTCCATATGCCCCTACCACCTACCGGCAAAATGCGTACATCGTGCGAGCTAGCAAAGCGTACAATACAGCGTCTCAAAGTACTGACGTAGATCTATTTAATACTAACATTAGAAGTCTCAGAAAGTGTTTACAGACCATTTCTTTAATACTTACTGATACAAGCTAATTTAGTTTATGATAATAATTTGCACATTACTGATACTGACGATCCAAGGATATGCTATCATTTTTATTGCTGTCTTTTTTTTTATATATATTTTATACATCACAGTGCGTCAATTTGACGTCAACCAAATTTATGTACAATCTAAACAAAACCTAGTCGCGAAAACTTTTAATTGGCATTTGTATTGTTACTTTTGAATCCTACCTTTGTACTAGCTGTAAGTTTTCCTTTAAAATAAAATAATAAAAACAAATAAATAAATAAAATAAATAGAATCTCTTGATTCAAACAAAAAGTTGTCAAACATCGACATGTTTGACAATGTTTCTGTCAGTAATCTGATATGACGTGCCCGGAGAAAAAGGGGCACTGAAGGCAGAGAAAAGGGAGCGTCGCGGGCGCCCCGTTTTTTCGCACTGCCAGCACCCTGGGCACCGAAAAAGTCTCGCCCAAGGCGCTGGTAGTGCTAAAACCGGCACTGGCAAAGTCACTGTAGTACCTGGTGCAGCGCGCGCGCGGCGCAGTCCGGCGGCAGGCGCAGCGCTTGCAGCAGCGCGGGCAGCCGGCGCGCGCTCTCGCCGCCCGCCAGCGCCAACTGCACCAGCCGCGTGCCCATCTCCGCCCGCGCCGCCAGACCGCGAACGCCCCTGGAATAGACATAATAATATGATTGTTGCTTTTCCCTCTTATACTGTTAAACATGAAAATTCCCTGTCCTACCCTACCCCTACAATTCCTGATCCATTGAAGACCATAATAATTGTTATGATTATGACATTCTTTAATTTTGATAAGATAGGGACGTTCAGGTGCACTCTTAAGATGCACCGGTCTAGTAAAATAATCAATTGTTTAATTGTAATTTTTGTGACGCACGTAACAACGTTATCTAACCTAATAAAAAATAATGTCCCCTAATAAAAAATTCTAATGTCAGATTTTTTACACATTATATTATAATATTTTAAATATTTTTAAAAAGTTGAAACGTCAAAATGACATTTGGCCTATACTCACGTGACTTTTAGTCGTCTCAGGGCGTGGCATGCGGCTGTGAGCTCGGGCCGCAGCGCCTCCAGCCGCCGCGGCACGTCCGCCCGCTCGCCGCCCTCGTCCGCGTCTACCACTAGCGAGCGGATCTGGAATACAGAACATACGTTATTAGTTGTATCTTTACTAGCATTTCTTGCGTTTAAAAATTACCGCCACCACTAACGAGCGGATCTGGAATACGCAATATCTTCCTCTCAAATAATATATTCGTTGACGACGGAACCGCAATATCTTAAAATGTTCAGCAGCACGCGTCATTTCGTCAGGGCGTTTATCATTCCAGTTGATCCTTATTCCAAACACATCTACTTAATTCACTCGATGATTTTTCCTGTCATTACGTTAAGACGTATTTAAGAAACAATATAACAATACCTCATCGCAAACACGCAAGTAGTGGTAGAGCGCCTTCCCGCCGCACTCCCATCCGCTCACCTCGTGCCGCTCAGACGCCGCGTGCATCTTCTCCAGTATGTCCTTGAGGCTTTGAAGATTGTCTACAAACACCAATAAGGGCCTGTTTTACCACTTCCTGATAAGTATAGAGAATCTGTCAAATAAGCTGTGAATAGCCTATTCGACACTTTATCAGAAAGTGGTGAAACAGGCCCTAAGTAATAAAAAATTAAAAAACCTTCATTTGATGCTTTGTTTCTGACTCACACAAATAATTATTATCAGACACTTTACAACTTTCTTAGCGTGTCAAACATGTCGCGGTCGGACTTATTCAGCCCTTTTGGGAAGGGAAGTAGGCGCGACGGCAGACGCGAGAATGTTAAGTCGCTCGCGCTGCCGCTCGTCATGCCGCCGCTGCCGCTGCCCGACGCGTCAAGTATGTGGAGGGCTGAGTGTAAACGCTCACTCGCGTCGTCACTGCCGCAGAAGTATTCAGAGAAGTATTGCCGGCAGCGCGAGTAGCAACGGCCACGGCAGTGGCTGAATGCAAACGGCCCATTAGGCATTTTGATGAGTGCGGACTGCGGCCGTCTTTGATCAATTAGTTTGATGACTCAATGTCACTATAAACTTATATCTCACCCGACAACACGGCCTCTGGTAACAAGTCCTCGATGAGCACGCGGTGCGCCGCGTTCCACTGCTCCGCACCCACCAGATACTGCACTTCTAGCGTTTGTTGGTGCTGAAATCATTTTTATTGTTTACTAGCTGTCGGGCAAACGTTGTTTTGCCGTCTAAAGTGTTTCGCCCAGTGATATTTTATTATTAAGTATAAAAAACATCATTGATTTCGCCCATATTATTTTATTGAAGTGACTAAATGAGTACGTCACCATAGCAACGTCCATAGCTATCCCGTCGCACAAACAATGGTCGCCGTCGGTCTCGAGTTGTAATAATTTACTATTATTTATTCAACAAATGCACTTATCAATATAAAAAGTACCCAGTGGCCGATTCTCAGACCCACTGAATATGCATATAAAATTTGGTAAAAATCAGTAAAGCCGTTTCGGAGGAGTACGGTAACTAACATTGTGACACGGGAATTTTATATATAAGATTAAAATAAACCTATTTTTGTAAATTGGGTATGAAAATAATATTCATAATTATTTCAATAACGGTCCTAGCTCCATGTTTAAGAATGGGCTATCCACAACTTGTCTGACAGATACGCCGTATTGTATCTATCAGATAAGTTGTGGATAGGCTGTCCGGCACTTATCAGGAAGTGGTGAAACATGCCCTTACTCTTTTATATTCTTAAACATGAAGTTAGGGCCATCTTTCATTCTTTGTTCGAGAGACTGCCAACGTAACTTAACTTTCAGTGCCGTAACTTTTATCGCCACATTCCAACTTTTTTTTACTAGTTAAAGCCTCACCTCATACTTGGCGCGGTGCGCCTGCGCCAGTAGCAGCCACTTCTCCGGCACGCGCAGCCGCCGCACCAGCTCGAGCCGCGCCCGCAGCTCCGGCGACTCCGCCCGCGCCGGCGCATGGCGGGATAGCACCTCGCGGATTAGGTAGCAGCGACTGAAATAAAAACCAATAATGAGGGTTTCTGATATTCTATCTGCTACCAGGTGCCGCTATGTAGTCTAAGAGCCAGACCGTTGCGGCGCGTTGCGTCTGCGTTGCGTCGACGCAGCGCGTTGTTTTACATACAAATAACCAAGGTGTTCACACGGCGCGCTGCGTCGTCGCAACGCACTCATGACGGACGGCAGCCCCGTATCGGCTGCTGTTTGACGCATAGCTGGCCACACAGGCGCTGCGTCATCGCAGTGTTATTACGAAGCAGTCTTGATGTCCTCCCGCTTCGTCTCGGGGGCTGCTGTCCGTCATGTGTGAGTTGCGCGCTGCTGTCACGACGCAGCGCTCCGTGTGAACACCTTGGTTATTTGTACGTAAAACAACACAACGGCAGCGCTGCGTCGAAGCAACGCTGACGCAACGCGCCGTTTGGACTGGCTCTTAGGCTGTACTCACGCCGCAGTATCGGGGTGGTAGGCGAGCGCCTGCGCGGCGCGGTGCCAGTCGCCCTGCGCCTCCAGCTGCTGCGCCGCGCCGACCACCGCATGCGCGCTCGCCGTGCCGAACCACGCCTCCAGCAGGAAACTGCAGGCAAAAGAAAGATAAATAATAATTTTCATAGTTTCGTAGTCTCACGTATAATAATCATAGTTTCGTAGTCTCACGTGACGTGATCAACAGTGGTTTGCACCCACTTCTGTAGCGATGCAAACGCGCGACAGTATGAGAGTGCAGCGAACAGAAAACAGAGGGCTAGTTCTCAGGTATTTTTTGTTTTGTATTGCTACAATAAGTCGTCCTGTGCTCTCCCCTCAACGAAAATAAACTATAAATGCACGTTTGTAAGTGCCGTGCCATGACGTCACTTTAAATAGTAGTGTAGCATTTGAATCTAACATTATATTACATATGAACTTGTCACCATAATATTATCCTCAAACTGACCTTAAGCTGTAATCGGTGGGGTCTGGCGTGTACGCAGCGGGTCGCACGCGCGGGCGGGCGTGCAGCGCGCGCGCACGTATTAGCGAGTACCGGAGGTCGAGCACGCGCCTCTTTGCGCCGTCCTGAAATTAGCAAGACATGGGGATATTTATTAACCTTGGTTATTATGTTCCAAAAGTATATATTAAAACGATTTCCAAAAGGAAGAATTTTCCAATTAGTATAACAAATCTACTAAAAGCATCGAGTATAGTTAGACATCATACTACTTAAGGTATAAATTAGCACATATTACTTTTATTTTTGCTCGTGAAAAGATGTGTTTTTATAACATTTTATTAATTTGTACGTTTTGAGATACGGCTGGGCCGACATTGCAGGCAAATCAAAGCAAAAGCAGGCAGTCAAAAAGAAATAGTGCCAATGCCAAAAAGGCTGTCTACCTGTTTTAGCATTTGTGTCTTTATATGTTATAACTCGCGCAAGTACTATAATACTTACATCAGTCTCCGTTACGAACTGTTTGGCATACGGCGGCAGGGGGAACTGCATGCCCATCTCCTGCTCCGGCAGCGCGGCCAGGTCCACCTCCTCATCACCGTCCGCGAAGTAGCCTTCGTACGTCCGAACCACCTGCTCCAGGGACGGCACTTGCGGGCACAGGTATCTGAAAGTCATAGTCCATACTAAGGGCCTGTTTCATCACTTCCTGATAAGTGCTCGATAGGCTTGGATTTGGACGACTTACTATACCTTCTATAATCTGATATTGTGTCATTCATAAAAAAAATGCATAACCTGCAGTACGTTATAAGTTGTAGTTTTTTTAAATACACATTTCTTTTAATGTCATACGTTGCGAACAAATAAGTTCGTACTTAGTGCCTGTCCAGATGAGGCGTTTTACGCGCGAGTCCACACGCCCGTCCACACTCGCACGTACCCGAGATACATAGAGCTACATATATCCCGTCCAGATGCCTACGCGCGTTTCCTTATTCACGCGTAAAACGCGTGCAATGAGTGGGACTCTCGACTCACCCGTTTGACGCGCGAGTCGAGATACTTGGGTGCCATTGCAGTGTGCAGTACTATGCGCGAGTTCGTTGCGAGTGGACCTATTTGATGATTAAAATTCAGCAACTGGCTAGATCCCTCCCAGCTTAGTAACGCGCGTAAAACGCGGTATCTGGATGCAATAGAAATTGAAACGCACGTATGGACTTCGCGCGTAAAACTCCTCTTCGGACTGACACTTATACGCATCTACGCACACACATACGTACCTGGCGGTTGCGTGCAGCGCGCGCGGCCAATCCAGCGGCGCAAGTGCGGGCGGGCGCTCGGCCACGGCGAGCTGCAGGCACGCCAGCCGCGCCGCACACACGTGCGCCGCCGCGCCGCTGTCCCGCCACACGCGGAACTGACGCGACAGGAGCGATTGGAAACCGGGATCGCCTGGTGATAAAAAATATTATATTGCGATTATTCGTGAAACATTACATTACATTTTAGAAAAAGGCTACATAATTTTTCAAGTCGAACAGCAAGCTTTCGTGCAAACTTAACAGATGAGTTTTTATTGCCAAATTATCGGCTTTTTTATGAAGCTGCGCTGCTGCGCTCTGAAGTATCTTACAAACATAAACACACGAATACGTAACAACGTGGACATTTTTGTCTCAAGTGTAATCTAGGGCAAAAATTATTCAACAAAAACAAAAAAATCAACTCTCAATCGCTTTTTACTTTAGGTCTTTCAACATTTTAATCAGTGCTATTTTAAATGACTACAACATTGTGGTAAGCGTTAAACTTACCAGTAGCCTGTGCCAGTAGCACCGCCATGTTGAGATCTCCCTTCTCGCGCGCCAGCTTACACGCCTCCAGCACCCGACCGCCGATTAGCAGACTCCACACCTTAGAGCTGTGACTGTCCGACTCTGTAAATACAATTGGTTTGTCACAGGAAGTTAATGGCAAGTGTAACGTCATAGTTCTCAAGCGCGACTCATATATACAAAGTGTATTTGTCTTACCGCCTACGAATAATAAAAACTACTTACCGCCCATTTGTATATTTACAGAATTTGTCTCTTTTTTAGTATCAAATGGTATACAAATACATGGTATGTATTTTTTTATTATGAGCAAATTCGATTTCTGGCAAGAAAAAAAATATTTCAAAAAACGAATGCAGGTTTAGCTTTTATTCTAATCGATCTTTCAACATATCTTCTATAGTTCCGGATTTTGTCTAAAAATTACCATGTTCTTTTTAAAATTTCATATACCGAGTTACTTAATCTCATATCTTTAAACGAGCAATTCTTGTATAATATACTACTACTAGCTGTTTGACCGAGCTTTGCTTGGTATCCGATGAAAATGACATATATATTATATATATATATACTAATATTATAAAGAGGTAAACTTTGTTTGTTTGTTTGTTTATTTGTAATGAATAGGCTCAAAAACTACTGGACCGATTTTAAAATTCTTTCACCATTAATTTTTACTGGACTACATATAAACGGATTTATTTTACTCATGCTAATAATCCTTATCAAAATAAATTATTTTATCACTAAGTACAGTTTGTGTAGAATATATTTGGTCTTTGAATTATTAAAATTGGACGTTTGGTTTAGAAGTTATGGCGAAATTAAAATATTGCGATGTACGCCCGTTTCGAAGTGGGCGCTACCAAAGCGGCGATGCGCTGCGGGAAGGGTATCACTATACATCGCCCGCGTAATTTAGGAATGTCACGGAAAAACCGTACATTTTTCCGCAAAAAAGAAACCTATGTCCTTTCACCTTTCAGGTCTATTCTTCATGTAAATAATGTACCAAGTATTGTACACATTGAAAAGGTCTACAGAAAACGCGATAGTATATACGTATAAGGATATCCCACAATAACATTTTATTGTCATTTACTTTTAACTTCAAATAATGGATAATTTTCGAAGCGATTTTAACCAATACGGCAATAATCCTTATTCAGTTAAATACTTTTAATACAATTTTGATTATGGCCCTTTACAGTATTTTTTTTTTATGAAATAAGGGGGCAAACGAGCAAACGGGTCACCTGATTGAAAGCAACTTCCGTCGCCCATGGACACTCGCAGCATCAGAAGAGCTGCAGGTGCGTTGCCGGCCTTCTAAGAGGGAATAGGGTAATAGGGGAGGGAAGGGAAGGGAGTAGGGGTGGGTAGGGAATCGAATAGGGTAGGGGATTGGGCCTCCGGTAAACTCACTCACTCGGCGAAACACAGCGCAAGCGCTGCTTCACGTCCGTTTTCTGTGAGAACGTGGTATTTCTCCGGTCGAGCCGGCCCATTCGTGCCGAAGTATGGCTCTCCCACGTATGAAAGCGTATAAAGCATATTATGATTTAAATTTTAAATGAATATTTTCGAAGATATTACAGATTTAAAAATTGCGGGACGTAGCTTTTGCGGTAGTAGGTACCGACCAATGCGGGCCACGGGTAGTAATGAATTTATAAATTATTTATCAAAACTACTGAATCGATTTTAATCATTTTATATATATATATATATATATATATATATATATATATATATATATATATATATATATATATATGTGTGTGTCATTCTCATCGGATACCGAGCAAAGCTCGGTCAAACAGCTAGTAGTATATTATAATATATTGTGTGTGTTATTTAACTTTATGAACCTGTCATCTGTTCTTTTTTAATAAAAATAAAAACGCATCAATCACTTACCGTCCTCCGGCTCAGGTCTGTTGGTCTCCGCTAACTCCTTATCAGTGACTTCGGCGACGCACTCCCGCATCCAGCGCAGCAGCCGCTCGTGCCGATGCACTATTGACTGGTCGTCCGTGCCTGGCACGCCTGTTGAATTAACTTTTTGTTATAACAATCTAAAATAATATTCACTATAGACATTCAGCGAACAGGAAGTTTTTTTTTTTAATGGGCTAGCATTGCTATGGTTGTTGGTATCTTGTTACCGTCCACACGTAGTGTAAGTCAAACACCAACATTCTTATTAATTGTGTTCGTGTGAAAGAGACAGAAACTTAAATAAGTAATATTATTGGTTACATACCATCATTTTCCAAATCTGCTCCCCACAGTGCGTCACATAGTTTCCACACTTGCAGACAGTACGCCGACGAAACGCCAAACTGTATAATAAAATATTCCTCATAATATGTTGTATTGGCCTAACTCATAAGATGTTACAACTTAAAAAAATAAATTAAAGCTGCAACTAATAGTGTTTGCAACACAAATTGTAAAAGTTCAACCAATTATGATTACGCCACTTTCTTTCACGTTGGCGCAGTTAAAAGAATTTTTAACTGCGCCAACGTGAAAAAACTTCATTCCAAAAGGATACCAAAAACTTCATTAGTTTTTGGTATCCTTTAGGCCTACTACGAAACCGAGACTCAAACAATCGGACGAGAATGCCGCGTCCTGCTCTAACAACGTCATTTCACGTTTATTAGAGTAGGACGCGGCATTCTCGTCCGATTGTTTGAGTCTCAAAACTGTTTCGTGGTACAACTCCTTATTACATACATCGTTACATAACTCTTCAACGGTCTAACTGACAAATTTATTTTATATACTCACGTCTGGCGTGTACTCCGTGGCTTTAGCAGCCACGCCCAGCAGCGCCCGCAGCAGCCCTAGGCGGTCTTTGGCCGACTCCTTCACCACCAGTTGCGGGCAGATCTCCCCGCTCTGGAGCTCAGTGGATTTGATCTCAGAGTACTCGAGAAGGCACTCGAGTTGACGCGCTAGGGTGTCCTGTAGATAAAATTATTTATGACGAATATTTAAGACGTCGGTAGACTTCATTGAAACAACAGTTTGTAACAAGCATTGCCACAAAAATAAAAATAAACTTCAAAATTCCCTATCTCAAGAACTACTGAAGCGATTTTGATGATACTTGCAGTATTCCGTAAGTATAACAATACCTAGTACCTACAACAAAAAAAGAATTACTTAAATCGGACTCCGGAGTTTCAAAACATACATAAACTTGCGTGCAAAAAAATCGACCCACCTCTCTCCTTATGATTCAAACGGTAATAACTCAAGAAATATAATTAGTATTAAATAAATGTTGGAATCGTTTTAAAGGTAGTACAATAAGGATTTAATGATTGCTATAGTAATTGTAATGTTCTCCCCATAGGTGCTCAATAGGATTAAGGTTAGGACTCCTTGCTGGCCAGTCCAAACCCGAAATTTCGACGTCGGAGAGATATTGACGAACTTTCGCAGCAACGTGCGGTCGAGCATTGTTCTACATCAATATGAAACCTTCATCAACAAAACCAGCACATGGCACCGCATGTTGTCCTAGTACGCCCTGAATGTATCGATAGGTACTCCAAGTGCCAAGGCGTGGCCCGGTTACGAACTCAAGATTGGTTTATGCATCAAAAGAAATCTCGCCCCATACAGTCCCCGAACACCTACCAAATGGAAGCCTTTCGTCAATGCACGCCTGCGCAAATCATTCTCCTTATCAACGGTATGCTTTTCTGCGACCATCGTTACCATAAAGACTGATTTAGCTTTCATCAGAAAAGAGCACGACCCGCCATTGCTCCAATGAAAAATCAACATGAGAACGTGCGAAACTAAGCAGCGCTTGACTGTGTGCTGGGGCTAATTTTGGACCGTTAGCGAGTTTTTGTGAAGTCAAACAGCTGCCTGCAAGTCTTCGTCGTACAGTCTACTCAATTACTGTAACTCATCCGACTTCTCTTGGCCGTCGTTGCACTTGAACTGAAATGAGATGTCGATTCCGCAAGGACGTTGACACCTTAAAACGGTCATCACGTTCAAATGTAGCCCAATGTCTTCCTGAACATGGTCGCATGGTAAAGTTTAGAGTCTCTAGAATACTTCGGTATACTCTTGTAACCGAAGTTCGACTTAAATTAAGACTTCTAGCCACAACTCGTTGTCTAAATTCAGCTCTTAGCAAAGCCCTTGCTTGAGAGGCTTTATTTGGAGTAATATCCATTTCGCCACAAAGAAATTACGTTTAAAATGAAGTTAAATGAACAATAAATCAATAAAAATCGAGAGAAAACAAAAACAATAAGATTTGACCGATTTTTCATACAGAACAAAACCGTTCAATTAACGATTAAAAAACTGAGTGATGGGGGTGCTTAGTGATTTGTGTCGTTTGTAGTCAAGCATGTTGGAAATGAAAATGTAGAGTAAACGTACACATTCCCTATCATATTAACTCGCATTATTAATAAAAAGAAATAATAAATAACTATAACTTTTTAAGATATAGCGACTTGAATAGAAATGCGCGGGGTGGGTCGATTTTTTTGCACGCAAGTGTATATACTTCGGTTAAAACCATAAGCATATAATATCTAAAATTAAATTTACGATCACAGCATTATTTTACAACAGTTGTCAATGTGACCGCGTATTTACCTGTGCGTGCTGCGAGCTCGGCCGCGCGATCGCCAGCCGCGCCAGCACCGGCTCGCTCCAGTCGTCCGCGCCGCGACCGCGCACGTAATGACCCAGTGCGCTCAGCGCCGCACCTGGCATGTGCAAAAACATTCATTATCACCAAAACATAGTAGATATTGTATAAGAAAGTGATTCATAAATACTTTGTCTACGTCTAATCTTTTATCTCCAAAATGGTGTAACACAAGTCACAATTCCAAGAAAGTTTCGAATGTGTTCTTCACTAGTAATTTATAGTTTACAGAATAAGCTTGTTTTTGATCATCTGTCATTCCCATAAAGTATTTGAGACCAGAGAATATGATAGCCAGATTGTTGAGCACATCGTGATATAGTAGTGTGTAAAGTAAGATGTAAGTCATATAAATGAGAAAACTTTATTTTAATACGGGTCACTTGTTTAGTCGTCAAGTATTTATTTTAACTCACTGAGTCTACTTTCATTAAATACTTACTGGTGGGTAGCTGGCTGACGGAGTCGAAGGAGGTGGGGTATACGAGCGTGGACGCGGGGCCGAACCCGACGCGGGTGTGGCGCGCGCGGCACACGCCCATGTCCGCTATGTGCGCCGCTCCCAGGCGACCTGGTAAAGATGGACAAACATAATCATTTAATCAATCTACAAATAATAAAGGTACACGATAAATAAGCTATACGGTGTTTTGTCCTTGCGTAATATGTTTGAAAAGCCGCTTGAAGGACAAGGATAAAACACAAGCTATTTCTTTTAGATATGTCGCAGGCGTCTGGTTTAATCTGCAATTCGATAGAATAACTAGCGCATTCATTGAATGACATCATTTAGTTAAATGACTAAAGGACAACTCGTCAAGACGTCATTTGCACGTCAGCAAATAAATAAAATATATTGATGTACCTGCGATAGTTTCCTTGAAGGGCGGCACCTTCTTGTGATATTTGAGTACGACGGTGTGCGGGTGTACCACCAGCGGCCTCATTATTACTTCTGTTTACAAGAAATATATAAGTTGGAGAATGGAGACATGTCTAGCATAATAGTAACTTATTTAACGATTCTTACTTTTAAGATGGTCATTTCTAGTAGATCAGATATTTAATGTGAGACCGCACTATGCGACACTACGCGGCAAAGTTGCGTCATCGTGTCGCTTTAATGCGGTCTCGCCTTTATAAAGCGCTTAAAACTATTTTCATAAAGCAATTTTTATGCACGGACCTAATAATCATTTCTAAAATTAAGACACAGCTTCATTTCAGCTTTAAGCTTGAAATGCGTGAATTATTATTTATCAAGACCATAATATCAAATTATATCATATTGCTTTCAAATGAAAGTGAGCCAAATAAGGCAATACGCAAAGCCCCCTATTAAGTATTATAGTCCGGTCAAGAAAAGTAACAGGCAACAGCATAGAAATTCGCATATATAGCCATCGCTTCTTTTCGCTTTCACTCACCTATAAAAATATTACATAGCGCGTTTCCGTAAAAACAAACAATTTTTAGCACATACCTTCAGTCACCTGCGGCGCGTCCTCATGCATGGTCTCCACGACGCTGACGGCCTCCCGCGGCGGCGGCAGCGACAGCAGGCTCGTCACCGCCGTCTGAGGTACTTGCTGGTCGCCCGTCGATATCGACACGTCGTCCTCCATTTCTGAGATAGACAGAAACGTTGAATAACTACTAACTAAATGTTCCATGCACATCCTTCCGCGTAAATAAGGAATTCCACGGAAACCGTTCATTTTCCCGAAATAAATGTATTCCGCGTGGTCTACTCCTTATTTGTGCTTAATATAAAAATCGGTACCAAAAGTAGTTTGTTAGATCGAGAACAAACTCGTCACCATTACAATATTAAGGGCCTGTCTCACCACTTCCTGATAAAGTGCCGGATAGGCTACTATCTGTCAAGTTAAGTGGTGGATAGCCTATCCGGCACTTATTAGGAAGTGGTGAAACAGGCCCCAAGTAAATCTTATCTTATCATCATACCTTCTCTTTAATATACGCACGACGAATAGGAAAGATAACAAAGATAACAGCTATATCTTGCATCTAATAAGTTACCATTGTTTACTACTAGGGGCGCTGTTTCGTTGCGCTTTTTACTTCCCTGGCTACTCGACACTTCTTGTATGCACTAAATGTGAAACCGCACAAGGCCACACTAAATAATAATAGCTCCCACACCGGTTTCGGTGACGGTGGCCGATTTCATTAAAACCAGGCCAACTACGCAGGAGTAATTTTATAGTGCCCAAGTGTGTGCGCAGTACACAAGAGCACTCTCTATTCCTTTACTCTCATAACCCAGTGGGACGGACGACCGACACGACTGGCGAGAGATCAGGCGCAGGACCGACTTTTTACATGCCCATCCGACGCATGGATCATCTTACTTGTCAGACAATCAGGTGATCAGCCTGCATTGTCCTAACCAAACTCGGAAATAACATGTTTCCAACGCGGGAATCGGACCCACGACCTCCGAGTCTAGAGCCGCGCTCTATACCACTAGACCACGGAGGCGTCGGCGTAGGGCACACTAAAGCAGAGCGACGCAACACGTCACGGCCAAAATACACGACACAAAAATGTCAGTACTCTCAACTATGAAACGTGAAGTTTCGCATCGCTCCGCCGCAGCCTGCAGCGTAGTGTCGCTTAGTGCGGTCTCACCTTTCTCAACATTGGCTAACTATAGTTTGTGCGTTTTATGATGATATGCGTGACACATTATAATTGACAATAGTAGGGAAGTTACCCTATGATATTCTATTATAAAAAAAAGGTAGATATCGCACTAGCGCGTACAGTCTGATACGGCCAAATGAAGGTAAGTCCCTTCTTTTGAATTAGTTGCATGTTGGCAGCGAGTGAGCGATGAGGTGTCACGTTAGAATATCATTGTGTCACGTTTTTGACTTAAAATGCCATGCTGCGTTTTTAGGAAATGCAAAAATTATAGTTATAAGGTAAAGAAGTTTGAAAAAGTTACGTACCACAAGTAAGTACATGAAAACATCTAGTAATTAATTTTTATTTGGATATTTTCCAACATTATCGTCAAATTATTTAATGCAAAAAATTAAACTATAAAAGGACAGAAAATACGGACGACAACTGCAGCGTGATAAGGACAGATAATCGTGTGACAGAATAATCGCGCATGCGTGCCGATGTGCAACTCAAAATATATAGCAATCCTTTTCTATATCATTGGTAACGTATTATCTGTCGCATTCATTATTGTAATTTATACCAAAGGTATTTATATGTCGTACAGGAACAAATTCTGAGGACCGCTTTGAATGAGCATACGCCATCTTTAATAAAACATCATTGAAGTTACCTAACAAAAATTCATCGATAGTTTAAAAATATCGAATCACTTCGTAAAGGAATTGCAATCGAAATTATCGATTTCGTACTGACATTTCAGTGGTGCCAGCGATTTAAGATGACCGCCCTTTTTTATCGATTTAATTTCGATTCAACTGAGTCAATATCTATTGACATAAGTTCCGTTTCATGTTTCGTTCCGTTTTTCAAATGTTTTCGTAACAATAATTTATTCTCCTATTTCACAGTTAATATTTATAATTTTTATTAATAAGTTAGCATTTAGCATCTTTTCATTTTTATTAATTTACAATTATAGAAAATATTTGTTTTTGTAGATGGAATATAATTTATTACATTTTGATTTTTTTTGTTTTCTTGTAAAAAAAAAAACCCGTAGCAAGGAACATGAAAACTGTCACCCATATCATCTTAGAACGCACAAACTATAGAGACCCCTCTTAAAGCAACCTTCTAGAAAAATCTTGTACCTGTATCGGCGTACAACGAGGCCTTCATGAGCTGGACGTCGTGGCTGTGTCGGTGCTCCAGCCTCGCCAGCTCGCTGGTCGGACTCTTCACACCATACGCTGGAACACATAGTATTTTAGAATATAAAAGACAAATATACAGTCTGTAGTTCTATATCTAGACTGTAAACTGTAGTATACAACTATGTGTATGTTATGTAGACTATAGAATAATAATTACAGCTGACTCCATTTATATGCATCCGCGCGAACCTCGCACATTCGTCCGCACCGTACGCGCCTCATTTCGTGTACTATGCGGTTCGTTTGATGCGTACGGCGCGTACGGTGCTGACAAATGTGCGATCAGCTATTTAAATATAGCACGGTATTTATCTATTCGTCTTTTTTTATTCAGAAAATTATTACAATAAGCGGTGCCTATTTCTGCCAATACTTTATTTGCTACTCTGAGCTTTACAGCACCCGTGACAAGTTGCAGCGTCGAAGCGATGCTGTAGGCTTACTACGAAACCGTTTTGAGACTCAAACAATCGGACGAGAATGCCGCGTCCTGCTCTAGCAACGTTATTTCACGTTTGTTAGAGTAGGACGCAACATTCTCGTACGATTTTTTGAATCTCAAAACCGTTTCGTGGTACGGGCCCAGATTTAGTATACAATGTCGTTGCAGCCTCGAAACAACGCAGATGTGACATATAATGCGTTATTCCGTTGTTACGACGCGCAAAGCAATGCATCTGGACAGTGTGGCCTCGCCTTTAAAGTTTATTACTTAAGTGGTTCAATACATTCTGAGTTCTATATTAGTTTTATTATGATTCCGAGTTATAGCTTTTAATAACGGTGTCCCAAGAAGAACTTATACTTGAACTTTTTCATTTAATTTATGTATGCTTTTCAATTTAATTATGATTAACCTTCAATAAAATGAAGGTTAATCATAAGCAAATGTCTCTGAGTACGGTGGTAAGTGTGTATAGTTCTTGCAATCTACGAGCGCGCGTAGCCTTTATTTGTAGTTGTAATTGTGAATAGACATTTTCGTTAGTGTGCGTACCTGACGGAGCAGTCAGTAGCGAGCGAGCCATGTACGCGTGTATAGATATGGTCACTCACACAACTAAGGGTGTAACACTCGTAGATTGCAAGAGCTATATCATTCCTACATAGTTTCTATGTGGCATCATCTTAATTAGCCATTCCATTCCATTTCGCATATTCTTTCCCCCTTACTAATAGAATATTTTATAATGCGTTAGCTATTTTGTCTTTATTAACTTGAGACATTTCACATTACATACTTACACACGTACCGTGTGTTAGGTCGACAACGTTCTATTTCAAAGGCATTTTTTTCCTCCCTATACTAAAAATGGTCTGTAGATAGAGTAGAATCTCGCTTCAGTTTATCAAGCCAATTTTCTAAGGCCAGACAAGGACCACATAATTGAAGACCTAAGTAAATAAAGTGGGTAACTAAAAATTAAAAAAATGACCATTTTTTGCATAAATGGAGGCTTTAGGATCGAGAAAATGATTGATATTAAAAAATATATTTAATGTATATAGCCAGATATATTAGCTGCATGATGAAGTCGACAATTTACAAGGTTTGTTGAAGTTTTTAGGAAAATATTGAGTAATTGCTCTTATTTTGTAAAATACTTGTCCACTTCCCTCAACTAAATTCATAATTCATTTATTTGCTCAGAATATGGTACAAAAAGGTGTTACAATTTTTCTGTTTGGACTTAAGCATATTCTACTATTTACATAGTGTGCAAATATCATTAACTTTGATTCATTTAAACATTACTGTATATATTTAAGATTAATTTACTTATAAATAATAATAATATATTTTAGCATATTATTTTAACATAGGCTGGACAAAGTATAATACAATTCTTTCTTTATTTTTATTTTAGTAAGTTCCATTACAACATTTAAAATCAATTTCAAAGTAACAGCTTACATGATTAATTAATTAATAATAATAGGTTTATAATATTTCATTTATTTATAATATAATATTAACAATAGATTTATCATAATATATAGATACGAATATCAATTAATTAAAATAATATTATGTTTTCTTATTTTGTCAGTGTATTCAGTAACTGCTTCCACATTTTTTTTTCTTTACATCTCATGATATTTTTACTAAAGGTATAAATTTACTTAGTTACTAATAAACAAATTTCGTTATAATATATTTAAAAGGCCTGTAACCCAAATTCTTTTAATGAGTTGCAGTTCTCTTTGCATTTCTCTACTAACCATCTTTTTAGACAGGGCTTAAAGTTTTTAATCGGTGTCTCTCTAATAGTTTTTGGTAACTTATTGTAAATTAATATAGCACTCATAAGTCAGTTCTTTTGATGTAGAGTACTTCGTATTCGTATTCGTACTATCTTGGTACGTTTAATTTGGTAGGGTCTCGCTTGCAGTATCTACTATCTTGCTTCGTGAATTTATTAAATACGTGAGGATGATTTTTCACAAACACCCCTATTCCGAGGATATACATTGAAATGACTGTAAGTATTTGTAATTTTTTAAATAATGGCCTACATGACGTCATAGAATTAACGGCGCATATAGCGCGTACACACTTCTTTTGAGCTAAGAGTATTTTATTTATGTGTGTTGAGTTTCCCCAGAGTATAATGCCGTATCTCAGAATGGACTCAACATATCCATAGTAAGCCGTGATAGCTATAGATTCTCCGGCGGTGTATCTTAGTGTTCTGATCGCATGTACGAATCTGTTTATTTTTGTACACGTAATATCTACTTTCTTCGGTTCGCACTCCTAGAGGGTGCAGGTTCGAACCCGGGTAGAGGCGTGTACCTATGAGACATTTTCTGATCTCAAATACATAATACGGACGCTCATACGGTGAAGGAAAACATCGTGAGGAAACCCGCACATAGTTGGTCCCAGACGTATTGACTAGTTCTTTCCTCTGGACTAGGCCGACTATGATGCGAGAATGCCGTATGCGCTTGGGCAACCATACGGACATTTAAAAATCTTGTCCCAGGCACTATAGTATTTGAGGAGTGGTTACTTCGCTCTGAAAATACTGTATAAATCATCCACAACGGATGTAAAGGCCTAGTTTTTAATATCTACTTGTATTTCCCAGTTGCATAAAGTCTTCAATTATGTATAACTATTCACTATGTAACTCAGTGTAGCTCTTGTAATCAGTAAAGGGGTAAACTTGTAATTAAAGTAGTAACACAAGCCGGTGGTAAACATTTATTGTAATTATTACATGAATGAATTGCATAAGTACATTATAAAAATGGAAAATAACAAAATACAAAAGTAGTATAAGAAAGGCAAATACAGGTAACAAAACATATAAATGATAAAATATTTTATTGAAATGTAAAAACATGCAATTTATTATAATAATATTTTCTACAATATAAAATTACACTGATAATATCATAATCCATTTCATTAAAGATTTAAGTGTAAGACCTGTTTTAATTTTTTTTTAGTTTTCTCATCACCTTCATTTCCATCGCTTCAAAGTTTTAAGCAATTATTACAATTTTGTCTTAGCTTACAAACAAACAAACAGTAACTTTCAATTTTCGTAAGAAAGGACGTGCATACGCATTGCGCGCACGATTGAGTGCCGCTGCTAAGAGACATACGTCAAGGGGCAACTTAGTGCCGCTGCTAAGAGACATACGTCAAGGGGCAACTTAGTGCCGCTGCTAAGAGACATACGTCAAGGGGCAACTTAGTGCCGCTGCTAAGAGACATACGTCAAGGGGCAACTTAGTGCCGCTGCTAAGAGACATACGTCAAGGGGCAACTTAGTGCCGCTGCTAAGAGACATACGTCAAGGGGCAACTTAGTGCCGCTGCTAAGAGACATACGTCAAGGGGCAACTTAGTGCCGCTGCTAAGAGACATACGTCAAGGGGCAACTTAGTGCCGCTGCTAAGAGACATACGTCAAGGGGCAACTTAGTGCCGCTGCTAAGAGACATACGTCAATGGGCAACATAGTGCCGCTGCTAAGAGACATACGTCAAGGGGCAACTTAGTGCCGCTGCTAAGAGACATACGTCAAGGGGCAACTTAGTGCCGCTGCTAAGAGACATACGTCAAGGGGCAACTTTTTTTAAATTGTATTGCCAGTACATTATTTTGTAAAGCGTGCAAGTTGTATTTTTCAATTATTTTCACCAATTTTTTATGTTCATTTTTCTTCTAAACATGACTGCAGTCTCTCAACAACTAGTGACACTAACATCGCATGCAGAAAAATCACCCCATACTGTGGATGCATACTGAAATGTCCCGGACTCCAAAACTCCTTGTCGTTGACGATTTTTCTGATCAATCTGGTTACTGGAGTCACAATTTCATATTTACTCTCAATTTCCCAGCCGCCATTTTGTTTTCTAGAATATTTTTGACATTTCAACTTTTTTATAAACGATTTAAAGTCTTCGAATTCCATTTTGAACACCATCAATTCCATGAGTAGATTCTTGATGAAACTCCAGCATTCTTGTATATTTTGGACTCCAAAATTAGAAACATTTAGGTTGATTTTTTCTGGAACATTCTTGTGATAGTTACGATGACAAGTACACACATTTAGACGGTTCATGGCAGCCGCTGGAATAAATTGTTGTCCTCAAAATAACTGCTCATCATATCATTTAAATCATAAAACATCCTGAATCAAATGTCCGAAATATTATAACTTAGAACTCATTTTCTAGAATGCTCAAAAGATACATTGAACTGATTGTGTGTGTGAACAGCAAAATGATATAAAGTAATAAAATGTTTTTGTCGAATGTTTTTGTCATAAATCGTTTATCGGCTGAAAATTAAATCCTTCAATTTAGTTTATATAAAAGTAATATCATCAACTAGGACCTAGGTGTTCACTGTTCGGTTACCGGGATATAGTGCAACGTAGTAATTTATCATAGACTAGATGATGCCCGCAACTCCGTTGCGCAAAAATTCGTTTATCGCGCGGGAACCGTACATTTTTTCGAAATAAAAAGTAGCTACGTCCTTTCCTGAAACTCAAAGGTTCCCCATATCAATTATCAAATTTCAGCGAAATCGGTTCAGCGGTTTTGGCGTGAAGAGGTAACAAACAGACAGACAGACACACTATCGCATTTATAATATTAAAGTAGGGAAGTATGGATACTGTCATTATTAACATAATATGTTTTTAGAACGTAGTAAAATAGCCATAATATAGGAAGTACGCAAAGTGTAGATTCCGAAAAAATTTACATTGCAATAAATATAACTCTGTCTTTACTAACGTCCTAATACATAAAAGAGGTGAACTAAATAAAATTTCCATTACGTGACATTTTTATTTGAATAATGATGCGTAAATGTAAGAGCGAGGCCACATTGCTGGGTTGCGTTGCTTTTTCGTGGCGAAGTTGTAGTTATTGCGTCGCGTCGTCGAACGCGTGTTTTGATAGCAGACGAACGAGTCGGGTGCAATTAAACCTTCCGGCCAAATTTCGATATATTGATCCTTATTAAAAATAAACATGCACGTATTTTCTCTTATTCACTGAGTACTAAATTGTTGAGATATAGCCTCCGTTATCGTAAATAAAAAACACCACAATGGACACTGCGTCGCCGGCGCGTGCGGGAGGCGCCACCCCCCACGCACCCCCGCTCTACCCACCGCCGCGAAGTGACCGTTCTGCAACGCTTCTAAGTGGGATAAAATATGTTATTGTAAAAAAATTAACACCCTATTTTTTTTTGGTTAAATGGACTCCCCTAATGATACCTAAGCCCTTAGAAAATTTGGCCGGTAGGTTTAATTTTACCCTGTATAGTTGGAGTAATAATAGTTTAAATGTAACGTTTTCATCACGTGTTGAAATTATAATTACCTCTGTTGTCCGAATATAGGCTCGGCGCTTCTGTCTGATCTTCTGTCACGTCCATGTCGAAAGCTGAAATCGACAGATACATTAATTTGACATAAGGTTACATAGAGTGTATAATAACGTAAATACTTATAATGCTTTATAATAATAATCTACTGTTTACGTAGTAGAACTAGTAATAAAGTTTTCGTGTATTTAAACTAACCAAGCTCACCCTTAGAACTTCCATTGAGTAAGTTGAGTGAGGTCTGCTGCATAGCATATAAATCCTCTGAGGACAGCAGGCCGCCGCTCGAGTTGAAGCCCAGGCCACTGAGGCCAGGTCCGCTAAGGCCAGATCCAGCTAGGCCAGAGCCCATCAGGCCAACTCCGGACAAGCCAGCTAAGCCAGGGCCCATCAGGCCGGGGCTGGATATAGGCGGCCCCGCGAGTCCCTGGCCTGATAGTAGCCCAACGGCGAGTCCAGGACTGCCTAGTCCACCGAGGCCAGCCATGGGCTGAGGTTTTGCTGTAATACAAAAAATATATTACTTATTGTTTATTGTATATTTTTTGGTATCTAGAGAGCAACTGTGTTGGGCCATAAGTTTTTTGCTTATGGCGCAGCGCAGACGACAGACTACGAGGGCTGCTATTTATGTATCCGGAATTAAAAAAAGAAACAAACATATATCATTTAATATGGTTTTATTGCTTTTCAAAATATTCGCCGCGATGATCGACACACTTTTGCATACGCTGGAACCAATTTTCATAGCACTTTTTCCATTCTGATTGAGGTATCTCCAAAACGTGCATTTTGAACGCATCAACAGCCTCTTCGCGGCTCGAAAAACGTTGACCACGTAATTTGTTCTTCGCGTATGGAAATAAAAAGAAATCGTTAGGTGCCAAATCAGGGCTGTACGGCGGATGACCAGTCAATTCGATCTTTTGACCCTCCAAAACCTGAGTTGTTTCAGCTGAGGTGTGACAGCTAGCATTGTCGTGATGTAATATGATTCTGCGTTGTCGGTTGTCCTTTCTTATTTCTTCAAAGACTTCTGGTAAACAAATGGTCGTATACCATTCAGAATTAACCGTTTTACGATTCTCTAATGGCACTGTAGCCACATGTCCATTAATTCCAAAAAAACAGGCGACCATTTGCTTCAAAGTACTTTTTGCACGAGTAACTTTTGTTGGTTTCGGCTCATCTTGGAACACCCACATCGTTGACTGTTGTTTAGTTTCGGGGTCATATGCATAGATCCAAGATTCATCACCTGTGTAGATATTATAAACGGCTTTTGACGTACCACGGTTGTATTTTTTTATCATTTTTTTGCACCAATCGACACGAGCCCGTTTTTGATCGATTGTCAAGTTGTGCGGAATCCAACGCGAACATATTTTTTTTACAGCCAAATGTTCGTGTAATATCTTATGTATGCTCGTCATACTTATGCCTAAGGACGCCTCTATCTCGCGATATGTAACATGACGATCACGCATTATTAGTTCCCGCACAGCATCTATATTTTGTGGGACAACAGCTGTTTTTGGGCGACCTTCTTTATTTTCATCCGTGAGCATAGACCGCCCACGATTAAACTCACTGTACCAGTGATAAACAGTGGTTTTTGATGGTGCTTCATCTCCAAAAGTTGCGGTGAGTTGAATAAAGCACTGTTGTTGATTTAGCCCACGCCGAAAATCGTAGTACGAGGGCTGCTATTTATGTATCCGGAACTGGCCACTTACAAGAACAATATTTAAAAAGTAATTACAACATTTGAAAATAGAACTCTTTGGTTGAAGAATACATTTTGTTTCATGTGACTGTCAATTATTTTTCCATTGTGGCGTCATTTTGAAAATTGCGTGTCTTCATTTGCCATGGATTTAACGCGTGAACATTTTCGTGCAATGATTTACTACGATTTTCGGCGTGGGCTAAATCAACAACAGTGCTTTATTCAACTCACCGCAACTTTTGGAGATGAAGCACCATCAAAAACCACTGTTTATCACTGGTACAGTGAGTTTAATCGTGGGCGGTCTATGCTCACGGATGAAAATAAAGAAGGTCGCCCAAAAACAGCTGTTGTCCCACAAAATATAGATGCTGTGCGGGAACTAATAATGCGTGATCGTCATGTTACATATCGCGAGATAGAGGCGTCCTTAGGCATAAGTATGACGAGCATACATAAGATATTACACGAACATTTGGCTGTAAAAAAAATATGTTCGCGTTGGATTCCGCACAACTTGACAATCGATCAAAAACGGGCTCGTGTCGATTGGTGCAAAAAAATGATAAAAAAATACAACCGTGGTAAGTCAAAAGCCGTTTATAATATCTACACAGGTGATGAATCTTGGATCTATGCATATGACCCCGAAACTAAACAACAGTCAACGGTGTGGGTGTTCCAAGATGAGCCGAAACCAACAAAAGTTACTCGTGCAAAAAGTACTTTGAAGCAAATGGTCGCCTGTTTTTTTGGAATTAATGGACATGTGGCTACAGTGCCATTAGAGAATCGTAAAACGGTTAATTCTGAATGGTATAGGACCATTTGTTTACCAGAAGTCTTTGAAGAAATAAGAAAGGACAACCGACAACGCAGAATCATATTACATCACGTCAATGCTAGCTGTCACACCTCAGCTGAAACAACTCAGTTTTTGGAGGGTCAAAAGATCGAATTGACTGGTCATCCGCCGTACAGCCCTGATTTGGCACCTAACGATTTCTTTTTATTTCCATACGCGAAGAACAAATTACGTGGCCAACGTTTTTCGAGCCGCGAAGAGGCTGTTGATGCGTTCAAAATGTACGTTTTGGAGATACCTCAATCAGAATGGAAAAAGTGCTATGAAAATTGGTTCCAGCGTATGCAAAAGTGTGTCGATACTCGATCATCGCGGCGAATATTTTGAAAAGCAATAAAACCATATTAAATGATATATGTTTGTTTCTTTTTTTAATTCCAGATACATAAATAGCAGCCCTCGTAAATCATTGCACGAAAATGTTCACGCGTTAAATCCATGGCAAATGAAGACACGCAATTTTCAAAATGACGCCACAATGGAAAAATAATTGACAGTCACATGAAACAAAATGTATTCTTCAACCAAAGAGTTCTATTTTCAAATGTTGTAATTACTTTTTAAATATTGTTCTTGTAAGTGGCCAGTTCCGGATACATAAATAGCAGCCCTCGTATCCTTGACGCACTTTTTAGTATAAATAAAAAGTGCGTCACGGATAGTCTGTCGTCTGCGCTGCGCCTATGTCTTACTTAATGTCATTAAAATCTAAAATCGGTTAGAGACCGACAGAGAGACAGTAAAACTTTTGTATTTATAACATTAGTATGGATATGCATTATGTTACGATTAGTGTTCTAAATAAAATTACAGTTGTCCTTTATCACTTGGTCGACTGCTCCTCAGCCACTCACTGCTTAATGTTAGTTAAAAAACGGAACTATTTTATTGAAATAAATCACACCGAAGGCTAAGACTTGGGATCCCCCTGGCTGGGAGCTTCTGCTCTAACTGCATAACATCTCCTTGGTTGGAAACCCCTGATGTTACTGTATAACATATTCCTGGTTGGGACCCACTGATTTTATTGCATAAGTCATAACATCTTCCTGGTTTCGAGTCCCTGATGTTACTGTATAACATCTCCCTGGCTGGAATCCCTGATCTTACAGCACGTACGTACCTGGAGCAGCAGACTGCTGCAACTGCTGGTCGGCGAGCTGCCGCTTGAGCACGTCGGGTGCGGGCTCGTCCTCCTCGTCGGAGTCCGTTAGACCGTACTTGCTGAAGTGTTCCACCTGGGACAACAAGTTTAACAATATCACCTACGTTCTGTGTTGATATTCCTTGGACGTGTTGTAGCGATCAGTTGAATTGGCCTGAACAGCTCATGAATTTCATACCAAATAATAAAATTACGTTAAAAACAATCCAGAACCACTAAAAAAATTCATACTAACGATCAAGAGCTATCATCATTAATCCATCAATATTAAACGCCAGAACTTTAAGTTTTTTTAACGATGGATTAATTTTAACGACGGACAGCAGCTCTAGTGGAAGGGTAGATGACGCGCTGTGCTTTCAACATCTCTTAGAGCCAGTCCACACGGCGCGTTGTGTCGACGCAGCGCTGCCGTTTGACGCATAGCCGGCCACACGGGCGCTGCGTCATCGCAGCGTTATTAGTTATTACGAAGCAGTCTTAACATCAACACCCCCTCCCGCTTCGTCTCGGAGGTTGCTGTCCGTCATGTGTGCGACGACGCAACGCGCCGTGTGAACACCTTGGATATTTGTATGTAAAACAACGTAACGGCAGCGTATGGACTGGCTCTTATTGTGTTTTCTCACGTCGTCGCAATGCAAATGTCACTAGAATGCAACTCTGCGAGGCTGTGCTCTTATTTTTACATCTAATTAGCTTAATAGATAGTTTGAACTCACCCTGAACACCCAGCTGCCAGTCTGCGGTCTGTACTCTATGAACTTGGTGTCGTACTTGTCGCACACGCGCCGCAGTTTACCCTCGTAGTCCATTTTCAACAGCCTGTTTAAAAATCAACCATATTGCTACATAATCTATTGTGTTATCTCTTACGGAAATCAAATGAAGTTAAATAAACCAAAGTCATTTACGTTACAACTCGATTTGCGGTAAATAAGTTTAGCTGCTGCGTCTTGTCGCATGCCACCATTGTTAGTTTAATCTGGATCCCATATTTAGACATACTCGTACAAGCACGTAAACACGCAAAGATGCACGCACGTACGCACACACGCACGCAGTTACTTCACCTGTCAGGATCTGTGATGGGTCGTCGTAGAGTCTTGTCGCGCGGCCAAACACGGTCGAGTGTGACCACCGCACGTCGATTCAGCCCGGAACCCACTGGAGGCTTGTCTGAGTCTTCAGGGTACACTATCACCTCCTTGTTTAGGAAATGCACTGTAAAAATATCATACAAATTAATATGGGGTTGCAGATTTTCATTGAGTCTTTTATACTACACACGTTTATTTTACACAACATAAACTTCCTTTACTTTTTTATTTACTTGTAAGAAAGATTGAAAATTTAGTCTAAGATGTGTCATACATATTTTGTTAAGACGCTAAAACTTTCACTAAGCCTTAATGCCCTTTATATCTATCTCGCATTTATTGTGAGTGTTTTTCGTCTATGGTTGCATAATCTGACAAACAAAAATCTCCACCAATTTATAGTTTTTGAATAAAAATGCATGTTCTATAGTCTCAAGCTCAAGCAGTATTATATTATCACAATAATTAATATTATTATACACTATTGTCTATAGTATACTAACCCAACGCGTCTAGATCCATGTTAGCGACGTCGATCTCGCAGTCGTAGAACACGTTGCCGTAGTTGCGGCGGCCGACGGTCAGGTGCGGCACCACGCACGTCCCGTCCGCACGCATGTACGCTGGAACAATAATTAAATATACTATTCTGCAGTTTTACACCCACACATGGCTGACACTCGTTTAACAGCTGTTTCTTTTCCAAATGAAATAAAAAGACTCGCTCTTAGGTTCCGGTTAAAAAAATACAGGTGTAGTATACACGCACATAGACGTGTGGAATACACGCACTTAGGTGTTTATCATTAAAGTGGTTAGTTTTTGAAGAGCTGTTCCGGAAAATATTGAATTTTATATACATATTTTCCATATTTTTATAACATTATACACACATTTAATAAATAATTAGAAAATTAAAAACGTTTTGTATTATGAGTCGACTTACTATCAGTAGTAAGTCGACTCATAATACAAAACGTTTTTAATTACTTACAGAGCTTGTGAAACGATTAACAGTTTTTTTTAAACTATAGTTAATATGTAGGTAACTCTTGGTAAAAAATCAGTCCACCATTTGGCATACTCAGTAGGAAGTCGACGCACAAGATAAAATGTTTTAAAAAAGAAACCGGGCAATATTGAGATACTTACTGATCATCTCATCTAGCGATGGTATGGTGTAGTAGCCGGGGCGCGTGAGCTTCACGCCGGCGGGGTGCGGCGGCGCGTCGCGGCACGGCACGTGCTCATCCTCAGATACTATCAACAAAGATAATGTATTTTATAGACTCGCGTAACATACACAGAGAATACAGGATCAGTCAGGGTGTGACAAAACTAAGTGATAATACTTGAGGTGTGTATGGGTCTCGAGTTCACTGTGAAAGTAGCAGCGCTGAAAAAAACTTTTTTTTTTCACTTTTTGTATGAATATAATTAATGACGCTGGGGCGCTTGCCCATACAAATCACAAAAAAAACTCTTTCAGCGCTGCTACTTTAGTGAACTCTATATAAGTGACACATACACACCCTAAATTATTATGACTTAGTTTTATTACACATTGCATTGTATAGTCTGTTAGATCCACGCAGTGTACACAGTCGAGGAGTAGACGACCTTGTCTATCAAACGACTTTTCTTCCCCCTTACTAATAAACGCTGTATAAGCTTTGAATAGTTATACAGTGTTTTGTCTTCTTTAATCCAATTAAAAATGTCACTTGTGTGACAGGAACAAAACACTGTATGACTATTCAAAGCTTATACAACGTTTATTATAGTTTGTGCGTTTTAAGATGATATGGGTGACACATTATAATTGACAATAGTAGGGAAGTTACCTAAGAAAATGAATCGATAATTTAAAATATCGAATCACTTCGTAAAGGAATTGGAAATTATCGATTTCGTACTGACTTTTCAGAATAGCGCCGGCGATTTAAAATGGCCGCCCTTTTTATCGCTTTGATTTCGATTCAACAGTGTCAATCTCTATTGGCATAAGTTCCATTTCATGCATCTGACATTTTTCAAATATTTTCGTAACAATAATTTTCACAGTTAAAATTTATAATTTTATATTAATAAGTTAGCATTTAGCAACTTTTCATTTTATTCATTTACAATTATAGGAAACATTTGTTTTTGTAGATGGAATATAATTTATTACATTTTGATTTTGTTTGTTTTCTTGTAAAAAAAACCCGTAGCAAGGAATATGAGAAGTGTCACCCATATCATCTTAAAACGCACAAACTATAGTAAGGGGGTTTGTGAATAAATCTGTGAGACTGTAAAATAAAATAAGTATGTAGATAAGAAATAGGATCCGAAGCTACAGGGTTCTTGATGAAAAAGATGGGCATGGATGGGACAAGCTACAAGGACATAAGCTACTTTTTACCATCGCGGTAAAATGCAAAGTTCCAGCTTCCAACGAACAAGCATTTTTTCCAGAGTACTACTACTACTAGTACGATACTAGATGTAGTGTATAAATGATAAATAAAGATGGACACGCCTACTAGGTAGTGGGGATAGTTGGGAGTGGTCGCCCGACTTCAGAATGACTTCACTTCTTCATCAGCCGCCGCCAGAGTATTAGTGTTTACTAAACACTGTTTAGTTATACAGTATCTTTAATTTACTCGCCCAGCCATTGTATGTAGTACATACTATACACTAGATACTAGGCCCTTATAAAAGATCAAGCCATAGACATAGACAAGAACCGTAAACTCCTTTGATCTGGTGTCGGATCTTCTCGCAGACGGAGCGGCAGCGGTGTGGCCCGTGCCGGTGCCGGCAGAACTGCAGACCTTGGGATGGGAGCAAGGGATGAGAACTGGAATACTTGGGAGCATGGATGTTGGTCGGTGTTATTGTATTTACAGGAAATTTCAAGTCGAGGAAAAGGTCATCAGCGGATAAGATTGCGATGGTCGGTTCTTTAAGCAAATTAATTTGCATGTTTCGTTGCAAAGATTCGTTATCTCTTTCACACAGCAAATTAACAGATTATGTTTTCTTCTTAAACCTTTCACACGCAAGCGAATTTATCATTGCTATCGTCTTTATAGTCTGTCAAAAAAGTGAAGAAATTAAAAAGTGGCAGCATCGTAGTGTCATCCCTTTTTTCTTAGATTGATTTGAAAGGGACACTACGATGTTGCCACTTTTTAATTTCTTTACTTTTTTGACGGCCTATACATGAGTACGTAATAGAAGTACATGTATGAATTTTCGTGCGCGAGTGAATAGACAAACCTCTATAGGAATAACGTTAACAATATTTCTGTGCATGCAACAGGAGAATGAGAATATATTCGCGTAGAAAAGAAACAACTAGCCAAAGATATTCGTATCTTTGATCTTTATCTAATTTTTAGGGTTCCGTATCCAAAGGGTAAAATGTGACCCTGTTACTTAGACTTCGATGTCTGTCCGTCTGTCTGTCTGGCGCCAGGCTGTATCTCAAGAACCGCTATAGCTAACACTTCTGAAATTTACAAAAAACACAATTTTTTGCCTACTTTCGCTTTATAACGGTACGGAACACTTCGTGCGCGAGTCCGACTCGCACTTGGCCGATTTTTTTCATACTTCGAATGCATACCTGACAGACTATCATTGTTCTCTTTATCTACGGATGAGCGGTCCGCGCGGACGCCGAGCTCGCGTACGGAGTTCTCCGCCAACTCCGGGTTGGACGACAGTGGTTTCCGAAGCGGTTTCGTTGTTAACCTGAAAATTGTCAAGAGTTGCAACTTAAAACTGCATGAGAAAGAGAATTGTAAGCCTATGTTACTCGCGCTATTGTAAGTTTTTACGCATTTATTTACACTTTATTAATAATTATAATCAGAACATTCATTGCTTTCAAGTGAATTTTAAATCCTTTTAACTTTACTTTAATCGGTAATGAATAACAAAACGCATTCGTAATTTAATTTTAATTTTTTTGCATAAGAAAAGGAAGGGGTGAAATATTTTTTGTGCATGGTAATGTTTTTAATACTCACCAACTGGCTCTCCTTTCCGATGTCTGCTCGCACTCTCCCCGCATTTCTCTTTCTGCATAAATAAACACGTATTGAAAAAGTATCTCATTAATAGATATAGCAAGCATTTAAGCCATTTATTACCGGATACCAGTAAAAACAATATTTTAATTAGCTTACCTAAACTTGGATATAATCTAGGTGTGTCATTGTCTAAAGATTTCTCCTTGTCGTTCCATGGCAATTTACCCGAGCCCAGCCTGTAAGTCAAAATTATATGAATATTTACAGGTCCAATTTTAAAAGATATTGTGTAATGCACGTATTCAAATGCACTTACCAACTTCCATTTTTATCTCCATTGGTCTCTACATCTGTAACAAAAAAAATGTTTAGATTTGACAAAGTTATATATACGAAAGGGAACAATGCTTAATAATTATTATCCGATCGCGAGGGCGATTCGATACATGAGAATTGGGCCACAATCTCAGGCTATCTCACACGTACGTGTGACACTATACCTACTACTTCAATCGACAAAGCGACATTCTAAGTACAATACATAGATATATTGAGAATCTGACCTTTCGTTAAAGAGTAACTTACTATGATTATTGTTCTCCTCTAAACTCTTTCTCTCTGTAGATGTGACAAACTCCTCTATACGGCGTACAGCAGGCTGCTCGCGCGGTACCGGTGCGTTATCTGTATTCGGTCGACTTGGCTCTTCCAACGATCTGAAATAAAATTATATATTAATTTAGAAAGTTGCATAAACATTATTGTATATTTACGTTACAACTTTGGCGCTTAGGATTTTATGTTTGTATTACGTGAAGTTTTGTAAATAAGAATACTAATCCATAAAATTTGTAACTATAAAACAGGACCAGATATCGGGATTAATTCAGTTTTAATAGCGACGATATAGCCAGTTGCGAGGAAGTAAAATTTCTTACATTCATTCCTATTGCTTCTTTTACTCGCACACATATTGCTATCGCGCTTCGATCCGACCCTATACAATGTTTTTATACTTTATATTTAATGTAATTTTTTGTGGAATAGTCGCTTCAAAAACAAGGACAAAACATTATACACCTTATCCATAGTGTTACAAAATTACTAAGGTAAATCTTCAATAAACCTGTTATCAGTCTGGTCGACGGAGTCATTAACATCATCGTTGCTGTTCTTCGGCCGCAGCACCAACCGCTTGCGGCTCGGCTTGAGGCTCAACTTGTCCTCTAGACTCGCGTCCGACTCCTCTAGACCGTCGAATAGGGATTTCTGTAAAAATATAAGGGTTTGTACTAACTGTGATATCGTGCGAAAGGGATAGCAAGATGGGGTTAGAGATTATTATTACGAGAATTAGAGGAGTGAGTGTAATATACAAAATTAAATCGATGAAGATGGGCGGCTAATGCAAATCTTGTGGTAAGTATATTGTAGCATACTCGACACGTATAATTACGGTTACGTGCAGAATTTTACGGTCGGATCCAATAATAGTATTGGATCCGACCGTAAAATTCTGCATGAATCGTTTTTTTCGGTCAAATATATTTTAAAATAATCTTTAGAATGTATAGAATGGATCAATGTTGGGTTGCCTTGTCAAAAGTAGCCGCTACTACCTCTAATTAAGTTTAATGTTCATGAGATAAATGCATAATTTGTATGAATATTTTTTTCAGTAAATTTTACATAATTTGAAAGAAAATGACGAGACAAAATAAGGTATAAATGGTTGCCAGCTCTAAGTCGGCCGCAACCTAGGGTTGCCAGCCCGTAAACAGACGTAGTTCTTCATCAAAATTGAAGCATTGATTTTTTTATAATTTTGATACAAAATTAAAGTTTTATGCATTTTGTGCATGAATATCCATGGTTGCCAGTTGCACGATAGCCGCAAACTGGGGTTGCCATCAATTTTGTTTAAGACAAATGTTCAGGCCTACAATTATTATGCCTGGCAGAATTTGAGGACATCGAGAAGACGCAAGATTGCAATTTTTATTTAACAGGCGTTTTTATTTTTATGCGTGTCCTGTCATTCCTCAATGTCATTCCTTCATAGTTCTTATTTTGCTATTGAATACACGCAAGTTTGTATTACGGGCTTTCATTTTGCTCAATTAGAGGTACTTGGGGCTACTTTTAACAAGGCAACCCAACATTAATCCATTCTATACGTTCTAAAGATTATTTTAAAATATATTTGATCGAGGAAACGATTCATGCAGGATTTTACGGTCGGATCTTTGGATATAAGTTTTGACAAATTGTAAGAAATGTTTTGCGAGAAGAGTGCGGGTAAATGATAAATATGTCATACTCTAGCTTCTCGGTCTTCGGTTTCTCGCGTCTTGCGCGCTGTTTTTGTTAATACAAAAGCGCTAATGCACTGAGCCACATACTTTGATTTTTTCAGGAAAGTTGCCATGCATTAGGCAGATGGCGGACCTATGTAATTTGTCATATGACAAACCCAGCGGATAGATCACGATTAACATTGAATTAACATAACCCGACCCAATGACGTATGTATGGCATCTACTTATAAATCAATTTCTACAATCAGAGCGAGCGAAGCGAGCCCTAGGATATCCCACAACCTTTACATATGTGTAGTACACTTTACGGAAAAACTATCACGCCTAATGATTTGTGCTTTGGCATGGTAATTTTTATTTATATGTTGATGTGTTATCAGTTATCACCAGTCAAAGTCAAGGTATGACGACGCGAGCCCTCACAAAGCTCCGCTTTTAGCTAGTAATAAGTACGGTCTAAGAACTTACCCTGTCAGTGAGTGCGGCGCGTGGCGTGACGTGCACGCGCGGGGAGGCGGGCGACAGGCGGTAGGCGGAGCTGTCCAACACCGCGCGCACCGCCGCCGGGTTCGTCGGCTTTAGGGCTTCGTCTGCGTTCGCCGCTACAAAAAGTGGTAAAATAAGTAAATGTAATTATAAAATGAAAAAAGGTAATCCACTGACCAAGCATGAGCTTCGTTGAATGTTAACGAAACAACTCACTCATTGCTACTAGATGCGCGAGTGAAAGAGAGATATATATTTCAGTTGCGCATCTAAAGATTGTTATCACGCACTCTTACACGTACTTGTTCAAACGAGATAGCAAGCTACTGCGTTCCTAACGCGTGCCCAAATGTCAGTCAGCGATGGGTGAACGTGTAAGAACGTCTACGTGCTCTACGGCCGACAACAAAATATTTTCTTTCGATTTTATTATTCTTAGATAATTCAAATGTCCGTGTTCAAAATCATATAATACTTACAGCTATCCGGCAGCAGGTCCTTGAATAGCGGCGAGTCGCCGTACGGGCGCGCCGCCAGCGTGAGGATCTGTTCGTGCACGTTGCCGCCCGCTGACGCACCCACACCGCCCCTACACATATTATATTAAAATTAAAAATGCGAAAGTGTGTCTGCAGGTTTGTATATTACCTCTCAACGCTTAAACTATTAAATCGATAAAGTCTCGTAACAAAGATGAGTGACGGGAAAGGACGTGATAATTTCTACGGTTTTTTATTAATAAAAGCAGGCCTTAGATAATATTTGGCTATGATGGATAATCGCAGCATGCGCCAACATTGTCACCACGATTGGGCTGCTGCTGTCAACACTAAAACGCGATGGTCATGGACACTCATGACATAAGTTTAGAGGCCATAATAGTTGCTATAATATATTTTTAAATATGTGTGTAAAAAATAACAATTTTACCAAACCAAGAGAGAATATAGATCTTAAGCTAAGACAATTTATCATTAACATAAGCAATGTAAAACTTACCCTAACATGCTTGTGTTTGTGTTATTCATTCCAAGACCGAACGTGTTTCCTCCGAGTGTCGATGTGTTACCGAACATACCTCCCCCTCCCAACCCACTGTCCAAACCTGCAAAATAACATCTTTTGTTCGTAAATACCCTTTAGTTTGTCAGAAAACACTTAAAGAGCTTCTTAATCTGTATTGTAGTTTTGAGATTACGAATGTTTCTTTAATTTTTTAAATAACTTCGCCGTTTTTTATATAAAAAAATTAAATCCTTATTTTGTTGTCACTGGCTCACTTCTATATTGGTCCCATTAAGAAAAATTAGTGAATGAGTTAGGGATCCATGAGAATATCAACTAGAAAAATAACTGAATCTGAGAAAAGAATATATACTTCAAAGGCAAAATATTTATATTAAGATTAATTTTAATCCCTTGGTATGAACAATTTTATTAAAGAGATAAAAAATGTATACGGCGAAAAGCCTAAGTACACGAAAGAAATCTGTATTAAATAAAAAATATACTGAATCCACAATTAACACAGTTAATAGCTATTGATTGTGCACGTTCTATCTGCTGTCTTTTAAATTGTATCTCTTCGTAGGGCTGCTGTAAGAGATTTCTTTTAGAAATAAGCAGTTCCTTTGTGTCGTATTTCTGTGTTAATTATATCTTTATATGTGTATAAATAAATAAATAAATTAACTTTAACCATTGCCCAAAGCAGCTGGCAAAGGTAGCCTTATTATTTGGTAATACGTACCAGTTTTGAATGTGTTCTGCGCGGGTTGCTGGAACATCGAGGTGCCGGTGCCGAGGTTACCGAACGCGGGCGCCGCGGGCTTCGCCTGGAACGAGTTGTTCAGCCCCATGCCTAGACCTGTGCCTGTGAATAAATATTGCAGCATTATATACGATATTTTCGTAAAGAACCAAACACATAACCAGTAAGGATCAAACATTGTTTTTTTTATGATTACCAGGCTGTATCTCATGAAATATATAAATAGCTGTTGTTCTTCAATATTATAATATAACTATTCAAGAATCAATCAAGTTGTAGCGGTAATAAACACATAAATTGTTACGGACTTACGACATATAGTTCCATCTAGCGTCAAACCGGAGAAACTTATCGAGGGAACACAGACAACATAAATCCCCTACTCGATACTAAATGGTGTTAGGTGTATGAAATCCATGTTTACGCGAATCAGAAACTAATTCTCTGGAATATTCTGGCACTCGCCACAGCCCATATAAATAGCCGCAGTCAGGCGAGCCAGTGAATCAGTTCAGTTCGAACGACCGTCAAGGCGACTTCGAAGTGAAAACAAGTGATCAATAGTGAGTGAACCAGTAAAACCTACGACCTAGGACAGTGATAGTGCTTAGTGTTTTGGACCTAGTGTTTTGTGTTAGTCATTAGACCTATTGCTAGTGAATAAAGTCTTCAAGAGAGTCAGCAGGTCCAAATTCCTCAAACCCTAGCAGGCTAGCACATAACAATATTATATTAAGTCTCCCTCATAACAGTTGGGGACTTTTTTAGCCGTTTTGTGCTGTAGCTCTCGCTCAAGTCCATATGAGTTCTGCCATTATAGTCTTATAAGTTCTAGAATCGTACTCACCGAGTGTGGGCTGCGTGTTGCCAAAACCAAATGTTGGTTGTGTGGTGGCGGGCTTGCCGAACGTGTTGTTGCCGAACAGCCCACCGCTAGTCGACGTGTTCGTGCCGAACGCGCCCGCCGTCGTTCCGAACGCTACAAGTAACATAGTTATTACATAAAGATGAGTGTTGACATGAAATCTTCCAGTTTTGTTTTGTTAATTAATCCAAACTTTTGAAGGAATATTTTACCTAGACCAAATTAGCCATTTTATCAATATCGCCAAAAAGGAACGAACGCATAATATCTGCCATATCAACTTTAAAAAAAGATATTTTAAAAGTTTTATGTCAAAAATTAGTGTCTATTATACTGCTCGAAGTTAAAAATCTTTGTACTCACCCGGGGCAGCGGCGCCGAATGTGGGGGCGGCGGTGGACTTCATGCCGAACAGGCCTCCGCCCTGAAAGCTGCCGAAGCCCGAGGTCGCCGGCGCGCCGAAGCCCGTCGTCGCCGGCTTGGCGCCGAACAGTCCGCCAGACTGAAAAATAAAATATTAAAAAACTATGCAAGAGACGTTGCACGGAAAATTAAAATCGGCCAAGTGCGAGACTCGCGCACGAAGGGATACCATGAATAATTTTTAATCCCATCTTCTACAGTGTGTAACAAAACTAAGTGCAAATACTTTAAGACCCAATTTCACCAACCTCTGTTTGTTAAATCCTAACAAGGCATTACTTAACGGACCTTAGAAAATTAAACAGACTGTTAGAATACTTATGTCCCACAGTAAAAATTTAAGTGAACAACGAGTGAATAACATTCAATTCGTTCGTTCTTGTTATAAGGCGACGAAATTGCAATGTACAAGTTTAATACATGTTGGCTGCAAATTGCAATGTGTCATTTTCACCTTATTCGTGTAATACGTCATCTGGTAGATAATGCGACCAAATTAAAATATCACTGATCGCATACATTTGTTACACTACAATAGTTCTTTTTAATTTACCAGGTTAATAATTATGATCTGTCAAAGCTGAAAACATGAATCATGATACAAACTTTTATTTACTTACTAGCTGTCCCGGTGAACTTCGTGTCACTTTAAAACCTTCCCTGGACTTCTACGAATATTTAAAGACTAAAATCAGCCCAATCCGTTCAGCCGTTTTCGAGTTTTAGCGCGACTAACACATTTGGAAATCCATTTTTATATATAAGATTTCGGTTTGGTAATTTTGATACAAGTCAGTGTATTTGCAATGTCAAGGAAAATCCGAGGGCTGAATTATTGACAAAATGAAAATAAATAATTATGCATAAAATGAAAAATAATAAATAGTATGTAAGGATGTTATTTTATTGATATTGGATATTGTCTTTGACAGCTGTTGTTGTTTTGATTATTATAACGGCCTGTTAAATATTTAACGGACCTCCCCAGCAGGAATTAAAATTTAACACCGTGTTAGGCGATTTGACATGACATTAGCGTATGGTGGAACGCTCGATAGCTCTAACAGGCCGTTAACTAATTTAACAAGCCATTATTTATTTAACATAGCTTGATGAAACTGTGTCTTATACTCATACACACCTAGAGTTCCCTGCCTGCCTAGCATACGCCAACGAGATATCTCACTCTACATGTTTTCTCGTCGTTTGATGGTTTGTCTCTTCATCTCTATTGACCCTAGCATGACAAACATTTGTTCTCGCTTAGATCTATCATCGAAATAACACATTTTTATGCTAAATACTCACATACGGTTTTGCTCGATAGTTTTACTCCGAATCGGAGGAAATGACATATTTGACATATTTAATTCCATCGAGCCAGCTCGATGCAAGCCTGTGAGCTGTTAGCACAATAGAGATAACGACCAGTAGTTCGACTGCAAAGAAACGGACAGGTTTCAATATCTGTCAAATTCGTCGGGTTTCACAAGGATTATGAACGGAATGTGCCTCGCGCTGGCTGATATAATTTATTTTAAAATATTTAAAATAAAGATTTCAAAATTGGATTCTGTCAATTTTAATCGCATGTGCCAAAACACAAACAACAATACGACCAAAGAGGAACACGTCCAGCGAATATTTCATAGTTTTAAATTCGTAGGTAACAAGTTAACAACCCGATTTTCGCCATAATACGTCAAATTTAAAAATTTCAACATCAGTTCTAAGTCGGCGTACTCTATAATTCTCTCTACTCTGCTGTTAGTTTTACGGTCCACAACCGTGTGGACCGCAAAACTGTCGATAGTTTTACTCCAAATCGAGCAATAACCACCGGGTTATTGCTCGATTTTGAGTAAAACTATCGAGCAAAACCGTATGTGAGTACTTAGCAATATAGAGTTTTGTCGAGATTTTGACATTATGAGACGAGTAGTTTTTAATTAAGTATCTCGAGAGTGAGATATCTCGTTGGCGTATGCTAGGCAGGCTGTATCAAAATTGAAAGTTTACTATTGAACGAGTAACTATTTTTTAACTTTTGTATGGAAAATTACTGACACTCGGGCGCTTGCCCATATAAAACACAAAAAAATAGCTTTTTATCGCTGCTACTTTCACAGTCTTAGTTTTGTTACACGTTGTATAAGTTAGTTTTTGATTGTACGAGTACTTATATTAGATATTTAATGCGTCAATGTAAACTTCCATGCCTCTTCTCACTTTTTTGACTGTAGCAATAAAATAGTACCTGCTGCTGCTGTGTGTTGGCGCCGAAGCCGAAGGTGTTGGTGGTGCCGAACGCCGGCGCCTGCGTCGTCGCCGTGTTCGCGAACAGCCCCGTACCTGTTCGCAAACATACAATAACTGACCAAATAGTAATAGCACAGACACTTGAAAAAATATATTGAATAAAAAAAATTAACTAGGGAGATCGAATACGATTGAATATCAGTCGAATTCAACTTATGAACAAAGCAACGTACAACTTAGGGCGTTCGCTGCGTTGAGCGTGTGCCCGTCGCTGGCGCCCGCACCGTGCGCTCGCCATAGTAATCGTGTCAGCCGTCGCACGTTGAGAGGGTCAGCCTTCGCACGATTACTATGGCGAGCGCACGCCCTTAGAGTAATGTCACACTACTTTGGTGCGTTGCGTCAACACAATACAAGTCGGTTACGGCGCAACGCTTCACTTCTCCCACTTCATCTCCTGTTTATTGTTTCTGTTAGAAAGTCCTGCGTCTTGTGTAACGTACCGCAACGCACTAGTGTTTTTTTTTTTTAAAGAAGGCAGGTCGCTGTAGCCCTGACGTCACTGCGACCCATGAGGATCTATTGTGACTCCTTCGCACTAGAGTATCATCCCCAACCCAATACTGCTCATAAATTGAACAATATGGTTGGGGTTGGTGCCATGAATTTCCTCTGTGGACGAGTATTCGTGGCGACCAAGGTGCCTGTTCCTGCTCTGTAGTAGAGCAGGGCAGTCGAGGAGAAGGTGAATAGGTGTTTCATCCTCCTCCTCACAGAATCTGCAAGTCGTTATGCTACAAATACCCATTCTGTGTAGATGTTTGTTGAGCTTGCAGTGCCCAGTTAGGCTTCTGGTAAGGATTCTTAATTAGTACCCAAGGTGAGCACTAATTCTGATTGTTTCTTGTTGAAGTCAGGAGTTAGTGCCTTGGAGTGTTCAAGGCCTAAAGTAGTGTGGTCTCGCTCTTAAGATTCTAAATTCCATCGCAATGCTATGAGTGAAGTCGGTATGTAGTGCGGTTTATTGACCTTGAAAAGGTAGCAGCACTTACCAGTAGGAGCCGCGGCACCGAATGCGGGCTTGTTGCCGAACAGACCGCCCGTTGTGTTGGTGTTGGTCTGAGCCGCGCCGCCGAACGAAAATGTGTCTGAAAACAGTACATACATCAGAAACCTGTACTAAAATTAGAATAATTATAAGCTATACTTAGTAATTCTTTAAAAAAATCCGATACGTCTGGAGCGGTCCAACATAGAAATGCAGCTAGATTCAATTATTTATAGCATGTGGTAACAAATATCAGTTTCGTACTACAAAACGGAATACCAAAAAAACCTGCAAAGAGTTGAAAGCGGAAACTGAGCGTTTCTACAAGGTCAATGATTTCATAAACGATGGCACATCTTGGGAGTAGGAATGCTCCTTGCAAGGCTACTTCTACATTATTATATTATGACTTACAATTATGTATGGATGTTGACATTGTATAATCTTAAGTTACAATTGTAAATTTTATTTTAAAAAAGTATAATTTTTTTCTCACTTTTTTGGTAAAAAGTGGGACCCCGTGCGAGTTTCTTACGCCGGTTCTTCTCGTCGGGATAGTTCCCGAACCGGTGGTAGGCACCATTAGCATCAACGTTCTGAAAGTATTTGTTACAAATCTATTCGGAAATAAAACATTTTTTATTTATTATTTATTATCAACAAATAATATTGTGAGCTAGGAATACTCACTTGTCTGGCCGAAGCCGCTCGTGTTACCCATACTGCCGCCGCCGAACAGACTCGGAGCGCTGGTGGTGGCCGGCTGCCCAAAAGCCGCTGCAAAATTTATTTATTATAACTTAAGAGAATTTCATTTAGTATAAGGATACACGCACATTACAACTAGGAGCGGGCCGCATTTTACATAGTTTTAAGACCTATCGACATGTATGCGTCCCACGCCGCTGCGCTCCGTCGTAAACGCGTGAGGCTACGGCCTGAGCGAGCATAAGGGCCTGTACATACGGCGCGTTGTATCAGCGTTGCGTCGTTAAATTTGTACTGAATTGATAGATTTCAATTGCGTGAGACGTCTTGCAAATCTGCCAAATCCATACAAAGGGGTATGAAGATTTTGGCCGACCTACTGTCCGCTATAGTGTTTTTTCGCGTTCATGAATATTTTTTTTTCAAAAATGGATAGCTAACATCAATACAAACAAAAAATAATCTTGGACAAAACCGCGTAAAGTGTCACATTTCGAAGATTTGAGCTGCCAAAGTTGCGAAACTTGGGCAGCATATCTTCGTGAACGCGGAAAAAACACAATGGCGGACAGTAGGTCGGCCAGGCTCCATATAATAATCTTCATACCCCTTTAGAAATTCATCTACGACGCAACGCGCCGCGTTGACTGGCCGTAATACCACGCTCGGACGGAAGATCTTCCTTTGCGGCCACCACGCAATATTCCCACATTGGTGACCGCGACGTGTACTTCGTAATAACTCACGTGTAGCACCGAACAGCGGTTTAGCCTCCTGCTGCTGCTGGAAGCCGCCGAACATGCCGCCCGCCGCCGCGCCCTTGCGCCCCGCGGTGTAGTCCTCCAACCGCAGCTCCTCCAGTGATTTGCCTTCGTATTCCTGAAGAAAATTTAATTCTTAAATATTACAATAATCTTAAAAACAAAATTAAGGGCCCATCCACACGACGTTTTTTTACGACGTCCACACACAAGGCAAGGGGTCGGCGGTCCGCCATTTGGTGACCCCTGCTCTATGTCATAACTTTTTTACAGCTGCTGTTGACTGCGGGGACGTTACTGGAGCACAAAAGTAATCACATACCTTCATACAAGTGATGCAGTGGTGTTTAATGTTGACGTTCTGCGAGGTGCCGGCCTTCATCACGACGTCGGTGCCCACCACCGGCGAGTACTTGACGTGCGCCGTACCCGCAGCGGTCTGCTGCCCGAAAGCACCTAGACAACAATGTGTATTATGTTTAAAAAAAAAATTAACGGGCTTTGGCCCACCACACATTTCCACCGCTGGATACAGCGCTGTCGATCCTGGCGACACAGGGGATATCCTGTGTCGCCAGGATCGACAGCGGTATCCAACCACGAAAACCCTTTGATATGATCTCAGGGAGCACGAGGGACATGCTAAATCTGTCTTGGGACTTATAGTAGTAAGCTACCTACTTAATGAGACGCATGTGTATACAGACTCTACAATAATAACAACTAGTCAATATTGACAGCTGTAGTATCCCCCTATTTAATGTTAGGATGTACTTAATAAACATTATTTGCGAGTACAACACTGTTTTATTAAACTCCCTCAAGCCTATACATTGCACGACAAAATCTTTACCCATTTTAGTAATCTCCAATCAAAATATCACTTACCAGTACTCCCGGAGAACAGTCCCCCACCAATGGAGGTGTTCTGCTGGCCGAACATGCCGGTGCTGGTGGAGGGCTGGGAGCCGAACAGCCCGCCTGTCGTGCCCGTTGTAGCCGTACTGCCGAAGCCGAAACCTGGAGTAACAATTTGACATTTCTTAAACTATGTAGTGTGTAATATTAATGGACTATAAGAAAAGTTGGCTGGTATAAAACCTGCCTTGTTTTTATAATAAGCCAGCTATTTCTAATAATTTAAATATGAATAAAAATAATAAAACCGATTCTTTATTTGCAAAAATATTTTAGATACAACTAGGGAAGGCTTCGCAAGGGTATAAAATATATAGCCATGTCACTCACTAAAAAAATTATTCATATCACGCGGCGGCAAAAAACGCTGCCGCTGCGGCGCCGTGTGTAAACACACTCATATCTTCGAAAATATTCATTTAAATCATAATATGATGTAAAGGGCCATATAGATCTATATTAAATCAATAATGTATTTAAACTTTAAAGTATTTAATTGAATAAGGATTAATGCTGTATCGATTGATAAATTCGCTTCGAAAATTAATCATTATTTGTAGTTAAAAGTAAATGACAAAATATGTTATTGTGAGATATCCTTATGGATATCCTACATTACAGAGATAGACATATTCCATCGCGAAGTTTTCTGTAGATCTTTTCTTCGTGTACAATACTTAATACGTTATTTTGATGAATCTCGCAGGGTTCAGCCTACATTTGAAATGTAAGCGGAAATAAATGTATGTAATTATCACATTAGAAACCCCAACAATACAGTATTTCTCCACTATTTAATTAATGTTATTATACTTATAAACCTTCCTCTTTAATCACTCTATCTATTAAAGAAAACCGCATCAAAATCCATTGCGTAGTTTTAAAGATTAATAAAGAAAACAAAGGGACATAGGGGAAAAAAGCGACTTTGTTTTATACTTTTTGACGACGACTTTGTTTTATATTTTTTGGTTTGACGACCTCTGTGGCTCAGTGGTGAGCGCGGCGGTAGCTCAAGCCGGGGGTCGCGGGTTCGAATCCCGCCGACGGAACAAAAAGTTTTCAATGCTCCCGGGTCTGGATGTGTAATAAATATGTGTATGATATAATAAAAATCTTAAATATATGTATAGTATAATAGTATTAAATATAATTCCGTTGTCTTGTACCTGTAATACAAGTCCTTCAGGTACTTATCACGGGGCCAGACTGACGTGGTGTAAAGCGTCCATAGATATTATACTATGTAGTGATGAGATGAAACAATATAAAATTACCATCCTTTTAAAGAAAGCAAACGTCAAAACAAATAACATGTCATAGCTACCACCTGGTCGACGGTCATACTTGAACGTGGGCGGCGTGGGTCGCGCCCGGGCATACCCACTAAAACCCCAACGAGTGTTCCTACTTTCCGCTTTAGGCAGACGGTCATACTTGAACCTTGTGGCGGTACCCACAATTCGCCTAACATTCCTGCATCGCGCTATCGAAGTTTCGGAGAACGGCAAGATATATACAACGTCTGAAATGACGTCAGTGGGCTACGGCCTGACCGAGCATGCTATCTCGCTCGGTCAGGGAAGATCTTCCTTTTCGGCCGCCACTAACAACGTTAAAATCTTGTTGATAACAAGGCAGTCAATCTTTTGTTAGTTTAAAAAGCCTTGCCAAGTTTAAAAAACTTATTATTTATCTGTTAAACTTATTTTCTATCTATTAAGATAGTAGTAGTAGTAGTAGAAGTAATCCTTTTCCCCCCCCGAGGCTTTCAAAATTCATGATCTACGTACCATCAGCCCATTATTCTATTATTATATTAGGAACTCACCAGCAGGTTTAGCGCCGAAAGCCGAAGTGTTCTGATTGGCGCCGAACAGCCCTGTGGACTGGTTGTTGCCGAACAGCCCGCCGCCGGTGTTGGTGGAGCCGAAGCCGCCGAAGCCGCTAGTCGCGCCGAATGCCGGCGCCTGCGCGGGAGTTGCGGTGCTCCCGAACAAACCCCCGCTAGTGTTTGACGAACCGAATAGCCCTGAATAAATTTTCAACTTGTTAAATCTTCAGGGAAATGCGAGGCAAAATCTTAACGCAGGGCCACACCTTACCACATATATAATTAAGTAACATAGAATTTAGATTTTGAATCCCCTATGTCCACACTAAAGTTAATATACCTAGCGGAATAGAGAATCAAAGGCCTGAGCAAGAGAGATGTCACTATCAGTAATTAGTTATCTTTGGGGGCGCTGATTCCGCTTCAAATAGGCACAAAAACCAGCAGTCATTTCAAAGGGTATCCTAAGTCCAGCGTACTTGTATAATGGAGGCCAGTGCCTATGTCACACTTTTTTTAATACATTTAAGATGTCACATTTGTCATTTGTGTTACATACAACAATAAATCATTAATGTAGGCCAATGTGTAGCAGCATGTATGTATTAGGGTTGTTGAGGAAGTGATTATGAGGAAGAGGAGGAGGAAGAGGAATTTTCACGCGCAAATTTAGAGGATGCGGATGAGGAAGAGGATAATTTTTGAGGAAGAGGATGCGGATGAGGAAGCGGAAGAGGAAGCGGATGAGGAAGAGGATGATAGGAAATTATAAATACTAGCGGACCCAACCCAAAAGACTTTGTCCTGTCTGTACATAACTAGGTACATAGGTACATTACACAAAAATTAATTAAAAGGGCATTTTCCAGTGGACCAAACTATGAATCTAAATCATTCTCAAAACACACACACTAAAGAATCATCAAAATCCGTCCCACAATTAAGGAGGAGTTCAGTAACTAGTCTACTAGTCTAAGAAAATTAGTTTCAAAATCGACGATCAGACCGAATAATTCGTCTAGTTTTGAAAGTTGGTACAGTTGTTCCTAAAGGTGTCCAGATGAATATACTAAAAGTCCCCGAGGGTGGGACAAGAGCCGGCGGTGGGGAAGGGGGGGAAAGGTCTCTTTTTCAAGATGTTTGCTTGTGACTCGAAAATTATTTAAAATATCTCTTTAGTGACTTCTACCTTAATTATCTACATTACTATAAATTACGTCCAAACTGTACGATCAAACGATCATTACTTTAGGAAATACAGAGTATTAAAAGGGTACGCTCGCACTGTTTTTCCATACAAACGTATTCCCCAATTTACTCCCTGGACAGTGCGTTTAGACAAATGATTTTTATACAATAAGTACTATGATCTGTTAAAGCTACGTTAGATTTTTTCTAAATTTACTAATTAATAAAAAATAATGCCCCGTACCCCGCCAATCGACCGATCATAAAATAAATTTGAAAGATGTTTACGATAAAATAAAAACGTAGTGGTATACCTAGACTCATTCTTCCTGAAGATATTTAAAAAGAATAAATTTAGATAGGATCAACTTTGAAGGAGGAATACGTGACCTCGATTAACTGTACCTAGAGACAGATACAGTAAATCGGCGTAACGTAGTCCCCTGATTCCACCGCGCGCCGGCTCTTGTCCCACCCTCGGAGACTTTTAGTATATTCATCTGGACACCTTTAGGGACAACTGTACCAACTTTCAAAACTACACGAATTATTCGGTCTGAATTCCTTAATTTTCCCAGGCTAGACATACACAACAACGCACACAAAAAAAAGATGAGTGAATGATACAATTCTCTGGCTCTGGCGTGTGCGTTGCCATGATTGGATTCGCGACGCGCATGCGCAGTGAAATTCCTCATAAATTCCTCTTAAATTTTGAGGAAGCGATAGCGGAAGAGGATTTTTTAATTTTTATTTATGAGGATGCGGTAGCGGTTGAGGAACCCAAAATATTGCGGAACTTCCTCATTATGAGGAAGCGGAAGAGGAATCCTCAGCAACCCTAGTATGTATAAGTAAATTGCTATTATTTTAGCCAATTACAATCTTATGTACCATACAATAACTTGATTTGCTATCTGAAAATGAAGTGTAATGAAGTTTTTTTTTTAATATATTCTGAATAAAGCTTACCTCCCCCAGTAGTGGGCTGTGAGGTGGACGCAGCACCAAATGTGGGTGGTGCACCAAATGCACTAGTGCCAGTGGTTGGCTTGAACCCGCTAAACGATGAGGATGTACTGGCCCCAGCATTGAAGGACCCTGGGTAGAATATAAAATGCTTTAGCTATAGTAATCATAGAAGAAATATATATTTACAAATATTAAGATCATCCGAAATTTTTTAATAATAACCTATTCTCTTAGGTGTTACTGGATTCCATAAGCTATGTACTAAAACAGGTTTCCAGCATTACAGATTATTATTAACCTTGTCAATCTTCTCTGACTCTAATGAAATAAAAAGGAATTGTATTCCTTAAAATGACCCTGCATAATTTATTATTGTTCAGAGATGAAGGCTTCTATTGCAAAAAGTGGCAAAATACACAGATAAAGTGAGGCCAATCTTTATAGGTTCATGTCATAAAAATATGATTTGTTTATTACCAAATCCTGTGCTGGTGTTGCCGAAAGTTTGTTTCTGATACATGTTGATGTGTCCCAGATGTCTTTGTACTGAATCAAAATACAGAGGTCAAAGCTTGACCATGATCACTGAAACAAAAAAAACTTGAGTTTTGGATGACCACAATGTCACTTAAAAAAGAAATTCAACATCAAATAAATATAAAATAAAATAATCCATGTCCTTCTCTTCTTCCAAATTTAAAACTTCTGCATGTATATGTAGAAAAACCTTCTACAACATACATACATTTCTGGAATATTGAATGAGGGTTCAAAAAAACTAAGAAACACTGAGAAAAGGTAGCTGGTGCCCTTGCGCTTCTCTTGGCTCGTTTTGGCCTCCCCCAGATACAGACAAGCAAATATTTATTTTTATTATACCAATGTTAGATAAATTGTACTGAGTTTGTAAGTGAATTTTATTGTTAATTCAGTATGCAATTATTATTTGGCTAATTGCCATTACACAACAACTGATGCTTTCTTATCTGCACACTGTTGTATTTTACAAGTTTATAACTGTGCAGATTATATGAACAGTCTTTCATTATCTAACCTACGGGAAACGGTACAGTTTCATTACAGTTGTTATTTGTAGTTTATTCTAGATGCACAATTTAAGTGTATCTAAGTATTCATACTTTGAATGAAAAAAAAAACTATTTCATGATCTTTTTCTTTTTTAAGAAAAAGTAAGTACTGTATAATACAATTTTACATGAAATGCAATGGTACATATTTTGCATTATAAGTTATCTCTTTATACATTTCAACAAAAAATATTGAATGAATAAATTTTATTGCATTCAATATTAGATTTATGCATTGCATTCAATATTAGAAGAATTACAATAACAACATGCTAAGCTTATGATTGTTTTAAAGTACAATTTATAAGCAATGCTCAACATCAATACATACAATTTTAACTTGTAAATCGTTACAGATTGTGGTAAAAATCTTTCAAATAGAAAATGATACCAATAGGTTTTCTACAATGTAAATTTTAGAAAAGCTAAAACGCAAAGTCCTGTGGCTCAGGAAATACGTAAGTATTTTTCGTTTGCGTTAACACTTTTTTGTGATTTCAAATACAAAAGCCAATCAAATATAACAATCAAAACGAGATACAAGTGTCTGGGTAAGTACAACTTACATTAACAGCGTCATAATGTACCAACACTATGTAATTCAATACGGTCCTATCACCTGAACTAACGATATTTGTAGCGTAAAACCTCAATAAAACTTATAATTTCGGTGAAATATATGAAATAAACAGTTATCCCTCTGCATAGAGGTTAGCTATTATATATAATTTTAAAACTTACCCCCTGCTACTCGGAAAGTTACTTTCAATTGACTTACCAAAGAAAATGATGCCACACAATAAAGTGTTTGTATTCCTTGTACAAATAAGTCTTACACAAATTATTTAGTAGGTACACAATAACAAAATATCGAAATACACTGAAATATACGGTCCAAGCTGCGAAATGATTCAAAAATGTATGTCGCGTCTATGGTCAGGGCTTGACATTTATACTTTTTAAATTTTATAATGACAATATGCACAAATTCTGCGCAGTCGCCAGTTCGTGTTTTTTCATCATTCCTTTTTTATCTTTGCAAATTAAGTTTAAGGTAGGGCATTGTGGGGCAATGCCAAGGGCGTCGCCAAGGGGGGGGCAGGGAGGGGCAGCTGCCCCCCCCCCCCTAGAGACTCTAAAAAAGTTGCCAAATATAATGCAAACAACGACTACTATAATATTAAAATCTAGTAATAAATGTAAGGCTCGGAGTACAAGTGAAAAGCTTCATGTGCTGTCGACTTTACCTACAATTCATACCTACTTTTCTCATTTATAGAGAGTGAGTAAAGTATGAATTGTAGACTGTAGTAGGTAAAGTGAACTTGCCCCCCCCCTCCCCCCCCTGCGCCATCGGCTGGCGACGCCCTTGGGCAATGCCCTACCTTAAAATCATAATGCCCTACCATAACAATACCAAAACCCAAGAAAATCAATCAATTATGTTTTTTTTAACTTCCGCCCTACCTGTAGGCTGTAACCAATGCTGCTCTACCTCAAATCTGACTCTAGCTAAAGCCCTGATTGCCGTGCCGCTGCGGCGCCGTGTGTAAGGGTCACTGATAATTTGGCTGCAGCCAATGATATTCTACTTATACAGATATGTTACGTCCATACTATTTTCCGGCTTAAATCTCTTCCGAACAATTTTCAAATTCAAAATTGCAGACATTGACAAATTTGACAGATAAGTGAAACAAAAGATACGAAAAACCATTTACATAAAAGAGACAGTTCTATTTTTAAACGTCGAATCGTATCGCTGTTTCTTTCTTCGCCTGAGCTATGACGAAAATTCGATTGATCGAAATCGAATCGAGATGAAATGTAAATAATCGAGGTATTTATTGCAATCAAGACATGTGGTAAGAGATTCCATGTGTTTTGTTTACTTTCGAGTCATAATTGGTACATTTTCGAAACACGCACGATGTCATTTTCAATTTATTTAGGTAAGACAAGACGCGGCACGTTCGTGACTGCGCTCGATGCAGACTAAACAAGACGGCCCAATTGGGCCGTATTTGAAGCTTCACAACGCGCGCGGTGGTAACATATCTGGTTTGAGTATTTTATCAGTGGCTGCAGCGATATCGATATTTCTCAACAATTAAGCAAAGAAATCAAAGTTCATTGTCAGTATTCATTATATCTTTATTTTTGAATTAACCATAGCATAGCAAGATTGGTCAACTTTTATAACACAAAATAATTAATGAAAAATATACCTTTATAAAAGCAGGGATTCTAATTTTGCCAACAGATGAGATAGCCTAGTAAACGAATGATTCTGCTTGGAAAAGTCGAAAGCAAAAATTTTGACTTTGGTACCTTGTTTAGACTAGTTATTTATTTATTTATTTATCACAAATCACAACTATCATTACAGGTTAAAACCTAATACAATAGAGCGTTACTATTACTTTTAGGAGATAAACATACAAAAAGTCCTGACCCCTCCGAGGTGAGCCCGATTCGGGGGGCAAAGAAGGTCCCGTTTTTTTTGCTTACTCATCATAAACGGTGCTTCGTACGAAATTCTCTTGTACTACATAATAAAAGCTAATTAAATTCTTTACAACTTTGTCCTTTACACTTTGTATCTATCTCCAATCATTGCCTCGCTATGAGCTTCTAAAATTGGCATTGGCCAAAAAAACATTTCTGCTTTCGACTTTTCCAAGCAGACCCCCATTTTGGGCATTCGTTTACTAGGTTGAGTGATTTAAGCTTCCAAAATTTGTACCTATAATTTGGCCATAGCTTACCTATAATATGAAATATATTTATGGTTTTTAAATTACGCGACAAAAACCATTTTGTCGCTTACGCCCTTTCCATTTCTTGTTTTCAATCTAAAACATATTCCAACACGGTTTTTTACTTTAACGCGGCGTCACCTTAATGGTATTCTTAACAATGGTAACAAAATGGTAATATACGGCGATACTGCATCGATGACTGCAAATAAAACTGTACAGATAAAAAATTACAATAACTTGTGCAATACAAATCAAACACTGTACATTTTAATTGCGCAGTTTCTTTCCATGATTTACGCCTTTCGGAGGCTTTTCGTTGAAATTTCTTTATGAGTCATCAAGTCTAAAATTAGCACATATGTACCTACCAGTTACCACTTTTACGGCGGACATTCGTAGCCAGTTCGAAACTCTAGAGTCTAGAGTAAGGGTCGGCAAGTAATTTTAAAGTGGGGTCCACAATCCACATACTGTGAGAAAATTTTACGAGGTCCAGAAAACAACACACTTGTCCTGTGTAGCTTTAAATTATTATTTTAATTTATAAAAGTGTACGTACAGTGTACACCTTATCTATCGTCCTCCTGTTGCCTACTGCTGGTCTAAAGTCTAGTGTTTAAACACACTAGGCCGAAAAAACGCGGCCGAAGTTTGGCATGCTTACGCCTGCAAAGTACTTTAATTACTGATTTTGACGGACGGACAGACTGACGGCCCGGGGTAAAATTCTACTGAGAAGTAGAATTTTACCCCGGGCCGCACTACCAAATTTTATGTAGGTATACTTACTTACTCGTAGTGCGCGCCAGATAAGTCTGCGCACAGTCAAAATCAGATACTAATTAATTTTCCTATAGCAACTTAGCTAATAGAACAAAAAATGTACTGTTATGTAATAAGCAAAGAAAACACCCCAATCACACGTAAAAGTAGGTAAGTTTGCGCGGCTTACGGGCGCTCAGTACGTTATTTTAAAGTCAGCCCCACTTTATGTAGATAAAGCATGTGTTGATTTTAAAAGTAAAAGAAAAGAAGTGTTTATTTGCTTTTTATAGTAGGTACGATAAGGTAATTTATTTTAGTATTATCTTTATTTACTTTAAAAAAATGTGCTCGGCTCCGCGGGCCACAAGGTAACAGAGCGCGAGCCGCATGTGGCCCGCGGGCCGCGTGTTGGCCACCTTTGGTTTAGACACTTAGATAATAATCGGTCAAGTGCGAGTCAGACACGCGCAAAAAGGGTTCCGTAGTCCGTACCAATAAAGGGCAAAAATAAGACCAAAAATTATTTTTATTTTATTTTAATATTATTATTAACTTTTAAAATAGACATATTTTAGAAGTCTAGCTATAGCAGTTCTTAAGATACAGCCTGGAGACACAGGGACGGACGGACAGACATCGAAGTCTCAGGGATAGGGATCCCGTTTTTACCCTTTGGGTACGGAACCCTTAAAATGGAGATGAATGCTGTAGGCAAAATACGTGACGCGTCTCGATGTGTGAAAAAACGTGACGTGAGTTGGGCACCATACAAATCTTTTGTTTACTTATACATATTTGCTTTTGTTATTTGTAGTTGCTAATAAAATAGGGAACAAATAAAATCATAAAACAGAATCAAATTTGAGATGTTTAATATTCAATATCAATATAATTTTATTTTAAAAGTACTTATTTAAAATATATTATGTGGAAAGACATAAATCTAGAACTCTATATCTTTTGTAAAATCATCAGATTCTTTTGAACTTAAATTGTCGGTTACTTTTGCTCTTTTGACATCACTTTCACCGAGTTGTGCATCAATCGCTTCCATCAGCTTCCCATCATCCATATCAGTGTCACTGCCGGCTCCTAAATCATCTACATTTTTGTCTTTATCGCCATTCACACTACAATTTACAACTTCGCTTCCATTGTTTGAATTCACTGTGTCATTGGCATCATTTGCTTTATCATGTTCAACATCTTTGTCAGCTATTAATTCGTTGCTTTTTTCTCTTACACCATTTTCTAGTGCTGTACTTTCAGTACTACTATTAAGTTTTTCATCATTACTATTAGGTGTAAGACTTTTGTCTTCACCATTTTCGATCATGTTTTCTTTAAACTCATTATCTTGATCTTCATCCTGTGTCTTATTTTTACTTACTACAACTGAAGTTTGGTTCGAACTCATCATATCAATACTATCACTCTCAGATTTATTATTACTTTCGTTTTCTATACTCGCATTAGTATTTTCAGTACTGCTTACACTATTGTTTTTGTCTTCTACGTTAAACTCTTTATTCCTATCTGCTCGACTTAGCCTATTATTTACAGAGCTTATATCTAACGACGGACTTCCTCTTTCTACATCTTCATTAGAAGATAAGTTGTCTTTATTACCGGTGCTGCCAGCACTACCAAATAATAAATCAAAGTCACTATTTTTAACACCTGGGCCCTTGTTTTCTCCAAAGAAGGTATCGTCGTGTTTAGTTTTAAATTTCTCATTCACAAAATCTTTAGTATTATCGTTGTCATTTATAGAATCATCTAAACTATTGATTATGTTGCTGATTCCAAATTTGTCGCTGTCTAATTCCGTCGAATTGAGTATGGAGTCGAATGGTTTTTCTGACTTTATCTTTCTTAGTTTTTTCGGAACTTTGCCTAGGCCTTTAGGCGAGAAGAGTACTTTTAGAGATAAAGTGGAAAGTCTTTTGACAGCACTCTTTGATTTAGGTTTGAACATTTCTGTATCAGAATCTGAGTCACTGGCGGAATCCCAGTGCGTGTAGAACTCGTCTAAATCGAATTCATCTCTTATGTTGTCCTGGATTTTGACCATGCGGTCATACATCGCCAGTTCGGACTTAATACGCAGTTTATGTGTCAACATCGACAAATTATATAGATATGGATACTCGCGCGTCTTGTCTAAGCCGTAGTCCTGAAACAAAGCAAATGTTTTCTTGTAATAATAGCAATAAGAGATCTTGCATTAGCGCTAACTTTATCTTTGATTTTTCTATTAATAATAAAAAATTATATAAAATATGAACCCAAACATGCGTTTTGAACACTTTTTTATTCAAAATGACCACATGTAAAAATCTCATAAAAATAAATAAATCCACATATTTCTAATAGCTTATTCTAATCAAAGAAACCAAAGAATGGTTTAATAAAAGGGTCAGTATTTATTTTTTATTTTTAGTAGTGCGTGAGTGGATGAACTCGATAACTAACATTTTGTAACAAACGGACATTTTGTCCCTTATAATTTGAACAAACCTTGTAACTTAGCTACTTCATCACCTGTCTTATACAGGGTGTAGCAAAAATAAGTGATAATACTCTAGGGTGTGTACGTGTTCCTTGTAGAGAGTTCACTGTGAAAGTAGCAGCGCTGAAAGAAAAAATTTTTTTTCATTTTTGTATGGGGAAACTCGTGACGCTCGGGCCCTTGCCCATACAAAAGTGAAAAAAAAAATGTTCGTCTTTCAGCGCTGCTACTTTCACAGTGAACTCTACAAGGAACACGCTACACACTAAAATGCAGTTATTTTATTTCAAATCATTTTTCCGACCCTAAAGCCTTCATTTATGCGAAAAAAACGACAATTATTTTACTGTTGTCGGGTTCATCCACTCACATCTTCAATTATGATTAATTAATGTAATGATCTATTAATAATAATTATATTTTATCTCTTACATGATCAACAAAATCGGCGTCTCGACAGTGTCCGTTGTCGTCGCACAGCCGGTCACACCTCATTAGCCTGACCTCCATCGGAAGTAACTGCGACTTCAGCCATTGCGGAATTTTCAGTTTTTCTACAATTAAAATACAGACAATGTAAGGTCCGATTTCATCAACATCCATTATTGTTAGCTTGAATTACTATCACGTTACCTGTCTTGTTTTTTCATACTAATAAAAGAGAAGACATGACATTTTAACAAGTCATTGAGGGCCAACCCACACGTGCCACAACCACACGACATCGCAACGACAAAAAGTCGTCGAGCAGTGATTACGTGTGAATGGTGTCGCTGCAGTTTTTTGTTGTTGCGTTGTGGTACCGACAAAATGCCGACGTGGTTGCGTTGTCGCCAGTGGTTGCGATGTGGTTACGTACGAAAGTCAATGAAACAGAGGGGGGGGGGGGGGGGGGGGGGGAAGAGCGCGGGCGGTGTGCGCGCACTGTCGTTGCATCGACGCAATGTTGTGGTTGCGAAGTGGTTGCGACATGGTCGGCCGTGGTTGCGATGTGGTCGGTATTTGAAGAACTATTTGACAAGTGGTCGAAAACGACTGCAAAATGTGGTACGTGTGAATGGTCTAGTTCATTAACAATACGAAATATACGCCCGACCACGTGGTGTGGTTGTGGTACGTGTGGGTTGGCCCTAACACTAACAGACGTTGGTGAAATTGGGTCTAAGAATTTCTGCCTCAAACAGAAACGAATATTCCTTAACTGATATTTTGACTTAAACGCCATACTACATATTTATAAGTCAAACTCTTCATTAAATTAAAGTTTGAGTTCATGCTAAATTCATATCTGCAATACACGGACCGCTCGAGCAGTTCTTGAGCGGTGCTTTTAACGCGACCGCTCTAGAGCAGTCAGTCCCGACTGCAACTTGCCGTCCGTCTATGGCCAGTTTAAAACAAATAAAGTTAATAATTGGATAGTAATCGAGTCTAAGGCCGTGTTTCCACCTGCAACACAACTGTCGCGAGAAGTGTCTGACAGTCTGTCTGACAGCAGCTTGCAAGTGTAAACCCCGTAGCAAGTGCTGTCGCGACAATTTGTCAAGCATTTTCTGCGAGTAGTTGCGACAGCATGTCTAAACTCGTCAGCGAGAACTCGCGACAGATCTTGCTGCGCGTCACCGCAGATATAAAGTCTAGTTTCGTTTAGCATTAGTCCGCGAGCTTCTTACACGACATTTATTGCAGCAATAAATTGCAGGAATTAGTATGAAATGTAAACAATATTGCAAGAAACTCACCCAAGACTTCGGCGAGTTTGCTTGCAGGTGGAAACACGGCCTAAAAAGCAATGCAATGGCCACAGAAGGGATTTTTTTTATGCTACATGGATTTGTGGATTCCAGTCAAGTTAAACGATTTATACATTCAAATTATAAGTTCAAATGGCTTACTAGATAATGAAGTTTTTGCTGATGAAATAGTTTTTGCTGGAATAGTTTTTGCTGGAGTAGTTTTTGCTGGAATAGTTTTTGCTGGAGTAGTTTTTACTGGAGTAGTTTTTGCTGGAGTAATTTTTGCTGGAGTAGTTTTTGATGGAGCACTTTTCACTGGAGTACTTTTTGCTGGATTAGTTTTTGCAGAGGAAACAGTTTTTGCCGGAGTCGTATTGGCTGAATTGCCAACAGAGCAAAATTTCTCATGATTGGTGCATGGTCCCATAGTCTGGAACTTTTTCTTACAGAACTTACATTCTGGTTCTGAAAAAAAATTACACATTAACAAAATATTTTACCATGTGATAACTTCTAAAGTAATGGCAATCCAAATAGTCTTTGAAATAGCCAAATGACAAAGGACTTTGTTCTATACGGTCCCTGCGTGAAAAAATGTATGCATTGTAATAGGGAATATAACACAAAGGTCGGAGCAGTCGGTCCGATTTTGGTCGGAAAGAATATTCCGACCAAAATCGGACATATTGCACACGTCAATTCAGAATATTGACAAAAGCGTTGTCAGTCGAACTATACTTTTTGTTTACTGAATAGCTATGTCCACATTATGCGCTTTCGTCTTCAATTTTCGTCATCATCTTTCATTCAACTTTTGTTTTGGCGCATTCAATAATTGAATGCGTCAACGAGTGCAACGCCAACATAGTCATTTTTGTTTTTTGCGTATCCAAAGAAGTCAGATGCGTCGCGTCGCGGGCATGCCTCACGTTCGCTATTGATTGCGCTATAACGCATGCCCTTGACGAACAGAAAAAGACACAGTGTGGACCAAGCTAATATGCAGCAGCCGCTAGCGTGAAAAACTTTGCAGTAATATTTAACCATCTTAACACCATGATAAACTTACGTTTACATTTGTGGTCCTTGAACGCAGTGGCGGGGAAAGTTTTGTCGCACTTTGGACACTTCTGCGTCTTCGGTTTTGGTTCGGGTTTGGGGGTCTCAATTTTTTCGACCCTAAAACAAAATTAATTTATAACCGACGCGCTTAGGGGCTGTTCACCATTTCCTGATAAGTGCTGGAAAGGCTATCCACAACTTATCTGACAGATCGTGTATGGAATCTGTCAGATAATTTGCGGATAGCCTATCCGGGACTTATCAGGATGTGGTGAAGGCCCTTATGGATCCTTAATGATTAAATTTGATTCAATTTAATGTTGAACAGGAAATTCTTCTTCATTAAATTAATAGTAAGAAATCACGTTGACGTCCAGTCGACACTTATCAGTTATCGTCGCGTTGACAATTTAATCTCATAGAACGTCATGTATTTTTACACACATAATATGTAAATAAATTTCGGTTTCGTTTGACAGCTCGAGATTGTTGCTCTATTCCGCTAGGTATATCAACTTATATTTATAGAGGTCAAGTCACTCACTTGACTTGAATATGTGTGTTCATATGTGAAGATAGCGCTTGGGGCGTTTTGAATGTGCTTTTACATTTGGTGCACTTATGCACTGGCGGTGGCGATGGGGCTGCAGGTTTGGGCTCCACCTTAATCTTGGGAATGTTCAGAGTTACCCTAAAAAAATATATGTTGTTACATAATAAATACCATTAGACTGTAATATTTCTTTGTAATCGGGAAACCTACTCTGAAACATACAAATCTACGGATCCGGCCGAAGTTTAGAAATGACCTTACCCCAAAGTTACATCGTGCATTCTATTATCTATCGTAGTAACGTGACAAACTCCGAATGCACTCAAACTTCGGTCAGCCCGAGCCCCGAACTTTCGAAGTAGGAAACGGCCCTATAGTAAATCGGATACATTGAAATTTGCATTTCATAGTAGGCCTCCAGATTGTAACAGTGTGTGTATTTTAAATCGATGTGTTTTTTTACTGACAGTTTATATTTAATTACTCATGAATAGGGAATATGCATAAAATTTCAATTTATCTCAAATACATTTTTCTCCAATCTTTATCATTGTCACATTATAATCGAAAGGTATTCTTTTATTTAGTTATTATACTCATAAAATATTGTTTAAAAAGTGGTAAATAAGGGAGGGAAATCAAAGTTACTAAACGCGTCACCATTGCATTGGTCGAAAACTCGAAACGAAATGTGACGTCAGATGAAACATATCGGCGCGTCGATATTCGTACTGTGGTCATATAATAGTGTTTGTGAGAAAAATTGTTTAAAACTGAGGATTTCTAATGAATATATATTATATAAAGCGAATCAAGCTATCGAGGAGTTCTAGGACGAGGCCTGACAGTGTTTTTGTCAAAGCATAACCGGATAATCTACCGAAAATAGAAGCATTTGTGATGTCAAAATATTTTGCATCAAATCTTGATTTTACGAGCGCAGAGATCAAAGAACAGAAAGCTGCTAGGTAATTATTATGTTACATGGTATATTATAAAATAAGGGGGCAAACGAGCAAACAGGTCACCTGATGGAAAGCAACTACCGTCGCCCATGGACACTCGCAACATCAGAATAGCTGCAGATGCGTTGCCGGCCTTTTAAGAGGGAATACGTTCTCCTCTTGAAGGTTTGCAGGTCGTATAGGTACGGAAATACTGCTGGTGACAGTTCGTTCCACAGTTTTACAGTGCGCGGCAGAAAGTTACGCGTAAAACGCACGGTGGAAGACTGCCACTCATCAAGGTGATGAGAATGGTATAACATATACACATAACTATTTGTCATTAAATTGCTCCTAAACTCCTATTTTACGTCTATATCAATATAATATTGAAGTTCATTTTAGTATGATAAGTTTATTTATAATTTGTTATCACTTCTTTGTGGAGGTTCACGAATTTCTGTAACATTGGTACTTTTGATAGCAAACTCTGATAGGGCTTCATTTACAAGTGCTAATCTTTTCCTTTTAACTACGCCCAATCTTTCAACTGGTGTTGCCATATTCCGTTTTTGACACAAAAATATATGAGGCACCACTCCTTTTTTTAACCGTAGAGAACATTTTTCTCCTTGTTGTTTCATTATTTTATATTCCATATAATTCGCTGTATCTTCCTTAATCTGAAATAAATCATCAATCATTGAAACTTCGCTAAACCGTAATAGGAATAAGACAGGTTTTTATAGAAAGTTTTACTTTAATGAACTTTTGTAAACTAGGTTAGGTTTTATATTATTATCTTCTATTGCAAAATTTACTTTTGACCAACTCACAATATGAAGATGTATATAAATACTAGACATTCCGCGCGACTTCGCCCGCTTAAATTAGATATATCACAGACAAATTAGTCAACAAAAAATAGCCTATAATCCTTCACGTGTTCTACTTCTTATCTGTGCCAAATAACAGAAAAATTGCTGCAGTAGTTCATGAGATAAACCTTTCAAATAATTTCCCCCGTTTTTTCCACATTTTCCGCTACTTCTTCGCTCCTATTAGTCTTAGCGTGATAAAATATAGCCTATAGCCTTCCTCGATAAATGGGCTATCTAACACTGAAAGAATTTTTCAAATCGGACCAGTAGTTCCTGAGATTAGCGCGTTCAAACAAACAAACTTTATAATATTATATAGTATAGATAGCATACTTACGTTGAAATGATCTTCACAACAGTATAAACATGATAATGAAGATACATTATCCCTTTTCATCATCTTACACCATTGTTCTCGTATTTTCACATCGATTGGAATACGAAAAAACACTTTATGAGGTGTATTTATAGTAGTGCTTTTGCACTTCGGTACCATACAATACTTGTAAGAAGGTTTTTTAGCCTCTTCCCTGATCTCAATAGCAATTAAACCCGGAAATATGTGCGAAGTAACTGAAACGCTAAAGTAAACAAACACGGGACATGTCATTTGACGTCATCAACATGGCGGCGTTTGGTGGCGTTTGAACGGTTCTTTAATCATGGTTTTCAATTTAAATTTAAAAAACAATTTCAATATTTTCAAGCCCTTATTCTGATATATAAAGTCATAAAAAATCACGCATATTCCCTATTGACATAATATTATGTGATTGGAGTTGGTTCTTCAAATGAGAATATTTGAAGCACCAACGTTATTATTGTGTTTCTGAGTGTGTTATGTATGTTACGCTCAAAGACCGAAAACGCTCAGTGAGCGAAAAAATAGCTCACAACGCGTTGTGGTCACAGTGAAACAGCTACGACGCGAAATTCGCGATGTGGCTCTAATGAAAATGGCCACGACGCGTTCTGGCAATCACAAAAAGACCATAACGCGAAATTCTGTGGCTGTGTGGCTGATATTAAGTTGTTCGTTTTTCTTGATTGATTAATCGTCCATAATTGGTATGGAAGATTATATTTGAACGAGCTTTTGCCGCGGCTTCGCTCGCGTTATGAAGTATTAATATATACAAACTTTCATCCCCTATTTGAACCACTTGGGGTTGGAATTTATCAAAATCCTTTCTTAGCGGATGCCTACGTCATTACATCTACCTGCATGCCAAATTTCAGCCCGATCCGTCCAGTGGTTTGGGCTGTGCGTTGATAGATCACTATGTCAATCAGTCAGTCACCTTTGAGTTTTATATATGTAGAAGAGAAGATAGAAGAAGAAGATTACCATGTGTACTACAAAATATTTTTTCTTTTACTTAAATAACTGCATAACGTGTTTATCATTATTATTTATAAAATAATTTCATTAGAGCCACAAAGCAAATTTCAACGCGTTGTGAGTTATTTTTCCGCTCACTGAGCGTTTTCGGTCTTTGAGCGTAACATGTATACTTACTTGGCTTTCTTATTAACTTCCTTCTTAGGAGTTTCGATGGTTTCGCGCGTACTGTCACGGGGTCGCTTGTTACGCGGCTCCAAGAGGTCATCTGGCTGCAAGAGTAAAGTAAATATTTTTAATGACATTTCTCAAAAAAGTTTTAGTAAAATTTTAAAGACTGACGAAAATAGGGATTAAAATTTAGTATATTGTTAGTCTAAGGGCCTGATAAACTTCCTGATATAGTGCTGGATAGGCTATTCACAACTTATTTGACAGATTCTACGTACTTTATCGGTCAAGTTAAGTTGTGGATAGACAATCCAGCACTTAGCAGGAACTGGTGAAACAGGCTCTTAGCAATATTTCGCGGAATATTCCTAAAAATAACAAGTACATATTCCATTAACTATTGAAATAGAGGTGTAATAAGTTTTATATGACGCGTCTGCATGTGGCATTGTAGCGTCCAACCATTTTGATTTAGTACTTTTAGGTTAGGTTAGGTTTCAATAAACGCAAGGGTTTTCCCTGCGCATGAAAATCACGAGGTCAATCGCCGAAACTTATGTAGGAATTATTTTTACTTTTATCACAGTGCATAACAATAAAATAATATACAAATACCATACTGGATATTAAAATAAACTTACAACTTCTTGTTTAATTTTCTTTATAATGGATTTCGGTGATGGAGTTGCTTCAGGTTTGTTTGTTTTCTGAAAACAAAGTTTTAAACCAAATAATTATTATGACTATTATGTTTAAGTAACAGAAAAATGTTGATGAACGAAAAAGTAACACCTTTTAACATCAATCCATACCAATATTATAAATGCGAAAGTGTGGCTGTCAGTCTGTTTTTTTTTTATTAAATAAGGGGACAAACGAGCAAACGGGTCACTTGATGGTAAGCAAATACCGTCGCCCATGGACACTCGCAACATCAGAAGAGGTGCAGGCGCGTTGCCGGCCTTTTAACAAGGAATACGTTCTCCTCTTGAAGGTTTGCAGGTCGTATAGGTACGGAAATACTGCTGGTGACAGTTCGTTCCACAGTTTTACAGTGCGCGGCAGAAAGTTACGCGTAAAACGCACGGTGGAAGACTGCCACTCATCGAGGTGATGAGGATGGTATGTTTTTCCCGTGGGACGATGGCGAAAAGCTGCAGGTGGTATGATTCCGAACAATTCCTCAGAGCACTCCCCGTCATACAACCGATAGAGGATGCAGAGTAAAGCTAAATCTCGGCGTAATTCCAGGCGGTCCCAGATATTTGAAACACTATGGCAGTCAACAATTCGAGCGGACCTTCGTTGGATACGATCCAGAGGGAGCAGTTGGTATTTTGGCGCCCCTGCCTAGAGATGAGAACAATATTCCATATGATGCCGAACCTGCGCCTTGTAGAGTTGTTTCACTGTTAAGAACACCAAGCTTCTTCGAGGCTAACATGGCCTTACCCTCTAGATGATATCGGAACTGGACTTCGCTCGATATGTTGACGCCAAGTATCTCAAATCTCAATGCTGTGGGTGGTGGTTAAAGATGCCCTCAAAACGAGGATACACGACCATTATATTGTTACCTCTACACGGTCAAACGCTCATCCGGTTTTCCTGAAATTTGGTATGGAGTCCTAAGAAAGGACATATGATACTTTTTATCTCAGAAAAATGTACGGTTTCCGCGATATATACGAATTTTGGCGCAACTCCGTTGCGGGCGTAACCTAGTTTCATAAAAACTCCAATCAGTACTGAAGCTAAATCAAACTCCTTGCCAAGACAAGACAAAAAAAGCTTAGTGAGTGTAGATATTGCGTACCTGTACTTTGCTAACAGGAGTGTTGTCTTCACTAGGCCTTTTTGTGCCCCGAAGAGATCGTGGAGGACTCGGCTGCCTGCTCCGACCACTCCTGAGACTACTCGATTCAGCTAACACTCTAGATATATGTAAGTCATCCTTTGATTCTGCCGATCTCGTTATTTTCACATCTTTCTGCGATTCTGATGATTTTGTTACTTTGATGTTATCTTTCTTTGATTCAGCTGATCTTGTTATTTTGACGTCATTCCTCAATTCTGATAATTTTGGTGTTTTAGGATCTTCTTTTTTGCGAAATTTTGGGTTAACCTGTGTGTGTGATTTTTGAAATAATTACAGACTGATTTTACTTAGGAGTACTTACGACTACTGACTGCTTATTTTAGAAATTATGTGATATTGATCTATTCATGATGCACATTTTGCCTCATGTTCAATTAAGCACACAGCTAAGTGCTATTTGTATGTCATGTCATGTGTCTGACATGACATACAAATAGCACCACCCCAATAGAATTTAGAATTTCAACATTCAATTATGAATCTTTTTTTATGTGGGAATTCTAAATTAATGTCCCTTAAAGTATTTGTTCAGTAATCATCAACTTGGCATAGCATAAAAACCTTGGGTTCCATTTCCTTCTTGGTTTTAACAGCTTTAGGGGTCTTGGCAGATCTAGATGAAGGTGTTTCATTAGAACTTTCATTGATGAAGACAGGTTCTGTTAAGCCCAATATACAGTCACCGGCATCAGGCTGAAATAGAAAATATAAATTATTATACTATAATAACTATTGTGGAGAATATAGAAATTCATTTATTGATATTTGTATCTTTTACAGTCAAACATAAGAATTATTTTGCTTTTTAAAAAAAAATCAGTAGACACTTTTGATTGCTGTCCACCATGTGAATGATATCTAAAGTACCCCGTACACGGTAATACAGCATGACCATTCATTTACGTGAATTACATGCTGCATGATGAACGCTCATTTTTCATCATGCAGCATGATAATTCAGGGGGATAATTCAAGAGGATGATAATAATATTATTTACTAAGCAAAAAAATACTAAATTTTAATTATTCTCAATAGCTTATAATTTATATTATAAACTATTAAAAACGAATTATTATAATTTATATCATAAACTATTAAAAATAATAATTAAAATTTAGTGCAGCTGGTGTCTGTACACGGGTGGCGGCTGCCCCCCCTGGATCATGTTGACGTCCCTGCTAAGTATATTATCTAGTACTTTCATCTATAATAATTAAAAATAATAAAACGAATTTTTGCCATTTGTTCGCAATACAATATTTTTACAACTAAAATTATTAATTTTTTATCTATACTATAATATTATAAATGCGAAAGTATCTCTGTCTGTCTGTCTCGCTTTCACGCCAAAACTACTGCACCGATTGAAATGAAATTTTGTACACATATAGTCTTTAGACTATATGTGTACAAAATAAGCCTGAGAAAGGACATAGGCTACTTTTTAACTGGAAAAAGGGGTTGTAAGGGGGTGAAAATGCGTAAATTTGTTCAAATTAAGTTAGTTTCAAAAATTCAAAACAGATGGCGCTAAGAGTCATTAACATCGCGCTATCGCTTGCTTTTAAAAGTTTCTATAAGATGTGGTACCATCCCAAATTTATTTATCGATTCTTTAGATTGTTATACACGATTTTTTATAAGTCACTACTCATTTATCTATGCAGTATGCAGTGACGTAACCTTAAACCTATGATTTATGAATGATAAATTATAGTTGTTTGTTGCTTCACCACAGTGTTCAATGCGAGAGAGAGAGAAACAACAAACAAGCACTACCGCACGGCTTACAACTATAGCATTTTTGCTATAGGTGTTAAAGTACAATAAACTAGTATAATATTATGTACACTGGAACTTTGTTACATCCGGGTGTCCCTTGACACCTCTCAAGTTTTTTATGATGATAATCTTTTTTATCTTATTCATTGCACCTTGAATAAGATTGTACAAATATATCCGGTTTCCCACACCGGTTTCGGTGACGGTGGCCGGTTTCATTGAAACCATCCCACATGAGTAATTTTATAGTGCTCAAATGTGTGCACAGTACACAAGAGCAGTAATACTCTCTATTCCTTTTACTCTCATAGCCCAGTGGGACGGAAGAACGACACGACTGGCGAAAGATCAGGCGCAGGACCAACTTTTTACATGCCCATCCGACACATGGATCATTACTTGTCAGACGATTGATGACGATCAGCCTGCATTGTCGTAACCAAACTTGGAAATAACATATTGTTTCCAACGCGGGAATCAAACCCACGACCTCCGAGTCAAGAGCCACGCTCTAAACCACTGGACCACGATACGTTTTTTTAAATACTCACCAACGTTTTTTGTATAAATTAAATTGAAAAAGTTATTTCATCATCATCATAGAAGCCAATATTCGTCCAAAAGTTATTTATTAGCAATAAAATATTATATTATGCCAAAATATATTATTTGATTTATTAATTTTGCACACATTAACAGTTTGTATGCCCCGTTCAAAGAAACGCATAATTTTTTAAGTGGTCGGGAGCACCACCCTGGAAGTGAGTTGTCCCATGACATGCCGAATTGGTAATTCGGCATCCGCTTTGCCGATCGCGCGATCCACTGCATTGATATTTGATGCACATATTGCATGACGAAAAATTAAACAACTTGTCAATCATGTACAGCACATAGTTTGCATGTCATTCGCATCATTCACTACAATTAACGATCATGCGTGCATTACAGCACGTTACGCATGTCGTGCTAAAAAATTAAAGAAATTGTAATTCAATGTACAGCACGTTATACAGCACGTAGTTTGCATGTAATTCGCATCATTCACTACAATACACGATAATTTGTGCATTACAGCATGTAATGCATGTAATGCAGAATTACCGTTTAGCCAGCGCTTAAGTTATGGACCTTGTACATTTCTGACATGTGTACTTTTTAAAAAGATAAGGTAAAGTTTGAGTAACTTATAGAAGCACTAGCCATTATTTCAGAGTATAAAGTACTATCTACATTTATCAAAATCTGTTCAAGTTTTAACAGCAAAGAGCAAAATACATCTTTACACTTAAACATTAGGGTGCGTTTCCACCGAAGCTGTGTTGCTCGGAATGTGTTTTTGAGAACCAATAGAATTGCTTCATTTGCCTGACCCCACTAAACCCAGTGGTTCTATTTGTTCTCAAAAACACATTCCTCGCAATGCATGACGCATCTCCGGTGGACGGAAGAAGGTAACTTACGGCGCCACGGGGTAATGTTTGGGGTGGCAGTCCAAGTCGGAGTCTGGTTTTCTTGTTTGTCTGTTTACACATCTCCAGAAACTCATAAAAGTCATTCACCTTGTCCACACAGAGTTCACAGATCAATGGTGGCATTTTATCATCCTGGTGAACCTATAAATGAGAGGAAAATTACAGAAACAAAAGTTATAGGTGCAAACGTACACATTGTTGTTACACAAGATTATTTTTGAATCTAATTTAGGCTAGATTTAAAATAAGATTGGCTGTATTGTAGAATGTCTGTGTATAATAGCTCTTGTAAATATCCTCAGGACTGGACAATGCGATGATATAAAAATAAAGTAGGACAAATTAATATGCTATTGTATTTTCATGTTTTGCCAATGTTTTTATATACTAATTGCTCATAGATATAGAAATATTATACCTCAATTTGTACGCATTCGCGTATTTTTTGCTTAAGTTCTGTTTCGTCTGGATCCAAGTTTATAACATTTTGTATTATTGGCATTTTGTAGCCAGCACCAGCCCCGCACAGGCGACATGATTTATATATTTCGTATATAGTTGCTTCCTCCGATTTTGAATTAACGTAGTAATCCATTGTAACATTAACGCTTTGAGCTTATAATTACAACTTGTACACACTAAAATAAACTTTCTTTACTCATTTACCGCTATAAAGTAGAGACGCCATTATCAGTCAGCCATATTAATAATAAAGATTTTTTTTTAATTCGTCCCGGTCGGGACAGGCAAAGGGAGCGTTGCCCATACAGCCATTAAGCGCTTATTCCACTTGTCCTATTTAGGAAGTCCTAGCTAGGATCCTAGAAAATTTTGTCAAGTGGAATAACATTTAGAAAGCTAGGATCCTAACTAGGATCCTAAATCGGAAAAAAATGTGGCTCCTGAATGGCTAAATCAGTGTTGCCAGATGGTTTCACCCTTTTATCTGTAGTGGGAACTGCTAATTCCATTGAGATACTATATACTAGAGAGAGCCTTATATCGGTATATAAGCGTCAAAAGCGTGTGTAACAGTACTTACGTTCGTGCGCCGATTGAAACAAAGAAAACAACGCGCTCTGAAAAGAACGCACGCCGTCTTTGTATACGTTCGTTATAGAAGTTGAAACACAGAAGAAAATCGCTCTGCAAAGAACGTACGTTCGCAATGAGTCAATGACAAGAGATACTGTCCGTGTAATAATACCGGACATGAACCGGCCTTGAAAAAGGCATTTTTGTAATAAGAATTCTTCACAACACAAGACTACGCGTCTTCACATCGAGGCTACGTCGAGCGAGGAATCTTCGCAGCGTGGCTACGGTCTTCATGGCGTTTGCAGAGCTTCAGAACATTTTCACAAAATGGCGGCACTACTATTATTACCGGCGCAGCGACGACCGACAGCGAGACGACGTCGGAATGGCGCGCGCGGGCGAACTTTCCATATATAAAAAAGTACTCTGTGGGACGAACTGAATTCGCGGCCCACGAGAGCCTATATTTATACTCGCGCAATGCCAGCGCCGCGAACCGCGGTGCGGCCAGTTTCCCGCGCAACAATCTTAAAACCGTGTAAATATTTCTTATTCGATTTTTTTCTCTTTCATGTTTCTGTAAATATTTTTATCTCTTTCTGTATGTCCTTCTCTGATGTTGTTGACCAATCACAATTAACCTTTTAACATTCTGTAAATTACTGTAATAATAATAATAATGTAAAATTTTGTATATAAGCAGCACAAATCTCTCAATAAAGCACTTCAGTTCACCACAGTATATCGAGTTTTACTCTATACTCCTCCGACCTCTAGTGAACTCTTAGAGAGACCAACCGGTCCTCTAAACTGGTGACCCCGTGAACAACAAGCAACCTCTGCAAGAAGAAAACTCTGCCCGGAAAATCTCTGCTCGACGAAACTCTCTCCGAAGAAACGCTGCACGTCAAAACGCTGCTCCGAAGAATCGCTGCTCCACGAATCGCTGCTCCACGAACCGCTGCACCAACATCTCTTCACCATGGAAAACAGAGGCGAATCCCTGCCCAATACCTCGGCATTCACCAGCAACCCGGCGACGTCACCGTCATCTCAGGAAATCGCCGGCATCGCACTTTCGATGCGAATTCCGCCATTCTGGAGGGACAAACCCAGGCTCTGGTTTGTAACGTTCTAAGCAGCCACAAGCAGCCTACAGAAGAACCAAAGCCAGCTCTCCCAAATGGTCATAGCTCGTCTGGGGAAAGAAGATATAGAACAAATCGCCGACCTGCTATACAACCCGCCGGAGAAGAACGAGTATCAAGCACTGAAGGACCGGCTCATCTCCGCATACGAAGAATCCGACAGTCGGCAATTCCAAACGCTGCTGTCGGACATGGAATTGGGAGACCAAAAACCGTCACAACTACTACGACGAATGCGAAACCTGGCTCACAACAAGGTCCCCGATTCCACCCTACAACTCATGTGGGCCAATCTCCTCCCGACAAATATTCGCTCCGTTCTGGCCGTCAGTGAGGACACTACCAACGCTCAAGACATCGATCGATATTCCGATTCCGTCAGCAGTCAACTTCGCGTCCACGATCTTCATCACCATCACCATTCTGCTACTACCACAGCAAGTTCGGGAAAGAAGCAAGAAAATGTACACAACCTTATACATTCAACACGACGGAAAACTAGACAGAACGTTGGCAGCGGCGGAATCCGGCGTTCAGAACAGACAATACCGCCTATTCGTCACGGACAAGACCACGAATCTTACTTTTTTGGTAGACACGGGTGCAAACATATCCGTCATACTGAAAAAGAAAGGCCTCCATCTCCAGCCGCTACCCATTTCAAATCTACGCCGCCAACAACACCGTCATCCCGACATACGGCGAGAAAACACTAGAACTCAACATCGGACTTCGCCGACCATACAAATGGAAGTTCATCGTCGCCGCAGTCTCGAAACCAATCCTCGGTGCCGACTTCCTGCAACACCACAAACTCATAGTCGACTTGAAGAACAGAAGAGTCGTCGACGGGAGAACCAGTCTACATATTAACGCTCCCGGACGCTACACGGACGTACCTACTGTCCGTAGTGTCGACAGCACGCAGGCGTACCACGACATACTAGAAGACTTCCCCGGCATCACACGACTAACAGCGATGAACATCACGCCGAAACACAGTGTCGAACACTTCATCGAAACGTCTGGGCCACCACTACATTGTCGCGCCCGACCACTACAACCGCATCGCTACAACCAAGTGAAAAAAGAATTCGAGAATATGATGCAACAAGGTCTCTGTCGTCCCAGCAAGAGCGCCTGGTCATCTTCACTTCACGTCGTACCGAAAAAGAACGGCGACATAAGGGTGTGCGGCGACTACCGACGACTAAACGCAGTAACGAAGCCCGACCGCTACCCTATTTCACGACTACGAGATTTCACATTTCAACTCGCCGGAAAAACCATATTCTCGACGATCGACTTAAACCGGGCCTACCAGCAATTACCAGTCCATGAAGAGGATATAGAGAAGACAGCAATCATCACACCATTCGGTTTATTCGAATTCCCGAGAATGTGTCCCGGCCTGAGAAACGCAGGCCAGACATTTCAACGTTTTATACACGAAATACTGCAAGGCTACGACTTCGTCTTCTCGTTCATCGACGACTTGTTGATCGCATCCAACAGCGAAGAAGAACATCGCCAACATATACGGTGTGTTCTTCAACGCCTAGAAGAAAACGGAATCATGATAAACCCAGCCAAATGTGTACTCGGCAAGCAAGAAGTCAAATTCCTCGGCTTCACCGTAAACAGCGACGGAATCAAGCCGTCACAATATAAACTACAAGCCATCGAAGATTTTCCGCTACCGAAAAACATTGAAGAGTTACGTCGTTTCCTCGGTATGCTAAACTTCTACCGAGACATCATCCCGAACACCGCTACAATCCAAGCCCCGCTACACGCATACCTACATAATGCAAAAAAGCGAGACAAGACACCGATCGAGTGGAACGAGACATCAAAAGAAGCATTCACGGCATGCAAAAATAGCATCAAAAACGCTGTTTTGCTCGCCCACCCGAATCACAAAGCACCGATCGCTATTTTCTCCGACGCCTCGGACACCGCAGCGGGAGCTGTAATACAACAATTCAACAATAACAAATGACAACCACTCAGCTACTTCTCGAAGAAATTTACAACAGCGCAAACGAAGTACAGCACCTACGATCGCGAACTTTAAGCTATCTACATGTCAGTAAAATACTTCAGAAAAATATTCGAAGGCCGAGAACTCATTATATTCACCGACCACAAGCCATTGACATTCGCCCTACAGAAAAAGTCATCGACATCGGAAACTCCGAGAAGAACTCGACAACTACTTTTTATCTCCGAATTCACGCACGACATTCGTCATATCAGCGGAAAAGACAACATAGTCGCCGATACATTCAGCCGCATCGAAACAATCAACACGCCGTCAGCTGTAAATTATGAAGAGTTATCTCGCGCGCAAGAGCGAGATAGCACGCTACCTACACTCTACAGTCAAGAAAACTTAAGTTTCAAAACAACTACGCTACCTAACTCCGATATCAAGATTGTATGCGAAACTTCTACAAATACGTTCGGCCGTACATTCCGCAAGACTTTCGACGCGCCGTGTTCGACTCCATTCATAACATAAGTCATCCTGGAACAAAAGCATCAAAAAAACTCATCGCGCAAAAATTCTTCTGGCCGTCTATGAATTCCGATATTAGCGAGTGGACGAAAACCTGCATACAATGTCAGCGAAGCAAAATACAACGACATACATCGAGCGCCGTGTCGACATTCCCACAAGTCGATCGCTTTCAACATACGCACATCGACATAATCGGACCGCTAACTACAACAGCGAGTGGTCATAGGTACTTACTTACCATGATCGATCGCTCGACAAAATGGCCTGAAGCTGTACCGCTCACCGAGATCACCGCTGAAACCGTCGCAAGAGTATTCTACGAGCAATAGATAGCGAGATTCGGGTGTCCGACTACAATAACAACCGACCAAGGACGCCAGTTCGAGAGTCAGCTGTTCGTCAACTTAACACGATGTATGGGTATCGAAAAAACCCGTACAACGCCGTATCACCCGCAATCTAACGGCATGATCGAACGCTGGCATCGATTTTTTTTTTATGAAATTAGGGGACAAACGAGCAAACGGGTCACCTGATGGAAAGCAACTTCCGTCGCCCATGGACACTCGCAGCATCAGAAGAGCTGCATGTGCGTTGCCGACCTTTCAAGAGGGAATAGAGTAATAGGGGAGGGTAGGGATGGGAAGGGAATAGGGGAGGGTAGGGAAGGGAATAGGGTAGGGGATTGGGCCTCCGGCAAACTCACTCACTCGGCAAAACACAGCGCAAGCGCTGTTTCACGCCGGTTTTCTGTGAGCACGTGGTATTTCTCCGGTCGAGCCGGCCCATTCGTGCCAAAGCATTGCTCTCCCACATATAGTCGAAGTCTCAAGAATTCACTGAAAACAAGACTCATCAACAGTAATATATCGTGGATCGACAAGCTACCTACAATTTTACTCGGACTACGCGCCACCATACGAGAGGACAGCGCCGCAGAACTAACCTACGGTCGTAACTTACGATTACCGGCCGACTTCTTTGAAACAACATCATCATCATCATTATCGAGCCTAGATCATACCTACATCGAGCAACTACGAAAAAACATCAACTCTCTCAAGCCGAAAAACAATGTACAGCGCCACGGTAATCAACGCAACATCTTCATACATCGTGATCTACTTACGTGCGAATACGTAGTTTTACGTAACGACGCCGTAAGGAAACTACTTCAAACACCGTACGACGGGCCGTACAAAGTTCTTCGACGAAAAGAACAAATAAAAAAAAATATCCACAGCCGAACATATAACCTCCTCCTTTTTGGAAGTCGGTTAAAAATACTACGTAATAGGTACAACTACCCGATCGCACAGCAACAGTATCCATCGATCGTTTAAAGCCCGCCTACATACTGAGTGAAGATTACCTCGGCGAGTCAACGAGCAATGTACAACAGTCACCGGTAATTCTCAACTTACCTAATACCAATTTACCTGTTACCTTACCTTCACATACCAATAATTTACCTCAAAATACCTCATTACCTTTACCCGTTACCTCATTACCTTTACCTCTTACCTCATAACCATTACCAAGTGCAACACCGATTAAGCAGAAGACACCAACAAGTCCAGTACAGAAGATATATAATAACAACAATATTTAACTGTATTGTAAATGTAACAGTTAATTTGGCTATGAAAATTGCATAGCTTTTTACGTGTGTTTACGGATTCTCATCACTTGAACTATAGTAAATCGATATCATGAACTAATTGACTTTTTTTCATGTATCATAAAGTGCTTCGGAATAATCGACAAATAGAAATATTCAAGAAAATAAACGCATACTACTTGTATGAAAATAAGCACAAAATGGCCACGCGATGACGGGCTAAGACTACATCTATACTATAATACTTAATCTATGGCTAAATCTGTATTAAAGCCGATTTATATTATATTAAGTTATAAGATCTGAAATCAGGGACATGATACTTACAACGTTTTAAGTATCATGCGTCTGTCTGAAATCCATTCATAGATAATTTCTTAAATCTGCTGGTTCCAAGTAGTTCAGAAAGTTCATAATTCATAATTTTGCGTGGAGCAAAAATTCTTTCAACCATCTTTTTCGCCTTTTATTTATTTTTATTTTCATTGAGCCAACAGCTAAGCCTATAAGAAGACCAATTTTTTGTTGCTTTGATTGAACTGGAGCCATTAAGAAGACGTCTGACCAAAATGACAACTGATTTAGTCACTAAATTAGGACAAGTGGAATAAGAAGCGAACTAATTAGTCTCCTATGTAGGATCCTAGCTAGGACTTCTAAAAAGGACAAGTGGAATAAGCGCTTAAGTAATATATTATATAAGGGGGTGACAGACACGCGAGTAAGTACGCGGACTTACAGTTCGACAAGGCTGTTTATGAACGTGGCGAGAAAAGGAACTAACGCTTCTATCATACAAAAACGTCATTTTTGACAGTTCTCCTTTATCAGCAGCGCACATTGACTGACATTGACACATTCAATTAACGAGTACAGCTCGACGACCTTACTCGCCTGTGTGTCACCTAAAGTTCGCGTACCTACTTAAAGATTGCCACGTAAGTTCGCCGTCTTGGAATTTTACTCGTAGCTCGTAGTTCGTACGTCTGGCAGCACTGCGAGTCGCGAGCCGCAAGCCGCGAGCCGTCAGGCAGTGTTGCCAACACAACTGATACAAAATTTGCTAAACTATATTCTGTCAAAGAAGTGAAGAAATTAAAAAGTGGCAACATCGTAGTGTCATCCCTTCCAAATCAATATCAGAAAAAAGGGATGACACTACGATGTTGCCACTTTTTAATTTCTTCACTTTTTTGACAAAATATACTGTTAAAATTTACTGTAAAGTGTTTAGCATTAAGCTAAAAATTATGCTAACATTTTCAGTCAAAGAAAACGTTTTTTTAATTTTAAATCTTTAATAATCAACAAAATCTCAATTTATTTTATGTTATCAAACAAAATATTAATTTATTGGTGTTCATCGATAGCTGATGCTGCTGATGTACCTACATGTAGACGTAGAAAATTCATTGTCCAAACTATAAATCACCTTGGTACCATAAAGTTAATATACCTAGCGGAATAGAGCAACAATTTCGAGCTGTCAAACGAAACCGAAATTGGTTTTCATCTGTGTGAAAAATATGTACGTACGTAGGTATACACTTAAACTTTTCGATTTAGTTTTTTCTTATTAGTTTTTAAAACGTAATATGATATTATTCCTAAATAACACAAAGCTTCTTCCGTCGATGACATGGTAACCCAGTGTACTCGTGTGTCACCGACAGCGCGCGCGACATTGACTTCTGTTCAAATATATACTAGTAATCTGTGCTTCTGTTTCCTTAATCATTGGTCACCGACGCGAGCCGGGTAGGTAGTTCGTGGACCCGCGTACAAAGAGAATATAATCACTACGTTTTACCCGCGTACTTACGTGTGCTCTGTGTCATGTGTGTTAACTTTTAGTTGAGCTTCCTGCGTTTCTTGTGCTCCTCCCCGTTCTTTAGTGCTCTGAAAATTGTGTGATAGTGACTTTGTATTATTTTGATGTGATTTATACAAAAAGGCAAAAGTCTGTACCAAAGAAGAAATAAATAGCTAATACCATTTAAGTACGTGTTTTATTTTGTTTTTTCTTATGTGTTACGATTGTAAGTAGGAATAGCTAGATATAGGTACCTAAAAATATATAGCTATTTATATGTATGTAGGCTACCGCTTGAATCGATGTAGTTCAGACGCTTACTATCAGACGGCGCCACTAGTAGTTTCCCGTCTAGGCCGTTGAGTTATATCTCTATTCCTATTATAATAAAGTACTCTGTGGTTGATACTAATATCATGATAATATCATGATATTAGTATCAACCAAAAAAACAACCACAAACACCTGCTAGTTGACGCCATATTGTAAATAAAACGCACCTAGCGCCGCAGCGGTGCGCGCTGAACTACTTCAATTAGACGGCGGCTTTTGAATCAGCTGTAGTGTTGAACGTTTTGAGCGACTAAAATATTCAATATAAAAGCTAGACGTGTGATTGAATGGCGTTGTTCAGTCAAAGGGCTAGCTGTTTGATTGAACGGCTATTTAAACCAGTCGGCTGCGACATCTATACTAATATTATAATCTATACTTATACTTATTAGTAATAAGTTATTACTTATTACTCATACTGTACAAAATGAAATACTCACTACTAACTTAACTCGTATATTACCACACGTTCAAATATAACTCGAATTTCGCGTCGTGGCTGTTTCACTGTGACCACAACGCGTTGTGAGCTATTTTTTCGCTCACTGAGCGATTTCGGTCTTTGAGCGTAACACATACACATACGACATAGATGCTAATAATTGCTCGTTTAAAGATATAAGATAAAGCGGAAGAGTTTGTTAGTTTGTTTGAACGCGCTAATCTCAGGAACTACTGGTCCAATTAAAAAATCTTTCATTGTTAGATAGCCCAGTTATCGAGGAAGGCTATAGGCTATATTTTATCACGCTAAGACTAATAGTAGCCAAGAAATAGAGGAAAATGTGAAAAAAAGGGGGAAATTATTTGAAAGGGCTTATCTCACGAACTACTAGATCATTTTTTCTGTTATTTGGATCAGATAAGAAGTAGACCAGTGACCACGTGATTATAGGCTTTTTTTGTGGACTAATTTTTCTGTGAAATATCTAATTTACGCGAGCGAAGCCGCGCGGAACATCTAGTTTTATAGATATTATACCTTTTTTTTACTACTTGGGGGCTTGCTTTTAGGCCATTCCACTGCGGCTGGTCGCGATGCGCAGGAGCACACTGCACATCGCGACCCTCTCGGGCACTCAGTGCAATGGGCGACGGCATCCCCAATTCCCCATACCGCCGCCCTGAGCACCCCGGTTATGGCGGGACGTTGTTGTCGCCATTGTTGGCACGACGTCTTCGCCTTGGCCGTCTTCTGGGGTCGAGCGCTTCCCTTTCTCTTATTCGCTCGGCCTCCTCTTTGGCGGAGATTTCGGTAAGGTCGGTCGGTCAGCCTGCGACATTTTACGACATTATCAGTACGACAATCGGCCTCCCTGTTTAAGGAGGCCTTCGGTCAGAACCTTGGTGGGGCCCCGTATAAAAATTTGTTTGAGGGCCAGGAAGGGTAACTTAAGCACGTTGGGGGCCTCCGGCCCGGGTACCCTATATAATTGTCAATTGATACGGCAGACACGACATATAGCTATAGGCATTCTCATGAATCATTTCAGACCCAATCTTTATGTACCGTACTTAAGTTTTATCTTAATTGCTAAGGAGTGTGGTTTAAGACATGTTACTTTTAATTGAACATGATTATTTCATTATCGTTAGTCGATGCATTTTCAATCTTTTAAAAAACCAATTATTTACAGTTGGTACCTACCTTTTGCAATACGATTCATTTTTTAATCGGCATCAACATGGACTTAAAGGGGTTTCTTTTGAGTAAGTCTTTTCTATTTATAATACTTGCGTGCGTTTTGTATATTTTTAAAACGGCTTTGGGCTTTGGCTCACCACACATTCCCACCATGACTGTATCTACTCGCCTTTAAAATTTTCCTCCCCATACAAAGCCGACCGAGAGACAATTAAAGTTATAAGGATCGAAGGTTTTTGGCAATTTCCACTACTTAGGTCGTTCTGGCCATAGTACCTACCTACAGTATGGCGCTGGACGCCACCCTTCAGCAGTATTTTTAGTCTAGCTCCTAATCCACTTCCCGGCCCTTTATAGAAGTGGTGCGAATGTTCTATAGAATGTTAGCTATTTATATAAAAAAACATTAAGAGGATACACCAGGGGCGAGAGAAATTGAAAATAGGTATTTGAAAATGTATAGCTGTCTCACCAATCTCAAGTCTCCCACCGCAGAGCGCGATAAAGACAACACGACAAAAGTTCTAATAAAAGAACAGAAAATCTTCGATTCGTTGTCCGCTGATTCCTTCTCCAAAACTTAACCGATTTAAGTACTTTTTTCATTAAGAATTAAAGCAAGGCTTGAGCTGTGTTCCTATGTTTTATTTTTTTTGTATATGTTAGCCAGTTTTGTTTTCTGGGTGTTTGAACACAGAGGAAAATCTGGGCATTTTTTTGGGTTTTTGGACGTCCTTATCTTTTTTATTAATAAAATTATGAAAAAAAAGAAAACATAGGGACATGCTAATAGTGGCCATAGATATTCAGGAAAAAAATCATAACTCTACCGGCATTATCCAGGGAGGAAACAGGGGAGAGCGTTTGTATGGAAAAACGGCGGTGTGGAATCCTCTTAAAAAATCGATTCGAAATCTTTGAGAAAATGAAGAAAAAAAAATAGATTTGCATTTTTTCTTTTCGTTTTTAAAAATGCAGTTAAAAAGCTCATTAAGTGGAGTAACAAGTTCAGAAGTTTAATTATTATTCAAATATAAGTATATTTTTTTCACTCTATGTCTGGCTTCAAAGCCATGACTTTTCTAAGTCCCATCATTCATACACCAGGGGCGAGAAAAATTGAAAATAGGTATTTGAAAATGTATTGCTGTCCCACCAATCTCAAGTCTCCCACCGCAGAGCGCGATAGAGACAACACGACACAAGTTCTAATAAAAGAACAGAAAATCTATTCGTTGTCCGCTGATTCCTTCTCCAAAACTTAATCAATTTAAGTAATTTTTTCATTGTATATTTTAGCCAGTTTTGTTTTCTGGGTGTTTGAACACAGAGGAAAATCTGGCCGTTTTTTTTTGGGTTTTTGGACGTTCTTATCTTTTTTAATAATAAAATTATGAAAAAAAAGAAAACATAGGGACATGCTAATAGTGGCCATAGATATTCAGGAAAAAATCATAACTCTACCGGCATTATGCAGGGAGGAAACCGGGGACAACGTTTGTATGGAAAAACGGCGGTGTGGACTCCTCTTAATCTAGACATTATATTACAATTGGCACACGTTCGTGAAGGTATAACGTAACCAAATATTACGAAAATCGGAGACATCGACTATTTTTTCCTGTCCGCTTGGCGTGGAACGCCCATTATTTGACGTGAGAGAACCATGCCTCGGCACGAATGGACCCGTTCGACCGGAGAAATACCACGTCCTCACAGAAAACCGGCGTGAAACAGCGCTTCCGCTGTGTTTCGCCGAGTGAGTGAGTTTACCAGAGGCCCAATCCCCAAACCCTTTTCCTTTCCCTACCCTCCCCTATTTCCTTCCGTAACCTCCCCCATTACCCCTTAAAAGGCCGGCAACGTACCTGCAGCTCTTCTGATGCTGCGAGTGTCCATGGGCGGCGGAAGTTGCTTTCCATCAGGTGACCCGTTTGCTCGTTTGCCCCCTTATTTCATTAAAAAAAAATATGCAGATGGATTGTTATCTGCCCATTTATTTGCTCGTTTAGGACCAAGGTTCACATTAAGTAAATTATACAATTGTTCACAGGTATTACTCTCCTAATTCTCGCATTCCACGATCATGCAGAAGCAAGCATCGGTCGTAATAAAGATGACAATTATCTTAGAAATAATATTGCAGAACATTCTAGGCGGTTTATGATTCCAACTGAAGAAGAGAATGGAAACGAAACAAAAAATAAAAGTCGCCACGAGGTTCTGAATAATAAAGAATACAATGAGATCGTAAATAAAATACGTTTGGAAAATCTGGAGCAATCGTTAAACAAAGAGATTTATGTAATTAGTTTGTACATAAACAAAATTTTAAACGTTCCAAAACAATGTTTTGATGAACTTCATGCCGATGAGCCCATCCCACCTTGGATCAAGCCTAAGAGCTATTTTGGCCCATTGGCGAGGGGGAAACACGAATCGGATAGCGCGAAAGTCGATGTTGTCACCAAAATAGCGAGCTTGGTAAATCTCGAGCAATCGCTCAGCACCGAAATGTACAAAGGTAACTGGATCATAAATAAAATTATGGGCATGGCTCGGCACTGCTATGGAGCAGAGGAACGTCCGATTGAAATGAAAAAAGAGGAGGCAATAATAAATAAAATATACAACGAGATAACTAATAAAACGGCCCGCCTGGAGATACTGCAGCTAGCGCTCGGTAGCGGGATACACAAAGTTAAAGATATTATAAACAATACAGTAGACATTATAGAGCACTGTTTAGCTTTAGAAAAAACACGTTCAAAAAATCTCAGGCGCCTCGCGATTGGTGGAGTAAATGAGAAACATGACGATGAGTTGATAAATTATAACATATACGACGAAATTGTAAATAAAACGGCACGCCTGGAGATTCTACGGAAATTGCTCAGAAGCAAGATGAATAAAGTTAATAGTATGATAAACAAAACTGTCGACATTGCTGAGTACTGTTTTGGATTAGAAGCACATCGTCCAGAGGGAATACGCAACGCCATACGCAAAAAACCCATACGTTATAAAAGAGACGTCAGTGTCGTCGGTAAAGATCCCGTTGTTTCAAAGAACGAAACTAAAACGGACGCAAACTCGACGGACGGAAGAAGGTCACTGTTTCGCATTAACAGAGAGAGAAGCGAAATCCAACAGAAACTGCTGAATTATATTTTCGATACTTACAATGACATCGCCATAAAGATGCAAGCGCTCAACGTGACGAAGGAGCAGTTCGCTAACGACGAAAGGTACGCCATTGGATATATTATGGCCAATATCGATACTCTGAAGGTAAACCTGGCCAACGTCAGGAATGAAGTCGTCAAAAACAAAGATCTGTGGAGCGATATGCAGATTTTGGACGTCTACGATACTGTGATCAAATCTAATAAGGCATTGTCGAATCTGCATCGCGTTTTAAACGGGCTTATACAAAAGGGCTCAAAGAGAGGTATAAGTGTTTAGACATTGAGAATTTAGACCCAACTCCCAAGTTAGAAATTACTTAAACTTTTTAAAAGCCACACCACATTGATTCGTTTGGTTGTTGTAACGCATTTTGCAAATTCAGGTCATACTCGTTGCTGAACCGCAGCAATGTATATATATCACGATTAGATATTTTAGGTGAGAAAAAAAAAACGTAATTACTAATTACACAGTATAAAAATAAAGTACAATTTATTAAATTATTTCATGAAGCCCTAAGCGGCCGCATCCGGCCGCGATAACAATAGATAAGCTATTGTGTCTCGTTATTACACGATCGATGGGTTAAATCCTGTAAGTAAGTATAAATAAAAATGAAATCTGTACTTTGTTACTTTCTTTAAAACTCGAGAACGGCTGAACCGCTTTGGTTTTTTTTTTTTTGGTCTTGAAACATTCGTGGAAGCCCAGGGAGGGTTGGGAGATAGGTGATAAGAGGTTCATCGGGTCATCTTCCCTACCCTTCCCTATTACCCTATTCCCTCTTAAAAGGCCGGCAACGCACCTGCAGCTCTTTTGATGCTGCGTGTGTCCATGGGCGACGGAAGTTGCTTTCCATCAGGTGACCCGTTTGCTCGTTTGCCCCCTTATTTCATAAAAAAAAAAGTACAAAGTACAATTATTGCCTGAAATAACGTACAATACTTTATAATGAAGTACGGGTGGCAATCGTAATGATCGATTGATAATAATCAAGCACATTGCTACAACACTAACACTCGTCTTTACCGATCGATTGAAAGATCGCGTCCAACGCATTACGCAACGCATGTGAATGTGATACTGCGACGATGCAACAAAACGCACCTATAGAGGATTACGTTCATGACAATCATGACAAACTTAAAACTATAAAATCTAGGGTCCAATAAAAACCAAGTAAAGGTACATATATATTATATTCAGTCTATAAAACTATATTTATTATGCACCTATTATGATTAATTGCTATTAACCTACTACTTCTAATCACTAGGCCCGTACCGCTACCACTAAAGGTGGGTCCAGATAGACGTGACTGTGACCGGACAACGGACATTCCCTCGGGGAAACTAATTTATGGGCAGATGGGGGACCTACGTAATGTGGTTGATTTATGTGAATCCCAGACGACAGATTTAGGCTAGCCTCGTCTTGACATAACCCAACCAATTTACATTCGGTCATCTACAGTACTGACCACGTACTGACACGTGTTTTCAGTTGACACGGTCGCAGTCACGCGGTAATCTGGATGCACTATCATTTTATTTTGGATGTTGAGTTTCGTCTAATATTGTATTATACATTAATAAATGCAGTTAAGTTTAATATTGTACATATACTTTAATCCATACTAATATTATAAATGTGAAAGTGTGTCTGTCTGTCCGTCTGTCTGTCTGTCTGTTTGTTACCTCTTCACGCTTAAACCGCTGAACCGATTTTGCTGAAATTTGGCATGGAGATACTTTGAGTCCCGAGAAAGGACATAGGATAGTTTTTATCCCGGAGAAATGTACGGTTCCCGCGCGATAAACGAAATTTGGCGCAACGGAGTTGCGGGCGTCATCTACTTGCAAATATTACGTGCGAGTTGACGAAGGTCCCTATTAATTTTGACATTTTTGTAAATTATTAAGGTTTGTTCACATACATCACACCCTACTACTTTTCAATGCTCGCGATGCAGCTGCCAGCTTGCAAATGAAAAAAAAAATCAAATACATTAGTCGATTCCTTGTTTTATAAGAATCGACTAATTTATTCAATGATCAACATAACACGTCAAGTACCTACGGAGTTGACTTTTTTATTGTCCCTTACACTATTTTGAGAAAAAAATTAAAGTTAACTTACGGCCATTCCCAATATTTGATCTATCTCTGGTTTTGCCCTACTAGAGATAGGAATAGCTCACAATTGACATAAAATATATGTCTCTAATGTCTAATGTGAGCTATTCCTATCTCTAGTAGGGCAAAACCAGAGATAGATCAAATATTGGGAACGGCCGTTAGTAATATTATGTTTACAGTATACTCTCTAATAGTACAATATTATTTACATGTATAAAATATATACGACTTACGTATCATAGAAAGACTATTAAGCAAGTATGTACTTTTCAGAAATAACATTATGCTTATTAATGTACACAAACGTCTAAAAACATAGTAAATAAATAATCCTTTTGGATAACTTTTTGTCGGCTACTAAAAAATCTAAAAAGTACTAAGTAGTAATTACAATCTACCGGTTGATTGTGATTTTCGTAGGGGCTGCAGAATGGAGTCTAATACTATGCCTGCAGCGTTCGCCTTACTGCACCTGAAAAATTATATTTTTATCTGAATCATTGAAATCACAATTGTAGCCCTAGTTCAGAGTTCAGACCTAAAAAAATAACTTGCATTGTGATTTACGTGTGGTGTACTACGATTGGATAGACGGTCTCGGGGTGGATCACTCTGAAGTCTGAAATGGGGATTGTCCATTTTTTTTTAATTTTGCTCATTACAAAAACATTTCGAGGAATAAGGTCAGTGATCGTTTTTCTGTATATAAACGAAAAAAATACCCATTAGTTACTTATATTTTTGAACAAATACGTTTAACCTTTGTTTGACCTTCAATGGCGTTAAATTAGCAATAAATTCGACCAACATTACGTTTCGAACTTTTTTTAAGCTTCTCGTATCAGCTTTCACATAATGAGAACTTGCATTTGACGAACCAGCCATTATAAATAAGATTGAAAGGAAATTTAAAACATATGCAGAGGTCAATTGGCGGCCGATGATGACGTCAGAGCGAAACTTTAAAAATTTATTGAGAAAAAACTAGCCAATGAATTTCAAAATAATTTAATTTATATTCTTAAAATACCCTATTTTAACGAAAAAAAATATAAAAAGTACATGTGGTTTTTTTTGGACAATGCCCATTGCATGTCGTGACCTAATATTTTGTTTTTTTTTTTGATGATTTGTCTGAATCCACTTAATATTTTGTTTGCACGGACTTCTTCAGAAGTAGCTATACTATAATATAGTCATAAGACTCATAACCAGAGTCACGACCTAATCTAGACGCACCTTAATCGCACCACTCAATACTCATATCTTGTATCTCATAATTGCCTTTCCTTTCTATCAACCCGCTCATTGCTCAATCAAAATACTTAGCGCCTGTTCACCAGTTCCTGATAAGTGCCAGATAGGCTATCCACAACTTATCTGACAGATAGAGTATGGAATATCTGTCGGATAAGGTTGTGGATAGCCTATCACCTATCAGTAAGTGGTGAAACAGGCCCTAAGTCGAATAACATGGATGAACAACAAATCGATGTTATTATCTCGCGACATCGCGTAAATCAAAACGGTTGCTTAACGCGACGTCGCGTGAGCAGTGGACGTGTTAAGAAGTATAAACTCACTTGGGGAACATGTCGGCACACTTAAGTTCCGTCCAGCCGGCGAGCACCTCGTACAGCAGCGTGTCCAGCGCCTTGTCCACTGGCACCTCCCCCGTCAGCATCCTTAGCGCCAACCTGGATGTGTCATAAAATGGAAGTTGCTGAACGACTTTCAAAGTGTTGTAGGAATATGCGTGAGGCCACAAAGGAAGATCTTTCGACCGAGATCAGAGTCATGAGCGATGAGGCACGTGATTGATTTCAGTTGTCGTTTATTATTTATACCGAAGCAATTAGAAAAATTCGATAGCGCGATGCAGGAACGTGGCGCCAATTGTGGATACCGCTACAGCGGTTATTTTTGAATTTTGATTTCTTCTTCTTTCAGTTTCTTAGATACTAAGATAAAAGAGACTATAGAAAGATAAAAAGGAGAATGCAATATTTATTAGGCGTTTAAAGATAAGAAGATTAGATATGTATAAAAAGTAAAAACGCAGAACTTTTATGAATTAGGTTCTTGCAGTATATACTAGTCATGACTCATATAACGTATATTGTGCATTCCATAGGTACTTTACCCATAACCTAACCTAACCTCCTCCCTATTTCAGACTGCACATCGATTGATAGTAGACACTACAATGTCCATGATTGAGGTAAAAACGGAGACCTTTTGAATAATAGTCTATATGTTGGTTAGCAGTACTCATAGGTGTAGTGGCCATACTATATCCATAACCTAACCTAACCTACTCCCGATTTCAGATTGCATCTGATTGGTGGCAATCGCTTGCCAGCAAAAGGCACTCCATTCAAGGTATAAATAACTCTTACCCATTTATCCTCGCCATAGTCCCGTAAGGCGCACTGAGTTTAGCGGTAGCCACCAGATTCTTACAATACAGCAACCACACACAATCCAAGTCGGTATACACGTTTGTAGTGTTGGCAGCACTGGCGGAGTCGTTCTTGTTGTAGGAACTCTGGAGATGGTGTAACGCGTGTGTGTTGGCATCAATGTTCCGCGAGATTTGGTTTTGTATGTTGGCATTCAATGCTTCCTTATTAGACAATTGATTGAGGACCATCCTGGGAAGAGGAAATTATAATATTAAAAATTAAAATAAAGGAATGGGTGGATTTTTTTATTAGTAAGGTCCCTGCTGCAATTACTGTAAATAAAAAAAGAAATTTTTGTCTATGGTTGGGTATTTTCCGGAATACTCATTTTGCTTTGGTACAGAGCTTACAATTACTTTACAAAATTACCCTATGTGATATGTCAGAATCTACCCTATACCCAAACTTATCTTACTTATTTTGATTTGCCTTAACAATTAGCACTCACCTTGTGTTCTTATATGCTCTTCCGAGATGTATCGCCGCCCTGGCTGTGCTCATCCCGATCTCTAGAACATTCTCTAGTAAGTTCTTCTCAATAGCTTCTTCGTTGTTTCGATTTGTGCGTTTCCTTTAACACACATAAACAAAACATTACATAGTATAATTATTATAGCTCTTGGACCTTGGTATAGTCTGTCAAGAAAGTGAAGAAATCAAAAAGTGGTAACATCGTAGTGTCATCCCTTTTAAATCAATCTAAGAAAAAAGGGATGACACTACGATGTTGCCACTTTTTAATTTCTTCACTTTCTTGACTGACTATAAGTTTTGCGTACAGACCTAGAAGCCAGTTCCATCGCGTTACCTAAATTACGCTATGACGCTATGGCCGCCATATTATTTCAAAATGACACTGGTGAGACAGTTTCGTTCACGCTCCATGTTTGAAGCCGTACTCAGAGACATATTTTAATGATGATTGATGATTAAACTTGATGCCGATGTTTGACAGATCTTGTATGGGCCCTAACTTGGCAACCATTCCTAAGGCCCCTAAACAAAAAATGAGGCCCCGCTAAAGCACGCTAAGCTTCTGCTAGGTATCTGGTATACAAGATGTTAGTGTAAACCATAAAGTTAATATACCTAGCGGAATAGAGCAACAATCTCGAGCTGTCAAACGAAACCGAAATTGGTTTAATCTGTGTGCAAAATATGTGTACGTATGCACTTACACAAGCATGATTGAACATGATTTCTATGAGATTTATTTGTCAGCGTGCGGCACGTGCCGACTGGACGTCAAAAAAAGAGTGCTGCTGTCATGTATCACACGTCTCTTTTTACAAGCAGTGTTACTGATAGTGACATCTCTCTTGCTCAGGCCTTTGTTTCTCTATTCCGCTAGGTATATTAACTTTATGGTGTAAACACCGTTATCCTTGAAACCATCAAATGAGCCCGTCAAAATGAACAACTTTTTCTATGAGAAAAATACTGGGAGCTTAAAAAATCCGTCTTCATACCCATACAAATTGCCGATCCGGGCATCCGTATTGGGTATGAAGATGGCTTTTTGTGTTCCCAGCATTGTTCTCATAGAAAAAGTTGTACATTTCGACGGGCTCATTTGATGGTTTTAAGGATAACGGTGTTTATACTAACACATTGTATATACACTTACGCGGCGGCGTTGTCATAGAAGTGGTATATTTCATTCCTCTTGGCCTCCACCTTACTTGGCTCCATGAAGAGAGCGTTGAAAGCGAACACGTCGGGGTCTTTGAGCATTTTCAGACGAGCCGATTCCTGAAAACGAAAAAAATCTGATAGATCATAGAATTTTTATTTTACGGGTTTTGTTTCCACGTTTCCATGCTTTTATGCCATCTATACTAATATCTTAAATGCGAAAGTATGTCTACCTGTCTGTCTATCTGTTACTTCTTCGCGTCTAAATCGTTGAACCGTTGAATTGATGAAACTTGGTATGGAGGTAGTTTGAGTACCGTGAACGGATATAGAATACTTTTTAACCTGAAAAATGTACGGTTTCCGCGCGATAAACGAATTTCTACGCAACGGATTTGCGGCCGTCATTAGCCCATGACAACAATTCTAAAGTAATGTAATGGGCTACTCCATTAGCTTTTTCGGAAACATTTTCTGACACACTTAGTTACGCTTCTTTGTTATCGTATTATAGACGCTAAATAGCTAACCGTTAGCGGTTAGCGTGTTAAACACACGCGCCGCAGCGGCAGCGGCACCGCCACCGCGGCGGCGCCGCTGCATACTCTTCCTTGTATTTCTATAGGCCCTTTTCACACGCGGCGGCGCCCGCGCCGGCGAGCGGTGCCGCAGTTTTTAACAAACGTATACGAGATTAGTCGGACCCATGATCGCGTCGCGGCGGCGAAAAACGCTGCCGCTGCGGCGCCGTGTGTAAAATCTTTTATACCTTTGTTATACAATCCTCAATTCCCACGATGCGACAGTTTGACAAACGCATAAAATAAATCAACGACATCAAAATTTTACCTTTCAAGCAATCATTTCTAATAATATGCATTGAAATAAATTCCCGTAATTATGTCAGAAATCAGAATGAATAATGGCTTTGGTTATATTCTGTAGGAGTCTATTTCATGACTTGTAATCATATGGGAAAAGTTTGTGAATGGGTTTAATGTTACTTCTTCAGAAACTAATCTTATCACATAGGCTACGTTTCATCCCGCCAAAGGTTGACATAAAAGTTGCCAAAAGTGTGTCAGTTTGTCTGTTACCTCCTCACTCCTCCTGTGGATATGTGGCGTAAACCGTTGAACGGATTCTAAAGAAATTTGGTATGAAGAGTTTGAGTCACTATTTATCCCGGAAAATGTACGTTCCCACTTCCTACCTATATTCCCGCGCAATTAACGAATTTTGACGCACCGAAGTTGCGCTCGTCATCATGCATCAGTATGAAGTACCTATCTAGTAACTAAATTATGTCTTAGTAAAGGCATAGAGGAAATATAAAGTGTGCAGTGTTTCGGCCTAGTGTGAGATTACACTAGGCCTAAACACTGCAGCGGAGAGGAACGTCGACACTACAAAATATTACATCAAAAGTACAGCGGGGCTAAAATGGTCGCTTTGGAGAATCATATAATTACTTAATCATAATATGATTAATTTTTAAACTCCACTTTGCATGCAATTCATATAGTGATTCACTTAGATTAATGATTGGTCCCGTGAGCGGCGCTAGCGCGCGGAGACCAATCATTAATCGAAGCGAATCACTTTTAAACTCCACTTTGCGTGCAATTCATATAGTGATTCGCTTACATCAATGATTGGTCATCAATTAAGCGAATCACTATATGAATTGCATGCAAAGTGGAGTTTAAAATTGCATCATATTATGATTCAATATATGATTCTCCAAAGCGACCATTTTAATTTTTAGCCCATTGGAGTCAGGACAGCAGAGAAAAACGACTCTTTACAAAAAAGTCAACTCAAAGTATCGGAGTGTCGAAAATTCTAGTGTGTTCGCCTTAACCAATTAAAAAATAATGAAAGAAAATCGTACCTGACTCTCCCAAGCCATCAGCTGTATATTATGCAGCAGCATCACGTCCAACGTCAGAATGCCAAACGAAAGCAAGCTTGTGTTGTTCTTCAAAATCACCTTCCGACTGCTGTTCGGGTCCGTGAAATTCTCACCGAAGTAGATATCCTTTAGCTTATTCATTATAATCGTCACATTCCCTTCTATCAGACTCTCGTTTAAGGCTTTTAAAAGATGGCCGAAATCATCTCCAGTCTTTCTCCCCTTTTTGGCTTGGAAATCTGGATCGGAGGTCACCCAATCGTGTAATTCCTGAACCTTTTCAATCAGATAACTAGTCATTGTGTTGCTTTGCATGTAATCGTCGTAAAGGTTCTCATCGTTGTAGTATTCTTCATAATCTTCAGCCTGCTTTAGCCCTGCGAAGTATCCATCGGGTAGTTTAATTCCAGTATCCATGAATACATCTGGAAGAGTCGGCTTGAATTCTGGAATGATCTCGTTTTCTTCATCTTTGTCAGGATGAGTTTTAAAATCTGGAAGCTTCGCTTGGTCTTTTTTTTCGATCTTTCTTTCCACATGGTGTATAGTATCGTGTATTGGATGAGGTTGTGGTTTCGATATAAGGTCCTCCGTTTTCTTCTTGTCACGTCTTCCTACAAAGTTTTTGAATATGCCCAGTTTTTCTAGAGTTTGTTCGTCGATTTCATCGGGTTCTTCTTTTACTCCATCCGTTGTTGTCTTATGTCTAAGTGGATATGTGGCGTAAACTGGTTCCTTTAAAAAAATATAAGTTTGCAAAACACTTGTTAGACACTATTTACCGACTTCCAAAAAGGAAGAAGTTCTGTAATCGTCTGTATACACTATACAGGGTGTAACAAAAGTAAGTGATACTATTGTGGACGTAATTAACACTTTAAACTTTAGTTTGTAACTACGTGTCCTTCGTATAGAGCAGTCTTTTTCAATCTGTGGGTCGCGATTCCTGAGGGGGTCGCGAAGCCTTAAGCCTAGGTTAAGCCTAGGTCGCCAGTATATTTCAATCTGTAAAGGGGTCGTGAAATCAAAAAGATTGAGAAACACTATACTATAGAGTACAATGCGGAAGTAAAAGCAGCGTTGAGAAATGCCCCAACGTCATGAATTTACCCATACAATAATTCACAGTGAAGTGTGAACTCTACATAATATACAAGAGATGCATACGGCATACACACCCCAAAGTAAGTATATTATCACTTACTTTTGTTACACCCAGAAGATCCACCTGTGTACGTATAATATTACATCTTATATCTGATTTTAACCAAATTTTATATGCATATTCAGTGGGTCTGAGAATCGGCTACTGGGTACTTTTTATATTGATAAGTGCTTTTTTTGAATTAATAATAGTAAATTATTACAACTCGAGACTGACGGCGAATGTTGTTTGTGCGACGGGATAGCGATGGACGTTGCCATGATGACATACTTATTTAATCACTTCAATAAAATAATATGGGTGAAAGGTGAAATACTTTATATGGCAAAGAAACGTTTGCCGGGAGTCGGGACAGCTAGTTTATTAATATATCTATCACTTACTGGTATCTCTGCGTATATTTCTCTAGGCTGGTAGGTCTCAGTGGTTCCCCACTTGGTGATGACGATGGTGGCCAGTACCAGCACCGCGCACACGGCGAAACACGATGCACTGGCGATGATCCATACTTTTAATGGCACCTAGAATAAATAATTTCTCTTTAGTATCAATCATCAATCATCATCATCATCAAAATCAGTCTACAAAATGTCTTATATTTTACAAGGTGTAACAAAACTAAAAACTGATACTTTAGGGTGTGTATTTATCTTTTATATAGAGTTCACTGTGAAAGTAGCAGCGCTGAAAGATTTGTTTGTCATTTGTATGGACAAAAGCCCGTCATGAGTTTTCCTATACAAAAGTTTAAAAAAAGGTTAGTCTTTCGGCGCTGCTACTTTCACAATGAACTCTATACAAGGGACACATACAATAGGTACACATTACACACCCTATAAAATATTATCATTTATCACTATGCTTTGTCACACCTTGAATAATATTATGTGCCTATAATAGCTATTAAATATGTGTCTATAATAGCAGAGGTTCCCAAACTCCTTTGTTTCGTGGCCCACTTTTAAGGTGTCGGTCACAATGTAATAGCTAATAGTCTTCTCAAATCGGACTCGAAGCCCTAACCGTCTAATGCGGCTGACCACCAGTGATACTGCCGATTCGGCCAGCCGCGCCGCCTCTTGATAAGTCCTCCCCCGGGCTGTGATAAAGGTGTCATCCGCATAAGCGGAGACACCTATCCCGGGGAGAAGGCAGCATCGCAAGACCCAGTCAAAGCCGATGACCCACAGACCCGGTCCAAGTGCCGACCCCTGTGGGACACCGCAGTCGACCTCCACCAACACCAGGACCCCGTCCCGGTTCTCCCACACGACTTCTCAGTTTGCGGCCTACCTATACATTAGCACATCTTGGGCAAGCGATTACAAACGCGTAGAGGGACATAATATTATTTGTCCATGATTGCTCAAGATTGATGTTGTGCGTGATATAATCTTCGTAATCATGCTGGCCAGTCACCAGTGGCCATCATAGTAGGTCAACAAACAACGTGAACCAGCCTTTAAAGTTTAAGAGATCCCGTTTCTGCAGAATTTTGCTAAAAAAAACAAAAACAAACTTCACCGTTGACAACCACGAAAACCGTTAACAAAAAACCAGTCGCAAAAAGTAAAATGTAGTGCAGATCGTCTAACGGGGCGTTAAAATAAAAGCATTCAATTGTAACCTAGTCCCAGTTGTCAACCAAAACAATAAAACCACAGGTTAAGTGCGTGACCATTCTCAGAGTCCAGCACCCGTAGCATGGCTATAGTAGAAATACGAAAGTATAGACAAACAGCGGAGTAAAGGTACAATTCCGTGCATCGCGGCAGTCGTCCGCGCGCGGCTTACGACTCACGACTGACGTCAGTGACGAAACTTTAAAAATTTATTGAGAAAAAACTAGCCAATGAATTTCAAAATTATGTAATTTCTATTCTTAAAAATTAAATTAATAAATTTAAAAAAACCTTCGCCAAACAACTTTAAAAAGAAATAAAATAATATATTTTACCGACTTTAAGTTTAAATAATTCCTAAGTGTAAAGTGATATTTTAGACCATAATTGTTGTCACGGTGTGTCGGGGGACCGCCAACAGTGTCTTTTGCATTTTGTATCGCCATGTCACTGATTGTCTCGATTAGGTTCGCTGTGAACTGACCCTTAAACTATGTTATGTGAAATCAAACATCTACCTACATAAGCGGTCCCCCGACACACCTTGACAACAATTATGGACTAAAATATCACTTTACACTTAGGAATTATTTAAACTTAAAGTCGGTAAAATATATTATTTCATTTCTTTTTAAAGTTGTTTGGCGGGGGTTCTTTTAAATTTCTTAATTTAATTTTATTTCATGCTTTTTAAACTTGCGTTCGTTATAGTGCAGAATAATTCCTATCAATAGGATCATATTATATTCCAATGAATACTATCTAGGAATGTCCTTTTGGATGAGGCCGTCAATATGAGTCCAAACATGAAACCTCCACTATGGTTTCATATGGAGCTCGGCTGCTATAGAATCCAGGTGATGCTGCAACAGCAGCATACAAAAATTTACTGTTTATCTACGTCTTACTAGTTGTCGCAATTATAATGAGCCCAAACACGAAACCATTGCTCTAAGTTGGTGAGGAGTTGGGTATCCTATTGATTACCAGGTGATGCTGCAGCACCAGGTCAACTTTCCATTAATGTGTAATTTATATTTATAAATGTCTCGAACTAAAATGCAAAAAAATATGAAGCCCACCAAATGACTACAAGTTGCTAATCGGCCCTTCACGTATCAGATGAACCGCGATTTTTCAGCAAAGAGCGGGCTGATGATGATGAACTATAGCTAAGAACACTCTCGATTAAGTCAGTTTTCAAACAAAAAAAAACTAGATCAAAATCGGTCCACCCGTTTGGATGCTACGATGCCACAGACAGACAGACAGACACACAGACAGACACGTCAAACTTATAACACCCCTCTTTTTTGTCGGGGGTTAAAAATACCCTATTTTAACGAAAAAAAAAAAAGTACATGTGATTTTTTTGGACAATGCCCATTGGAAATAGGCCTCAAAGCCATGCTGTACAGCCTACGTTTTATCCGACTTCTAATGAAACTCTTTATATTTGACCGATGCTTTATTGTTTTCAGTGTCTATCATTTACCAAAGTTCCACGATGAAAGTATATACTTCCGAACAAAAAGAACCTCCTTTTTTAAAGTCGTTTAAAAACTTACGGGGAAGGATTAAATTGTACTTATTTTGCTTAAATACAATATATACAGAGTAACAAATCTAAGTGATAATACTTTCAGCGCTGCTACTTTTACAGTGAACTCTCTACAAGGAACACACAGACACATCCTAAACTTTAGGGCCTATTATCACTTAGTTTTGTTACACCCTGTATACTTTTATTACTATTTTGGATTTGTAGATAAACTACCGGAAGGTATATTATACCTATAGGTAAGTATTACTTATTAGGTAATGCGTTTCGTCCTTCCGAAAAAATATTACATATCTGTTTTTTTTGTCAACATCTCTCGTTGTTGCCTAATGCCTTTTCAGACCAAATAAAACGTCTAGACTTTTGATTTGGTCTGAGGTTGTCTCAAAGAACACAAGACTAGAAAACATAATACGATCGCAATCGTAGGTACAGCTAAAATACCTAGCGGTTTTAGTCATTAGTCAGTAACGAAATACTCTAGGAAACAGTTAAAATAACAGGTTACGTAATTGGGTTAAAGTTAACCGTAAAGCACCTTCCGTAATCCCACTAGAGTTAGATAATACCATAATAGGTACTAGGTAGAATCAAATGTTAAATGTCAACATCACCATAACATCGTAGACCAGTGTATTCCAACTTTTTTCAGAAACGAACCCCTAGGGATTCAAGCACAGTTTCTACAGAACCAAATCAGCTGGTTAGGGTTCTGTAATCAACAAAACTTGGTTGACTACGGTACCCTAAAACGGGACCCTAACCAGCCGATTTTTTGTAAATTGGTAGCTGTTAATCTTAATATATATATTTCTTGTGTGCGTGTGTATGTGACTGAACTCCTCCTAAACGACTGGACCAATTTTGATGAAATTTTTTGTGTGTGTTCGTGGAGATTCGAGAATGGTTTAGATTTACAGTTTGGTCTACTGGTAAATGTTTTTTCAATTAATTTCTTATTTATAAGGAGTTGTTGATTTTGGAATGTTTTACATTAGATCCGGCGGACGGCGCTATCATCGCATTCAATATTATTCTATTTCAATTTTAGTTTGTCCTGACAGATGGTGCTACGATTAATTTGAAAAAAATTTTGTTATTCAATGATTAAAATATTAAATAAATAACACATAGGCTACAATTTTAACCGACTTTCAAAATGGGGGAGGTGTTATGTTCGTTTTCTTATATTCAACGATTACTCCGCCGTTTGTTAACCGATTTTCAAAATTTTTCTTTTGGTATATAGGGTATCATCCCAATTTGGTATTATATTCAGAAAAGTGGTGATCTGATGAAGGATCCATAAGTAATCGAGGGAACTCCTCAAAACTTATAGGGAAACATATGGTGACTTCGGTTTCGTGAGAAGTATTCTAAGCATATGCTACCAACAAGTAAGATTTTGCACCGAGATATACCTGGTATACCGTGGTTCGGAAGGTGCTGAGAGAATTCCTGATTCTTTATAGATACAAGTTTGGGAGTTTCGGCGTTGTTTTAAGAACAGAAAGCATATGCTACTATGCAAATTACATTCTTCATCATCATCATCATCATCATCACTACCATATTATACCATTTCATAGTCTTTTAGATCGAGACTCGAGTTTGTCAAGCGATAATTAAAAAAAATCTATATCTACCTAATATTATAAACCTGAAGAGTATGTTTGCTTGAACGCGTCAATCTCAGAAACTACAGGTCCGATTTAAAAACTTATCTCAGTGTTAGATAGATCATTTATCGAGTAAGACTCATCATTTATCGAGAAGGTTATATTATATTATTACTCTAAGACTAATACGACAGAAGAAACTCAGGAAAATGTGGGAAAAACGGGGGAAATATTTTTTATGGGAAAATGTAGCTACGGATTCTGTAAAATTTCTAATTTACGCGGGCGAAGCCGCGCGGGACATCTAGTAGTTATATAATTTAAGAGTAACATTGTCCTACAAATAGAACAATCCATATTTTAGGACCATCAAATCAAAGTACGAAATCCTTTCTATCTCTGTTAGCTACCACTTTCAATATTTTTCGCAAATAAAAAGGTTGTTTGTCTTATCAAAATGAAGCTACTCACAAAAAAATTGCTTGTTAGTAATAAAAAAAATGTTTTAGGGCTCCTTGACTATAAATATAATATGGTCTACCATCAGCCAGCAGCCTATGCTGTAACTTCTCTGTTAGACTGGCCATAGGCTACGAGGGCTGCTATTTATGTATCCGGAATTAAAAAAAGAAACAAACATATATCATTTAATATGGTTTTATTGCTTTTCAAAATATTCGCCGCGATGATCGACACACTTTTGCATACGCTGGAACCAATTTTCATAGCACTTTTTCCATTCTGATTGAGGTATCTCCAAAACGTGCATTTTGAACGCATCAACAGCCTCTTCGCGGCTCGAAAAACGTTGACCACGTAATTTGTTCTTCGCGTATGGAAATAAAAAGAAATCGTTAGGTGCCAAATCAGGGCTGTACGGCGGATGACCAGTCAATTCGATCTTTTGACCCTCCAAAAACTGAGTTGTTTCAGCTGAGGTGTGACAGCTAGCATTGTCGTGATGTAATATGATTCTGCGTTGTCGGTTGTCCTTTCTTATTTCTTCAAAGACTTCTGGTAAACAAATGGCCGTATACCATTCAGAATTAACCGTTTTACGATTCTCTAATGGCACTGTAGCCACATGTCCATTAATTCCAAAAAAACAGGCGACCATTTGCTTCAAAGTACTTTTTGCACGAGTAACTTTTGTTGGTTTCGGCTCATCTTGGAACACCCACACCGTTGACTGTTGTTTAGTTTCGGGGTCATATGCATAGATCCAAGATTCATCACCTGTGTAGATATTATAAACGGCTTTTGACGTACCACGGTTGTATTTTTTTATCATTTTTTTGCACCAATCGACATGAGCCCGTTTTTGATCGATTGTCAAGTTGTGCGGAATCCAACGCGAACATATTTTTTTTACAGCCAAATGTTCGTGTAATATCTTATGTATGCTCGTCATACTTATGCCTAAGGACGCCTCTATCTCGCGATATGTAACATGACGATCACGCATTATTAGTTCCCGCACAGCATCTATATTTTGTGGGACAACAGCTGTTTTTGGGCGACCTTCTTTATTTTCATCCGTGAGCATAGACCGCCCACGATTAAACTCACTGTACCAGTGATAAACAGTGGTTTTTGATGGTGCTTCATCTCCAAAAGTTGCGGTGAGTTGAATAAAGCACTGTTGTTGATTTAGCCCACGCCGAAAATCGTAGTAAATCATTGCACGAAAATGTTCACGCGTTAAATCCATGGCAAATGAAGACACGCAATTTTCAAAATGACGCCACAATGGAAAAATAATTGACAGTCACATGAAACAAAATGTATTCTTCAACCAAAGAGTTCTATTTTCAAATGTTGTAATTACTTTTTAAATATTGTTCTTGTAAGTGGCCAGTTCCGGATACATAAATAGCAGCCCTCGTACTTATACAGGGTGTAACAAAAATAAGTAATAATACTTTAGGGTGTGTATCAGGGCTGTAGCTAAAGTCAGATTTGAGGTAGGGCAGAATTGGTTACAGGTAGGGCGGAAGTAAGAAAAAAAATCATAATTGATTTTCTTGGGTTTTGCTATTTTTAAGGTAGGGCATTATGATTTTAAGGTAGGGCATTGCCCCACAATGCCCCCCCCCCCTAGCTACGGCCGTGGTGTGTATGTGTTCCTTGTATAGAGTTCACTGTGAAAGAAGCAGCGCTGAAAGACCAAATTTTTTTTTCACTTTTGTATGGGCAAGCGCCCGAACGTCACGAGTTTCCCCATACAAAAGTGAAAAAAAAAATTGGTCTTTCAGCGCTGCTACTTTTACAGTAAACTCTCTTTAAGGAACACATACTCACCCTAAAGTATTATCACTTATTTTTGTTACACCTTGTAAAATAGTATATTCTGTGCCATAGACGGACCGCAAGTTGCAGTCGGGAGCGACTGCTCTACAGCGGTCGCGTTGAGATTTGCACCGACCGCTCAAGAACTGCTCGAGCGGTGTTGAGGATATAAAAGTATGAAAACTGCAGATGCCGCGACCTCTTATTGCAGTCGGTTGCGGCTGCGAGACGCGGTCCGTCTATTGCCGGATATGTTACTCACCGTGGTCTTGCTGGGCAGCTGGTCGCACACGGGTCGCGGCGGCAGCGGTCGTCGCGCGTACCAGTCGCGGGAGTCGCGCGACATGCGACTGTCGCTCGCCGCCGACGTCGGCCGCTTCTCGTACTCGTATTGGAACATTGTTTATCTGAAATTAATTGTACATACTTACTTATTATAATTAAATTATTGTAGTTTAGAATAATGGAGACATGAGTGCATGCACCAGGTAACTAACATTTTGAAACGTAAGAGCAATTGCCCACGCATTTTTTCCCCTTGTAAGTTGTAACTTACCCACTTCATCATCTTCTTTTGCGCGTCTGTCGCGGTGTAGCCGGGCGGTATGACAGATATCAAGATGACGTCAGATTTTAATCGACAGAGTAGAGGATAATAGGTATATGGCATTTGGCTAACTTTACGGTTCCTGCGCGATTTATCAATTGACAATTGAGCATACTAAGAACCCTGCATTAACTTTACTAAAAGCCGGTAAAGTAAATCACAATCACGCTAAATACAGGTATTTAGCGTGATTGTGAGTTTATGTCAGGAAAATAGTGAAAACTGCCTGGAAAACCTCTACATTCACAGACAAAAACCCTCAAGTAAGAGCGGCATTGTAATTTGCACCCCGCGCGTAATATCTGTGTTCGCTATCTTTTCCTGTGCAGTCAGCGCTGCGGAAAATCCATTAGGCTCCGTGAGAACGCGTTTCTTTTGTTAATTATACCACCAGCATCACCCAGCGTGATGGATAGCTAACATTTGTCTTTCTGGCTGGTTGATGTTGAAGCAGGAAACGAGCAGACAAATCACGTGATGGGAAGCGATATATCCTCCGTCGGCCGTCCATTGATGGTAGCAACCAATGATATTGTACTTATACAGATATGTTACGTCCATACTATTTTCCGGCTTAAATCTCTTCTGAACAATTTTCAAATTCAAAATTGCAAACATTTACAAATTTGACAGATGAGTGAAACAAAAGATAACAAAAACCATTTACATAAAAGAGACAGTCCTGTTTTTAAACGTCGAATCGTATCGCTGCCTCTTTCTTCGCCTGAGCTATGACGAAAATTCGATTTTTTTTCCAGATTGTTCGAAAAAATAATTGAAAATGTAAATAATCGAGGTATTTATTGCAATCAAGACATGTGGTAAGAGATTCCATGTGTTTTGTTTACTTTCGAGTCATAATTGGTATATTTTCGATACACGCACGACGTCATTTTCAATTTATTTAGGTAAGACAAGACGCAGCACGTTCGTGACTGCGCTAGATGCAGACTAAACAACAGACGGCCCAATTGGGCCATATTTGAATCTTCACAACGCGCGCGGTAGTAACATATCTGCTTTGAGTTTTTTATCATTGGTCGCAACAATCAACAATAATGTAATACGTTTACTCCTCTTGACTCCAAAAATAAAGGCCTTAAAATGTCGGTTGGAGCTTACCTTACCGACTCGGTTTTCTATGAGCCGTATGCAGTGCTGAATTTATATTTTTTATGAGATTAGACCACTTTATTTCCGCCGCCTCATGTATTAACGTAGTCTGTATAGGACCTCTATGGACGCTGCCTAGGATGCTGCCGCCCCTAGGCTATAGCAGCCTTTTTATAAATCAGGGGCTGGTCGTATGGTATTAAGACGTCAAGGGGGTTCTTTTATGTTAAAAAATGGTTCTCCTACACTTAATATTATGTTGAAAAGGCATTATTTATAGTAACGTAACAACGTGTTAAATGATGATGGTGATTGTGAAGGACTAAAGAGGCGTGTTCTGTGGAGGGTCGTCGGGTCACCAATGTGGATGTGGGATAAGGCCGCAAAGGAAGATCTTCCGACCGAGGTGTTGTGCTCGGTCAGACCGTAGTCCACGAGATTGATTTCAGACTGTAATATACCGATTACCGACGCACTTAGAAAACCTCGATAAGGGTGAAGCCAAACGAGCGTAATTTGTGAGTTGTGACTTGTGAGTCGCAGTCTGCAGAATTTCTGCCGCGTAAATATATACCTATATATATATATTTTTTTATGAAATAAGGGGGCAAACGAGCAAACGGGTCACCTGATGGAAATCAACTTCCGTCGCCCATGGACACTCGCAGCATCAGAAGAGCTGCAGGTGCGTTGCCGGCCTTTTAAGGGGTAATAGGGGAGGGTACGGAAGGGAATAGGGGAGGGTACGGAAGGAAATAGGGGAGAGTAGGGAAAGGAAAAGGGTAGGGGATTGGGCCTCCGGTAAACTCACTCACTCGGCGAAACACAGCGGAAGCGCTGTTTCACGCCGGTTTTCTGTGAGGACGTGGTATTTCTCCGGTCGAGCCGGCCCATTCGTGCCGAAGCATGGCTCTCCCACGTCAAAAATATCTTTTCATACAAATCATAACTCACAAAATTACGCTCGTGTCACGTGTGAATCAAACAGGACTTTTGTATGAAACTGCCGAACCGAAATTCTGCGACTCACAACTTACAAGTTAAGCTTGTTTGCCTTCGCCAATCGCCCCACGATGCAGGTATGTGGCGCTAATTATTTTGGGCACCACACAACCTTACGTTGTTGTTGTATCTTTTTAATACGTTATACGGGTAACCATAAACTTCCGTTTTTTAGGTAACCTAATAAGAACAATACCTATCATAAAAGGTGCGTTCCGCTTAGCAGCTAGAGGAAATCGATGATATTATTAATGCATTACATTTTAAAACAGATGAAATATGAAAGGACCAACTCGTCCGATAAGTGTGTCGGTCTGCTCTACTTGCCGCCATCTCAGGTGAAAACACTTCTCATATTATAGTGGCTTATTAATATCACGTAACATGCCTCACGACGTGCGTTTCTTTGACTTCTATGACCACTTCCCATGTCCTTCACCGAGTGGCATGGGAATCGAGAATACCATTCTTTTTAGTGATGCTTACATTACTACTTATTAGACACTACTGGCCATAAAGGAATGCTTTTGTTAAATCCAAATTCCAAGTGAATTCAAAAGTTATCCAAATGTATAATATTAAAGGCGAAAAAAAACTTTGGTACCATCTATTTCAGTATATTTCGAAGTAAGTATGTAAGTATTTATATTCACTTACCGGCTACCAATATCTCAATATTTTTCAGTTACATCTGATTTCCAAAGAGAGTTATTTTTCGGGTTAAATACCCATAATTTCGTCTTTCACTTACACTTAACAGGTATCAGGTTTACTGAGAAGCAGGAAGTTATTACTAATTATTCGTATCTTTAACAACAGCAATCACTGGAGTTATTGTTTCTCTAGTTATTGATTTCAATTAGGTTAATTAAGAATAACTTAATTTTCCTTTCTATTAGAAGGTCTATATTCTATTGTTTGACCTCATTTTTTATTCTATCTTATTGTGAAATTCGCCTCTCTAGTTTATTGTTTGATTCATAATATTATTGTACTTCGAGGTTAGTACCTCGAGAAGTCTGATACAGACTTCTCTGATAGTACCTCGAAGAAATTGATTAGTAGGTAGATGGCGGACCTACGTCTCTTGGTCGGGTTATGTCAAACTAATGCGTGATGACCTCGGAACAATAACTAAAGCTTTAGTTATTGTTCCGAGGTGATGACTGATGTCCGTGGTGATGTCAAGTGATGTGTGTCGCGGTCGGCTGGGTTTGATATAATGCGACCAAAGTGGGTACTTACTCATATAAGTATATTTTTTTTAACCAAAGTAGGTACTCATATATATATTTTTTATAGTAACTACCTACAATCGCCATGATTCCTGTCTAGCATCTTTAGAATAAAAGACTTTCCAAAAGTTGTTATGTTGAATAAATGATCATTTTCTTGTATACTTACTTATTTCTTGAATTTATTAGGCATTATGTAGTCGACCAATTTAATTCATTGAATTATGTGTCAGCACTTCAGCAGTCGTTAATTTTTGTCCCCAGTCTTTACTTACCTACTTAAATTCATAGATTAATGATTGATCATTAATCTAAATTTTATAATAATGTTAACACTTAACGGTAACGAGTAACGACAAGGTCAACAAAGATAACTTATGGTTTTTTAGAAATAGAATGCATCCGATAGGAATTTTTTGACAGATAAAATTTAAAAATAGAGTTCGGCCAAAGGTCGGCTGTTGACCATGCTTCATTTATTCTTAGGACATTTTTAATCACACTACTTCGTGGTGATGTCAAAAACTTATCTTTTATAATATAAAATATTATAAAAGATTTTTATCTAAGCACAATTTACGAATAGATTTATATATTATATTTGACAAGATTTCTGAAAAATAAAAACAAAATTAGCGGTTACTACGCGAGCCCAAGAAAGTTTATGTAAAAGTTAATTGCATTTTCGGCTAAGCCGTTCCGTAAAAGTGTATCTTCATATTTGTAAAATGTTATATTTCTACTAAACAATAAATAAAATATCAATACTTTACTGTCCTTAATAGTCGGTAATTATTCAAAACCAAGCAACGTTTGCTATATTTGTAATTCAGATTTGGTCAACACTCAATAAGTGACGGTTTAAGGGCGAATAAAATACCTAAACACAAGGTAAGAAATTTGGATATGTAGATAAATAGTAAATTACATGACCATGTTTTTAAATATTTTTTTATATTCAGATAGCACGAACAGTCTTTAGCAAGATGGCGAGATTAAAAAACCGGCCAAGTGCGTGTCGGGCCACGCGCAATATAGGGTTCCGTAGAATTATTTTTTTCCGTAGACGGGTTGATCGACTATTACTCTATAACTTATGAAGTCTTCTAAGTCGTGATTGTTTTCCTTTTAAATTCAGCATATTTCGTACTTTTGTGAATTTTTTCACATTTCTAGAAGCAACCGTTTAGCTGGTAGAAGGGGGGGACACTGGACTCTAACGATTTTTTCCACTTTAAAACTTTATATTTCACAAATGGATCCCTAAATCGGAAAATGATCTATGGATACTCAATATATTTTTAAAAAACCTATCCAACGATACCCCACACGGTGGGGTGGGCACAAAACAAAAATCATCCCCGCTTGATGTGTAGTAGTCATAGTTAGTGCCATAAAAAGATACTTTTAAAGATTTTATATAACCATTTTGTCGGCACTATTAATATGTGCATTCATGCCGAATTACAGTTTTGTAGGTACAATAGTCTCTGAGCAAAACCGCGGACAGAGACAGACGGACAGACCGAAACATACGTGGGAGAGCCACGCTTCGGCACGAATGGGCCGGCTCGACCGGAGAAATACCACGTTCTCACAGAAAACCGGCGTGAAACAGCGCTTGCGTTGTGTTTCGCCGAGTGAGTGAGTTTACCGGAGGCCCAATCCCCTACCCTATTCCCTTCCCTACCCTCCCCTATTCCCTTCTCTTCCCTTCCCATCCCTCCCCCCCCATTACCCTATTTCCTCTTAAAAGGCCGGTAACGCACCTGCAGCTCTTCTGATGCTGCGAGTGTCCATGGGCGACGGAAGTTGCTTTCCATCACGTTTGCTCGTTTGCCCCCTTATTTCATTAAAAAAAACTATAAGGGTTCCTTGTTGACTACGGAACCCTAAAAACACCAGAAAATATCCCTCAAAAACACAAATGTGCAATGAAGGCCAAGGTTAAAACTTAAAATGCTTTTAGCGACAAAAGGATTGAGATGTAAATGGGTGCCAACTGCCATGTTACGTTTTCTGGTAAATAAGTCCGGAAAAATAAGTCCTAATCAACAAACCAAATCCATAATAAGACTAGTTCTCAAGTTTTGATATTGATGATGCAAATTAATAAAAAGTTGTAGCCATTTCAATAATCTTCAACTTGACATGATTGACCTAATTATTCTAGTCCTTTATTATCGTTACAAAATTTCACCTATTATTATTTTCATACGTCCATTGTTAATCAAAATCTGTGGTGTGGGTTGTAAACCTATAAATCATTGAAGTCAATATACTTTGATAGATCCAGATCAATTTCCATTTAGTCTAGATTGGATATGTGAAAGTTTCATAAGATTTACTACTCGCGGTTGGTTTTATATCGAAATATTACCAAATATACCGACCAAATCATAATTAAGCATTTAGCTCAGTTTTTACGATAGTGATCTTTATGTCGTGGGTATAAAAGTCCTTCAGAGGTAAAACTACTCTAAACGAACAGTATACAGACCGGTCTTTGTCGAAAGCTTAGTAATAATATGGTGATAATCACAGAAATAAAGTGATTATAAATACAATGAATGCTCTCAGCTTTTGATTCAACTCCAAATTTTAAGTTTATTGCTTGTTGAAACATAAATTAAAAGTTGATCCTTCACATGACAATAAGAACGATCGGATCACTATCACGGTCTCACAAAGAACTGGCGTGGAACCTGACTTATGTTGTTTCGCTGAATGAATGAGGTAATTAATAGTAGAGTAGGCCTAGGAGGGTGGATATTTTAGAGAGCTGCATTTTCCCGGTTTTTAGCAGATGAAACTACTTATAAGGAAATTAGTGCATGATGTTATTTTAAGAGTTAGCAACTAATACTTACCTAAAATTATTTGGCTTTGATTAGAAACGTCATTGCACCCAAAACAATCAAAATTTCAAAAAAAAAATGAGGTGTCCCAGTTTTAAAAATATGTAGGACATAATTTTATAAGCTATTTTTTATAAAAAAAGTAAAAGTTGGATTTTAATGACAATATATAATAAATAGGATAGATCACATTATTCACACAATATAGATGATTCGATTATAAAGTCCATAGAAGAAACGATTTTACAAAAATACCAAAAAACGTGCGACGATGATCATGCTTCACAGGGCAAAAAGGAACTTGAACAAAGATTCCTCCCAGCAGCAATTAACCTAAACAGGAAACATCTTAACGCGTTCCTGACTACGCATACGTTTTGTATTATTTTGTAATGTCTCCCGTATAAAGAATGTCTTTGTTAATTAACTTTTTTATCCTGCTGTAATTTATATTGGAATGCACATTATGTCTCTTCAAACTTTTTTGTTATTGTATTTTATTACTGCCGTTAAAAACTTATTTACGTCGAACTACAAAATTATAATAGCTATGAGATTTAATATTGTGATGCATTAAAAATAAATAAGTATGTAAACAGGTAAAATTATACTGGACTATTTCATAACAGTATTTGTAAAGTTTTGCGGCACTGATTGCTCATATCAAATCGAACGTGTATTAATTAACTTACCGATTACTTGCACTTTTATTGCGTTCAAATCACAAACACATCACTCCTTTTTTTGTTTCAACGTCTTGTTTTAATTATAAAATATTCACACTCAAATTAAATTCAGAATATAATTTGCTACTCTTATTTTTTCTGTTTGTTTATCTAAAAATTTTTTTTGTAATAGCGCGTGCAAAGGGGATCGTAGTTTTTGCCTCACTGAATCGTGTTTTACAGTTAAGTCGGGGACAGTTATGAAAGTAAAGATGGAAGGAGAAGGAGATGTGTTGTTTATATAAATTATTTTGGTGTCACTATCCATTTTTGCACTATTTTTATTAGCTTTCACGGTTCATCAGACAGAAAAGATAAATAGCATATTATAACAAATAAATAATATAAATTAATATTTTATATTATTTATTTGCGTATTACTGACGTTTATTTATGTATCTTTATGGTCCATTATTTTATTCTTATTTTACTACTCTTCTGTTACAAAAATAATGTAAATAACAAACATTCACTACTATTTCTCAAAACGTACGGCAGATAACTATAATTTACCAATTTTTAAAATTAAAATGCCATCGAAATACATTGTAAATATTACTGTAGTTAGTTCTGAAACAAGGCGACCCAAAATATTATTTATTTTTGTTTCTTATTTTCTGATTATATTTCTACTTTGGTACGTTTAAGTATAGCTATTTTCTTCCAATTAAGGAATTTATTTGTTACATACTTACTAATAGGCACTTGTAATTTCGTTTTAGTTTATAGATTTACACCATAATTTTGTACCAAATATGCTACATAATTTGATTGTATGTTAATAATTAACATAATATTATACTTACGAACAACATAAATTATAGTACTACCGAAAACGTTTATTTTTAAGTTGTAAGTAGGCGATTTGCTGCAGTTCCTAATGCTAGAACTAATGTAGGTTAACTTATTAGCAGGTTCTTGGTAAATTTTAACCGTTAAAGAATATCTCTGTAAATTGAACATTGTGATACATTTATGCTTGTATTTATGTCAAGACTATGAGTTAGTAGATATGACCACAAAAATCAATTTTTTCCGAAAGTAACGGGAACATTCACTGCCTCTTAAAAACAAAATTAAACAAAAAATAAGGAAGAATACAAAATCTGCATGCAAACTTCACCATTTTTTTTAGAATTCGAGAAAGCAAAACACTACTTAATACGCTTTTTAACCGACTTCCAAAAAGGAGGAGGTTATATTATGTTCGGCTGTGGATATTTTTTTAATGTTTTTATTTTTATTTGTGTATGTTCAACGATTACTCCGCCGTTTGTGAACCGATTTTCGAAATTTTTGTTTTGTTGTATGAGGTTTCACTCCAATTTGGTCCCATTTTCACAAAAGTGGTGACCTGATGATGGGAACCATGAGTAATCGAGGGAACTCCTTGAAATTTATATGGAAACATATGGTGATTTTGGTTTTATGAGAAGCATCTTAAGCATATACTACCAAAACGCAAGATTTTGCACCGAGGTATACTATGGTTCCGAAGATACTAAGAGAACTCCGGATTCCTTATAGATACAAGTTTAGGGGTTTAGGCGCTGTTTTAAGAACTGAAAGCATATGCTACTATGCAAAATACATTCATCATCATCATTACCACGACATGGTCACCAATGGCACATAAATTGAACATAAAAAATTCAACCTTAACTCCAGAGCGTAAGGCACACATTTGACATTACTTCTGAGAAGTAAGTTGCTTCGATAATAATATTTTTAAATGTAAGTATTGTTTAAAATTATCTGCAGCTGATATTAAGTATATTTTGTATGTGTGACTGTTAACAAATTGTAATAACTAATAACTAATAAGATACGTAGAATAATATGGTGTACGTACGTAAGTATAGTACGCGATGGTTTACTAGGTAAGTAACTAAAAAGAGTGAAATTATTATTTTTAACAAAAAATTAAAACCGACTTCCAAGGTAAAAACAATAATAACATCCATATTATATGAACTAAAAATTCGGCTAAAAATCAACTATTTCTGTACTCAATCTTCATAATTTTGAAGTCGGTGCCAGTTCCAAAAGTTTCAAATATTCTGGCAGACTGAAGATTCAGCTATATCTGGTACCGACTTCAAAATGATGAAGATTGAGTACAGAAATAGTTGATTTTTAGCCGAATTCGGAAAAAGGCACTATTAGATAGGAAAAATTATTTAATACTTTTTAGTTCATATAATATGGATGTTATTATTGTTTTTACCTTGGAAGTCGGTTTTAATTTTTTGTTAAAAATAATAATTTCACTCTTTTTAGTAACTTACCTAGTAAACCATCGCGTACTATACTTACGTACGTACACCATATTATTCTACGTATCTTATTAGTTATGACAATTTGTTAACAGTCACACATACAAAATATAATATCAGCTGCAGATAATTTTAAACAATATTTACATTTAAAAATATTATACCTAATACGCTTTTAAACCAAACGGAAACCTCGGTGAGGCAAGCTGCAATTTGTAACGCGTGGTAGGCCTGTAACACGACGTATTAATCAGTGACTACAGCATATGGAATGACGATATCACGAGTATATTAATTATTATTACATTTACAAAAGCATTCAAACAAATTATAATATGACAACAAGTTTAAGAAAAGTAGACAAATATTTACTACCCTATCTAACTATCTATAATAGTAATAAATAATAATTAATAAAATTTATTTTACATAATAATTATGTATACAACATGACTGGTGAGAGATGTTCAATACTTAAGAAGAGTACTCTGTACTCGATTCTCATTATAGTTATGTAATAAAATTAGGTAAGTAAGTACTTAATTTTTTTCTGAATTTCCCTTGTATAAACGAATCATGGACACTAAGTAAATTACGCGGTTAGGCAAGTAAGCATACTATGCGGCCGGCGGCGCGGCGGCGTGCACCACCAAAGAAACACCACTGACCACACCGCTACCCTTCCCGCGCGCGGTGTCCATGCGTTATTTAGGTAAGTAAATAATTATTTAACTTTAAGCTTCATTTGCTCAGTGATCAATTGATATTATTTTTTATATTTTTTTCCATCTAATATAATAGCTAAATATCACGTCGGAGTATTAAACGTGTCTTACCAGTCATGCAGTATATTACTTATGTACTTCATAAGTTCATATTTTATGGTGTTCGTAATATTCAAACTACTTCCTTACAAAACTGGTAGTTGTCCTAGTTTATGTATAAAATATTGTCACATTTGTAAATGACCGATTCCATTTTCAAAATGTTATTTTATTTCTAAAGTTTTATGTTAGTTTTATGATTTAAAACTGTAATACACCTACAATAAATCTAAATAATATAGTATTATTTACTTAATAGAACACACTACAAGTGGATACAATTTTTAAGTAAGTATGTAATTATGATATTTTAAATAATTAACGTCCCCCTACCTAATAAGTTACTCAATGAAAACAATAATAGTACAACTTATTATATTATAAATTTTATTGAGTAACTTATTTACAATTACATAATAAGTACTTATTAGAAAAAAAACATATCTTATGACCTAGGTTTTTTTTATTTCACAAAGTAAGTAATCAGAAAATATACAGAATTTTATTATTATGAAAATAATGCTATTTTTTTTCTGTTTATCCTTTTTGGCTTGTATTTTGTTTCCTTGCAGCTTCTAAAAGCATAAAAATATAAATTATTGTTAAAAATTGCATTAGTTATCCAACATTAATTAAACAGGGTTTCTAAATGAATAATCTATATATATAAAAATCAATTGCTGTTCGTTAGTCTCGCTAAAACTCGAGAACGGCTGAACGGATTTATCTTATCTTGGTCTTGAATTATTCGTGGAGGTCTAGGGAAGGTTTAAAAGGTGAGAAAAATTCGAATAATTGCCGGGAAAATCCTCAAAACAGCATTTTTCTATTTCCCATACAAACGTTTTCTAAATAAAATGGAGAGTCAATTTGTAATTTATTACCGCTGCATAAAGTTCAAATTCGCGTGCGCGTTGGAGGACCTAATATCGCGTTCTGAAACTCAACAAAAGTGAAAGTGAATCGCGAACGCGACAAAATTGCATAGTCTCAAAATACATAGTACATAAATAAACACAATTTTAGCTAACTTCAGTTGTTACTCTGTCCGATTATTTTTTTATTTTAGCTAACTTAAGTTGTTACTCTGTCCGATTATTTTTTTAATAAGACTATATAGAAATCGAAAGATAAATCTATATATATATAAAAATCAATTGCTGTTCGTTAGTCTCGCTAAAACTCGAGAACGGCTGAACGGATTTATCTTATCTTGGCCAATTTTGATGAAATTTTTTGTGTGTGTTCGTGGAGATTCGAGAATGGTTTAGATTTACAGTTTGGTCTACTGGAAAATGTTTTTTCAATTAATTTCTTATTTATAAGGAGTTGTTGATTTTGGAATGTTTTACATTAGATCCGGCGGACGGCGCTATCATCGCATTCAATATTATTCTATTTCAATTTTAGTTTGTCCTGACAGATGGTGCTACGATTAATTTGAAAAAAAATTTGTTATTCAATTCATGTGCTGATTAAAATATTAAATAAATAACACATAGGCTACAATTTTAACCGACTTTCAAAATGGGGGAGGTGTTATGTTCGTTTTCTTATATTCAACGATTACTCCGCCGTTGGTTAACCGATTTTCAAAATTTTTCTTTTGGTATATAGGGTATCATCCCAATTTGGTATTATATTCAGAAAAGTGATGATCTGATGAAGGATCCATAAGTAATCGAGGGAACTCCATCAAAACTTATAGGGAAACATATGGTGACTTCGGTTTCGTGAGAAGTATTCTAAGCATATGCTACCAACAAGTAAGATTTTGCACCGAGATATACCTGGTATACTGTGGTTCGGAAGGTGCTGAGAGAATTCCTGATTCTTTATAGATACAAGTTTGGGAGTTTCGGCGTTGTTTTAAGAACAGAAAGCATATGCTACTATGTAAATTACATTCTTCATCATCATCATCATCATCATCATCATCACTACCATATCATAGTCTTTTAGATCGAGACTCGAGTTTGTCAAGCGATAATTAAAAAAAATCTATATCTACCTAATATTATAAACCTGAAGAGTATGTTTGCTTGAACGCGTCAATCTCAGAAACTACAGGTCCGATTTAAAAACTTATCTCAGTGTTAGATAGATCATTTATCGAGTAAGACTCATCATTTATCGAGAAGGTTATATTATATTATTACTCTAAGACTAATACGACAGAAGAAACTCAGGAAAATGTGGGAAAAACGGGGGAAATATTTTTTATGGGAAAATGTACCTACGGATTCTGTAAAATTTCTAATTTACGCGGGCGAAGCCGCGCGGGACATCTAGTATACAATAAAAAAGGTCCAGGGTTTATTGTGCGAGAACCGTACTGCGTACATATTGCCGCGACAAAACCTATATGTACTTTTTAACCTTCAAGTATCTCCATACCAAATGTGAAGTGGTGACAAACAGACAGACGACACAATTTCACATTTGTAATAGTAATAACGAATAAAATCTTATTTGAATAGATTATACAGCATACAAACCTTTGCCTTGGGAACGGCGTTTAGATCCAGTTTCTGTAGGGGCAAAAAATCTAAATAAATATCCTCCTAAGGCTGAGTTTCCACCAGAGATGTGTTGCGAGGAATGTGTTTTTAAGATCCTAATAGAATCGCTGCGCTGAGCGAGGTCACGGCAAGCTCACGTGACACGTCAATGAAGCGATTCTATTGGTTCTCAAAAACACATTCCTCGCAACACATCTCTGGGGGAGGAAACTCAGCCTTTTTTTTTTACATGGGGAAATGCGTTACGCATTCCCGGCGGATTGGGGACATCGGCCGGGGTATGTGGGACTCTCCGAGGAACTACCCACTAAAACCCCATGGTGCTCCACTCACCGCTTAGGCAAAGTTACGGGCACGATCAACCCACCGCAACTTTACCAACGGTTGTCTGTGCCAGACCCATCAAAACATGCAAGCTTTTCTAAGTCGCCTCGCGAGGTGGCCTAGAAAAGCCCACACGGTGGCCGCGATGTGCAGGAGCACCATGCGCGCATCACGGCTCTCCTGGAACTCGGTGTAATGGGCGGCGGTGTCCCCACACTGCCACCCCGAGTATCCTAGCTAAGGCAAGGCGCTGCGGCCACTCCGTGGTGCGCGTCCTCTCCTCGGCCGTCTCAAGGGGTCGAACGCCTCCCGTTCTCTCCTGCGCTCGGCCTCCTCCTTTGCAGTGATGACATCCTGGGCAAAGTCATTCACCGCCTGCCACGCAATCTCGTTGCTCAACATTGCCCGGATTATTGATGGCAGGGAGAGGTCCACTCCAATGGCAGCCGTAAGGGCCGCGCGTTGTTCCGTCCAAGATGGACAGGTCGACAATGTGTGTTCGGCCGTGTCCATTTCGTTAAGGCAGTGGTGACACCTTGTGTCACTCTCTCTCCTCGCGATCTGGCACAGGTACCGACCAAAGCAGCCGTGCCCGGTCAGCATCTGTGTCAGATGGAAGGAGAGTGCTCCGTGTCTCCGTTTTACCCACCCTTTAAATAGTGGGCGGATTGCTTCTATCAGCGCGACGCTTACCAGCGGTTCCTGTAAACGCTCCGCCCAAAGGTCTAACGACCTCTCGCTCGCCTCAGCTCTCCACCGACGCATGACGTCCAGGAGGGGGTTGCTGTCCGCTGCGCAACGCCAATAAACGTCGGCAAGAGCTTCTGCGTCGATGTCCCACGGGACACTCCCAGCAAGTAAGCATGCCGCATCGCGGGAGATGGTACGATACCCACGCACCGCTCGCGTCGCCATCACTCTTTGCAACCGCCCCAGTACAAGCCTGTTGACGGCCGACAGTCTCCCAGCCCAAATCGGAGCTTCGTACATGGACATGGAGCGGATAACGCCCATGTACAGGCGCCGACATGCTAAATTTGGGCCTCCGAGGTTCGGGAGCAACGATGCCAAGGCCCCTGCGGATTTGGTTACCCTGTCAGAGAGCCGACGAAAGTGCTCCTTGAAGGATCATCGACCGTCTAGGATGAGTCCAAAATAGGTGAGTGTGGGAGTAACTTTTATAGTAGTTCCACTCACAACCACAGCCAGATCCGGTGGTGGCGGATTCCTTGGCCTGTGAAAACACAGGACCTCGGATTTATCTAGGGCCACCGTTAGGCCGAGTGCTCTAATCCGATTAACCACTTGCGCCACAGCCGCAGTAGCAAGTATCACCACCTCGCGGTAGGTTTTGGCACGACAAACGACGGCCGTATCATCAGCGTAGCCGACCACCTCTATGCCCCGGAGGTAGGTGCCTCCCAATACCGGGTCGTATCCAATGTTCCACAAGGTCAGACCAACAGCGGAACCCTGCGGAACACCACAGTCAACCTCTTCCTCCTCCCAACCCTCCTGAGTCGGGAACTGCACTGACCGCTCCGAGAGGTAACTGCCAATCGTCCTTTGCAGGTACTTTTTAACGCCGTGGTATCGTAGGCCATCTTTTATTGTGGACCAGGGCAGTGAGTTAAAAGCGTTTGATATATCCAAAGACACAAACTAACACTACACCACCCTGGCTCACCTCCACTTCCGTAATATCTCTCAGACGAGCGACCGCCCCAATTGTAGACCGGCCCGAGCGAAAACCGAATTGGTTGTCACTCAGATTCGGCCCTACGGTCTCCAAATGGTGCACCAAGCGCGATACCAGAACTCGCTCCAATATCTTGCTCATCTTATCCAGCAATACAATGGGGCGGTACGCAGACGGCTGATCTTCGGGACGCCCATTTTTCTTCAAGAAGCACTAATTTACCCGTCTTCCATAATCGGGGAACTCGGCCCTGGCAATTGGTCAGAACCGCGAGCACCCTTGACTCTAAGTGCTTCATTGCCAGGGCCCACGCACGGCCTGGCACGCCATCGAGACCGGGAGCCGTGTTTTTACGACTCATTCTAAGTACCGCCGCCGCTAGCTCAGCCGGCGTTACGGGCGGAACTTCTTGCTTTCAAGTTCAGAGTCTTCCATTGGTGGTCTAGACGCTGGTTGGTACCGCTCAGTGTCAGATGGAAACAGAGCAGATAGAACTCTGTTTCGGAGCTCCGGTGCAATCATCTGTGTTATTGGGGGCCCAGTAGGTCGCAGTTTTTGTCGTACCCATTTATAGGGCTTGCCCCATGGGTCCTCTTCGAGAGTTTGCAGCCACTCTTGCCACGCGTCAGCCTTCGCCTGGGAGATGGCATCACGAAGGGTGAGACAGACCGCGCGGTGTGCGTCGTACAGCACATAATCCTCCTGCTGGTTTCTATTACGCCGTCTGCGATACCTCCTGTAACGGCGACGGGCCGCCGTGCATTCTTGTTGTAGAGAATGCTCCGGACACCACCAATATGCTTGGCGCCGTGGTCTTAAAGGCCCTACACGTGGCATAGAAAGCATCGCAGACGCCGTGCAGAGCCCTTTTTAGCTACTCCGCGCGGGGGAAACGCAGCCTAATACATATACCGTACATAATCCTATCAAGATCAGCGGTCTCCGCCTGATGGCGGCTCTCGACATAGGCGAACGCGTCTGCAGACGCGTTGGCCCAATGTGTAGAACGGGCGTTCGCGCGTTGGCCGTAGGTATTTAGACGTTGGCCGACGCGTCTGCGAGCATGCCGCGCGGGTCGGAAATGTCGGCAAAAGATCAAAGGACATTTGTCGCAAGCTTCGCGCTCCATCCACACATAGGCCGCGCGATCAGTTCGCCCGGAGTTATAGTTATGATAATTATAATAATATGTAACAATTTTTATATGTAATAATTAAATAAATAATAAGTAGATAATAAAATAATTACTTATATTATTTTAATATTATAAAATATTATGTAAAAGTGAGTTTATTTCATTGTTAGTTACGTTTTCTCGCCTTTTATTTATTTATTTCGAGAATACCCTTTAAAACTTTTTCTTGTCCACATTTACAAAGTAATTATAAGCTGTGAATAAATATACAGCTGCAGCTGTTAGCGACTCAACATCCATTTTGAATCCGTCCGCACATTGGCGCGATCCAAAGCATACTGAACGACCTTCCTATGTGTGGATTACTCACAAACGCCGTTGCAAGCGCACTGCCAACGCGTCTGCAGACGCGTTGGCCAACGCGTTCGCCTATGTCGAGAGCCGCCATAACACATAGAAAATACTTTGGGTACGGAACCCTAAAAACTGTACGTGAAGAAACTAAGTGGCAGGTCAAGTAATATAATCAATTTTAAATTTCGAATTGGCGATGCCAGTTCTCAACACCATCGTTACGGCGCATATTCCCTATACCTCGGAGTCCTCGGACCAACCAGTGGTTGGTAACCAGTAACCACCCAACGAGTGGATGTTTGGTCCGTGCCCTATACGTACGGAGTACGGACCTATACCCATGAGAATATGACACTTAAGGGACCTGTCAGACAGAACTGTCACGCGTTCAAGCGATCTGCGTTCGCGTCTGTGTTTCGAGCTGACGAGTGACGCGATCAAAATACTGGATATACAGGGTGCAAGTAAACCTTCCTGCCAATTTTTTTCCAAGGCGTCATCATTAGGAGAGTCCATTTAACAAAAACAAATTGGGTGTTACTTTTTTTCAACGACATATTTTATCCCATTTAAAATCGTTGCAGAACGGTCACTCGCGGCGCGGGGGAATTAGCGGGGGTGACGCGGGGGGAGGCGCGCGCGCGGGAGCACGTTACGCGCGGCCGACGCATCGTGTCCATTAATTGTAGTGTTTTTTAGGATAACTTTCGGAAGCTATTTCTCAACATTTTAGTACTGCGTGATTATAAAAGAAAAAATACGTGTAGTCTTATTTTTAACAAGGATCAATGTATTAAAATTTGGCAGGAAGGTTTAATTGCACCCTGTATAGCTATGAAACTTATATAACACAATGAGCGCAAAATCTAAGGTAATATTGAACGCTTGACCGCCCTTTGTCTGATAGTTCCCTGAAGACATGGCTCAGACATCGTGAGCTTAAGTTCATACCGTCCGCAGTTTTGTTTTCTTCTGTAGCAGCCACTGCTTCCGTAGAAGAAACTATTCCTTCCTCTAAAATAATAATATTAAGGTTACCAATATTGTTAAAAATAACAAATAAAACGTTTACAGTTCAGCTTAACCGCTGTTTTCAATTTGGATCACTGAATTCGTTCGCTCATACTAACATTACCAACTCCGTGTATGTCTATTTGATTGTACTGTCGGTTTTTGGTGAAAATTCACGTTAAACACTAATAAAACACAATATTTGTGTACTTTTTCCAGTAGGTGTATTTAGAAAAAGTGCACGAAAAATTGTGTTTTATAAGTGTTTTGTGAATGTCAATTGGTTTGGCATCACGCGCACAATTTGCCGTTAAATAAAATGTAAAATTTGTAGAATTTTTATACCCCTATACAAGAAGTATACAAGGACTCCCTAAAATTTTGGCCGGACACGCAAACAAAAACCCTGACTATGTCCGGCTTTATCCGTACGCCTGGCAACCCTACTTATACCACTGAATACTGATATTGTTTACAACCTTTTCGCCTCTACAGTTTTATTGAGCAAATAAATTTTTGTAAGCAGTTGAAAAAATATATCCACCAACTAAATCAACAATATTATAATAACCCTTACACCGAAGAATACAAAATATTATGGTCATCGTACCATAATATTTTCTACATAATATCGTTGTTATTTCTCTATCAGTTTTAGACATTAATTAAATATATACTTAATGGCCAAATACACATACCTGTTGGTCCAGGCTTTCCATCACCATCGTCGTGTTCTGGCGTAGCTGAGTTGGTTGAAGAAATTATGAATGACTTTACTACACAATTTTTAGAAATCGATAGATTTAGAGAACAAGAAGCTTGACGATCTTAATAAAACTTTGATTATTCGATAACTTAATACAAATAATGGGGCGTCCATTAATTGCGTGCCGCATTTTTGAACATTTTTGACCCTTGAGATTTGTAAGATTTTACCTAACTAATCTAACCTAACTTTTGTAAGATTTTACTTAAACGAGGCAAAACAAACCAAAGCATTATAAGACATTATTCGTAGATTATCACTGACCCTAATTATACTTTGGTATACTTAAAAGGCCGGGTACCATCGAAATTCTCATACATACGTAATACCAAAATCATTTTCTCATACGAAAATATTTTACATGTTTAAGTTATTTTTCAGCTTAAAATAGTAACTACCTAGGTTCCTGCGTAAAAATTTACTACAAAATATTTAAACACTAAAAAAATTAGTAAAACACTAAAAAATATATAAATAAATAGTTTTATTACAAAATATTTAAATACTAAAAAATATTTTTTAAAGTTAAAATATTTTGTAGTAAATTTTTACGCAGGAACCTAGGTAATTACTATTTTAAGCTGAAAAAAACTCAAACATGTTAAATATTTTCGTATGAGGAAATGATTTTGGTATTACGTAAGTATGAGAATTTCGATGGCACCCGGCCCCTTAATAACAGTAGATTCATCTTTATTAATAATTACAGCTACACATACATCTCAAGTCGTACCTGAGGTAGATTCAGCATTTGGAAGTGTCTCGGTTGTTTTGAGTGGCGCCTCAGAATCTGTATTTGCCTCAGTCGCGACTTCTGTCGATACTTCCGCTTTAGATTCTGCCGTGACAGTTGCTTCAGATTCGGACGACGGACCCTCAGTATCTGGTGTCACAGAAGACTCAGGTTCCGTCGGTTCAGTCGTTGGCTCTTCATTATCTTCGCCTTCTGAGGGATTTTTAATAAAACAGTAATTTAAATATAACAATAGTAAAATAAACGCACTGCCTAGCGGAGAGCCATAGCAATCGCTATAATAGAAGATACACGCATAATTTTCAATATCAAATCCAGGTCTTAAATGTTTACCTCACTCACTTGATGAAACACAATAAGTATAAGCGTCACACCGGTTTTCTGTAAAGCTGTTATTTAATAAAATTAGGGGGTAAACGAGCAAACGGGTCACCTGATGGAAAGCAACGACCGTCGCCCACGGACAAAATATTATGAAACCGGTCTATTCGCACCAAACTATCGCTTTCTTTTATGTATCGTACTGACCCCCCAAGTTCCAACACAACTATTACAACTTTTTTAATCGTACATTTCTTCAAACTTTGGGGCGAAGCTCTTTAACCAATGAAAATAAATAGCAAACGCAGAGTTCCTATACCTGTCACTTCCGCCGCAGGCGTCGTCACCTCCCTGCAAAATAATAATAGTATGCATTTGAACTTCAATCAAAGCTCGATCTCCTAGGTGTTAAGTTTAAAATAAAAACATAAATATCTTCTTCTATCTGAATCACATTCTTATTTGCTAGAAGATCTACGATAAGGGAAAGATGATTATTATTTAAAACAATGCCTCAGCATGGCACATCGCTCGGTCAATAGCTTTTTTTGGGACTCCCAACCATACCCACATGTAAACAGTACCATAAACTCACTTGATCTCCATGACCGTCTTGGTGATGGTCTGCCCCGCCTCCTTGAATACCGCCTGGTAGACCCCCTGGTAAACCTCCGTGAACTCCGCTATGGTGATCAGTATGGCTGTCGGGGACGTCTTCAGCTAGACAAGTATTTGTATCATTAAGTTCTTAAAATCATTTAACAGTCTTACTTACCTTAATAACTTTAATTTAAAGGTGATCGCACATTTATCAGCAACGTACGCGTCGCACGCGCCGTACGCTCTACGCGCCCCATTTTAAAATTCGGTGTTCGTCCGGACCGCATACGTTATAGTACACGAAATGTGGCACATACGGTGCGGACGAATGTGCGAGGTTTCATATCATTTCAATTTTCATACAAGTTACAACAAATTCTAGAATTGGACGCTTTCGGCGCGTACATTGCCGATTAATGTGCGATCACCTAAAATGAAGAATTTGTCTGTAAGTATGAAGTTCATGCTACGAATAATAAAAACTATTTATTATTCGTAGAGTTCATGTCAAAATTAAGTAATTATTATTGATATCTCTTGAGTGCAGCAACTGCGTGCATGCACTTCAACGGCAATGCATCTACCCAGGTAGGGGTAGGAGGGGGCAGCTGCCGTGTTACCTACTCTGCGCAAAATAAAGTGTTGGAAACAAAATATTGTCACGGACATATAGTGCCATCTAGCGTCAAACCAGCAAAACTTATCGAGGGAACACCGACAACATAAATCCCCTACTCAATACTAGATGGCATGAGGTGAACAAGTACATACTCGAACCTTCTAGAAAAGTCCAACATTTGCTTACGTGTTGACCGGTTTATTTTGTTTACGTGTTTACGTGTTTAGTTGTTCCAAACACTATGTCATATAAAGGCACTTTTGCCTCATCAGGTGAAGGAATATGCGAACTTTTTTCTAAATACTTTGGATCTGTTTATGATGGCAATTCGAATTTTTCCAATAATTTTGACTCAAGTAATTGCATAGCATCGCCTAACTTGAACAATAATTGTTTATCGCATATTTCCATATCTACTGAAGATGTAGAACGTAAAATAAAAAAATTAGATAAAAGCAAGGGCTCTGGTCCCGATTCCACCTATACGTGTGAGAGACATGCTTCGGCACGAATGGGCCGGCTCGACCGGAGAAATACCACGTTCTCACAGAAAACCGGCGTGAAACAGCGCTTGCGCTGTGTTTCGCCGAGTGAGTTTACTGGAGGCCCAATCCCCTACCCTATTTCCTTCCCTGTCCTCCCCTATTCCCTTCCTTTCCCTCCCCTATTACCCTATTCCCTCTCAAAAGGCCGGCAACGCACTTGCAGCTCTTCTGATGCTGCGAGTGTCCATGGGCGACGGATGTTGCTTTCCATCAGGTGACCCGTTTGCTCGTTTGCCCCCTTATTTGATAAAAAAAAAACCTAGTTTTGTCAAATGCTGTAATAAGGAATTATCTAAGCCTCTCTCCATCATTTTCAGTCTATCGCTAAGTACTGGCACTTTTCCGACACGATGGAAAACAGCCTTTGTTACCCCTATTCATAAAAGCCATTTATACTGACTTTTCGAAGGCTTTTGACAGAGTAAACCATGTCTTACTTTGTCATAAGCTTTTGAGGTGCGGTATCAGTGGTAGCTTATTGCGCTGGGTTAGCTCTTACCTTAACAATAGAAGTCAGTTAGTTGCTCTTAAGGGATTCTTATCTTTGCCATTAAAGGTGACATCTGGAGTTCCGCAGGGCTCCCATTTAGGGCCTTTATTTTTCGTCATCTTTATAAACGATTTAATTGTGCTTTTATCTTGTCATTGTTTATTGTATGCAGATGACCTAAAAATCTTTAATCGAATAAGTTCTATTGTTGATTGCAACAAGCTGCAAAGAGATCTCGATGTTGTTCTTAACTGGTGTCAACGCAATCAAATGCACCTAAATATTAAAAAGTGCTCTGTCATCTCTTTCTCAAACAAACGGACTAGAATTACTTATTGTTATAATATCAACAATCAAGAACTTGCTCGATCTACAATAATAAAAGACCTTGGTATTCTATTTGATGACAAGCTTTCTTTTAAAGCCCATTACGAGCATATAACCTCAAAGGCTTTTCGACTTCTTGGATTTGTTTGTAGATCTACCCTAGAATTTAAAAATCCACAAAGTCTCCTTTACCTTTTCTTTGCACTGAACCGCAGTGTCTTGGAATATGGTAGTGTAATATGGACACCTCACTATAAAACACATATAGATTCTGTGGAGCGGATTCAAAAAAAAGTGTCTTAAGATTCTCTTCTATCGTCATAAACCCGGACGCTCAGACTTGAAATATGCAGACAGGCTCCGTATTTTTAACATTCAAACCTTAGAAACACGTCGTAAATACTTTGATTGCATTTACCTCTACAAAATTGTACATTCTCTAATAGATTGTCCTGAACTTCTTTCTTGTCTAAACTTTAATATTAAGTACAGTGCACGCAGAGTTTATAAAAACAATATTTCATATTTTAACCCCATTACTATAATGGCTCGTCATTATAACGATCTCTTAAAAGCTGACAGTAAAGATATAGACATATTTATCCATAACATAAATAAATTTAAAAACTCTTTGATGAATGCCCTTTTTTTTTTTTTTTTTTTTTATTAAATAAGGGGGCAAACGAGCAAACGGGTCACCTGATGGTAAGCAACTACCGCCGCCCATGGACAATCGCAACATCAGAAGAGCTGCAGGTGCGTTGCCGGCCTTTTAAGAGGGTATACGCTCTTTTTTTAAAGGTTTGCAGGTCGTATTGGTCCGGAAATACTGCTGGTGACAGTTCATTCCAGAGTTTTACAGTGCGCGGCAGAAAGTTACGCGAAAAACGCACTGTGGAAGACTGCCACTCATCAAGGTGATGAGGATGGTATGTTTTTCGCGTGGGACGATAGCGAAAAGTTGCAGGTGGTATGATTCCGAACAATTCCTCAGAGCACTCCCCGTGATACAACCGATAGAGGATGCAGAGTGAAGCAACATCTCGGCGTAATTCCAGGGGGTCCAAGCTGTTTGAAACACTATGGCAGTCAACAATTCGAGCAGCCCTTCGTTGGATACGATCCAGAGGGAGCAGTTGGTATTTTGGCGCCCCTGCCCAGAGATGAGAACAATATTCCATATGAGGCCGAACCTGCGCCTTCAAACCACTTAGCACTCTCTCCTGTAACTCAAATATTAGTCATATTGTTATCTCTGTTAATAACTTTATCTTTGTTATCTTTGTCTAATATCATTTATTTAAGTGTAATAATTTGTCACTCAATTTGTAATGATGTGTACGCCTATAATTGGTACAGACATCAGATCTTTACTTTGCTTAATTATTTTATATGTGTATCATTGTATGTACTGTTGGTGAACCTTATTAAAGTAAATAAAAAAAAAGATTAATAAGTTCATGATTTTTTGTTTCAATATACCAGACCGACCATCTTCTCGAAACAGGTATGTTGCCCAAAACTAAAATCCTGGGTACGCCCATGGCGGTCTGAATTATTGACCCTTATAGTGGCTAGTTTTAACTCTCACCTCGTAGTAGGGGTCGGGCACGCCGTCCTTGTTCGTGGTCACGCTGAGATCGCTGTCCAGCACCACGCCGTTCACGTACACCTACAATTATATGCTCCAATTAGAGTAAGAACCAGGATCAGCCAGACCTTCATCCATATCTATAGATACTTAGGGCCTGTATCACCACTTCCTGATAAGTGCCGGATAGGCTATCCAGATTTAGACCCAGTTTCATCAAGCAATGTTAAATAAATAACGGCTTGTTAAATCAGTTAACAGCCTGTTAGAGCTATCGAGCGTGCCACCATACGCTAATGTCATGTCAAATCGCCTAACACGGTGTTAAATTTTAATTCCTGCTGGGGAGGTCCGTTAAATATATAACAGGCCATTATAATAGTCAAAACAACAACTTTTTAAAGACAATATCCAATATCAATAAAAGAATCTGTTTTGACTATTGAGCGTTGCCACCATGTTTCGCCACATCCTTACATATTATTTATTATTTTTCATGTTATGCATAATTATTTATTTTCATTTTGTCAATAATTCAGCCCTCGGATTTTCCTTGACATTGCAAATACACTGACTTGTATCAAAATTACCAAGCCGAAATAAGTAAATAAAAGTTTGTATCTTGATTCATGTTTTCAGCTTTGACAGATCATACGAGTAATTATTAAAAAGAACTATTGTAGTGTAACAAATGTATGCGATTAGTGATATTTTAATTTGGTCGCATTATCTACCAGATGACGTATTATACGAATAAGGTGAAAATTACACATTGCAACCAACATGTCGTATTAATCTTGTACATTACAATTTCGTCGCCTTATAACAAGAACGAACGAATTGAATGTTATTCACTCGTTGTTCACTTAACGTTGTATTTACTAATCCGCTGTTAAATTTTTACTGTGGGACATAAGTATTTTAACAGTCTGTTTAATTTTCCAAGGTCCGTTAAGTAATGCCTTGTTAGGATTTAACAAACAGAGGTTGGTGAAATTGGGTCTTAATCTGACAGATAGAGTATGGAGTATCTGTCAGATAAAAGTTATGGATAGCCTATCCGGCACTTATCAGGAAGTGGTGAAACAGGCCCTTCATAATATTATAATTTATGTGAAAGTTCGTCTGTCTGTCTGTTACTTCTTCACGCCCAAACCGCTGAACCGATTTCGCTGAAATTTGGTATGGAGAGACCTTGAGTATCGGGAAAGGATACTTTTTATCCCGGAAAAATGTACGGTTCCCGCACGATAAACTAATTTTGACGGAGTTGCGGGCGTCGTCTAGTCGTTTTATATAGGATAAAAGTTTTTCTGTATAAGTCCCCTATAGGCTGCGTCCCAATCAGACACGGCGCGGCGCCGGTTGAATTTGTCAGTAACACGGTGCCGTAACACGGTGCCGGCGCCGCGCCGTGTCTGATGGGGACGCAGCCATAGAGGTGAGAATGATCAGCGACTATAGAGTTTTGATTGTGGTTACTTAGAAGATATCAATCGGTATTAGGTAAAGGTGTACGTAGCTTTCATACATACTAATATTATAAATGCGAAAGTGTGGCTGTCTGTATGTTACCTCCTTACGCCTAAACCGTTGGACCGTTTTTCCATATCCCGGCTGTATTTCAATTTTTAAGAATGACAATTTACGATAGCTTGACTTGACTTCGGACTTTCGCTCTATAACGGTACGGAACCCTTCAGCCGATTTTATTTGTATGTCACTTGACATTGTATACTTACGTTTTCGACGCTACATGTTTTGCAGGTGTAGGGTATTTCTGGCTGCACCTCTGAGCCTATCTTCGGCGACTCCACAGTTTGGGGTGTGACAGTCACTTCTATAAAACAAGATGACGTTGTGATACCAGGGTGCACAGGCAACAAAACAATTTAGTATTAATTTAAAGTTTCAATTCAACAAAATAAAAAAAAATTGTAGGATAATCTTAATATATATATTTCTTGTGTGCGTGTGTATGTGACTGAACTCCTCCTAAACGACTGGACCAATTTTGATGAAATTTTTTGTGTGTGTTCGTGGAGATTCGAGAATGGTTTAGATTTACAGTTTGGTCTACTGGAAAATGTTTTTTCAATTAATTTCTTATTTATAAGGAGTTGTTGATTTTGGAATGTTTTACATTAGATCCGGCGGACGGCGCTATCATCGCATTCAATATTATTCTATTTCAATTTTAGTTTGTCCTGACAGATGGTGCTACGATTAATTTGAAAAAAAATTTGTTATTCAATTCATGTGCTGATTAAAATATTAAATAAATAACACATAGGCTACAATTTTAACCGACTTTCAAAATGGGGGAGGTGTTATGTTCGTTTTCTTATATTCAACGATTACTCCGCCGTTTGTTAACCGATTTTCAAAATTTTTCTTTTGGTATATAGGGTATCACCCCAATTTGGTATTATATTCAGAAAAGTGGTGATCTGATGAAGGATCCATAAGTAATCGAGGGAACTCCTCAAAACTTATAGGGAAACATATGGTGACTTCGGTTTCGTGAGAAGTATTCTAAGCATATGCTACCAACAAGTAAGATTTTGCACCGAGATATACCTGGTATACCGTGGTTCGGAAGGTGCTGAGAGAATTCCTGATTCTTTATAGATACAAGTTTGGGAGTTTCGGCGTTGTTTTAAGAACAGAAAGCATATGCTACTATGCAAATTACATTCTTCATCATCATCATCATCATCATCACTACCATATTATACCATTTCATAGTCTTTTAGATCGAGACTCGAGTTTGTCAAGCGATAATTAAAAAAAATCTATATCTACCTAATATTATAAACCTGAAGAGTATGTTTGCTTGAACGCGTCAATCTCAGAAACTACAGGTCCGATTTAAAAACTTATCTCAGTGTTAGATAGATCATTTATCGAGTAAGACTCATCATTTATCGAGAAGGTTATATTATATTATTACTCTAAGACTAATACGACAGAAGAAACTCAGGAAAATGTGGGAAAAACGGGGGAAATATTTTTTATGGGAAAATGTACCTACGGATTCTGTAAAATTTCTAATTTACGCGGGCGAAGCTGCGCGGGACATCTAGTATAATAAATAAGTTTTTGATTCGTTTTTAAACTACGTATGTAATAAAGGTTTTTACCTGGAGCTGCAAGTTACAAGACATTCATATGAGACACAGCATGCTAGTAAGTGTAGATATTAACTATGATAGCTAAGTAATTTATCATTATTATAATGTAAGTAGATACTTACAGTTATCTGTAACAAACGTAAACAATTTTAAGAAGCATTTAAAATAAAAATAAAGGAAAATTTATAAATTAAATGTAGGAATATTGAATACGAAATCTTAAAGCATATGAAAAAATACACACTGTCAATGACTGCGAGAATTTCCTGCAATATAGAGTCTTTGTGTTTGAAGAATCCCATGTACACACATGCGTTTTCGTCTTCGAAACTGAAATCAACATACACTGCAAAATTATATGTTAAGACTTAAGTAGCTAAAAAGTTGACGAAGATCACGTGTAGAGCGACCACGTTATTGACCCGAAAAAGTTGAATTTGATCACGAATCACGTGATTAGATTTAATTTACGTGGTCAGTCGTAGAAATTGTAGCGGATTTTGCATGTTGGTCGTGGACTTGTGGTCAATCACATGAGGACGTTAACGTTGATCATGCTTGTCATGGTCAGTTATAGAGGAAGTATAACGTAGAATATGCGCATCGTGGTCACCCGGATAAGTTAGCATTTGTTTACGCAGATCGTGGTCATCTGGGGTTGTTAACGTTGACCAATGACCATGAGTATCGCGGTCAGTACAGTATAGTTTATACAGGAACTAAAAGTTGATCGTGCATATCCTGGTCATCTGAGGAAGTTGAAGTTGCAGATCATGCGTATCGTGGTCACCTGGGGAAGTTTTAGTTTAGACGCGTGATGCGTATCGTTATGAGGTACTGAAGTGGTTAGTCATAGAGTACTTAGTTGATAATGCGTATCATGATTCATGATCAACCACATGCAGAAGTCAACGTTGATTATGGGCATCATGAAAACCCGGGAAAGTTATCGTTGATCATGTTGATCATGGGCATGATTGTCACCAACGCATCGTTGTCATCTGGGGGGGTTAAAGCTGATTATGGGCATCATGGTCAACTGAGGAAGTTGAAGTTGATCATGTGCATCATAGTCACCCAGGGAAGTTATAGTTGATCATGTTGATCGTGGGCATTATTGTCGCCAACGCGTCGTGGTCACCTGGGGAAGTTGAAGTTGATCATAGGCATCGTGATCACCTGGGGAAGTTGAAGCTGATCATGTTGGATGCGGGCACGACGGTGACGCGGCCGGCGCTGAGCACGCTACGGCCGTTGCACAGCACGTCCGCGACGCTGCACTCCGCGCACTCGTAGCGGAGCGTGTAGTCGAAGTGTTCGCCGACCGCGATCGATCGCGTCACGCGGGATAGTACCACCTCTGAAATGCACATAAACCTATAATGCTGACATATTAAGTCTATGGAAATGCAGACGTGAGTGGAAGAACCAGGTAAGTAACATTAAAAAAATCGCCGTTTTTTTACATAAAGGGAGGCTTTAGGACCGAAAAACTAATCACAAATAAAAAAAAAACTATGGTTTTTATGTGTTTATATTAGCCAGATGATTAAGTAGATAAGTTACGAGGATTGTTCAAATTATACAGAAAAAAATGGATTATATTTTTTCCTTATATTATAAAGTGTTTGTTATTTGATTCTCCCACTCATTATTCCAAATACGGCCCTATCAGGGTTGGCCATCGAAGATAATATAGTAATATAGTTATCACTTATCAAATATCAAAGGTTTTTTTAAATCGAAATTAAATATTTATCTTTAATCATGACCACGTACAACTTATGCTTAAACGCAACGTACTCATTATCATACTATTAAAATTAAACTCACCGTGATCTGGAATGGAATTTAAATATTAGACAATTTTTAAATCATAATATTAATACGCGAACGAAAAACTTTGTAACCCTTTTTACGAAAAATGGGGAAACGTAGGTGCATGAAATTTTGCACAGTTATAGTTTATATGGTGAAGGAGTGCATCGAACTAATATTATTTTGAAATTATGTTCTTATCATACATTTTTTTAACAAATAAAACATTACACACACTACAACACACACACATGAAAAATGGCAGATTTTTGAGTGACAAGCCTATACATACGAAATATACTCTTTTATTTATGGTTGAAGTCTGTTGACAACAAGTTGACAAATTGAAAATGTATTATAGTTTTTTTTATTGAATTTAAGATACTATTAGACAATGCTTACACGGTCAATCTGAGATCAGCTAGGTCCCAGAGACAAGAGTTGAAAAAAATGATAAAGTGTGGATAAAGTATATAATATTATGTTTTACAAAATTTAGGTAGTAGTCCTAATGGCGTTGAAACTAAGGTCGAATTTCGACCATTGGGCGATCTCTAGTAAGTATAATTAGCTGTTATTGTGTGAAGAGAAAATATATTTTCAATTATGATAAAAAATTTCAAAGAAATTTGTAACTTACTAATATCTGAAAAATTAAAAATTTGTTATTATTATATTAGAAAAGATAAAAGTAATGAAATGTAGTAAATAATGACATCTTTATTATTCATTAATCATTAAATATAAGTATATTCAAACTTACCTATTTCTGTAACAAAAACAAATAAAATACGGTATGTTAATATTTTTTACGTTGGTACGTATAATATTGCATTATAATATGTTACTAAACATGTGTACATACCAGGGCCTGAAAAAGAAATCCAAATTGGTTACGTCGCGTGGTTCAAAAAATCTTCCAAGTAACATGAATTTTTATATGAATCGGTTCAGCGATTTTACTAATACTTAAAGCCAAAGTTTAAAGAGCTTTTTATTTTAACCGATTTGTGTATAATTTGGCTCTGATACAGGGTAGATCACGGAGCAGTACCATTCGAGGAAATTGATTCCTAGGCAGTTGACGGACTTACGCCAAGTGGTCGGCTTATGTCAATTCAATGTTAGCTGTGAATTGTGATCGGTCGGCTGGGTTTGACTTAACGCGACCTAATAACTTAGGTTCGCCATCTGTCTTGAATACAACTTCTCCGTACATAGGCTACTATACCAATAAATTGCAGGCTATACTCAGCGAAACATGGCGATAGCGGTCATTGACTCCCTTTCAAAAACTCGTCATTTTCTATACAAAGTCACGATTGACAACATCTGACATTTCATTGTCAATCGCGGTTTATATTTCAGTCATCAGAGTCAATTAGCTTTGTCCACACTGTGCCTTTTTCTGTTCGTCAAGGGCATGCGTTATAGCGCAGCGTAACAGTCGCGCGTCGTAACAGCGAACGTGACGCATGCCCGCGACACATGCCCTCTGACCGTATCCAAAACTTCAAAAATGACAATATTGGCGTTGCGTTACTTGACGCATTCAATTATTGAATGCGCCAATATGAAAGTTGATGACGAAAATTGAAGATGAAAGTGCACAATGTGGACATAGCAATGACCGCTACCGCCATGTTTCGCCGAGTGTATAATATTAGCAAGCAATAAGTTAACATACGTAGCAGTTCCAAGAACTTAATTCTCTCTTCGATGCCGTCGGAGTTCTGTATTACGAGAAAGTAGTCGCCGAAGTCCTGAGCCCTCAAGCCTTCCAGGTCTATGGTTATGGACTGGTTCCTGCAGGACAGAGTTAACTTTATCAGCGCTTTAGCCAAGACTTTCTCTTTATCGCTTCTCTATAGAATCGCGAATTGACATTACACGAGTCTAACGTCAACGTCATATTAACGAACGCTTATGTCAATTTCATATTACATATGTTTTAATCGGCGATCCTTTAAAGAAGCGATAAAGAAAAAGTATTGGCTACAGGCTCAGATAACTATTTGTAAGAGAATAAATTCGGGCTTTGCATTCTTACATGATTTTTACAGCGCTCTCCCAGAGAATAATAATAATAATATAACTCTTTATTGCACACCAAAATACAGTACATAATACGAAAGATACAATAATAAATATTACTAATTGATGTACAAAAGGCGAACTTATTGCTACTAAGCAATCTCTACCAGCCAACCTTTTGTAGCTACGATAGAAAATTGGGAATGATATAAAAATCGTGTAGGTTTTAGTAGTATAAGCACTAGTATTAGTTTAGTTTAAACTAATACTAGTGCTTATAATACTAAAACTAAGACAAATTCTAAAACTATTACTAACCACTCTTGAAATACTGTAGTGTATGTAACAAGTTATTTAACTATATTGCCTAAGCATAATGCTTAAAAAGTCTGGCTATCACTTGCGACTGAATCCGCACCGCCTTGAGTGCGAATCTTAATATTATTATGTTTTCTTCTTATGTCTTTAATCTATATCTATACTAATATTATAAATGCGAAAGTATCTCTGTCTGTCTGTCTGTCTGTCTCGCTTTTACGCCAAAACTACCGAACCGATTGTAATGAAATTTTGTATACAGATAGTGTAAAGCCTGAGAAAGGACATAGGCTACTTTTTACTGGAATGAAGGGTTGTAAGGGGGGTGAAAATACGAAAATTTGTTCAAATTAAGTTAGTTCCAAAAAATCATACTAGATGGCGCCGTGCGTCTCTTACATCGCGCTAACGCTTGCCCAACATCTTTCTATAAAAGGTGGTATCATCGTAAATTCGAGTTTCGATTTGTTTCGATTGTTATTTCTTTATTACGTTATTTAATAAGTCAGTACTTTATAATAAATACAGTGACGTAACCTTAAACCTATCAATGAAAAATTGTTTATGGGTAAAGTTGTGTAATTGGGAGGCTAAATAAGCTTTAAAATTTGGCATAAAATATAACGTTTAATTTAAAAAAATGAAATATTATGTGCACACTGCACAGCTGTTTTGATTTAAGGGGTACCAGGGTTTTTTTTATAAAAGCTTTTGACACCAATTTTGTTGACATCGCGCGCTATAAACTGAAGTCCACGCTAACGAAGTCGCGGGCAACAACTAGTATTAGGTATATATTACCAAAGGTATACTCACGATCTGCCGTACCTGCAAAGAATATTTTCACGTATCACATTTCGATGTTTCCTTTTATTTATCTATTAATTCTTCGTTTTTTATTAACTCTAAATTATAATATGTAAGTAAAATTTTAGTGCGGCTTGCCGCGTAGAGAATTTCGTACGTATATTATTATGGGCCCTATCACGTCATCACCTTTATTTTGTCACTGGATCATATAGTCCGGTTAACGAATGGCTCAAACGAGGGTATGAGCGGGAACCTAAGCGATCTTTGCTAGAACTTATTCAAAGTCATTAGGGACAAAACACACTAAAAGTCCTATGATGAAATTAAAGCTTATTAATTTGTCTATAAATTCGTATCAATACAGTTTTTTCCAAATTCTCGTCCGTTTTCGAACTACACGCTCAGGAAAAGTGAAAAAAACTTTTTTGTTGACTGAGCTATAGGCGTTCGACAGAGCTACGCAACCGCAACCGCTCCGCCCGCTCAACACTAGTGTTATAAGGTTAGGGCCTTACTCATCGCTACATGTCTTTCTTACTCGCACACCAAACAGTACCTATATACTTCTGCAATATTTTCACGCTAGAGGCAGCACTAAAATATAGATTATAGACAGTAAACAAAAAGTTTTGCTCGACGTTTGACAACATTTCCGTCAAAATCCCACATTTTGCACCATAAAGTTACTATACCTAGCGGAATAGAGAAACAAAGGCCTGAGCAAGAGAGATGTCATTATCAGTAACACTGCGTGGTAAAAAGAGACGTGTGATACATGACTCTTTATTTGACGTTTAGTCGGCACTTGCCGCACGTTGACAATTTAATCTCATAGAATTCATGTTCAATCATGCTTGTGTAAGTAAGTGTATACGTACACATATTTTTCACACAGATGAAACCAATTTCGGTTTCGTTTGACAGCTCGAGATTGTTGCTCTATTCCGCTAGGTATATTAACTTTATGTTTTCCAGCATGTCGGATTATGATCGGATTATTTACCGTATGTGCCAGTAGCGCCCTCTGCTTCGATCTTAGCGTAATATTACCTATACGTAAGTACATGAAAACTACTCACACGTCCGTATAATCCACATACGTATACTTGGTGTTCTCAACATTATACACTCTGCCGTCTGTGGCGCGCACCAGCACGCTGAGTAGGGTGATGCGTGTGGCTCGGAAAGGGATGGTCACTTTGGTTGGGTCAGCCATCGACCTTCGAGAAGGGGGGGACGCCTTCTGACCAGGGAGCACCCCCTGCGAGCGGGGGGTCAGCGCTGTGGTGGTGCTGGCTGAAATGGAAGTATTCATTTTTGCAACCTTACCCAAAGGCTATAATGTACTCTGGCTTGAAGAGCTATCGAACTACGCCGATCATGATATCCTTGACGAACGTTGTTCAGAGAGACCACATCCGTAGTGGTGTTGGGGGGAAACGCACGTCCAACCTCGATCAAATGGTGTTGACTGGTGAGAGGTCTTGCATGAATTCGAATAAGACATCGCTGTTGTGTGTGATTTTTGCACATTCTTGCATGCGAGTGTACGTATAGGCATGTGTGCACTCACTCATTTACTAGGATGTTAAGGTTTATTTCGCGGGATAGATAGATACATAGAAAATGCTTTATTTGTACAAAAATTAGAGACTAAATTACAATTTAAAATAATATATGATCCTGTACAAACAGGCGGTCTTACCGCTGAAAGCGGTTTCTTACAGACAACCTTAAATTAATATACTTAAAACAAAACAATCTAATACTTATGGCTAAAAATACTACATACGTCTTACTTTAATATATTATAATATTTATATTAAAGATATATAATAAACTACACAAACTTTACGTAAATATAATAAAAAATGAAAGGAGTAGAATGCTACTTAACATGACAGTTACACACATGACAGACAGCGGGATATTGCTAAAGCGGAGCGGCGCGGTCTTATGTATAGAATTATATGGACAGACCTCGAAAACAGCCGAAAACCGGCGTACTAGACGGCTTATCCATATAAATCTATACATTGGAATGCGCCGCGCCGCCGCTCTCGCCCCGCTGATTTCGAAACTGCAGCCTAATAATTAACTAAATTAATTATACTTACCCAGCGTCAAGAACTTAATATACTTCTTCTTGTCTCCCTTGACTACCTCGACATAGTATTCGCCCGTGTGCTTGTCCCGCGACCACGACGGGAAGACCAGCTTGGCCGTCACCGTGTTGTTGTCCTTCTTCACTGACGTATACTTCTCTGGGACTGGGACCTGATGAAGAATGAGAAGCAATAAGAAGAATGAAAAGCAATAGAAATGATATTTGATAAAAAGCAATGTTTTGCCGTGAAATTAGTTAAAAAAAAGATAGACATATTCCTGTTCCGTACATAAATGGTTATGCGAAAAAAACGAATTACGCCGTTAAGAATACGTTTGAACCTTCAAAAAAAAATATTTAAAAAGTTGTAATGTCAATATTTTGACGTTTATATTTTTTTGAATTGGCTTTTAAAAAGTTCAGACGTAAAAATTGTGACCATAAGCAATGAAGTTCATGAAGTTGCGCAGCTGGTGTAGTTGGTGGCCAGATGTGGCACATTCTCCTTCATGCTGTCCTTCATGATGCTACAACACAACAGTGTACCTTCTTGCCGGTGACGGGGCTGGAGTGCACGAGCTGGCGGTACACGTAGCCGTCGGGGATGTCCACGCGGCGCGCGCTGCTGGTGTAGTTGGTAGCCAGATGTGGCACATTCTCCTTCATGCTGTCATCTACAACACATCAGTGTACCTTCTTGCCGGTGACGGGGCTGGAGTGCACGAGCTGGCGGTACACGTAGCTGTCGGGGATGTCCACGCGGCGCGCGCTGCTGGTGTAGTTAGTGGCCAGATGCGGCACATTCTCTGTCATGCTGTCCTCTGCAATAAAAGAGAAATTGAAATATGTTGCAGATGGGAGACTGTTTGCGTTGCTTTGGAAGCGTAGGGAGGAGGGCTATAAAATGTTACGGTGTTTTACATGGGGGTAGGTCGGAACTTGAGTTACGTGATCTAAAACGTAAAAAAGGGATCTTTGTAAAAGTATTTTAAATAATGATTTTCTTACCCGGAATAGCTGTAAATATACAATTTAGATTTTAATGTCTTATGTATAATTAAAATGTATCATGTTATAACTTATAAGTTATAACACTTTAAAGCTCCAAAGTCAATTAAATCTCAAACTTAAAATTCATATACTTACGTGGCACAATTTCTGAAAATATAATATATTTCAATTCAAAGTTTTAATTAAATTGAATTATAATTTCAACAAATTAACATTCGGTTTAAAAATGTGATGGCTGTGGTTAAAAAGATCTAGTAAGTAGATCTATTTCATGTTCAAATTGAAATGTTATTTAACTCACCAGAGGCTACAATAAATAAATATAAACATATTATTTACCCAGGTTATTTTAAAATATTAAAAAAATATTTTTATATGAGTATGTACTATCAGAGAAGTTGATTCCTATGCAAATCGGGGGCCTAAGTAGTTTGGTTGCGTTACGTCAAACCCAGCTGACAGGTCACTATTAACATTGTGAAGGCGCCGTTTGTTATATTTCTATGAATTGTTGCCGCATATAATTTATAACGCCATCTGTTGTTGTGTTTGTGCACTGTTATGACATTGGACGAGGTCTTATCGATCCTATCCTAATAATCCTCTCTTTCCCTCGATATCCGCTACGCGAGTTTGGCGCCACTTGCGCCAATAGTGAAGTTCGTCGCAAATCGTGGCCGCAGGACTAAAAGAGTGAAGTTGTTCTGTTCCGCTTGAGCCGCGCTCCGCGCACCGCACCGCGCTTCGCTAAAAGCCGCGAATTTTCTATAACTGCTAAAAAAGGGGGCCCCCCTATACATGTGACGCTGAAAATCCGCTGTTCCCATCCAAGGTAAGATCTCTAATTTGTTATATTGGTGTATTCATGCAGCAGCAGATGTTATCTTGTGGTGTGGTAACGATTCATAGTCTATAAATTTTTTAAACCTAATACAGTCCACTAAATTCGCATACAAACCATTGGTCCATACGAGCCGCATAATATTCTTAATTTGTGCGTTATTTACCGCGTTTTTTAGTTAAATTTATCCGCAAACTCGCTTTTTCTCGTATAATTTGTGTAAAACAAAATGGCGACGACGCGAAGCCATGAGCACGCTGACGCTTCAGCAAAAATGGCAGGCGAACGGAACTTAAAACTCGCTGAAATTAAAGCCGCTGCGTATTTTCAACGTATGCAATCTGTTTTTGATTCGATTCCAATATCGACCGCGCCCACTAGAAGTTCGCAAGATTTTTTAACCAATTGCGTAACTATAGATAGTATCCGCGCCGAATTTATTTCCGCAATTAATAATAAAAATGAGTTAACTTTAATTCTTGATCCTAACGCATCGCCTGATTTTCAGCAAATTTTCGCATTTGATGACTTGTATAATCGAGTCAAAATTGAAGTAGCCAACCGCTCCACCATAGAATCAAAAGAAAGCGTTGTAAAATCGAATTGTAATCATGATAACGACAATAATTCTAAAATTAGATTGCCGCGATTAGAATTGCCTTCTTTTAACGGGGACATTCAAAATTGGTCTATTTTTTATGAAAATTTCCACAACATAATACATAGTAATAATACTTTATCCAACTCAGAGAAAATGCAATATTTGCTTGGTAGATTAACGGGGCACGCGCTCGACTTAAGTAAAGGAATTTTACCTACGGGCGACAATTATTCATTATTATGGTCCGCACTTTGTGACAAATATAACGATAAACGTTCACTTGCAGTGTCTTATTTTAACCAACTTCTTAAATTACCAGTAATAAATACCGCAACTCCGGCCGCTTTGGAGGGTTTTGTAGATAAATACTCGACGCTTGTGTCCGCTTTAAAACAAATCGATATAACAAATTTAGCTGAGTTCATGTTTGTTCACTTAGGATTGAGATCGTTAGATTTAGAAACTGTTAAGTGTTTTGAAATGCATATTAGAGAAAACAAAGAATTCCCAACATCATCTGAATTAATTAAATTTATCAGAGACCAGTATCGCGTTCTAAGTCGCACCAATGTTAATAATATTGTAAAGTTTTCTAGCTCACAAAACAATAACAATACTAATTCTTACAAAACTCGCGCCGCGACACAGAATAAAACGTTTAAAACATTTGTCAACATTCAAAGTAGGTATGATTCACCGTCTCCATACGCATTTAATGAAACTAAATCATTAAAATGTAATTGTTGCAATGTTGATAAACACCAGTTGTATCAATGTCCTAAATTTACATCATTAAATCCCTTTGAACGTTATACGTACGCGAAAATTAATAAATTATGTTTTAATTGCCTTAGCCACCGTCATTCAATAGTAGATTGTAATTCTATTAAACGTTGTCGTTTTTGTTCGCGTAATCATCACTCGCTTATACATTTTTCGGATTCTACAAAACAAACTTTCGCTAATACAATGACTCACGCTGAAGGTCATAACAATAATTTAAATACTCCCGCAAAACCTAATCATAACCGCAATGATAAACATATCGCAATGTTTTCCCGCTCGCCCGCAGCCGCAGCTCGCTATAATAGTTCGCTTCCGCGCGCCAGCGCTGGTGCCTACTCGCACGCTCCCCGAATAGAAGCACGCAACGCTCCCTCTTATTCTCCCGCATATGAGAATTCCGCTCCCCGCATAAATACATGCAACAACGCTCCCTCTTATTCTCCCGCATATGAGAATTCCGCTCCCCGCATAAATACATGCAACAACGCTCCCTCTTATTCTCCCGCATATGAGAATTCCCCTCCCCGCGTAAGTACACGCAGCAACTCTCTCTCATTAGGGCTTCGCCCTCCCGCATACCCTCCCGCTCCCGCTTCTTATGAAGAACACGCTCCCCACGCATACGCACAAACCGCGCATATTGCAGACGCACCCGCGCATTTCCCGCCCGCACGCACTTCTAAGTCAGAGGATGTGCAACAAATTAATTTCGCTTCCGCACGAGACAATCAAAATATTTCGCTTTGTGTTACGAATACGCACTCGGAGGTCATTGACCCTTCGCGTAACATTTACAATAATTGTCAAACTGTACTTTTAGGTACAGCGGTATGCTACGCCCAACAGTTTGATACGAAAAAATTAATACCTATTCGTGTTTTAATAGATTCTGGTTCTATGAAAGATATAATTACGCGTGAATGTTGTGATCGCTTAAATTTACCGCTATTTTCCGCTCAAAACGCTCAAGTTTCTGGTTTAGGTGATGTTGTGAATAACCCCTGCGGGTTAACAAATTTAAAATTAATTTCTCGCTTAAATGATAAGGTTCGGTTTGATTTACAGCCTTACGTGGTTGATAGAATTACTAGTGAATTGCCCTCATGTAAAGTTGACATTTCTTCGCTATCTTATTTAAAGGATTTGCCGCTCGCAGATAATTATTATTACCAGCCCGGTACGATTGATATGATACTCGGTTGTGAAGTATTCGCTCGCATATTGTTACAACGTAAGTTTTCTCGCGGTTCAAACGAACCTATCGCTATAGAAACTACACTCGGTTTTTTGATTTTAGGCAAAGCTCAGACCGCGTCAACTGACGATCGCGCTCAAACTTTCTTTTGTAATTTTAATTGTACGTTTGAAAATTGTATTTCCCGTTTCTTTGATACGGAAGAATTACCTAGTGATAATTATTTAACTCCCGCTGAACAAGAATGTGAAAATATTTTCGAACAGACTACGTCGCGAGATAGTAATGGTAGGTACTCGGTCGCGCTACCATTTAAGGCTGACCCCGCGTCGCTAGGAGAGTCTAGGCATATCGCCGAGCGCCGCTTTTTATCTCTCGAACGCCGTTTGTCAGTAAATCCGCTAGTTAAACGTGAGTACGATAAAATAATAAATGAGTATATAGAAAAGGGTTATATTACAATTGTAAATAACAACACACTTAATTTGAATCAATATTATGTAATTCCGCATCACGCTGTAGTCAGAGGAGATAAATTAACAACAAAAGTTCGAATGGTTTTAAATGCTAGTATGAAAACATCCTCAGGTATTTCGTTAAATGATATTTTACACACGGGAAGAAATTTACAATCGGATTTGTTTCGAATTATTTTAAATTTCCGACTGTTTCCGGTCGCGGTAAGCGCTGATATTCGACAAATGTTTTTACAAGTGACAGTTAAAGAGTCCTTTCGACAATATCAAAGAATTTTGTATAGATTTAACTCGAATGAGCCTATTCAATTGTATCAGTTTAATAGAGTAACTTTTGGTATGACATGTAGTCCGTACTTAGCCATGCGCGTAATACGTCAACTTATGAACGATGAACGTTCACGATTTCCTATTGCGGTTGCAGCCTTAGAAAAGGACGCAATATATACAGATGATGTTGCCCTGAGTTTTAGAAATACCGCTGAAGCTATAACCGCGTCAAAACAGCTGATTGATTTGTTCGCCGCCGGCGGATTTGACTTAGTCAAATTCGCTAGTAATTCATCAAATTTTCTTGGTGCTATGCCTTCTGAGGCTAGAGTGACCGATTTAATTGATATAGGTTCAGACGGAAACCTTAAAATATTAGGCCTACAGTGGTCGCCCGCTTCAGATAATTTCTGTTTTCGCGTTACAGAGGATGACCGTAAGTGTACTAAACGTAACATCCTTTCATTTGTGGCTAGGATTTGGGATTTGATGGGATTCGTAGCTCCTGTCACGCTTTTAGCAAAATTAATTATTAAATCGCTATGGGAAAGTCATATAGAATGGGATGACCCACCGCCCGCAAATATAATTTCTTTATGGAACACTTTCGTAAATGAGTTGCCTTGTTTACAGCAAATTATAATTCCGCGATTTGTAGGTATTCAACCGCATATAACTCTCACCATTTTCGGTTGCGCCGACGCAAGCGAGCGCGCATACGGTGGAGTAGTTTATCTTCATGTTTATTGTAAAGAAACTCGCCGATCTATGGTTAGTTTACTGTGTGCTAAGTCACGAGTAGCGCCGTCTAAAACAAAAATCACGCTCGCTAGATTAGAATTAAATGCCGCTTTAATGTTATCTAAATTAATAAGTACTGTTCAAGATACATATCGCAGTCGTTGTAACGTACACAATACATTCGCTTTTTCTGATAGTATGGTCACGTTAGCATGGATTAATTCAACTCCCGCACGCTGGCAAACTTATGTAGCAAACAGAGTGGCACGGACTTCGCAGGACCTATTCAAATTATCCCTTATCGCAAGCGTGGAATACGCTCCTGTAAGGCACATATCTGTTTGTTTATATGCTTAGTAACGCGCGCTATTCACATTGAACTTGTATCCGATTTATCAACGGCAACGTTTTTAAACGCTTTAAAACGGTTTTTGTCCCGCCGAGGACCAGTCAGTGTTATCTATTCTGACTGTGGTACTAACTTTATCGGTGCTAGATCTCATCTTAACGCTCTATATAATTTAATTAACTCACCGGAATACAATAAGGAATATTCCACAGTTTTAGTTGAAAACCGTATAAATTGGAAATTTAACCCGCCGCAATCGCCGCATCACGGTGGTATTTGGGAAAGTAATATAAAATGTATCAAATCACACTTAAATAAAATTATAGGCAATCAATTATTAACTTATGAAGAGATGTCAACCGTACTTACTCAGATTGAAGCTTTACTCAATTCGCGTCCGCTTTCATTACTCAGTTCGGATCCAAATGATCCGCAACCCTTAACTCCCGCTCATTTTTTAACTTTAACGCCGCTTAAATCATTGCAACATACTGATTATAATAATGACCGCGAACACTTGCTACAAAAGTATCAGCTGATAGATAAAATTGTTCAATCCTTCTGGAATAGATGGAGAGTAGAATACCTAAACACGTTACAGAGTAGACAAAAGTGGATACAGAAATCCAAGTCAATATGTACTGGTACAATTGTCTTGATTAATACAAATAATATTCCGCCATTACAGTGGCCAATCGGTATTATCGTCAAGACTTATCCCGGCGCTGACGGAGTTGTACGTGTGGTAGATGTTAAAACAAAAACCGGTGTTTTTCGTCGCTCCGTTACTAAGCTTCGTCCATTACCTACCCAGTAAATGTAACATTTTCTCTATTCGTAGTCTATAAGTATTATTTAAGTTATTTTGTTAACTATTTCACTCGGGTGAACTCGCGTTAATTTAATTTGTTTCTCGTATAATAACCGCTTAATTATAACGCATTTAAACATTAGCTAATTTATATTTTGAAAGTGGATAAGACTATCCCTTTCAAGGGGGGGAGGATGAAGGCGCCGTTTGTTATATTTCTATGAATTGTTGCCGCATATAATTTATAACGCCATCTGTTGTTGTGTTTGTGCACTGTTATGACATTGGACGAGGTCTTATCGATCCTATCCTAATAATCCTCTCTTTCCCTCGATATCCGCTACGCGAGTTTGGCGCCACTTGCGCCAATAGTGAAGTTCGTCGCAAATCCCATCCAAGGTAAGATCTCTAATTTGTTATATTGGTGTATTCATGCAGCAGCAGATGTTATCTTGTGGTGTGGTAACGATTCATAGTCTATAAATTTTTTAAACCTAATACAGTCCACTAAATTCGCATACAAACCACATTGAATTGACATATTCGACCAAATAACGTTGGTCTGTCAATTGCATAGGAATCAACTTCCTCGATGGTACAAAAGAAAACGCTTTACCTTCATATTCTGTAAATTATAATATTTATTGAGTTTATAAGTGTAATTTTATTATGACGTAAAAAAATATTTAGAAGTGAAAAATAAATGCGATCTAAAATATGGATTCAGAAATTTTGGATAATTAGACGTCAATTTTTATTGCGTTTTAAAAACTTCTTACCACTTTCTTCTGCAAAAACAAAAAAATAACTATATTAAGCTTCTTGTAATGGACAAAGGTGTTTTTGCGAATAAGAACATAGCAATATTGATTTGCACTAAAAATAAGTAAAAATGGTTTTGCAAGCTACTCCTATTCCTAAGAACTTTACAGAAGAAAAATACTTACTTTCCTCTAGAAACAAAAAAAAAAAACAAATAATTATTATACGTGGGAGAGCCATGCTTCGGCACGAATGGGCCGGCTCGACCGGATAAATACCACGTTCTCACAGAAAACCGGCGTGAAACAGCGCTTGCGCTGTGTTTCGCCGAGTGAATGAGTTTACCGGAGGCCCAATCCCCTAACCCCTACCCTATTCCCTTCCCTACCCTCAACTATTCCCTTCCCTTCCCTACCCTCCCCTATTACCCTATTCCCTCTTAAAAGGTCGGCAACGCACTTGCAGCTCTTCTGATGCTGCGAGTGTCCATGGGCGATGGAAGTTGCTTTCCATCAGGTGACCCGTTTGCTGGTTTGCCCCCTTATTTCATAAAAAAAAAAAACGTAGTATAAAATAATTATAATGTTGATAATCAATACAAAAAATTAAATACGGTGCATTCCCTTACAGCCAGATTTCGATGTAGAGTATGTATATTACTCACCGTAATCTCCTGTAACAATAATAATCTTAATATTAATACTTACTTATCATTTTTTTTGTACCATCAAAGAAATTTATTCATAGGCAGAATGACGGACCGTGTCATTTGGTCGAGTTGTATGGTTAATTTCATATTAGTCGTGATCCGTCGGATGGATTTGACGTAACGCGACCGAAGTACGAGGCTACTCACGCCACAGCTCGCTGGCGGGCACGGCCTGGTCGGCGGCGGGCAGGCTGTAGATGTACCCGATCTGGCACGGGCTCCAGTGTTCGCACACCTCGCGTTCCGGGTCCAGCTCGTTTACGAACTTGTACGTCTGTAACCATATATTATGATGCAATAGTGTTAAATAAGGAATTTAAAAACAAACCAGACACATACATTTTTGACATTCAACTTAGCTCTAAACTAGCGAAAACATTTTGACTAGGGGGCCCGTTCAGTGTCTTCTTCTTCTAGAGCCTCTCCAGTCACTGAAGGTTGGCAGTCAAGCTTGGAAACTTTTCCTTGTCTAAGGCGAGTCTGAAAAGTTCTTCAACAGACTTTATCCCTGTCCATTCTCGGATATCCCTTAGCCAAGATGTTTGCGTTTCCCTGGTTTGCGTTTCTCGGCTATTTTACCCATCACTATGGTTTATAGAAGCCTGTACTAAAGAGAAGAGAGAAGAAAATACATAACGGCGACAATAACAACAGCACAATACGTACTCTATCCGGATAGTATCTGAAATGCACAACAACATCCTCGGAGTCCTCGAGCGCGCACTTGCGGTAGGTGTAGTTGAGGGACGTGCGCTCGTCCGGCGAACACCCCACCACCGCCGTGCCGTTGCGCGGCAGGTCGGGGCCTTCGAGACGGTGACCTGAATGGATCAGGGTAAGTTCAGCAACAGGATTAGAGCCATTCGGTCTTCCACTGTGTTGAATTTTACCCCTACTATAGAGTAAAATTTAAAAAAGGGAGCGTGGGTCGAAAAGTAAAAACTCACTAAGTACGTCCTACGATGAAAAACACAGAGCAACAACTTTATACTTTACCACAGAATATATATTAGTTTAACTTCACAGACATTTTTTGATATAAAATGAGAAAATACATCTATTAAACAACCGATTAAAACACTTCAACAATAATTATGTTTTTCTATTTGAGAACATTCTTGATTCTACTGGGAGTTTTAAATAAGATGCAGTAAGCCGCAGGGGGTCATTGTGAACAACTTTTGTTCTACAACTTTTGGAAATTCGCGAAAAAAAAATTGCTTATCCATAGTAAAAAAGTCACGTGACCAACAAAGTTTTTATTGAGAATCAATTATATTATCACCCCCTTATTTGAAACAGCCTGTAGACTATTTTAGATATTTATACATTTTTAAAACAGACAAGATAATAAGATAGTGCCTATAATAGAGACAAGAACCTAGCTCTGTTTTAGGAGATATATACTCAATAAGTTTAACTTACGGTTGCAAAAGAAGTATTTATTCCGTGCGACATAAAGTTCCCTGTCCTCCGCGCTGAGACAGGAGTCGTACGAGATCTGTGTCGGCTCTATGTCCTCCTCGCACATGAGAGTCCCCGAGCCGTCCGGCTCCTTCGGCGCGCGGTTCGCCGGACACCGGTATAGCTGACCTGTAAGATAGCAACTTATAGCAGATATTTAATCATGTAACAATGTATTAAATCAGCTGACCAATGGTCTATTATTGATAGTGTGGCTGTCAGAGTGTAGCGAGTAAGCATCGAGTAAGCTTTTTTTTTATGAAATAAGGGGGCAAACGAGCAAACGGGTCACCTGATGGAAAGCAACTTCCGTCGCCCATGGATACTCGCAGCATCAGAAGAGCTGCAGGTGCGTTGCCGGCCTTTTAAGAGTGAATAGAGTAATAGGGGAGGGTAGGGATGGGAAGGGAAGGAAAGGGAAGGGAATAGGGGAGGATAGGGAAGGGAATAGGGTAGGGGAATGGGCCTTCGGTAAACTCACTCACTCGGCGAAACACAACGCAAGCGCTGTTTCACGCCGGTTTTCTGTGAGAACGTGGTATTTCTCCGGTCGAGCCGGCCCATTCGTGCCGAAGCGTGGCTCTCCCACGTATAAGCTATGCGAGTAAGTCAAAATTTTTGCTTATTTTAGGGCGTTTTTTTAAGCTACGCATAGTACTGAACTTTATAGTCCTCATGTTTGTGAGCAGTACAGAGAGATATATTTTCATTTACTTCTACAACCTAGTCGGAAAATAAGACACGACTGGTAGAACATGCGCAGATTCGACTTGTTATCAGCATTGTCGTACCTAACCTAATTTGAAAATATAATTGTTAATTCAAAGAATCGAGCCTACGACCGACAAGAGATCATGCGTAAAATCGACTTGTTTTCAACATTGTCCTAAGTCCTAACCAAAGAAAACCATTTCTGGTGTGCTCTGTAGGTACTACGGCAGGCGATACCTTGTCGCAGCTCTGAATTTATTTATATGCAGTATAGGCCGTGGCCTATGGGCGGCAGCGTCCTATGACGTAAAGGACGGCAGCGTCCTAGGATGCCGGTAGAGGGCGGCAAAATTAAAGTGGTCTATATTCATAAAAAATATAAATCCGGCCCTGCCTCGTCGTATAATAAGCGGCGGCTTGTTCCGTATCTCGGCGACGGTGATGCCCTTCTCGCCGTTCTGCACGGCGGTCATGACGCGCTTGTACAGCGTGGTGCGCCGCTCCTGTTCCGCTATGATGTACGGCAGCAGCTCCTCCGACAGCACGTCCACCTTCTTCTTCGCTTCCGCGTTCATCTGGAGATTGGTGCGATTGAGAGCCATAACGTCTGGCGCCTCTACGTCGCCGTAAAGCGGTATTTTTAAACTTAACTTTAAGAAAAACACCACTTTGCAGCGACGTAGAGACGCCAGAGGTTGCTTGGACGTTGCCATGGTAAAGTCACTGGCCACGTCGCGATGGCGCCCCGGTGAGTTATGGCCCTAATTTTCCCTAGCAGGCTATAGGAAATAGCAAATACTATCAATGCCCTCTGCCCCTATTATGCAGGTACTAATAAAAAAGTGTCGTTAAAACTTTTTCCGTCTAGCCCCCTTTCGCAATGCGCGATAAGGAACTTCGTTCCAAAAATTATTTATCAGTATAGCAAATATAAACTCATATATGAGGCAATAGCTTGATACTTACTCTATCAGCATCTTTGTTAAATTTAATGCCCGTTCCGTCCTGTGAACATTGAATTTGCATGAGGGTTTTATAAATTCCTAAGAAAAGTGAAATATTTTTCCAACACATAACGTCCTAATGGAAAGTACCTATAAGTGATAAGACTAAGGGCCTGTTTCACCACTCTCTGAGAAAGTGGCGAATAGGCAATTCACTACTTTTTTGACAGATTCTCCAAACTTTAACTGTCAAGTTAATTAAGGTGAATAGCCTATTTGTCACTTATCAGGAAGTGGTGAAACAAGCCCTAGAAGTTATAACTACAGACTATATTGTGGTAATTCTGTTCAATATGCGTAATTACTTGACATCAGGTCTAAATACGTGGTTAAAATAAGCAATTGTATTTTGCTAACGCCCGCGTCTGAACAAGGCATAGGTTTTATATTTGTCAATGTATTTTGATTTTATGTACATACTTGGTTGCAAATAAAGATTGAGTTCGAGTTCCTACTTAGAGCAAAGCCAAAAAACCGTAATTTGTGAGTTGTGAGTCGCAGAATTTTGGTTCGGCATAATTCTGCTGCATTCAGTTTCATACAAAAGTCCTGTTTGACTCACACGATTGTATGAAAAGATATTTACGGGGCAGAAATTCTGCGGACTGCGACTCACAAGTCACAACTCACAAATTACGCTCGTTTGGCTTCACCCACTTTCTCTTTCCAGATAAAAATATGTTTACCTTTTCCAACGGATTGTTATACAAAATGTATATCATAATTCATACCACAGCCTGTCTCCTGACGATGTTGGCTAGATACCGCCCCCGCCGCGTCGCCGGCAGGAGGACACTACCCGGCATCACATCTTCACCTGTCTACAACACAAGGGGTAAGGGGTCAAAAAAGCAAACGGATCACCTGATGGAAAGCAACTCAAAGTCAGTCAAATGTTATTAAGTACGTTGTAAATAACTTACCGGTTGGTATATCGATAGAACGCTCCAAATATTCAAAAATAGAACAAACAGCACAGCACCCATCCTTATGAAACTTGTCAAAGACTAAAACCTAATCCATCTTGTTAAGCTAATTGGTTTGTTAAAATTAACAACTTTTATTGTAGCAATCAAAATTAACGATTGAACACGTTGCTAATACCTGTACCGAAGGAGCAATACGATTAAAGAATTTTGGTTAGCCATAGTCTGGTCGCAGGATTTCACACAAAAGTATCAATGGTATTCGGCTTACATAACGTGTACGTAGAGTTGATATGTAGCTAGTAGTACTACACTTTAGGACAGTGGTACTCAAGCTTTTTTTATACAGGCCCATAAACACGTTTCGCCAAAATTTTTAGAGCCAATAAATAAGTAACGAAAACTTAAGTCTTAAAAATTTTTACGACTTTCACGACGATTTTGCATAGTTTTGACAGTAGGCTTGAATTCCAAAATGGTTTAACCTCACGTGGGCCACTGAGAAAGTCCCAGCGGGCCGCAGGTTGAGTATAGCTGGTTTAGGAACACTAGCTACCACTACTAAAGTCCATCCATTTGTAATGTAATCTAAAATCTAAGAAATTGATTTCTTCTCCATTTATTTTATACGGTATACAATCAATGTTAACAGTGACCTGTGTCATGTGTGCGCTGTACAACCCGCACAAATTACATAGGTCCGCCATCTCCTTATGAAGTTATTTTTTTGCTCGGCTTTTATTTAATATAATTGGCTCGACCGGACACAAATTGGCCTTGTTAGAAAAACGGCGTCAAATATGTCACACCAAGTCAGATAAGTGGGTTTGGTTATGTTAAGTGAAACCCTTATAATTTTTTTGTTTCCGTATATCCGACTTCCAAAAAAGGAGGAGATTCTATGTTCAGATGTTTTTAATTCATAATACATTGGTAAATAATACAACACTATTACCATCGACAGTTAATTTATTACTAGATAAAGCTTGAATTTCACAAATCATAGAAAATATAAATCTTAAATAATAAATAGTAATAGCGTATATCAATATAACTAGTTCTGGATCCGAATTTATTAAATAAAATATCTTATTTGAAAATTTTCTTTGTCTTAGAATTTCAGATTAAATATCATTTATCTCTTTCGTAAACAAAAAGGACGAAAGAGATGACACAAAATTTTATCAAGGATTAAATATAAGTTATAACTTATAACAAAGATCGTGCAAGTCGGCCCCAGGAATAAAATAAATACCTACAAAAAACCTTCAAAATATCAATACAATAATTCAAATCCATAACTTTAAATACAACATCAATAGAAGGACTCGTAAATAAATTACAAATATATTATCTAGCTGTCCCGACGAACTTCGTGTCACTTTAAAACCTTTCCTGGACTTCTACGAATATTTTAAGACGAAAATCAGCCCAATCCGTTCAGCCGTTTTCGAGTTTTAGCGCGACTAACACATTTGAAAATCCATTTTTATATATAAGATGTAATATTATTATAAATATTAAATTATACATAAAGCACATTTTGAGAGTGACTGCCCTACGTACTCACCTACGAATAATATAGGTACTCTCTGATATTTCATGTTATCTATCTCTTTCCTTTTATTAATGAAAGAGAAGGCATGATATTTCCAAACGCAATGACCATAATGGCGCGTGTCTAAAATGTTGTAATTAAAATATTTTATTTATAAAATAAAATAAAAAATAATATAATAAATTACTAAACTAATTTTGGAGATAAAAATATTTTTGCATCCTTCGCAAGATCTTATCCTAGTTTCTATCTTTTAGGCCCACATACAGATCTGTATTAAAGTTAAACTTGAATTAAACATTGTTATCTCTTTCATAAATGAAGACTCATAGTGGATGAAGTTGGTAACTAAAAATTTTGAAATTTGCATAAATGAAGGCTTTGGTACCGGGAAAATTATTTGAAATAAAAAATGTGGATTCTATGTATAGCTAGATATATTAGCTAGATGATGAAATAGATAAGATATAAGGTTTTTCAAATTATAAGGGAAAAAATGAGTCTTGCTATGAAATGTTATAAAATGTTAGTTCCATATGTCCACTTCATCCACTTCTTCTCTTCTTTAAAAAACAGCCACCTATGAGGATTAGCCAGTATTAGTAATTTGATGAGGTTCCACTTCTTCTAATAATACAAAGAACAAAAGACGTGACATTAAAACCAGTGTAACTTTAACCCAGATCTGCAAAAGTGGACTTTACTTGTCTGTGCGTATCAACTACCAATCTAACATTTCATTTGGACTTGGCTGTCCCAACTCCCATATTACCTCAACTTCTACCAAGGCTAGTATTCGGTCAAACCGCCTACCCTTACAACTTACAAGTCACTACTAATATTCGAAAATACAAAATTGATAGTTTAAGTTTAAATAATTATAAAATTATTATTCAATAGAGCATAGACATGGACGAAGGTGGAAATGCGATGTTTTGTATTTGCCTATCAAGCAATATTGAGCCTCACATACCAGATGAGGACAAAAAGAATTTGACCTGTCTGTACACAAATTTGATTATATTTTTAAAGTAGGGGATAAAGTTTTCAATTATAAGTGTAAAGGAAATGCAGATAACTTCTTTTATTTCTAAACCATTTAAGTTTCGATTACGCCAACTGAAAAATAGTCCAAAAATTACGAATTCAATGAAAGTTCATAGTTATATTTATTCAATTAAATGTAAAAATTAAAATAAAATGTAACTGTGCTGATCCTTATACATAGTACATACTATATTATACTCTTAAACCTGGCAACTTTTAGTTAGCCAGTTTAAGCATATACTAAACTACATCTAAATACACATTCGAGTGAATACACCTACTTGTGGTACATATTATGGCTTAAAAGTTAATGTATTAAAAACCTCATAAGGAAATACACTAGCCCTCTTACTAACAAAAATACTTGGCCGTGTTCAAACCAAACTAACTGTCAGCCGCCGAATGTGAGCTCAGACTCACTGCCCCCGTGTGAACGTGAAAATAAACGGTATCGAACGTCCGCGCCTACGCCTAGCGTAATAACGTATTGTCGGTTAGGTGTGAACGAAAAAGTGAATATGTATGGAAATACAATAAACTGCGTAACGCTCGCTCACATTCGGCGGCTCACAGTCAGTTTGGTTTGAACACGGCCTAACAGTAAATAACTGATGACATGAGTGGATGAAATGGATAATTAATATTTTATATCATAAGTGCAAATACTCATTTCCTCCCTTAAAAGTTAAACAAACCTTGTAACTTACCTACTTCATCATCTGGCTTATCTGGCTATACATATATTCCTATTTTTTAATTTCAAATCATTTATGCAAAAAATCGAACATTTTCAAATTGTTAGTTACCCACTTCATCCACTCACGTCCTTTGATAGTCCTTATCTTTCATGTGAATTTTCCAATGTGTGAGACAAAGACAGACTTGTATAGTTAAAGTACGACAAGGCTTTAAATGAACGTGGGCTCTGCTGGCAAAGGAGAACTGTTAAAAATGACGTTTTTGACGTTCATTTAAAGCCTTGTCTAGCTCTACATGCTGTATACATATTTTTATTAATAAGAGGAATCATAAATAGTTATTGAATAAATAGGTTTTACAAACGACTACTACATTGTGACATACATTATGGACTGAGTAATAATAATAGTATAATCCATTTAAATTCATTTTTGTCTAAATGTAAACAAACATTTTAACTTCACCAAACTTATGTGTAATTATTTCTTTATTGCACTGTTAATCCTTGACATTAAAATTGATAGCATTAAGGTGATCCCTCACCGGCAGCATTCGCTTGTAAGTTGTAATGTAACATTACATCAGTGAGGGAGGGGAATCGAGCATTACAATGCGCACCTTGTAATGCTACAATGTGTAATATCTTGATACAACTTGTAACATCAATGCTACGTGACAGTGAAGTCAGCTTGCTGACTGACAGCTTGGAATGCTTAAAGTCGAATCTATAATATTACATTACAAGCAAATGCTCGTCAGTCAGGGAGGTAGTATGTATTGTAATGTAAAATCGAATCTAAAATGTTACATTACACGTGAATGCTCGCGGTGAGGGCGAAGCGCACCTTTATAATAGAATTGATTACATTTAGATAAAAATGAATTAGAACAGAGTATAAGTATTGTTTTCAAGACTAGCTATAACAGAAATATCTAGACGTGACCTTTACGTACAGTTTAGTACAAGTTACAAACACTGACATTTTGGCTTTGATTCAGGGGCTCGTAATTCTTATGTTCCTGTCATTCTTAGCCAGAAAAAAAGTGACAGTGCATGACTAAGAGGAATCTTAAACATAAGAAGTGCTTCAGTTGTTTTTCACACTGTTTTAAGCCTTTGCAGAATGAAGATCTTTCTGGATTCATTTTTATGTATGACAGATATTCTCTACTAAAAAAAATACCCTGTATACTTCATCCTGTTATAGCTAGCCTTGATAACATTAAAGCATAATTCCCTTAAAATAACGTTGGTCATTTTAATTTTATAAATAACTCATGGTATTTTAACCACGGCAGTAGTTGTCACCTCTTCCAAGACTGTTATGTATTTAATTTAAAAATCTCGCAAAATTCTTATACCGTGTGATGCTGCCTCATGTCAGATAGATTTTGCCACATTTTAATCACAGTAAACCGAGTTTTAAAACTTTTGATATTTTCGTAATGTCGTAACCTGTCCGTAGCGGTCACTGACCCCCTGTCACTGACTGTCTAAAAACTTGTCGCATATATTTCTTCGTTTTTCATACAAACAGATGTTTCTAGTCTAGACTAGAAACATCTGTTTGTATGCAAAATACGATATACGATACAATCAGTATGCTGTTAACTGATTATTTGTATCTCCACTCTGACGCTGTCAACTCCTAAACGGGGAGGCATACGCCAAAAGAAGTAGAAGAGTATGAACTATGAAGTATATCACTTCGAAGTCATAAAAAGTTGGAGATAAATTTTCATAAAGCTCCTAGACCAAAAAGATCAATGACCGCTGGGGACTCCTTATTTAATTTTGACAAGAGCAGCAAACACTTTATTTGTTTCGTAAGAAATCAATTCGTTGGGATCAAGTGCACTTGTACTCCCTGAGATCATATCAAAGGCATACCCCCCTGGACCGCACTATTGGCGAACCAACATTTTGGTGCTTCATAACATTTTTGTACTAGATTACTAAAAGCATGCTAAAATCACAGGATAATAGCGTTGGATGATTTCCAACTAAATATAAAATTGGACTCCCCAAACTATTTTCAACTGCCAAATCTAGGTCCTACCAAATTTCAAGCTTCTATTGCAGTTTGCCCTTATAGTGAAAAGTTTTACAGAAAGAATTCTGTGACACATTCCTCGTCCTTCTTATCTTTAACTTCTCTGTCCACGAACTGGCTGTAAGTCAGTTCACAGTCCGGACGAAGACTCCTAAAGTTCTCTGCACCCCTCTCCGTAATACTGGTCTCGGTGAAGTCGATCTCGGTCAGGAATGGGGCAGACGTAGCCAGGTGGACCAGACTCCTGTCCGTTATATTTCTGTACCCAGTCACAGAGAGGAACCTCAGGTTGGAGCGGTCTGGGCGGAAGTTGTTCACATCGTTGTTGCCCTGAGCGTCGTTGTAATATATGTAGCCTAGATTAATAATATTTACGTCCTCACCGTCCGCGCGGCCGAATCGTCTGATGGCGAAATCGGTGACTAGAGAGCTCGGGTTGATGTGGGACGATCTGAAGTCCAAACGGAGCTGGTCGTTTTCGTCACGGGGGAAGCGGTAGGTGCTGGGTTGGGGGCCGAAGTTGACGTATAGGACGTGGTGTCTCGGCTCTATTTGGTAGTTCACCTGACGCGGGGGCGGCGCCGGCTCAGGCGAGCAGTTCACATACACCGGATCTCGATTCTTCCTGAAGCACACGTACCGCTCTCCTTCGTTGGAAGTACCGGGTTCGGAATCATCTTTAGCATCTTTGCTATCTTTATCTGAGCTATCTTTGCTATCTTTTTCCTTATCTGAGCTATCTTTCTTGGCGTCGTCATTGTCGTCGGCGTCATCGTCGTCGCTGTCGTTTTCGGCGGTCTTCTTGAAGTTGACGTAGATGGGGTTGCGGTTTTGTCGGAAGCAGACGTAGCCTTCAGTCTTATCGGACTTGGATGGGCCGGCTTTGGATGTGCTGGCGCCTGCACCTTTATCGTCATCTCGTTTTGGCTTATCATCTTTTGGATCCTTCTTGGGGCTATCCTTTTTCGGACTGCTGCTGCCTGATGCTTTGGTGTCGTTCTCTTTGCTCTTCTTGTCGGCCTCACCTTTGTCTCTGGTCTCTCCCTCGTCGTCTATGGTCACTTTGATCTCTAGAGTATGTATGTACTTCTCGCCGTCTCTGGCGTCTATGGACTCCGTCCGTTGGCCAATGACAACCTCATTGTATCGCTTCCTCTTCTTAGGCGGGGAGTATTCGCTACTGGCCTGCGAGTCGCTCGCGCTGTCGTCTGCTCGACTGCTGGTAGATGGGAATGCGGTGCTGGAAGTTTATTGTTGAGAACAGATTATTTATGTGGCAATAATTAACATCCGCAACTATTATTAACCGTGCGAGTTTCTTACGCCGGTTCTTCTCGCCGGGTTAGTTCCCGAACAGGTTTTAGACCTCATGTAGACGCGATGTTCTAAAAGTTTAAACTTTGTTAACGGCTACTCTCACTCCTATGAATTGGAGACGACATATCACGGGCGTATATATAGCTTTGATAAAGGGGGGGGTTCCGTAACGTAAAAAAGCGGCCATGTGCAAGTTGGACTCGCCCATTCATGGGTACCTCGCCGATGAAAATCGGTGGGTACATAATATTATATTGTCAATTGGACAAGTAAGATGGATAGTAATGAGGGGGGTCCGGACCCCCCAGGACCCCCCCCCCTTATATACGCCCACGCGACATATAAACTATACTAGAGCACGATCGTGCTGCAGCTCAATTTGGAACTAATCAGACTCGTAAATCAAAATCGTATCAGTTTCGGGGACACGGCTGCTGATTGGGTTACTCAATTTCAAAATGTGGATTGAACTCGTCATGAATTCATGATCCCTATTAGCTTGGCTGCTGTGTATAATAATACCCATACTCAATGTTGTTACATAATGCAAAATGAATAAAGGTACCTTGTTGATTGGACCGGTCTGTGTGAGGAAGCTTCACTTTTCTCCGACTCTTCTGGTGTCCATGTTGGTTTGAAGTATTCTGGTTCCTGAAAACAGAAATTGTATTATATAAACACTAATTGAATTATAACCACTAGGTAACTAAATGAGCCTGTTACATCATGTCTTTGTCTTCAATCAATAAAAAAAAAATAAGGGGTGTGTCTCCTTTAGAATGAACATGTTGTTTTGCCACTTTTGAGATAGAATATTTAACAGCAATACACCTTTCAATTTACACGATTGAAATATTCCCCAATTATGACAGATCTTCTGCCACAAAATAAATTCAGCGCGGACGCGGGCGACGGACTGTCTCACGCGCGGCGGACGGCGGGCACACGGCGCGGGCTTTTCGCAGTCGACGTTTCCGTTAACGTCTTTTTGCTAAATAATAAATAAGTAAATAATCCATGGTAATCTACTCGACACAACTGTACAGGCTCGAGATAAAAATTATACTGGCAGCGCTAAATGAGATGGGCGCACGCGACGGGTGCCCGCTCGCGCTCGCATCCGCCCGTGTTTCAGCGTTGGGCCTAAGATTTAGGGTCAGTACTCACCTCCTGCTCCCAGTCGTCGAGCTCGGTGTGCGGCGCGGGCTCGTCGTCCGTGTAGTGCAGGTGTCGAGGCGGCTGGCGGCGGCGCGCGGCGCTCAGCCACAGCCGCTCCAGCCGCGGCAGCCAGCCCAGAGCCGACACTTCGGAGTCGCCCACTGGTGAACCGCGCAGGTCGAGCGACTGTAACGTAAAAATTACCAAAACACTTAATAATAATTATTGTGTTCGCGGTAAATTTAAAAATATAAACATCAAAATATTGACATTACAACTGTTTTAAATCGTGTTTTAAAAAAATTCAAACATCAAAACTGTGACCATAAGCAATGAAGTTCATGTTTATTAAAGTTGTTTAATAAGGGGCATATCATTAAAAACCACAGACAAACCATGGACAAATCTAAGACATTTTAAACCTGTATCATTAAAAACCACAGATTAATCATAGACTAAAGACAAACCTTGAGCATCTTGAAGCCGTATCGCGATGATAGTGACGCATACGCGACGAACTCGGCGAGCTTGGGGCAGTTGCGCATGCTGAGCTCCGTCAGCGCCTCCTTCTTACTCAGCGGCAGCAGATACGCCGGATCCATTGACTAAGACAGGCCATAGACTAAAGATAAGCCATAGACAAACCTTGAGCGTCTTGAAGCCGTATCGCGATGTGAGAGACGCGTACGCGACGAACTCGGCCAGCTTCGGGCAGTCGCGCATGCTGAGCTCCGTCAGCGCCTCCAGCTTGCTCAGAGGCAGTAGCGACGCCGGGTCCATCCACTCGCACTCCGACACGTCCAGAGACTGTTGATTGACAGTTTTTATTTAAAAATGACAGTAATTCCATACAAACTTTCATCCCCTTTTTCAACCCTATCCCCCAAAAACCGCAAAAGACCAACGCGATGTTAATAACAAATAAACGAAAATATGACACCCCCAACATTCACATGGCTGACGTTAGAATCCAATTAGTAAATGAGATCAAGCTATTGGGCCTAACTATAGACAACAAAATGACCTTCGCTGCGCACGTATCCAAAACCTGCAGGAAAGCAGCTGACATATACAAACAGCTGGCGTGTGCAGCGAGGATAAACTGGGGTTTAAACAAGGAGATAATCAGAACCATATATGTGTCAGTGGTCGAACCAATCGTGCTTTACGCAGCATGTGCGTGGGCCCCTGCGGTAGAAAAGTTGTATATAAAAAAACAACTGAATGCACTGCAAAGAGGTTTCGCCCAAAAAATCTGTAAGTCGTACCGTACGGTATCTCTGACCTCGGCACTAATCTTATCCGGCCTGCTGCCCCTAGACCTGAGAATCCAGGAAGCGGCAACCCTATTTAAAATAAAAAAAGGGTACTCACAAGAATACCTACCACCAAACAGGAAAGTGGAAGCTAAAGTGGGACCACTTCAAAACCCACATCCATCGCAACTCATCATAACTGAGTACGAATGCCTGGAAGACGTAAGCCCCACCGAGGAACACCAAATAACCGGCCCCCAAATATACACGGATGGAAGTAAAATAGAGGGGAAAACCGGAGCTGCTCTAACGTGGTGGAATAACGGCCGGGAAACCAGACACTCCACTTTCCACCTAGAACCGCACAATACAGTCTTCCAATCTGAGATCTATGCACTCTATAGAGCGATCCAATTGGCAAGGACATCAAAGGAAAGCTTAATTAACATCATGAGTGACTCCAGATCGTCACTAAACATGCTGAGAAATCCTTTGGTGACTCACCCACTTGCGATCGAAATGAAGAAAGACCTAAGAGCTATAACAGAGGAAGGCAGAAAAGTGCGGCTATTCTGGCTAAAAGCGCACGCGGGTACTCCAGGAAACGAAAGAGCGGATGAACTGGCAAAAAAGGCTGCACTTACCATAAACACGGCCTCAGATTACAACAGAGTGCCAATGTCCTATATACGGAGAAAAATAAGGGAGGGGACAACAGTTAAGTGGCAGGAAAGATACCAATCCTCCTCAACCGGATCGGTCACAAAAGTTTTTTTCCCCACTGTTAAAAAGGCGTGGGAAATACTAAGGCACGTTACAATAACGCCTACACACGTGCAAGCCATGACCGGTCATGGAGGATTCGCAGCATACTTGTATCGTTTCCACCTTAAAGACAGCCCCTCCTGCATTTGTGACCCCGTAAAGGACGAGACAATATTCCACCTGCTCATTGAATGCCCAAGGTTTGGTAGTAACAGGTCTGACTTAGAAATACAACTGGAAATGGAGCTAAGTCAGGCAACCCTCCCTACCATCATGGAGGAAAAAGCCACCAGAGAACCGTTGATGGTATTCATTAGCAAAGTTGTCTCCAGTGCAGCCACAGCAAATGGCTCAACGTTATACACAGGCCACAACAAATTAAACTATACACCAAGGCGAGTAATAACAAACACATCAACACAACACACACGAAATCAAACACAACGCACACGATCACAAACCCCAACGTCCACACAGACACACTTCACATCAACCCACAGGCCAGGAGAAATACATGCGCCAACACAATCACAGGCACACACAGAAATACAACGGGCAGTTTCAACCGAAATTGTAACACAGCCGACCCTAGAGCAAACCCAACAATTACTAGCCCGCGGACAAAACGGGGAACCGAAAATTAAACTAAGGCCGATCCCTCTCTTTATGTCTAATCCAACCGAAACATTGGGTATAACATACAGCCGTCTTAGCACTCCCAACCACGTCAACATCTCACCGGGACTAGCAGCAATCCTAAACGGAAGTACATCAAAGACGAACATGAAAATGAGCAAATATTTAGCTCTCCCAACAACTACCTTCGCTGGCCAACCATGCAGAATACTGAAATCAGACACCAAAACGATAATAGTATTCGAATGGGATGCGCAAACAGCCTTTGAACGGGCATGTTCGTCTTTGAAGGAGTTGGGAGCAATGGGAATAAGACACAGTATCACCCCACGCATAATCAGCGTAGACGCCATGTCACTGGGACAGGACAAAGGCAGGGCTGCAAATTACTATGGAATAGTAAAAGCCTCAGAACATCATGAGATAATCGTCTACGAGAACAGAGGGGATGACCTAAGCTTCCTCAAAAAGAATCGTGATGATCAGCCAGCAACGTCCCAACCCAGCAATAAGGCGAACTCATCCTCCGCAAGTGAACGACTCCAAGCATCACGGGAGACCAAAAAAGAGGATGAGAAAGAGAGAAATAAAAATGAAATTAAGAAGTCTCTAAACTCAACGGCCAAATTAAAAGCGTTTGTGGGCTCCATCAAAAAAGTACTTCATCGTGAAAGAATGATCGAGGATAAAAACACCCTTTCTCGGATCAAGGCTTCGTCACAAACAAATCGGCAGGCTTTAGCAATGGAGGCTTTTTTGAGGGAACCATCTACACAAACACCGGCAAATAAAAACAAAAGATATAGGGCCGATCTCGGGCAAGTGCTCCCGCCAAAACTCAGACTGGCCCAGAGCCCCGAAGATCATATAATAAATGCCTTCCTCGAGTTCCAGGCGATAATAAGAGCAAATAAGACCATAAAGCTCTTGACCTGCAATAAGATCATGCAGGCCTATCAGCGGAAAAATCAAAAGCTGTTAGAAGTGAGACTCGAGGATGCAAAAGCTGCCATATACGACAATGTCACCTCCACAATAATTGCCGGGGCGATGACAGGGCAGTATATGGCGGCGTTAAGTGCCGACTGCGGATTCGTGGTTCTGGACGAGGATGAGACAAAACGCACGGGAACTCTCAAATTTATCACAAAATCCAAGGATCCAATAGTGGTAATAGCGGAATGTACCAGAATAATGCTGGAAGACAGGATACTAGAAATGGCAGACGTCCTATCTGGGGACCCCGAATCCAGCATGGACTGGGATATATTCGCGAAACCTATCAACTACTCGTGGGTCAATGGGGTTCCTGGATGTGGGAAGACAACTTGGATCATTAATAACTTCAATGAGGAAACAGACGTTATAATAACAACGACAATCGAAGCAGCCGAGGATCTAAAGCAAAGGCTATCGCTACGAACTGGCAACAAAGTTAAAGATAAAGTTCGTACCATGGCCTCTTTGCTGGTAAATGGGACAAAAGAAACCTACAAAAGGTTGATAGTTGACGAGGCCCTCATGAACCATTTCGGCTCAATCGTCATGGCGAATCAGTTAACAGGCGCCAACGATGTTATCCTCATTGGAGATATTAACCAACTCCCGTTTATAGAGCGTGAAAACCTCTTTAAACTTAATTACACTCGTCCAAACCTGGTAACCAGCATCACCCAGGAGTTGTCTTGCACACACAGGAGCCCTATGGATGTGGCATACGCCTTAAGCATGGTCTATAATAACATCTATTCATCGAAGGAAATAGTGCGGTCCCTAAAGCTAATGAAGTATTCAGGAGCGAGAATACCTAAAACCAATCTAAATACCCTGTATCTTGTCCACACACAAGAGGAGAAAGCAGCCCTCACTAATACAGGCTATGGATCGGGAACGGACTCTCGCGTCCTCACAATCCATGAAGCTCAGGGATTAACGAGTCCCTCGGTGATCATCATACAGACCAAGTCCCGAAAGCTGGCAATCCATGACAGCGTTCCTCATGCAGTTGTAGCCATATCCCGGCACACTAACACCTGTGTCTATTACACTGACACTGATGGAGACGCTGTGGCAAGCTTCATAAAAAGAGCCACGGAGGTGTCAACCGAACACATAAGAGATTATAATATAAAAATGGCTATAAAAGACAGGAACGATAAAGTCCTAAGCCACATGGCGGGTAGATTCGACACAGAACGATGTCTTTTTAACAACCTAGAAACTCCACCCAGCTTGAGTGACCCCTCTCCACCAAGCCAATGTCACAACATCTAAAGGCAAAGGGTGGAGCAGCATAAAATCTAAGGAAATCGGAAAATGTCGGATCTACTGGCCGCCACACCGACTGGGACCTCACCGTTCAAAACATTAATATTATTATTATGCAATTTATAAAACAATAAATGTATATATTTATTTATTATATGTATAACATATTATACTCTATTCTATTAAATATACATATAGACATATATATAAAAAAAAAAAAAAAAAAAAAAGTGTCCATGGCGTGATGGACCACAATTAATTAAAATTCATAATATTATTTCAATTATCCTTGGTGCGAAAAATCTAAATAATAAAATAACAAAAAAAGGATATGGACGAACAGTCTATAGACGGCCCCAATTTTATAATAAAAAAAAAAAAAAAAAAAAAAACCCTATCCCCCACAACCGCTTTCTCGCAATAAAAAGTGGCCTATATCCTTTCTCAGGCTCCAAACTACCTGTGTACCAAATTTCATTTAACAGAAAATAATTACATTTGGTACACAGTTTCTTTTAACAAATAGTCACACAGACAGATAGACTTAGTTTCGCATTCATAACATTAGTACTTACTAATGTTATGAATGCGAAAGTAAGTCTATCTAACTAATAGTATATAATATATATTATAATAAAAACTAATTTGCAACCTAAAAAATTCTTAAGAATGTTTTAGGTTGCAAATTAGTCCTGTCGTCTACATACTATGTCAAATTTAAGCTCCAAATCTGAATTACCTCTAGTCCTGGCTGATAGTCTTGTATTTTAAAAAGGAACGACTTGTCTATGGTCATGTTGAACAGCTTGGAGCCGCGGAGCGACAGCTTCTTCAGCGTCCTCGGTAGCTGCTGCAGACTTGTCTGAAATTAACCACATACGATTTTCACTTGATTCTTGTAGCACTGTCAATAAACATGGATGATGAATAAAAACCTTTAAGGTTAAAATTGTTTCATAAAACATTTTAGGTATTCATAACCGAAATCCATAATCCAAATACCTTTGCCTCTTCGTTTTTAAAAGTTGTCCTAGTTTTGGAGTCCAAAATTAAGGCTTACAACTTGGCAGTCAATGTTGCAGTAGTCCAGCGCGAGGTGGGTCAGGTTGGCGCAGCAGGCGGCGAGGCGTGCGCACAGCGGCCGCGACAGCGTGAACTGCGGCCCGCGACACCCGGCCGCGCCGCCGCGTCCCGTCGTCACGTGACCCGGCCAAGTTGGAGAACCGCGGTAGCTGAAAATATTTTACTTATATTAGATTGCCCGGTGAACTTTGCATCACTTTCCTCCTAATATGAAACTTCCCTGAACTTCCACTTATATTTCAAAACTAAAAGTATAATTTTTTACCTTTGAATAGGGAAAATCGTGACGCTGGGACGCTTGCCCGTACAAAAGTGAAAAAAGAATTTGTAAAACACGTACACACCCTAAAGTATTAACACTTACTTTTGATACATTATAATAGTCTTATCTATATATAAGACGATTATAATGCTACCAAATACTAAATTAAATGTTATTAATTGCGCAGTAAGGAAGTATATTATGTATAAGTATAGAGCACATGGATAAAGCCAAGATGGCGGTACTTACCGTGCCAAAGCTGAGGAACGCTGGCCGTTGAAGAAGCACCTGCCTCGGTGACGCTCCACAAACACCGGCACACGCACGTGCTGGACATCTGGTGGCATATTGGAGCGTAAATTGTTAAAGACTATCACCGGAAAATGTATCTACATTTTACATATTATTATGTTATTTTTTACCCTCAATTATTTTATTTGTGACCTACGACACCAAGACTATAAAAAGGCCCATTCACTGCAGGACTGCACGGCAGTCCTGCAGTGAATGGGCCTCACTGATTGGTTCACACTCGGTGTTTCCGGCCGGCAACACCGAGTGTGAACCAATCAGTGAGGCCCATTTACTGCAGGACTGCCGTGCAGTCCTGCCGTGAATGGGCCCTTTAACGTGTTTGAGGCCCGTATAAAAAAAAAAGAGCGTGTGCGACGAGCACACGTGTCAGAAGCATAAAGTTAATATACCTAGCGGAATAGAGCAACCTCGAGCTGTCAAATGAAACCATAAAGTTAATATACCTAGCGGAATAGAGAAACAAAGGCCTGAGCAAGAGAGATGTCACTATCAGTAACACTGCGTGGTAAAAAGAGACGTGTGACACATGACAGCAGCACTCTTTTTTTGACGTCCAGTCGGCACGTGCCGCACGTCGACAATTTAATCTCATAGAAATCATGTTCAATCATGCTTGTGTAAGTGTATTTGTACACATATTTTTACACACATATGAAACCAATTTCGGTAACGTTTGACAGCTCGAGATTGTTGCTTTATTCCGCTAGGTATATTAACTTTATGAATGAAACCGAAATTGATTTACATCCGTGTGTAAAAATTTGTTAAGGTATACACTTACACATGCATCTTTCTAAGAGATTAACGTGGCGACTGGAGTCAAACAGATGAAAAAAATTGGTTCTGCTGTCATGTATCAGTTATCACATGTATCTTTTTACCATGCAGTGTTACTGATAGTGACATCTCGCTTGCTCAGGTCTTTGTTTCTCTATTCCGCTAGGTATATTAACTTTATGGTCAGAAGAGAAACTTAGTCAAAATCCTTATTATTCCTTGACGGTATTGCCATGACGCGACCTTGAAATTTTACTCTCAACGCGCCTAAAGAAGTTTCACATCAAAAAGGTTGAGTGCTACTGGTCTCGGTCTAAAATCACAATAATCGTATACAACTAGGGTTGCCAGGTGAGTCACGAAAAAATACCGGACAACCCCAAATGCGGTATGGTAGGTCGCAAAAATACAGTTTTTTATATTATAATTGTTATAAAATTGTGGTCGCCATATACGTGCTGAAATGAAAACTGTCCGGTATAACAGTTTATTTTTCACCGGACAGGCCTCGAAAATACCGGACTGTACGCTTAAATACCGGACATCTGGCAACCCTGTATACAACTCACCATAGACAACTAAGTCTCCGTCGTTGTTGCCGGCGCTCCGGTTGTAGTTCTGCTTCTCATCCTCTGCCTCTTTCCGCGTTATGTTGGCGAGGCCGAGGCACCTACGTTAGATAAAATAGTCAAATTAGTTACTTAAAAGGACTGAGCACAATGAGACGGGCCGTGCCGGGGCTCAGCGTGCCGGGGCTCATCGCAAAAAATCCGCCTCCATACAATTTGTATGGAAGCGGAAATCCGCTGCGCCCCGACAGTGTGCGATACGCGCATCCGCTTCCATACAAATTGTATGGAGGCGGATTTTTGCGATGAGCCCCGGCACGCTGAGCCCCGGCACGCTGAGCCCCGGCACGGCCCGTCTCAGTGTGATCACTCCTTAAATGTTGTATGCTACATGTTGCCAGCAACCTCGTTGTGCTGAAATTAGTTTATAGCGCGAGAATAATATTATGCACGTAGTTAAACGTACACAGATTTAAGAGGATACAACAGGGACTAGAGAAATGAAAAAAAAGTACGTGTAATATCTATAGCTGTCTCCCTTACCTCAAGCCTATACCGCAGAACGCGATAGAGACAACTGCAGAAAATCCAGAAAATCAACGATTCGTTGTCCCCTGATTCCTTCTCCAAAACTTAACCGATTTAAGTACTTTTTTCATTAAAGATTAAAAAAAGGCTTGAGCTGTGTTCCTATGTTTTGCTTTTTTTGTATAATCTAGCCAAATCTGTTTTCTGGACGTTTGAACACAGTGGAAAATCTGGCCATTTTTTTGGGTTTTTGAACGTTTATATCTTATTTAATAATTAAATTATGAAAAAAAAGAAAACATAGGGACATTGTATTAGTGGCCGTAGATATTCAGGAAAAAAATTATAACTCTACTAGCATTATCCAGGGAGGAAACAGGGGACAACGTTTGTATGGAAAAAAGGGCGGTGTGGAATCCTCTTAACTAAATGACGCCCGCAACTCCCTTGCGCCAAAATTCGTTTATCGCTTGGGAATTTTCGGGACTCAAAATATCTCCATACCGAATTTCTACAAAATCGGTTCAGCGGTTAGGGCGTGAAGAGGTAAAAGACAGATAGACAAACAGACAGACGGACAGACTGACAAACAGACAGACACACTTTCGAACTTATAATATTAGTATCTACGAATAATAAAAACTAAGGAAACGTAACTCCCATAGTATCACCATTTTAAAGGTTCCTTTCGATCTGTCATGTAACGTCAGCCTGATACTGCTCAAGGCCACCTAAATATCGCAAATTCATTGAAATGTGTACCTTAGGTACACTTTTCTGACAAGTATTGTGGAACATGTTTTTTGACAGAGTTACTATTTCTTAGTTTTTGTTATTCGTAGATTAGTATGGACTCACATACATAACAGATTGATTATATATTTCCGATTTCCGATTTATACTATGTAAATGCATTTTATGTGTTACAACTTACAAGAGCTACTGATAATTATTTTAACTGACAAATTGAGATTCTGCATTTTTGAGAGGAACCTAAAAATATCTTTCTTTTTGTTTTAAAATTGTATGGTTTACATTCAACGACCATACAAGTATACTAACCCGGCGGCAACTTTGGCGTATCCAGTTAGCAGCAGGGTCCTGGTGTCAGCGTGCAACGTGTGCTGGAGGTGCCAGCACAGGCGCGCCCGGCTGCACAGCTCCGAGCGAGCGTCCACGCTCCGCCACAGGGAGCGCTCGCGGACCAGACGACCCAGACGAGCGCATGAGCTAGAGAAAGTTAATAAATAAATATGACTTTATTGTCTCATAAAATAAATACAAATATGGATATTACATGTTACATACAAGTTGAAGTGATCAACCCCTACACTTACAAAACATACTTGTGTTGTAGGGGTTGGCTCAAATTCTTAAGCTCAAAAGATGTCATATGAGTAGTCAGAATAGTGTGGAATAGTGGTATAATTTAACCCCTGAATAATATAAAGATCTACACTGTAAATATTACATTATATATTTACAGTGTCCATCTTTATATTATTATATACAGCGTGTTTGTATAAACACCGTTATCCTTGAAACCATTAAATGAGACCATCAAAATTAACAACTTTTTCTATGAGGACAATGCTGGGAAATCAAAAAATAAAATTAAATTAAGAAATTTAAAAAAACCCCCGCCAAACAACTTTAAAAAGTAATGAAATAATATATTTTACTGAAATTTTAAGTTTAAGTGTAAAGTGATATTTTAGTCCATAATTGTTGTCAGGATGTGTCGGGGGACCGCCAACAGTTTTGCATTTTTATTATTTTGAATTTTGTATCGCCATGTCACTGATTGTCTCGATTCGGCTCGCTGTGAACTGACCCTTAAACTATAATGTTATGTGAAATCAAACATCTACATTAGCAGTACCCCGACACACCTTGACAACAATTATGGACTAAAATATCACTTTACACTTAGGAATTATTTAAACTTAAAGTCAGTAAAATATATTATTTCATTACTTTTTAAAGTTGTTTGGCGGGGTTTTTTTTAATTTTTTAATTTAATTTTATTTCATGCTTTTTAAACTTGTGTTGGTTATAGTGCAGAATAATTCCTATCAACACGATCATATTATATCCCAATGAATACCATCTACGAATGTCCTTTTGGATGAGGCCGTCAATATGAGTCCAAACATGAAACCTCCACTTAGGGTTCATTTGGAGCTCGGCTCCTATAGAATCCAGGTGATGCTGCAGCAGCAGCATGCAAAAATTTATTGGTTATCTTCAGCACATTATTATACAGTATCTACAATGTTTTATATGATAGAAAAATATCTTGTTTTATGTTGCTTCACAAATAAGTTACATACAATCCAAGTGCCTTGAGATCCCTTGGAGAGCAATGTCGTAGGATGTACAGAAGCACATCATCCGACAGATCCAACAGATTTATTTGTGGGACTGGACTCTCTGGCTCCGACTTCTGCAGCGGATCTGTAATTAAATTTTATAATAGTGATGAAATCAATGCAGCAGTAAAGGCTAATGCTTTATTGCCCATCTTGAAAGACATTTTGATCACAGCTGAATGTGGCCATTGTGTAGAGGAGTAATAACATAACATAGTAAACAAAGAAAAAATTATCTTACAATTTATAAAATTATCTTAAAATAAATTTATATTGATTGTGAACAGCATCAAGGTTAAATGATCTGCAAATATGTCTTCTACTTATACCCCCTTACTAACAAAATGTTTATGTTGTATATAAGCAGGCCCCTAGACAAGTAATTTTACTGTGCAATATCACATTGCATAATATTATTGACCGTCTAGGGTTGATCTTGAACATTGCACACCTTTAACTAATAGTCAAATAAACTGTTCAATAAGATTGAAGTGTGGTATTGCACAATGCAATTGATCGCCTAGAACCAGCTAACTATTCAGGGTCCACTGAATTTTAAACGTCATGTGACATTTTCTAATATACCAGACAAAGGCAGGAGAAATTATACCTATGTATTGTGTATTTTTTAAATTATGTATTATTTAGCTACCTGCTGTGTTAATTGGTAAGGGGCTAAAGCATGAAGAGCTGACAGGCTACAATAAATAATTTTGTTTTGGCCTTAACATCAGTCATTGTAGTACCGTAACTGATAAAAAAATTAGAAGAGCTGTGGCACCAGTGGTAAAAAATTATTACTATAACTGTAGCACTTCCAGTGGGTAATTTATACTGTAGCTACGGTGCCACAGCTCCTGTAGCTAGATTTTAGGAGTAGCCACATAGTATGTAAGTAGGATACATGCAATGGTCCTTAAAATCATAAAAAGTAAATAGAACATACCGTCCTGGACGCAGCCGCTGTCGTCAAGAACATCGCAATCGACTTGCATTGAGCCCATTTTACGAATCAAACAATAAATATTCGCCACAAGCCCCAACACTGCGCCTATTTTTACGACACTACACAAATTTTACAACAAAGGACTCCAACATAGCGTTGATTACAAAGTTGCAACGAATCACAGTCAAAACTTGGATGGCAGCCAAGTTCCAACCAGGGTTGCCAGATGCAATTTTACGATTTCCCCCAAACTGATTTTTATATTTCCCCAAAATGATATGTTTTCAAAAAAAATCCCCAATCGCTTTGTTAGAGAAAAAAAAGCGAATATAAAATTGAAACTACTTTTATTCGATCTAGTAGTTTCAATCACTCGACAGTTAAACAGATACACAACACATGGTCGCTCGCTCGATCAAAGAGACAATTTTTTTAAGGGGGTGACAGACGTGCGTGTAAGTAGGCGGACTATGGCTCGACGATCTTAGGAGTTAGGTTGGTATATAGATATGGTCTCAAGACTCTAAATTTTGACAGCCAACCAATCACAGAGCCTGAACCGTGTCTTGAGACAATTAATCGCCTGCAAAGAGCCGCGAGCCGCGAGCCTGGGGGCATGGTAATCCAGTGTGAGCGATTCTCGTGTGTCACCGACGCGAGCCGAGTAAGTTCGCGAACTTAAAACCCGCGTAATTTAAGTTCGTACGTCTGTCAGGCCTTTTACGCACTCGACCAAACAAACCAAAACAAACAAACAACAAATTTGTCAGGATGTTAATCGAATGAAAAGGACGTTGGTTTCATTTGTTTGTTATGTTTTTTAGAAGTGCTAACCCCAAAAAATCCCCATAGTGTATTTATTTTCCCCAAACATTTCCCCAAAGATACTGTTTCCCCAAATTTTCGCCTAGAGTCAAAATTTTCCCCAGAATTGCGAAAAAAACCCCCAATCTGGCAACCCTGGTTCCAACTTAGGACAGCCGCACAGAAAAGTCTATTGTGGCCGCACAGTGTTGCAGAAATGACATTTGTGAAATCGGTGTTGCTACCAACTAAAAATCGTGAGAAATAGGGAGATTGCTACCAACTAAAAATCGGGAGATTTCTGCCTAAATAAATCAAATTAAAACACGTGATAAAGTTATTTCGGATTGAAGTACTGTCTCGCTCTGTATATATATATATCTGTATATATATATATATATATATATATATATATATATATATATATATATATATATATATATATATATATATATATATATATATATATATATATATATATATATATATATATATATATATATATATATATACACTTAGCTTGCTTTATATATATATATATATATATAAAGCAAGCTAAGTGAAAATAAATTATATTTCATCGCTTCAGTTTTCAGATATTTTATTCACAACGTAGTCCCTTTAACCTACAGGTGATTTTTTTCACGCTTTAAAAGACATTTATGAAACTAGTTACTCTCTTGAGAGTCAGTTATGACTCAAAAGTCAATATTCCCCTACCACCCGCACCACCGCCGGAGTTGTGGATGGGGCAGACGGCCATTTTGGACTCATTTTCCTTTTTCGTGCACGGTGGCGACAGCACGCACCTTTCTATTAATAAGAGTTTGAAAAAATATAATATTTTTTCAAACTCTTAATAAATTTTATTTTCTTTATTATTTTTATTATTTATTCCACGTTGTTCTTAATGCCAAAACGAAGTGCAGAAGAAAAAATCGTTCATTACGAACGAAAAATAATTACGTAAACGTTATCACCGCAAACAAGTTAAATCATCAGACCCATCTGATACTGAAGGTAGGATTTTTTTGTATTACAATAACACTTAACAATATTGCAAATAAATTACATCAGGAGAGGCCGTGAGCCTTTTGCTCGTTGAAGTGATGATAATAATTAATTATCCGTTTTATTATTGCAAATAAAAGAAATCAGGAAAGGCCGTGAGCTTTTTGCTCGTTGAAGTGATGATAATAATTAATTATCCGTTATAATATTGCAAATAAATGAAATCAGGAAAGGCCATGAGCCTTGTAAGATCAAACTAAATTCTTCATCGGGGCAGGCCGTGAGCCTTTTGCTCGTTGAAGTAATCATAATAATTAATTATCCGTTATAATATTGCAAATAAATGAGATCAGGAAAGGCCGTGAGCCTTGTCCAATCAAACTAAATCCTTCATCAGGGCAGGCCGTGAGCCTTTTGCTCGTTGAAGGGATGATAATAATAATCATAATATATTTTGTTTTTGGGCGTTCTTAATGCCGACAACAATTTTGAGCAAAGACCTATAAATGCCGAAACGCTGGCAATGGCGTTAGATGGAGCCCTGCTCCGTCCCTCGTAGTACCCGAATCCATTTCGGGAACCGAGGTTATTCTAGAATTTAGACACATTGGAACCGAAGAACCCGGTTCCAGGAATAGTTCTGGTGTAACAATTATAAAATACCGAGGCAGCGGATCAAGCACTTGATCCTAAAATTTCGGAAGCACTCGAAGAATCCATTAGTGACACTCCTGACTATGGATCTAAAATTCATGATAATTTAGCCATATGGCTTCCTCTTCTAACAAAAGGGTTGACAAATTAGAGAATCGGGAGAAGATATTAAAGGACTATTCAATTCCCGACAACCACAGGTTGCTACAAGCACCGAAACTCAATGCTGAAATTTCAGCAGCTGTCCCCGATTCCGATTCACTAGGAACTGAGATAAAATTTTATTTATCCACCAACACCTTTGTTGTGGTATAACGGCTGTTAAATATAGGGCTCTCGATATTCTCTTAAGTGGGAGGACAGGAAGAGTGTCATTCACCACCTAAGCAACGTCTGTCGCTTGCTGTCGGATTTGGATCCCACAAATGCTCACAGTAGAATATAAAACGTAATTACACCAAACCTGGACAAGAACTTTCTACATCATGTCATCCAGGATTCAGTGAGAGATGACACTCATTTCGGAAACAAGCTGTCGGAAAAGATCAAAGCGGCTAAAGCGATCGAACGACGGGGTCAAAAAATTCAAAAAACCAATCCGAGAGCTTCCGGTTCACATCCCAATAATAACCGTTCCTATACTAATTCGGGAAACTGGTCGGGCCCACACTGGTATACACCGAACCGTGGCAACCAAGGTAGGAGGAGAACAACAACGCAGAGCCGAGCATACGCGAACTTGATGCAGCAACAGTCTGCACCTACGACGGCGAACAAGCCGCGTACTCCGGCGCCGCAGTGACCAAGGTACATGCTGGCCGAATCAGATTTTTTACAAAATCTCGTCTTAATGCAGTATTTCTTGATTGGATACAAAATTATCTCTACATAGTACCTCTTTGCAAAGAAGTTCATCAAAGTAATGTTCCTCGTAATACTTTTTCGAAAGCGGAACATCAAGAAATGTCCACTGCGAATTAAAAACTAGTCGAATTAGGCGCCGTGACAAAATGTTCACCATGCAAAGACCAGTTCGTATCCAAAATATTTCTTGCCCCCAAGCCTAATTGGGGTAAGCGTTTCATTTTAAACTTAAAGCTATTTAACAATTTTGTTCAAAGTCACATTTTCAGATGGAAGACCATCAAAGAGCTGCTAAATTAATACCTAAAGACAGTATTATTTAGCAACTATGTGGCCTAAAGGAATCAATTAAAAATGGTAACTCGATCACAACTTACGAGTTCACGTCAATGACCTACGGATTATCCGTGGCTCTTGCTTCCTAGGGTTTTTACTAAAATTATAAAGGAAGTTATTTCATCCTTAAGGTTTTGATTGACGATTGCTTAGCTAACGTAAATGAGACTTTGAAACTATTGCACTGCCTGGGATTCGTGATTAATTTTGATAAACCCAAGCGTAAATTTTTAGGTTTTCTTTTCGATACTAAAAATTTAATAATCTCACTTCCAGATAGTAAAAGAAACAGTATTTTATAGCGCAAAAAAAAATTACCCGAATGCACTTTGCGAGAATTTGCTCAATTGAATGGAAATCTAGTTGCGGCGAGTCCGGCCGTAGATATTTTTCAATACTAGAAAATCCAAATTACGAACGTAAGACAAAGTTACCTTGTTCTATTCTTGAGGATCTCACTTGGTGGATTAACAATATTATAAAACGGCATCGCATCCAATGCGACACGCCGGTTACAAAATGGAAATCCACTTTCAGTCCAACTTTTTGCAGCAGATGACGATTAATATGCATAAAAGATTTTTTTTGTAAATACATAATTTTAAAATAAATACATAATATGAATTATAGATTTTCATTGCTAAATATCACTTTTATAGTTGAAAAAAAAACGCCAAAAATAAAAACAACTGGTTACCACTACTTAATACAAATTTACAAGTAAGTATCCAATTAAACCAAGAATCTTATGTTATAGGTATATAAGCTTCTTGAATTAAACGAAGCGAGTCTCCTTATAACATTTTTATTGACATTACTATATATTATGTCTATGCTTTTAATTGCCCTTTTTTTTTTTTTTATTGGACTACTTTGGGCTATCTTTTTATCGCGAAGTGGCGATTTGACCGGTCTTTGATCTGGCAACCCTGCTATATAGTAATCTGTGGTCAAGAACAAACAAGATAATTCGCTCGTGTTTATGATTTTCAATTTTCAAAGGGGATATTTTGGAGGATATAAACAATAAATAAACTACGTTAATAATTTTCATAAGTGCTCAAAGAGGATATAAACTACGTTTCATAAGTGCTCAAAGAGGATATAAACTACGTTACATAAGTGCTAACGAAGACGGTCACTGTTTGAAACTATTACTATTAGGACTCTTCGTTGCTTAAAATTTCTTTAGATACTGATAAGTTAGAATGAGCTGTTCCGCCATATATTGCACTTCCAGGACGACAAAGGGAGGTCGTAAAAACCAGGAAGTGTCATTTCATTTGTAAGTAATAAAAATTATACAAATTATGCACACTCAAAAAACTATTTGTAAGTACATAAGTATGATTTTGCTGCCATGCATGGAAAAAATTCAAAATCATAGAGCTCAAACTACAGCGAATTCTATGATTAACACCAGAGGTTCCCAAACTCTTTTGTTTTATAAACCACTTTTAAAATTTTGCTCCATCCCGTGGACCCCAAATCTTCTTTAGGAAATTAAACATTAGATCTGCAGTTGTAAACATGCAAAAACAAACTCTAAGCTTCTAAACATATTAAGTTGCGATTAAGATTAGAGGTCAATACACACAATATAACATAAGGTACCTATATTTTATGGAATATAATATGGAATCAAGCAAGCATTTTAGCTTTTTACTATAAAAATAAAATTACATTTTCATGCACCCCCAGCTCACGATTTTGGACCCCCAGTATTTGCCACGCACATCGTAGACCCCCGTCGAGTTTCCTGGGGTCCACCTGGACCACTTTCGGAATTACTGAATTACACTATAGCCCAGTCACTATAGGGGGTTAACCTCGGAAAATCGAGGTACCCAATATAATATTACCACTTCAAAATTTGTAGTTTGGCATCCTAAAACAGTTCTCAAAATTCACATATAATTCGATGGTTGCAAGTTTTAAAATCAGGGGTGAAAAGTCACAAAAATTGTTTTTTTTTTTCTGTTTGGTTATTTGAACGCGCTAATCTCAGGAACTACTGGTCTGATTTGAAAAATTCTTTTAGTGTTAGATAGCCCATTTATCGAGGAAGGCTATAGGCTATATAGCATCACGCTGTGACTTTTGGGAGCGAAGAAACAGAGGAAAATGTGGAAAAAAGCGGGGGATTTTTCCTATTGAGCTGCATGCGCTGCATAAACAGTAAAAGATTTTCAAAATCATGAATAGGCATGATGACAATTTTTTTTTTCTTATCGGTAATTGAAAGACACTTAAAAAATAGAAACATTGTTGAAAGAATGACTCTGTTGGCTTAAAAATTCACCAAGATATGACAATTCAAATATCTCATAAAAAGACCTGCCCGAAACGCTCCATACAACGTCTTTCGTAGTTTGTACGCATCGGGAGACAACTTTGTTCGACAGGTATATTAAATATTGCGTTTATGAAAGTGGTTTCATAACAAATTTGCTTTTAATTGCATAAGTTATCGAATTGTATACAAATATTAAGGAATTTAATTGAAAAAAAATTTGACTTGAATATCCAACTTTGAAGGTGCATAACAAAAAAAATACAAATGCTATCAAGCTGAAATTTTGGGAGCACTTTTTTTTAGAACATTTGTTGTAAAAAAAGCCCATGACTTTATATTATATATCTTTTAAGGTTAGCTCTCTATAACCTTTTTTATTCTAACCAAATTTGTTCTAAAATAATGCATTATTGGCGAAGGTGTTTTTACGAGGATGATCCTTATCCAAATAAATAAATAAATTCATCACAAGTATTTAATTCAAAATAAAATTGCCTTTTACATCATTCAATCTAATGAAAACCTTAAAAGATATCGCAGATTTAAATAACATCACAGCAAATAATGATAATACTCCCCACACCGGTTTTGGTGACGGTGGCCAGTTTCATTGATACCAGGCCAGGTAAGAAGGAGTAATTTTTATATTGCCCAGGTGTGTGCGCAGTACACAAGAGCACACTCATTCCTTTACTCTCATAACCCAGTGGGACGGAAGACCGACACGACTGGCGAGAGATTAGGTGTAGGACGGACTTTTTACATGCCCATCCGACGCATGGATCATCTTACTTGTCAGACAATCAAGTGATCAGCCTGTATTGTCCTAATGAAACTTGGAAATAACATATTTCCAACGCGGGAATTGAACTCACGACCTCCGAGTCAAGAGCGACGCTCTAGACCACTGGACCACGAAGGCGCAAAATAATGTTCTTAATAGCGTTCATAAAACTATATACATTGACGCGGACGAAGTTGCGGGCAACAGCTAGTCATTTTATTTTTGTCAAGACGTCTATGTAATACCTGGTAATACCATAGACTTAATATATATACGGTGAGAAGGTCATCTTTGTCGAAGGTCACTATGGATCAGTATTTGTCAAAGGCTCAAAAGGTATAATTTCACTCAAATATTACACATAGCTAAGGTAAAATAAATGAAAATATTATGTTGTAAAAATATATTAAGTATGTAAAAAATATGTACCTACTACCTAGTTGATTTTTTAATTTTGCACAGATTATCAGTGTATGCCCCATGCAATTTTTTTATGTTCGAAAGAACCACCCTGGAACTCAGTTGTTGCATGACATGCCGATCGCGAAACGATCATGCGTGCAATGTCATGCACATATTGCATGACGGACACGAGGTCAGTGATGACGAAAAATTAAACAATCAAATGTACTGCAATGTAATGCACGTAGTTTTCATGTCATGCGCATCAATGAATAAAATAAATGATCATGCGTGCATGACAGCACGTAACGCATGTCATGCTGCATGATTGTCTTGGGAGCGCTTTATAATGGCCGGTATTCCTGTCATGCGGGTCAAATGTGCGCGAGTGACAACCGCATAACAGGAAAAGCACTCTTAGCGGGCCCGTTATAGATGAGCAATTTTATTGCACAGAAGATAATTAATATACATAACTTTATTTTTCCCCAGATTTCCGAAATATCCAGAGATAAGAGCCGAATGGTTAAAAGCTGTCAGACGTGATAATTGGCAGCCAACAAAATTCTCGAGGCTCTGTTCAAAGCACTTTGATGAATCTTGTTTTGTCGAGGGATTGTCAATTAAAAAATTAAAACCTGATGCAGTACCAACAATTTTTGAAGGTTATTCGACATATTATCAATTGGTAAGATTTTTTAATTATATATACACATGTATGTACTTGAAATAACAATTCCAATCAAAGATATTTGTATCTGGATTTTAGGCAGTGCCGAAAAGAAAACCAAGTAAGCGCATAACTGAAATTGAATTTTCTTCAAGAAAGCGCAAAAGGATGCTAGAAAGTGGTCTCGACCCAAGATATTGTAATTTTTATTCATTTAAACTTGTATCAAAATTGGCAAGAGCAAAAAAAATTGCTTTAAAACGACTAAAGCAAATAAAAAAATTAAGAGAAGCTAATCGTAGGCTTATAAAAAAGAAGGCAAGCTTGCTTAATATTATAAGTGATTTAAAAAAAAATAAGAATCACCTCAATACAGAAGATAAAGTCTTGATCTTTTATGTATCATAAGGACTGGAAGTAAGGACCTACTTATAAGATTGACATGAAAAAGCAACAATAAATCTGTGGTTATTGCTACCTATGTTTTATTTTCAACACTGCACTTAGCGCACTGTACTGGTGCATTTCAAAACTAATTCTCGTTCCAATTAAGCTTCAGCATAATTCGGCATTGTGCGCCACTGAGTCGCACCATGCTCTCTTTTTGGAAAACTAACCGGCCCCCTAGACGAGCAATTTTATTGTGCAATATCACGTATTGCGTAATATTTTTAACTGTCTAGGGTTGATATTGAACATCGCGCGCCTTCATACCCAGTCAAGTTAGACATTTGAGGTTGCATAAAATCGCACCAAGCTTAAGGCGCGGATCCACCGCAGCGGAAAGAAAACGCACGTGCTTCAAGCTTCAAGAAAATATATGTGACTGTGTCCACTGCAACCCACGAGCACGCTACGTATGGATTGACATACGTGGCTTGCTCGAATATGGTGCATACGTAGCTCAACGCTGGCTACACTAGCATGCTGTACACGGGATCAGGGGCGTCTTTCCCTTATGTGCAGGGTGTGCGTTGCACACGGGCGCCGCGGCCCTAGGGGCGCCGAGCGCCGCTCGCAACGGAGCCCCATTCGTCGCGCGCCCGCATTGGCCGGCCACAGATTACTAATATAAATTTGTGGCCGGCCACAGCGCTTTAAGGCGTTGTGGTTGTTGCAACTACGTAAAATGGGTTTTTTTAAACACGTTTTTGACCAGCAGTTCCTGAGATTAGAGCGTTCAAACAAACAAACTCTTCCGCTTTATAATATAATATGATGAGGTTAGTTAGGGTCTAATCACACAGAACACTTAGTCAGCTTTGTTCAGCTTTAATACGATACACTGTAGCACTACTTTGATAATATTAGAAATGAAATTAGAAAATACAATACAACAAAGTTTTCGTTAGAAGCTTATCTTCAGTTTTGTTTTTAGTTTTTCGTAGTGCTAACTGCTAAAAATAAATGGATTATAGATAGGTACTGCTACTTCACGTTATCTACGTATCAAATCGTTGTTAATTTATTACGCCTATCTAAATAACGGAGAGGAAGTTTGTAATCTTTAATACAAATATGTAGCGTTTGTATTGTTCAATTTAATATTTTTATCCTAATGGTCGACATTATCTGAATCTGGAAACATTTCATCGATAATAGAAAAGACAGTTGTACATCACTAGTATTAGTTCCAAATACTCCCACTACTACTATCAGCGCCAATATGGCGACATGATGGTGACTTTCAAACGTCATTTTTACGTCAAATTTAGTTCCTATCCCTAATAATGGGGTAGCTGATTCCGCTTCAAATAGGCACAAAAATAGCTGTCATTTCAAAGGGTATCATCAGTCCAGCGTACTTGTATAATGGAGGTCAGTGAGTTGGCGTATTACGCCAGTACACTCGTAATAGTTTAGGAACACGCTGACATAATAAAAACTTGTCAAACTGAAACTTGACAACTGAAAGAGTTTTGGCGAGCATGTCACTTTCAAACTTCTTCTACTTTTTATTGTTGGTGTGTTTTTTATTATTTTTTCCCAAATTGTGGTTTTTGGGTTTGTGATATTCATTATTGGTAAAATAGAGTCTGGCTAGTGAAAGATGAGACTGGAAAAAGGCGACAAATTCAAAAAATCGACGTATAACAACCCTGTTTATAGCCGGAATTTTAATCTACGAACTACGAATAATAAAAACTAAGAAACCTTATTATTCGAAGTTCGTAGATCAAAACTATAATTCCGGCTATAGACATGGTTGTTAAACGTCGATTTTTTTAATTTGCCGCCTTTTTCCAGTCTCATCTTTCGCTAGCCAGACTCTATTGCGGCCGTTCCCAATATTTGATCTATCTCTGGTTTTGCCCTACTAGAGATAGGAATAGCTCAGATTAGACATTAGAGACATATATGTTGACCTCATTTTTTTCCTTCATGCTAATCGCTTCATAATCATTCATTATTACAAAAAAAACTAATATTTTAATATTTTACACAGTAGAAACCCATAAAAATGTTAATTGAAAAATATGCCTTATAAATGGCGCCGAAAACACTGTCCGCCATAGTGTGACGTTTTGTATTTTAAGCTCTCTTTATTGAAAATTTTTTATATGCTAAATGTACGCGTCTAAAAGTGCCCAAAAATTATAAAACAATTAAATAAGAAATTAGAAATCATTTGTAATGTTGACATCTTTTGGAGAAAAGTTTTGACCATTTCATTTCCCGTCTACAATAAATGGAGATAATTTATAAAACTGATGTTTTATTTGAATTATTCAAGAAAATATATTTTACAAATCTTTCTAGGCTTATTTTTATTATTTATGTACAAATAAACTTACATATAACGAGCGCGATAAATAAAAGATATTAAATTACGAATAGAATGACGTCACATCCAATTCGGAAGTACCGCAAAAGCGTTTTCGTCAGTACAAATCCTATTTTCATAAAATCGTATTTTCAAATCGACTTTCAATCATAAGCTTTTATTTGATGATAAGGGTAAAATACGGTTTCCTATGCCAAGTTCTACTAGAAATATGTATTTGTTCAATGAAATTGAATATAGGTCAAGTAGACTATTGGATAATGCGATCCATAAATAAATATGGAACGTTTGAATACATTTTTTATTGGGGTGGAGTAGGTAAGGTATTTATTTATAAATAATAAAAATATATGTGCGATACTTTAACATTATATTTTATTAGTTACCGTTACACAGTTACAGTCTGTCAAGAAAGAGTAGACGCTGAAATAAATTTTCCAAACATAATCACGATCAAATGGTAATTTGGCGCCTTGTATTTTCACAGGGAACGTTTGTACACTTCAAATCAATCTTCAAATAGTAACGGCAAGCGGTAGTAGCAATTTTCGGACGCCAACCAGGCTTTTTAATTTTTTTCAACCATAATTCCAGTCTTCCTTCGTCAGACGGAAACCTGTCAATTATTTTAAGAGCATAATATGTATTTGATAATAAAAATCGGTTAACGGAGATTTCAATACAATTATTATAGATATCGATAAGTTTTATCGACAGAAAACTCCAGCACTATTGAATATTATTGTGTATCAAAAATCGGTAAAACAAAGGTAAATATGTGGTAAGATTAGTGCCAAATTTTACAACTTGCCTACATTATCAATAAAAGTTTAATATCGCAGAAATGAGCTGTTAAGATATATATACTATTACCTAATCGCGTAAAACCTTTTAAAACACTTTAAAAACACGAAAACAATTCAAATGATTAGGCCATAGAGAATTAAAATAAATACATGGTTACCAATAGTTACGTCAAATTTAGTTCTCGGTCCTAATAATGGGGGCGCTGATTCCGCTTCAAATGGCACAAAAAAAGTGGGTATCATAGATCCAGCGTACTTGTATAATGGAGATCAGTGCGCCAACTAGAGTAAGGAATAAGGATAGACACTTCTAGATTTTCTATTGGTTCCTCACCGATCTGAAATTATCTGCAGGTTGGCATCACTGACTAGAGATGGGTTGTGTTTCCAAAAAATATCAGTGTACTGTCAAGTGTGACATAAATCAAAATATCTTAAGCCTAAGCGATCATTGACCTAAGGCTCCAACGATTATCATGAAATTTAGTATATAGGGGTTTTCGGGGGCGATAAATGGATCTAGCTAAGAATCATTTGTAGAAAATGACATTTTCATCGAATACCGAGCAAAGCTCGGTCAAATAGCTAGTTAATCATAATATGATTAATTTTTCAACTCCACTTTGCGTGCAATTCATATTGTGATTCACTTAGATTAATGATTGGTCCCGCGAGCGGCGCTCGCGCGCGGAGACCAATTATTAATCGAAGCGAATCACTTTTAAGCTCAACTTTGCGTGCAATTCATATAGTGATTCGCTTACATCAATGATTGGTCTCTCGCACGGCGCTCGCGCGCAGCGACCAATCATTAATCGAAGCGGATCACTATATGAATTGCACGCAAAGTGGAGTTTAAAAAAGAATCATATTATGATTCTATATATGATTCTCCAAAGCGACCATTTTAGCCCCACAGGACTGCACGGCAGTCCTGCCGTGAATGGGCCTCTTTAAAGTGTGATTAATAAACTTATTATAACCCTTAGGCAGCCATTACACAGTCAATCCAGATCGCGATCCGTGATCGTGATCATTGATCGCAATCCTGATTGACTGTGTAACGTGTTGGATTGATGAATCGCGAAATCGGATCCCAAATATTTAGACTTTTTGAAATCCATGATCGTGATCCGAAGATCGCGATCCAGATTGAGCGTGAATGATGTAAATAGACCTAATGTGAAATTAGGTCTATTTACATCAGTCAGCGTTCACACCGCAATGGAGTCGGACGACTAGACTAGTTAGTTTGCATAATCCTCCTCTTCCTCAGTACTATGAATTTCATCTAACAAGTTCAAATGAGTGATGTTCCTTTTTAGTAACCAGGTTTAACCCAGGGGCTCCCAAACTTATTTCGTCTACTGCCCTCTAATTTGAGAACAAATTATGTTTTAGCGCTCCCTTTGTTTCAATTTAAAACGCATCCAGATGAAATAAATAACCCCCAAGCGGGCCCAAGCCTCAAAACAACAGGGTTTGGGACCCAGAAAAAAGGGGATTATTTTTCTGGGTCCCACACCCTGTAGACCTTCAGCGCCCACAAGGAGGCGTTATCGCCCACTTTGTGAAAGGCTGATATAACCCAACGTTTCCTCTTAACGCGTTTCTTCACAGCAGTAGCAATAACGATTGCTGCACAAGCTTTTTTCTTATCGGAAGCCAATTTATATTTTATACTAGTAAACGCGTGTTCATCATACGGTAGCGAACAGTCGACTGATGTGATTTGGATTGAACGTTTGATGATCAAACGTTCAATCCAATCAGATCGCGATCCAACCGAGGTCACTGATCAAACTTTGATCAGTGACCTCGGTTGGATCGCGATCTGGATTGACTGTGTAATGGCTGCCTAAGGATCTGTGATCTGATCCATCAATCCGGTAAATATTGACGATTTGATCGTCAAGGTACCGCGATAGTCGTAACTTACGACTGTCATCGGCCGCGCGCGCCTATCAAAGTAGCCGCGCGCGGCTTACGACTGTCGCGATGCACGGAATTGTACCTTTACCCACGGATTGATGGATTGATCATATTTTAAGGGGTTTTACACACACAGTTAAACGTGCCATTAAAGGGTAGGGTGCCACTTTACTAAAACTACTGACTTGACTCGTTGACTTTACTGACTACTTTTTAGACTTTTACTAGACCAGGGATGGGGAAACTTTTTCCTTCGCGTGCCAATATAATCTTATCAAATTATATGGCGGGCCAAGTTGTTGCATTTTTGACTATGTTAATTAAGTACTGAAATACAAATATTGATATGTATTTTCTGAAACACTAATTTATTGTGCAAATATTACAAAATAACTGTTGGAATAAAAAAGAAATTAGAAATTGTAATTAAATTAAACTTTTATTTACTAACAACTAACAATACGAAATATTCTCTTGGTTTTTGTTTGATGGTCGCGGGCCGGAGATGGCCCGCGGGCCGTAGTTTTCCCCATAAACCTATAATGCTAGTATATATTATGTCTATGGTTTTCCCAACCCTGTACTAGACTTTCAACTTGACAATAAATTGGAAAAAAGACTAAATTTTGTAAACTTTTTACGAAAAAAAATTTTTCCGCCATATTTTACTTGACATTGGCCAAAGCCGAGCGCAAAGAAAAAACATTGTTTCCTGTCAAATTGACAGTGTCAATGGCCCGATCGGCTATCATTTATCAATGTCATTTTCCAATGTTTTTCAAAATACAACAAGTTTTATTAAAATAAAACTTATTTGATATGGCTAAATCATTAAGAAGCAGATGGAAAAGACTAAATTTTGTATACTTTTTACGAAAAAAAATTTTTCCGCCATATTTTACTTGACATTGGCCAAAGCCGAGCGCAAAGAAAAAACATTGTTTCCTGTCAAATTGACAGTGTCAATGGCCCGATCGGCTATCATTTATCAATGTCATTTTCCAATGTTTTTCAAAATACAACACGTTTTATTAAAATAAAACTTATTTGATATGGCTAAATCATTAAGAAGCAGATGGAAGAGAAAATGCAGGGCAATCAAAAGAGAAAGATACGCCGTGAAGGAGTTGGCAAGATTGAAAAAGATGCTTGGTGTGAAAGAAGACGAAAATGTTAAGGAAAGTGAGGTTATGGAATCAGAACAGGTGATTTTCCTCGACGCAGGTCAAATTGGTAAAAATAAGAAAAAGAAGAATGAAGAGAAGCCTGCTTCTGTTGAAGAGGAGGACGTGGAAATGAGTTCAGACGACGAGAAAGTTGAGGTAGCTGCTGAAAATGGCAAGAAAAAGGTTTACAGTTCAAAAACATTGAGGGATCAAAATGGCCAGTTTCCTATATGGCTCCACAAAAGAAAGATTGCTAAAATGACTAAAAGTAAAAATAATATTAAAAAGAAGTCCAAGAAGCGTAGACGATGAAATAAAACAATCTGCTTGTCTAACATTTAATTAAAAGTATTCTTCTCTCTGAAATAAAGTTGAAAAATCCTGCTATAGTTGTTTTCATTTTATAACTTCAGAGATAATTGGTATTAAGAAATAGGTCCATAAGTTCTACAAGCTCTATTTATGTTATTGTATTAAATTATCACTAATTTTTTATGACTTTACTTTGACAATTTCTGTGGCTCAATGGTTGAGCGTGTGGTGGTGCAATGTGCGGCTTAGGGGAGACTGATTGAAAGAGATGTTTTAGTCGTGACTGATCTTTATTAACTAACTTAATAATTAATTAACCTAACTTATATAGGAGGGAGGTGTGACATACACTACACCTCCCCCGTTTTTTTGAAAAAAAAAAAATACTTATACTAGATTTTTTTTTTTTACTAAAATACTAATGTTATATATTATCTACTTACTAAAATCATAAGTTTGCTTTTTAATTTCTTATTAATACTTAATACTACAATACTATCTAAATAATATATATATGTTAATTATGTAAATAATATATAATGTTTTATCTTTCAATATTTTATATGTAATAATGTAATATAATTATTAATTATATATATATATATATATATAACTGGAATCTTGGAATCGGCTCCAACGATTTTCATGAAATTTAGTAAGTATATAGGGGGTTTCGGGGGCGATAAATCGATCTAGCTAGGAATCATTTCTAGAAAATGTCATTTACATCGGATACCGAGCAAAGTTCGGTCAAACAGCTACTTATTATTTATATAAGACGAATGACTATAAAATGAATAGGTCACAAAGTGAAATAGATACCTACTGAAAATGAATTTAAAATAGAATATTACATTATTACATATAAAATATTGAAAGATAAAACATTATTAATATTAATTAAAATTTGAAGGTTTCATATAATATAATATTTTATGAGTAGGTACTATAGTGAATATTTGACAATGAATTGAATAAATATTGCATTTTTGTAATTTAAGAGGTTTTATAAAAGTTCATTAGTTAATGAGTAAAGGAGATATTATAGAGTTTATATTTTAAAGAGTGTAAAAAAATAAGCAAAGTAACCATGTGAAAAATATTAAGTATAATTAAATAGTGAGAAAATGTTTAAATTAATTATTATTGAATATTTTTGGGTAAGTATTAAAATTACATCGTCAACCACCCATAAGGTACTTACTATTAAAATGTCATTTAAATTTAGGAAAACAGCACAGATTTGTATTTATTGTTATTTATAATATAAAAAAGGTTATATTATTTAGATAGTATTGTAGTATTAAGTATTAATAAGAAATTAAAAAGCAAACTTATGATTTTGAATTTTTGGAACTAAATTAATTTGAACAAATTTACGCATTTTCACCCCTTTACAACGCTTTTTTCCAGTAAAAAAGTAGCCTATGTCCTTTGTCAGGCTCTAGACTATCTGTATACAAAATTTCATTACAATCGGTTCTGTAGTTTTGCCGCGAAAGCGAGACAGACAGACAGAGATACTTTCGCATTTATAATATTAGTATAGAAGTAGGTATAGATAATGAAGAAGGCGCTAACAGGCGCTAATGAGATCTATAATTACTGGGGATACCACGTAAAAGAAACTAGGCGCCTGAAGGTGTAACCCAACGTTAGGTAGTGTGAAAAAGGGACTTAAATATTTATTACTGAAAAAACATAAGAATAAAAGTTGGAGGAAATTGAATGATAATGTATTTTTTTTTCTTTTGATGTCATACAGGCGAAATTATACTTCGACTTGTTAAAAAAGTGTAAGAATCAAACTTGTAGAGAATTAAATTTGCAGATTTGTCAGATTTGGTGGAGTTTTTTAATTTGAGCTATTTATGGCCTCTTCTAAACACTAGCGCAAAAAAAACTTTCTATAAATATTAATTTCAGAAAATATCTAACGCGACTGTAATACCGATGATGAACGCTATAATCTTAGCGGCCCCTACTAGACGAGCAATTTTATTGCGCCATATTATCACGTAGGTATTGCGTAATAATATTGACCGTCCAGGGTTGACATTGAACATCGCGCGTCTTCAATCTAATAATCTTCAAATAAACTGTTCAATAAAATTGAAGCGTGATATTGCACAATATAATTGATCGTCTAAGGGCCGGCTTGTGTAACAAATCATAGAAGTTTTCAAGAAAAAGAATAAATAAAAGCCTTAAAATGTTATCCCGTAGTTATCTTGTTTTATTTTCTATTCTTGGTTGACATTTCAATTTGGAAAAATATTTGAAATTTTTTTACGTCTGTGTGAAAAACTGGAAAAATATATTGGAATTTTTTCATTTTTCTTTTCTTTTCTTTCGGAAAATTTTCCATTACCCATCTGTATCCGAGAGTCGAGACATAAATGCGAAATAAACTCCAGTGGTGTTCAACTCTGTCAGTAGTCAAAAGTTCATCTGATAGTATGCCCTTTTTAGACTGGGTTGCACCACAGGCGTGAGTAAAGTTTAAGTTATGGTTATAGTTAAGGTAAATTTAACTTTAACTTTACCCTTAACTTTGCCCGGAGAAATTGACAGATGACAGCTGATCCAACAAGGTTATACATGCGCGTGGACGGGGGCGCTGCTGGTAAAGGAAAACTGTCAAAAATTGCATGGCATTGTCATGTATGATGACAGCGTTAGTTCCTTTTTTCGCCATATGCATTTAAAACCTTGTCGAGCTCTATGGTTATAGTTAAATATGGCGTCTTGATGGCGTCCATTTTTTTCCTTTTTTCCTTTACCCAAAGATTTGACATTTTACACTGTAGTCAAAGTTAAAGTTAGTTGATGCAATCCAGTCTTTAGTTATTTACTGGCTGAGAAATCTGATAATCTATTTACACTCGCGCGCGAGCCACGAGACGAGCCGCGAGACGCGACGCGAGCCACACGAGATTACTCGCGTTCCAGACTTCCAGTATATAATAAAGTACCTACTCTGTGCTCGCGTCTCGTGGCCGGTGGCTCGGCTTGAGGCGCGTCTCGCGGGCCGCGGCCCGCGTGACGCGCCATAGAGGGTGACCTTGGTACAAGCCTTGACCAGCCTTGACCAGTCTTGACCATACCCCCAGGCTCGCGGCTCTTTGCTGACACAGGCGAGTAAGGTCGTCGAGCCATAAGTCCGCGTACTTACTCGCGTGTCTGTCACCCCCTGTACACAAAGCTCGCGTCCCCCTCGTGCTCCTTTGTATATGTGGAGCTTGCTACATATATTAATCTGTGGTGGAGCCCTGCGAACCACAAGCCGCGAGCTCGAGTTTACACCCAGGGCTCGCGGCACGTTTCGCGGCTCGTGACTCGTCTCGTGGCTCGCGCGATCAGCAATCAACAGACAACAGTCAACATGACAATCTGACAATTGACATTTCTCTTGTATCTATTCCAATTTCCACAGCTGCTGATAAAAAATTGGCAACTCACCGAGGCGGCCATTTTTAAAAGAAGAAGAAGAAAAACAAAGTACCGTAAATTTAAAAATCTCAAAATAAAAACACTGATTGAAAACCATGTAGGTATTGAGTTCTGTTTTGTAGTGCAGAAATAATATTTATTCGTACATGTATAATAAGATCCTTATTGTTAATTGGATGAACAGAATGGATGATTCGCTAAGAGATACGACGGTATTCATAGACGTTACTGAGGGTAACGCTTTTTCAGGCCTTGATAATTTTGCAAAAGACCTACATAATGAGAACATCGAAATTGTAGCAAAAGAGCAGGATCAACCTGAATTAAATGATTGTCCTACAGAAATAAAAACGTAAGTACATTGCACAGACTACTGGATAACTATGTCTGGTATGGTATGGTATGGTACATTGACCTTCGTTTTGCGGAAGCAAGTAATACTGTATACTAGGTACCTACAAGTTACAACTCGGTCAAGTTAACTACGCACCTCGCTGGAATGCGATGCCTCCCCAGTCCCCACGTTCGCATCCCCAAGTATTTAATTAGGTAAGTAAGTATATAAAACAAAATTGAAAAATATTTTCTTTTTTTAGGGAAGTTATTAACAAAGAAGACTCCAATGATGCGACAATAGAATTGAAACCGGAATATACTAAAACTAGAAGCAGAGGTCACTCAAAGACTGAAAAGGTTCGATTTCGGTGCACAGAGTGTAACAGATATACAGCTAAAGATGAGGATCAGTTATTGCGTCACATCCGGAAGGTCCACAAAGGAGAAAATCCATTCCAATGCTATATGTGTGATTATAGTACATACAACAAAATCCTTTTTGAGGAGCATGTCTACATACATAAAGGTATAAAACCATATAAATGCACCTTCTGCAATCACAAGAGTGTATCAAAGAAGAATTTAAAGAAGCACGAGCTGATACACCGCTCCGATAACCCTCTGAAATGTAGCCAGTGCAATTATATTGCGAGGCACCAAAAGGGATTAGCTTATCATTTAAGGAATTTCCATTCAAAGCTGCAGGGGTTGGTGTGTTTAGTTTGTAACAAAACATTTTCTACAGCATTGGACCGAGCCAACCATATTTCTGTGCAAATAAAATGTAATGTATGCGACTACATTACATGTTCGAAGTCTCTTTTGGACAAACACAAGCTTAAACATGACAATATTAAGACATTCAAGAAACAGACGGGGCTGTTCCAATGCGTTATGTGCGATTGGAGTGGTTCTCTTCACAGAAAATTCATTTCCAAAATATTATTACATTTGGTACATCATCCGCAAACAGTTGATGAAAATCTTATTGATGTTTCAATACTGCGAAAACATGGAATAATGTAAGTGTTTATTGCTATATACCTAGAAGTAATGCCAAATAATACTGTACACACAATAAAAATTTATAAAAAATTACACACTTTAAAAACTCTATCGACCCCTCACCTATGTGTAAAATCTTTATTGAGGTGATTCTTAATTTAAAAAGTTATTTATCACAAATACTACTTATCACCTCTAATAATTTATTTTTTATAAGTCATCCTAGTCTAGTTTAAAAAAAATCAAACTAAATACAATTTAAGACAATAATTTTAAACATTAAAAAAAAATCTTGGTGCAAAAGAAACAAATTATTTTCTTGGAACATGTTTTTTATCTACCAAATGCGGGATTACGTTCATAGGGCCTTAAGATTTTGTTATATCTGAAAAAAAGATTAAAATATTATAACAGTTTGTATTGCAACATGTCGAGTTGATGCAATGCGATGCATTTATAATAGATGACAAGGTCAAAGTTTAGCGAACTTTCTTAAGAAAATAAAGAAATCACGGTAAAAATAAGTGTTCCCAAAATTTCAGCTTCATAGCATTTGTATTTTTTTTGTTATGCGCCTTTAAAGTTGGATATTCAAGTCGAATTTTTTTTCAATTAAATTTCTTAATATTTGTATACAATTTGATAACTTATGCAATTAAAAGCAACTTTTGTTATGAAACCACTTTCATAAACACAATATTTAATATACCTGTTGAACAAAGTTGTCTCCCGATGCGTATAAACTACGAAAGACTGACGTCAGTCTTTCGTAGCACTTTGTATGGAGCGTTTAGGGCAGGTCTTTCTTATGAGATATTTGAATTGTCATATCTTGGTGAATTTTTAAGCTATCAGAGTCATTCTTTCAACGATGTTTCTATTTTTTAAGTGTCCTTCAATTACCGATAAGAAAAAAAAATAGTCATCATGCCTATTGCCCATTCAAGACGGAACTTTATTTATTCATTATTATTATATCAATAAGCACACTAGATTTACTTCACAAGAAGCAAGAAGATACAAGTTGCGGCTCGCGATGTTGGGCTGCCTGTTCCAAATTTGCACGTCTCATCACACTTTAAAAAACATCTTTTCAGTAGGTAATGTTTAATGCTTTTATCACATAGAAATTCGAATATCAACGGTTCGAGGGTGCAATATAGAAATTCCTAGATGCTTCAAGACCAGACTATGGCTTTGAGTTGAAAGAATCTTACCTCTGGTTTCCCTCCAAAAAGCCGTGCCTCTGCAAGGACGATGCTATCTCAGCAAAATGAAAATAGTAGTAAAATCTGCAATAATAATTGTAACTATAATATTTCAACACTTCAATCAGCAAGCTTAGGCCCGTATAAATAGTACTCAAGATGCATCTTGGTCTCAAGACTCGATTCAGGCTCTGTGATTGGTTGGCTGTCAAAATTTGGACCAATCACAGAGCCGAACCGCGTCTTGAGACCGGGTCGCATCGTACTGACTATTTATACGGGCCTAAAGTGTGGCCACCATAGAGAGGAGACTTAAGTTTCTTTCAGTAAACGAGAGCTGCCGATAGCCTGTACTCTGTAGACAAAGTCACAAATGGGGGATATTAAGCAAAGGATGGAGCAGAGGGCACTAATTTCACATTACTGCATGTCCGACCCGACCAATAATTCCCGAATCCGACCAATATCCGACATGCTGCACACGTCATAATATCAGAATATTATCAGAAACGTTGTCAAACGTCGAACAAAACTTTTTGTTTACTGTTTATGCTGGTGTCGCCATCTAGCGTGAAAACATTGCATATATTCCATTGAAAAATAAAGTGGCATTTTATTTGGTTTTTGTCGGTCGCAGTCGCTTACTGCGAGGATCGGGAAGCCACATTATAATAAAAAAACTTAAGAGGTGTCAAGGGACACCCGGATGGAACGAAGTTATAAAAAAAATTAACCCAAAAAAAAGAGAGAGAAACACGCGCTACCGCACGGCTTACAACTATAGCATTTTTGCTCTAGTCGACACTTTTGTGTCATGTCGTTACAACTTTTTTCGTCTAGCCCCCTTTCGCAACGCGCGATAAGGAACTTTGTTCCAAAAAGTGTTCCATACCTTTGGGAAGCACAGCCGGTAGTTTTCAGGGCGGACTGGTCGGTGCTGGTGTACGCGTCGGGATCCTTATCTAGCAACTCATCTGGCGGCTCGAACTCTAGTGACAGAAACAGAACAGAAGATGTCTTGGTCTTTTAATCATGGTCATAATGTATGCAACGGAAAAAGAGCGTAATTTACAGTAGTCATAACTCATAACTCATACGTTTTATCTATCAAAGAAATTGATAGAGCAGATGGTGCACCTAACTACGTAATTTGGTCCGGTTTTTTATAAAATTTACATACAATTTGATAACAAATTTAGTCTGAGAATATTATGTTAAGAATTGGTTAGTTTAAAAACCTGTACGTATAAACTATGTTTAATTTTAATAAGTATCGAGATTTTAATACCTCATTAAAAAAAGCCACACATCCCCTTGTCACAATCTCTCTCTCTCTTCTCTCGTTACATAGTTCTTGGATTTACCATTACAGTTCTTATAGTAGTAATGGTTCTGGGACTTACCATTACAGTTCTTACAGTAGTAATGGTTCTGGGACTTACCATTACAGTTCTTACAGTAGTAATGGTTCTTGGACTTACTATTCCAGTTCTTACAGTAGTCATTGTTCTTGGACTTACCATTCCAATTCTTACAGTAGTAGAGGTCCATTGCGCAGTGGTTGGCAAACTTGTAGATCTTCACGTACTTGTCGTTGGGGTTGGCGAAGATGCACCACGGTTCGTACGTGCTGGGGCAGCTCAGCGGGCACGGGTGGCCGTCGATCGCCGTCAGTATCTCGTATATCGTCGTAGGCGTATCGTTGAATATCGGCACGACTAAACGACAACATATTCTGTATCATCATCTTTATATATTTGGGCCCCAGGAGGTCATCTCTGCCAAGGAGGAGGCCGAGCGCAAGCGGAAACGGGACGCGCTCGACCCCTTTAGACGGCCGAGAAGAAGACGCGCACCACGGAGTGGGCGCAGCGCCTTGCCTAATGCCTTAGCCGGGATACTCGGAGTGGCAGTGTGGGGACAACGCCGCCGCCGATTGTACCGCGTCCCAGAGAGAGCCGTGAAAGGCATGGTGCTCCTGCGCATCGCGGCCCCCGTGTGGGCTTTTCTAGGCCACTTCGCGGGGCGGCCTGCACACTGTGATAAATATCTACGAGACGCGAAGTGCAAGTGGCCAGTTTTGCTTTCTTAGTTGTTTATTTTAATACGTTATAATAAATAGATGACTCACACAGGAGGTGTTCTGACTGCCCCAGAGCGTGTCCAACGTGTATTTGAAGTCGGTACCAGCTAATTTTATCGTGAGTTCAGTCAATGTCAGAATATCTGAAGCTTTTGGGACTGGTACCGACTTCAAAGTAATGAAGACTGTAGTATGTACAGAAATAGTTGAGATTTAGACAATTCTGAAAAAGGCATTATTATAGAGTAAGAGTTATTTAATACTTTTTAGTTCATATTATTATTGTTTTTACCTTGGAAGTCGGTTTTATTTTTTTTTTAAATAATAATTTCACTCTTTTTAGTTATTTACAAGATAAGGCTATATGCGTAAATAACCACTACGAATGTTAACTATTCACATTATGTTACTGTAAGCGAAATTGTGGTAAATGCTTGCAGTTATCTAAGCGATGCTGCAATTTAAACACTTTTTAAAGGTTCAGGAGTTCTGTTAAGTGCCTTTGGACCAAGAGACAACTTCGTATGAACTTTCTCTTATTCGTAATATATGTTTAAGTTACTAGAAACAACATTTTAACCACTATGAGTCTTTTGATAAATTTCAAGGATTTCCCTCGATTGCTCATAGATCCCATCATCAGCTCACCGCTTCGTAATTACTATACAAAATCAATTCTATTTATAAGATAAGACGAAGATAATATATTTATAAGACGACATCTTATAAACGTTCTATTTATAAGATGTCGTCTTTGGAATGTCTAAGAGAAAAATTTAAAGAAATAAGAATTCTGACCGTCACATCTCAATACATTTTGGAAAATCTCTTATATATGTTACAAAGAACATAAATATTTTCAAAAAGAAAAGTGATAATCATAATGTAAATACTAGAAATAAGAACAAGTTAGCAATACCAATGTTCAGACTAGCCAAAATAAGCAAATCCTTTAAAGGCCAATGTATACGCCTACCTATACAATAAAATCCCAGAAAATGTTCAAAATCTACCTTTAAACAAATTTAAAAAAGCAGTTAAAGAACGTTTGTGTGATAAAGCGTATTATAAAGTCAATGATTTCTTCGAGGACAGCACACTTTGGGAATAGGGTGGCTCCATGCAGGTTACTTTTCTTTTAATTTTGTTACATAGCTGTAAGCCATAACATTGTAATTTTCCATTTTTTTAGTAAAAGATGGCCCCGTGCGAGTTTCTTACGCCGGTTCTTCTCGGCGGGGTTGTTCCCGAACCGGTGGTAGGCAACGTAGTTTCTTCGTTCGACTTTCAAAAAGTGTATCATGATACCCATTTTGAATAAAAAGATATTTTATTTATTATTTTTATATTTTTAATATTTTTTATTTATCAAGATTATATCCTATACAACACAAGAATTTTGAAAATCGGTCCACAAACAGCGAAATAATCATCAAAAACATCTGCTTCGATGCAGAATATCACGAAAAGCATCAATAATTGGGTCATAATGTGATGACCCATGGCATAATTATTATGATTCTGATGATGGTGATCAAATAAATTGATGTGTTGGCTTATGCTTTCAGTTGTTTAAACAACGCCGAAGTCCCCGTACCTGTATCTATAAGGATTCAAAAGTTCTGTTGGGTACCTTCGGATCCAGGATATAACCTGGTGCGAAATCTTACTTTTTGGTAGCATTTAACTCGAATTTTCGAAATTTGTAATCACTATATGTTTCTATACAAATTTTAAGGAGTCCCCTCGATTCCCCCAGGATACCCTCATCAGATCACCACTTTTGTGAACATGGTACCAAATTCGAGTCAAACCCTATACAACACAAAAAGAATTTTGAAAATCGGATCACAAACGGCTGAGTTATCGTTGAACATACAAAAAAAAAATAAGATACATACAGCCGTATAACCTCCTCCTTTTTGGAAGTCGGTAAAAAAATCTGAAAATCTTACTAGTTTTATAAAATTTCCTCAAAGTAGTTGTCTGAGCGAAATCGACAGTGTAGATTCGCCTCGTCTCAGTAGGACGGCAACGACCGCTTCGGACGATTGCAAACTCTGAAAATAATTCATTTCGAATGTTTACCAATGTTTCGACTATTTAGCCACTGGCCTTAATTGGCCACTGGTTATGACTCCCTCCCAAAATCTTGTTAATAAGTTAATTACCAAATACCATGGCGTAACAAATGTCATACGAGGGCTGCTATTTATGTATCCGGAATGAAAAAAAGAAACAAACATATATCATTTAATATGGTTTTATTGCTTTTCAAAATATTCGCCGCGATGATCGACACACTTTTGCATACGCTGGAACCAATTTTCATAGCACTTTTTCCATTCTGATTGAGGTATCTCCAAAACGTGCATTTTGAACGCATCAACAGCCTCTTCGCGGCTCGAAAAACGTTGACCACGTAATTTGTTCTTCGCGTATGGAAATAAAAAGAAATCGTTAGGTGCCAAATCAGGGCTGTACGGCGGATGACCAGTCAATTCGATCTTTTGACCCTCCAAAAACTGAGTTGTTTCAGCTGAGGTGTGACAGCTAGCATTGTCGTGATGTAATATGATTCTGCGTTGTCGGTTGTTCTTTCTTATTTCTTCAAAGACTTCTGGTAAACAAATGGTCGTATACCATTCAGAATTAACCGTTTTACGATTCTCTAATGGCACTGTAGCCACATGTCCATTAATTCCAAAAAAACAGGCGACCAAATGCTTCAAAGTGCTTTTTGCACGAGTAACTTTTGTTGGTTTCGGCTCATCTTGGAACACCCACACCGTTGACTGTTGTTTAGTTTCGGGGTCATATGCATAGATCCAAGATTCATCACCTGTGTAGATATTATAAACGGCTTTTGACGTACCACGGTTGTATTTTTTTGCACCAATCGACACGAGCCCGTTTTTGATCGATTGTCAAGTTGTGCGGAATCCAACGCGAACATATTTTTTTTACAGCCAAATGTTCGTGTAATATCTTATGTATGCTCGTCATACTTATGCCTAAGGACGCCTCTATCTCGCGATATGTAACATGACGATCACGCATTATTAGTTCCCGCACAGCATCTATATTTTGTGGGACAACAGCTGTTTTTGGGCGACCTTCTTTATTTTCATCCGTGAGCATAGACCGCCCACGATTAAACTCACTGTACCAGTGATAAACAGTGGTTTTTGATGGTGCTTCATCTCCAAAAGTGGCGGTGAGTTGAATAAAGCACTGTTGTTGATTTAGCCCACGCCGAAAATCGTAGTAAATCATTGCACGAAAATGTTCACGCGTTAAATCCATGGCAAATGAAGACACGCAATTTTCAAAATGACGCCACGATGGAAAAATAATTGACAGTCACATGAAACAAAATGTATTCTTCAACCAAAGAGTTCTATTTTCAAATGTTGTAATTACTTTTTAAATATTGTTCTTGTAAGTGGCCAGTTCCGGATACATAAATAGCAGCCCTCGTAAGTTCCCGGTGAGAGTTTTGGCGCAACGGAGTTGCGAGCGTCATGGTATTAAATAATATTAATCCTTATAATATATATGCGAAAGTGTGCCTGTCTGGCTATCTCATGTCTGTCTGTTACCTATTCATGAGCTTACTTTGATACTGGAAAAGGACATAGATACTTTTTATCCCGAAAAAGAATTACGGTTCCCGCGCGATCTACGAATAATAAAAACTATTTATTATTCGTAGCGCGCGATAAACTCATTTTGGCGCGACGGTGTCGCGGAAGTCATCTCATAGAATAATAAATGTAGTATTTAATTACTAATTAAGTAATTAGTCTAATTACGCACCATAATCTGAATATTCACAGAGATTGCCCATAAAAAGGAAACAGGCGTTACTGAATTCTTTGTATTCTGTCGTCGAATTCTTAATCCTTTTTGCGCAAACGCGAATGCCGGCATCTCTGCAAATACTCTCTCGGTTTTCACACAAATTTTCAACACCTTCTACGGTGAAATTTCCATCTGCCATTATGGTGTGGTTGGCATCAACCGGCGGCCTTATGTCCGTCAAGTTAACAAAACAGCTAACACTTTTCAAAAGCAACACAAAATATAAGAGAACCATGTTCGAGAAAGTAGAGTTTTGGAATGAAAATAATAATTAAATGCCTGCTGTTGCTTTATTATGTTTACGAGTCATTTCATTTAATTTAGCCGAGTTGATAAGGTCTAAAACGCGATTGTAGGACGCATTTCAGTCACAATTCAATCACGATTCGGTCGCAATTCAATAGCGGTTCAGTCGCAATGCAATCGCAATTTGGCCTCAAATTTGTCCCCATTTGGTTGCAAGTCGGTCGCAGTTATACAATAGGCTTGATGACTATTTTTTTTTTTAAATATAGAAACATCGCTGAAAGAATGACTCTGATAGCTTATAAATTCACCAAGATATGACAATTCAAACATCTCATAAAATAGACCTGCCCGAAACGCTCCATACAAAGTGCTACGAAAGACTGACGTCACTCTTTCGTAGTTTGTATGCATCGGGAGAGAACTTTGTTCGATAGGTATATTAAATATTGCGTTTATGAAAGTGGTTTTATAACAAATGTTGCATTTAATTGCATAAGTTATCGAATGGTATACAAGTATTAAGAAATATAATTGAAAAAAAAATCGACTTGAATATCCAACTTTGAAGGCGCATAACAAAAAAAATACAAATGCTATCGAGCTGAAATTTTGGGAACACTTATTTTTTACCGTTGACCTTGTCATCATCCCTATTAAGTCGCAATTCAGTCACAATTTCATCAATATATTCAGTCACAGACCACTGTCTAGTTGGGCATTCGGATATTTCAAAACCTGAATAATTAATCGAATTTATGAAGAAATTGCGGGTTCGGTCATCGGCGCATAATATTACACAGTTAGACTTCAGAACATGTAACACATAAAGAGTAAAGACTAAAGAGATATACATTTAATGATAGCAGTCCGGATAATCATGGATCCATATAACTGAGAGCGGTCGAATCGAGTTTCTACTGTATACATATCATAATAATTATTTTGTTTTAATTTTCAAGGAACCAGTTCGTTGTCTGGTGATATCGATAAGATAAAACGAGTTGCCAGTTGCCACAACCGATGACTACACGTGCAGAATATTCACAACAATCAAGGAAAATGGTAAACACAATATTGTAAATAGATAAAAACACCGTTGCAGTATCGTATTGTACGTGTGATATACGAATGAGTGCTGGGCTAGCGTGTTTTAAAATTGTGTTGTTGATTTATCAATATTGCGTCATTGCCACTACTAAGGTTCGTTTAATTTGGCCATTAATTCCGTGGGCCTCGCGTAGGGTTCACGAAAATGTGCTTATAAAAATAAAGACGTAATTGGCGCGTATCCAATTCTTTTTGAATTTGGAATATGATTAATAATGTGAGTCAACGGGTTTGCAGCTCGATGGGATACGATACGATCGTGGTGGGCATGGGCGCCGCCGGCATGACGGCCGCGGCGACGCTGGCCAAGGCCGGCAGGAGGGTGCTCGGGCTGGAGGCCGACGACAGAATCGGCGGCAGAGTCAAGACTGTGCCCTTCGGAGACGGCGTCGTCGAAGTCGGCGCTGAGTGGTGAGTACTTTTAAACAATTAGACTTATGTTTTCGGGATAACTGCGTTATTTGTAAGGCGCTAAACATCCAACAATAGACATCAGCAGTAAAAGGACATCTCTGTGAGTCCAACCTTTGAGGCCTCTGGCGAAAGTTGTAAAGGCTGCCGAATCGCACCACTCTCGTCCCGTTCTTGGCGAATATGCATGGGATGCATATGGAACGGTTTTATGATCTTACTAGATAAATCGTTTATCGCGCGGAGACCGTACATTTTTCCGGGATAAAGGTATCCTATGTCCTTTCCCAGGACTCAAAGTATCTCCATACCAAATTTTAGCAAAATCGGTTCAGTGATTTGGGCGTGAAGAGTTAACATACAAACTGACAAACTTTCACCAATATTAGTAGGAAGTGTGGATATGAATGACTCCCGAAGTCAATCAGAATACAATGACAATAAACTTACTTTTCAGGATTCACGGAAGCAGTCACAATAGGATATACGAACTGGCTACCGAAAACAACATCCCGATTGTGGAGCAAGACTTCAAATCTGGCGTTTACATGTCGGATGGGAGCTTGACGGATGCGGAGCTGATGAACGAGCTCATGGACTACTGCTACGCATGCTCCGAAGACCCGCCTGTAACTCCAATGCCACTTGGAAAGAGCATCGCTGAACGGTATAAACTTTCTCTCAAAGCGTCTGAATGTCGTGTACGTGAATATTATGATAATGACTCGAACAATATAGGTACTATTTCTGTAGCCCCTAACACTATATTTTAAATGCTATATTGTCAGGCGAGGGCATATCACGTACCCTCTTAACCAATAAAACTGGACGATACTACCTTAATATTTGCAACTACCTACTGATACCTACTTAAAATATTAAGTTGGTCATCAAAGTGTAAAATATGCTGTACAAATTACTACCATTTCACCTTCCGACGCGACCATATGGATGCCTCCGTGCGTGGTCCAGTGGTTTAGAGCGTGGCTCTTGACTCGGATGTCTTGTCCGATTCCCGCGTTGGAAACGTGTTATTTCCAAGTTTGGTTAGGACAATGCAGATTGCAGGCTGATCACCCGATTGTCTGACTGCTCTGACAAGTAAGATGTCGTCTAGTCTGTCTCATGTCTGACAAGTGAAATTCGTAAAATGCCTGATCTCTCGCCAGGGTTATGAGAGTAAAAGGAGATAGAAAAAAGATAGTGCTCTTGTTCACTGCGCACACACTAGGGCACTATAAAAATCACTCCTGCGTAAGTGGCCTAGTTTCGATGAAACCGGCCGCCGTCACCGAAACAGGTGTGGAAGTAATTATTATTTCAGCTTCACGGAGTACACACAGAAGAAGTATCCGGACCTCGCGAAAGACGAGGAATTCATGAGAGAGTTCCTGGCGATGAACAACTGTATCATGAGCGGTTACCTGGCTCTGAGCGACTGGGACGACAGCACATCGCACAGCTCGTACGCGCCGCTGGACGGCCATCAGCACCTGAGCTGGCATAAACACGGCTATAACACGCTGTTCCAGATACTTCTGGTGAGTTTATGAACTTTAAAGACTCAGAACTGCGAACTCGCATCGTAAATATCTGCGGCAAAACTCTAAATATGACATTGCGATTAGATGCGAATTTGTAGTTATCTGCAGTGGAGGCCCTAAAATCAGTTTTCATATATAATCAGCTGTTCACATAGCACAGTCCTTACGGACGATCTCAGTGCCATACGAGTATCATGCATGTTTCTTACTAAAAGTTACGTTTTGTCAATTAGCTGACTCACATCAATGAGGACTGAGGAATGATTAGAGAGGTTTTTGGGATTTCGTAACTGTTTTTAATGAAAATAATAATATGCTTGAGGTTAAAGTGCAACGCAATAATAATAATTCAATCTGATATTTAAACTTACAGAACAAATACAACAATGGTGCTGGGTTGCCTTCGCTGAATATCAAACTGCACAAAGAGGTGATGCAGATACAATGGCCAAAAGATTCGAGTGGTGACGTTGAGGTGGTGTGCAAAGACGGGGAGAGATTCACCACTGACACCGTCATCGTGACTGTCTCGCTGGGGGTGCTTAAAGAGAGGTAAAGGCCATTCATATTTAATTTGATGTAAATTCAAAAGAGGCATACTTTCAGGTTGATAGAATTCATACTATGTCCATTTTACAGACCATTTATTTACCGCGCTATAATAAAATGACTACTGAAAACGGTTGGCTTTTTGTTTTGAGGTAATCTTAAAAAACACACACAATCATGTAGTCAAATAAACATTGGGTCCCAATATTTATCAGTATTTAATCATTTCAGAACGCTTCTAATCCCTAATAACAATTTATATGATTACAGACACACACACATGTTTCTGCCAAGCCTACCAAAAGAAAAGGTGGACCTAATAAATTCGATGTCTATTGGAGTTCTTGGCAAGATTATCCTGGAATTCGAGACTCCATGGTGGAACGATTCACCCTTTACCTCCCTAATTTTTATGTGGAGATCAGAGGACAGGAAGAAAGTTAGCGAAGAGGATTTGTGGGTTACGAAAATATTCGGATGCAGCGTGCCTATTGGATCCAAGAATGCTTTTACAGTATGGACAAGTGGGGATGTTGCGAAATTGGTAAGTTCGAAAATATACCAAATCTCACTTAGCACGATCACATTACCCACACATGAGCAATTAATAGATATGGTTATATATCAAATAATACGTTTTCATTAATGTGTTGTTCATTAAGCCATATTCCTCTGAGTAACATTTTACCATATTTTGTGACCATTTTTTAAATGTTAAAAGCGGTTCTTTTGGTTTCCGCTCAGGTGGAAACACTTCCAGAGGAGGTGGTGACGAAAAAGACCATGGAGCTGCTGCGGCGGTTTATGGGAAAGCAGTTCTCGATACCCGAACCAAAAAGAACGTTAATGTAAGTAGACACCGTTACTAATAAAAACATTTACTAAGTGGTTATCCTATTTACATTTGCTATCCTTGTCTGTTAAGCAAGTGAACCGACTCATACAAACACAGCATTTGCGACCAAGTTGTATCAAAAAATAGTATTATTATGGCCAATAGTGGTTATTGTACCACGTTTTCACAGAAAAGTGAGTTTACCGGAGGCCCAATCCCCTACCCTGTTCCCTTTCCTACCCTCCCCTATTACCCTATTCCCTTCTTAAAAGGCCGGCAACGCACATGCAGCTCTTCTGATGCTGCGAGTGTCCATGGGCGACGGAAGTTGCTTTCCATCAGGTGACCCGTTTGCTCGTTTGCCCCCTTATTTCATAAAAAAAAAATATGTACTAAATTGAATCAAAAACATCTCTTAACAAAAATATTATGAAATGTAGTCCAAACTATGTACCATCGAAGAAATTCATAGGCAGTTGACGGACCTACGTCATTTGGTTGAGTTCTGTCAATTCAATATAAATCGAGATCTGTCGGCTGGGTTTGACATAACGCCATCAACTTACGTAGGTCCGTCAACTACCTATGAATCAACTACTCTGATAGTACCTAAGATTAAATAATCGTTTTACAGAACCAAGTGGCACTCGAATCCGTATACGCGGGGAAGTTATACGTATGACAACTTGCTGACGCCCCAACAACCAAACGCGAGGACTATCTTAGGGGAACCGTTGTTAGATGCTTTCGGAAGAGCAAGAGTGCTGTTCGCCGGAGAAGCCACCAACCAAACCCACTTCTCTACCGTGCACGGAGCCAGCGAGACTGGATACAGAGAAGCTATGAAAACATTAAACGCTTCTTACTATAAGATGGTGTAAGTAAGAGAAAAATCAATTTTTTTTCTTGATATCGTAGGTATTACTCATTACGAAATATTCGAAGATCAAAAGTTTACAAAAAAAAAAATTGCCTGTAACACTTTTTAAATAATAACAAAAGGCAAATGAACTCAGTCATGCATTTGATATGGTGTGATTTTTCAGTTATTTAATTGTAATAGAACAATTTACTGAATTTAATACTATTTTTAAGTTACTATCATATTATGCATTAAAATACTGTTTAAGCACTTTAATATTTTTTGATATAGATCACAATGCTGAATGTGAAAAAGAGTACTACAAGGTCTAATATTTGGCTTAGTATTATTTATTATTATTAATGATGATTTTAAATAATGATGTACAAACTAGTACAGGGTGTTTTTATGATATTGTACTGAAATATTTCTATACACGTTTATTAGTAAAATGATCAAGTGCAACTATACAGTAAGGAGAATAAGGTTGGATGACCAATAAGCATAAATAATATACAAAGTTTTAATAAGAAAATAAATATATTTATTCAACAAACTCTGTTTTGTAATCTTTGGATACCTATAATACCGAGGAACGTAATATATTCAAAAGTGATTTGTGTAGTACATATATAGTTGTTCTACCTCAGAGTTTTTATAACTGCTCTTGTCTCGATAGCATATAAAGGTTTTGAAAAGGCGAAATAACTGTAAGAAATACGGAATCACTTCCAACATTATACATGCCCCCTTACATCTTGCTATCTAGCAGCCTTTGAGCCTCCCTAAATCCGGTTTCGCTTGCACCATGGACGGTTCCATAATGTTTAGGATTTGTAGCTTCTCCAGCGAACAACACTTTGGGTTTCCCAGCAGAATCAAGCAAGGGTTCCCCAAGTATATTTCTTGCGTTGGGATGTTGGGGGAAACCTACGTCATCGAAGGTATAGCTTCCTCTTGTGTATGGATTAGAATACCATGTGGACCTAAAAATTCATAAAATTACATATTATATTAGTTATTCAAACAAACCCAAGAAACAAACACATTTTTGGTCTTCGATCGAAAATATTTCTTTCTAAGGTACGCACCTTATCATTCCAGTCGGTCTCGGTATGGTAAAGTTGGCTCCCATAAATTGTTTGATAACTCCAAAAGCTTTGCTTCTAACAACCTCTTCTGGAAGTGTTTCCATCTAAAAAAAAATAAGTTTAATTTAATATATAACTACATATTACCAATGTGAAAAGTCTACATGGTATACGGCATTAAGTGAAAAACATACCAGTTTAGCATTTTCACCGCTAATCCATAATGTTAGGGTGTTATCTGACCCCATAGGAGTAGTGGCTCCATATATTTTTGTTGTCCAATTATCCTCAATGCTGACTTTCCTTTTATCTTCTCCTCTCCACAGCAAAAATATAGAATCATACGTCATTGATTTCCACCACGGTTCGTCAAACTGAAATATGATTTTATCTAGGAGTCCCATTGACATGACTTTGATTGATTCGATTTTCTTTTGTGGTAACGCTGGTTTGAAGAGCTCCGAGTATCTAAAATGTTTGGTTGAAAATTTTGATTCTTTCTGAGCCTCAATTTGAATTCTGACTAAGGAAGACTCCTGTGTTAATCCTACCTTTCTTTAAGCACCCCCAGCGAGACGGTGACGATGACGTTGTCGGCAGTGAATATCTCACCATCTTTGCACACCACCTCCACGTCACCAGTCGAATCTTTTGGCCATTTTATCTGGGTCACCTCTTTGTTCAATTTGATATCCAGCGACGGTAAACCTGGACCATTGTTGTATTTGTTCTACAAATCAGCAGAATAGAGATTATTTCGATAGTTTGGAGACATATGCGACGACAATAAGACATATGCGCAGCCGTGGGCTGTGCAGTGCACGTCAGTCGCTGCGCGGCGCGGGTGCGCGCGCACGTTTAGTATGATCATGACGCCTTACACACTACATTTACACTTATACACACGTTAATAGATGATCAATGTACTTATAATAATTTGCACTTATTTTGATATGTGAAACAACGACTGGACGGCGCATGGTAAAACTTGTATAAGCTTATATTGCGCCGTATAACATGTTTTTGTAATTTTTATTGATAAATAAAGGTTAAAAAAAAAAATTAAAGCTATGGAGTAGAATTAGCAAACCAAATATTATCAGCTGGACGTACTAATAAGATTTCAAAAAATGTTTTATATCCATGCTTGTTCCAACTGTAGTGCAGGCTTCCGCCAAGGTCTTCGTATGAAGACTGAGTCGAAACCTCGTTCCAGTCGCTAGTGGCCTCGAGAGCACTCAAGGCAAGATTTAATGCTTCCAAAACCCCGTTAACGTAATCCTGATCCTTCAGAACATCCGGATGATTCTTTTCCAAGTATTCCATTAGTCTAGAAATATAATAAAGTAGTAAACAATTGATAAGTAACAAAATAGCGAAAGTAAACAATTGATAAGTGAGGTTGACCTAATCATTTAACTCGTTATATAATATTGGAAGGTGAAATGGTCATTAAGATAAGATAGATATAGTGCTGTTTTGCTATTACTAGTTTTGTGTAAAATTTTCAAATATGCTCTTGATCCCACACTGATTGTTATGCAGGAAGCAGTCTTATATCCGGACCCGGAGGGGTTTTAGGGTATCAAGGCTTTTCCTTTCCAACAGCTGGAATGATTCCCTCCTTTAACTACTACCACGTACCCAAGAAAAAAAACCGTGACCGAATAAGTGCAACCATTAAATTATTTTATTTTATACTAGCTGTTACCCGCGACTTCGTCCGCGTCAACAAAATGTAAAATACATAGGTAAAAAATAAAAAAGTAAAAAAATATCCTCCTCCTTTTTGGAAGTCGGTTAAAAGTAGCCTAAGTCACTCCTTATTACATCAACTATCTGCCAATAAAAGTCCCGTCAAAATCGGTCCAGCCGTTTTGGAGATTAGGCGGAACAAACAGACAGACATACAGACAGACAAAAATTCTAAAAATTGTTATTTTGGTGTAAGTAACGTCTAAATATTCATATGCATGTAGTAAAACACGGTTATTTTAATATTACAAACAGACACTCCAATTTTATTTATATGTATCTATAGATGTATAGATTACATACTTTTCTTGTGTATGTTGTCCAACTGGTTTGGGAGCGCCGGTTGCGTTCTCAGCCACTTCAGTGCCATATTCAAACAACTCAATAAACAGATCTCTGTCAACGAACGATCCGTCTGACCTGAAAACTTGACTTTCCATCTTCTGTTCCAATGTTGTCACATTATTCTGTACTGCTGCATCGTAAACCCTACTGTTCACTATCCCATGGATCCTAAAAATAGTGTTTTTATGGCAGTTACTTATTCATTTTTCACATGTGTTAGTTCTGATTTATTGACACAGAACAGGCACTAGATACATAGAATCCATAGTGCAACGTATATAATATTATATAGAATCACCGTATGCTGGACATGTTTTCTTTGCTACAGATCCATCATCCAGTACTGGAACCCAATGCTACTGGTTCTATTATGGTGACACTGGTCGCTCTGTATCATTGTAAATCAGCACTTAGATTTTAATTTACCAACCATTCAGCGCCGACTTCGACGACGCCGTCTCCGAAGGGCACAGTCTTGACTCTGCCGCCGATCCTGTCGTCGGCCTCCAGCCCGAGCACCCTCCTGCCGGCCTTGGCCAGTGTGGTCGCGGCCGTCACACCGGATGATCCTAGACCCACAACGATGGTGTCATACTTTTGGGTTGGCCTGAAAGTCATTATTGAGATTACAGATCATTTTCGTAGATTTTATATTCATAATCATAAATCATAATCTATAAATTTTATAATTGTTAGTATATGGACATGGATTTTAAAATGTAGTACTTACTCGCTTAAAGCACAGTCCAGCCGCGCTGTAAATATCACCACGAGCAGTACTATACTCTTCATGTTATTGCACAATACTCAAGCAACACGGTAGGCATCCCAGCCATATATATTTGTCTCAAAGGTCATACGCAGGTCATTTTTATTATTGTAGATTGATAAATGATAAAATAGGGTGACATAAAGATAGTCACTTGAGCCGAAATAATCATAGAAAGTTAATCATAAAAATATCAGTTAGGACAATAAATATATCCAGCGGTACTAACTAATCATTCATGTTTATATAATTAAAATAAAACGCCTTAGCGTTTTAAACTGCAAACTTTAAAATAAAAGTTCCGCAAGGTTCAAACCTAGGCCTAGTATTTTTCATGTTATATCTAAGAAGTTATTGTCAAGTTATTATAATGTTACTAGACGTTCCGCGCGGATTCGCTCGCATAAATTAGATATTTCACAGACAAATTAGTCCACAACTATTATTTTTAACAAAAAATTAAAACCGACTTCCAAGGTAAAAACAATAATAATATGAACTAAAAGGTATAATAACTCTTACTCTATAATAGTGCCTTTTTCAGAATTCGTCTAAATCTCAACTATTTCTGTACATACTACAGTCTTCATTATTTGAAGTCGGTACCAGCTAATTTTATCGTAAGTTCAGTCAATGTCAGAATATCTGAAGCTTTTGGGACTGGTACCGACTTTAAAATAATGAAGACTGTAGTATGTACAGAAATAGTTGAGATTTAGACGAATTCTGAAAAAGGCACTATTATAGAGGAAGAGTTATTATACCTTTTAGTTCATATTATTATTGTTTTTACCTTGGAAGTCGGTTTTAATTTTTTGTTAAAAATAATAATTTCACTCTTTTTAGTTATCTACAAGATAAGACTTTATGCGTAAATAACCACTACGAATGTTAACTATTCACATTATGTTACTGTAAGCGAAATTGTGGTAAATGCTTGCAGTTATCTAAGCGATGCTGCAATTTAAAAAATTAAAGGTTCAGGAGTTTTGTTCAGTGCCTTTGGACCAAGAGACACCTTCGTATGAACTTTCTCTTATTCGTAACATATTATGTTTAAGTTACTAGAAACAACATTTTAACCACTATGAGTCTTTTGATAAATTTCAAGGATTTCCCTCGATTGCTCATAGATCCCATCATCAGCTCACCACTTTCGTAATTATTATACAAAATCAAGATTATATCCTATAAAACAACACAAGAATTTTGAAAATCGGTGCACAAACAGCGAAATAATCATCAAAAACATCTGCTTCGACGCAAAATATCACGAAAAGCATCAATAATTGGGTCATAATGTGATGACCCATGGAATAATTATGATTTTGATGATGATGATCAAATAAATTTATGTGTTGGCTTATGCTTTCAGTTGTTTAAACAATGCCGAAATCCCCGAACCTGTATGTATAAGGATTCAAAAGTTCTGTTGGGTACCTTAGGATCCAGGGTATAACTTTTTTTTTTCAAGACGGGAAATGCGCTTAAGCATGCCCGGCGACACTGGGGAAAGACCACCGGGGTATGTGGGACTCGCTACGGCCGAGAAGATGGTAAGTTGGCCGCAGCTCTACCCACTAAAACCCGTCCGTGCCTGCTCCTCCGCTTTGTGCTGGGCCGCTGGACCCGTCTGAGACGAAAACTGCAGCGGCCCAGTCAGCGGCACCTGCTTCCAGCGCAGCTCCTCCGCGCGACATTCTGCTGCCGCTTACTCCGGGAGAGCTGCCCAAGGCTCTGGGCGCTCTATAACCGGAAAGACTCGTGCAATGGGCGGCGGGTTCCCCATTCCGTCGCCCGAGTCCTATCTACGGCGGGAGCTGGCGTTCGTGTTCGGCGCGCCTGCGCCCTCCGCGCCGTCTTCGAGCCGGGTCTGCGGCCACATCCGCCTCTCTGACCCGTTCGGCGGCCTCCTTCTGTGAGATAACATCTTCACAGAAGGTAGCCACAGCGTCCCAGCCTTGTGCTGTGCGGTGTCGTCGTCATGGTCACAGTGGTGGCACCGGGGGGTCGGCTCCCGTCTGGCCGTATGGTGCAGGTAATGACCAAAGCAGCCATGCCCGGTCAACATCTGCACCATCCGGTATGTGAGAGAACCCCTCTGGTTTGTCACCCACTGTCGTATGTGAGGCCGAATCGCCTCTACGACTCGTCGTCCGTAAGTCGGAGCCGCCAGCCTGTCTTCCCAGGTACGCATTGTGATTATGCGCGTCTGGCGGCGCCATCGGGCTATAAGCTCGGGTGACACCCGTTCCCCGCTCCGTTTAATCTCCGCTGTTCGAAAATAAATCTCCGCCAGCCCTTGTGCCTCAATGTCCCAGGGTCCCCGCAAGAGCAAGTGCTGCATCACCAGCTATTGTGCGATAGCCACGGATCACTCGCAACGCCATTACCCGCTGGACACCCTTTAAAAGCGCTTTATCCTGTTCGCTTAGGCCTTCCAACCATACGGGAGCTCCATAGGTTTTTAGATTTAGGGTTGAGTATGTAAGGTTAGAAACTTGGCTCTACATGAGATCTCACTACTTTTTGACACGACAACTATAATATTATGTTCTCATCTTGGCAACATTTTTACATGAAAATGTTTTTGGTGGGATAATATTATACTTCAGTAAAGTGTATTCTAGTTTTTATTTTTGTCTTACGTTTAACCTTGAGTTTAACAATACTTAAAACATTTTAATAGGTAAAAACATCTTTATTTATTTCGACGGAATAACACACCACATTTAGGTAACAGCCTCATAGCTTCTCTATATCCGGAGCCACTGGCGCCATGGACTGTGGAGTAATGAGTGAGGTCTGTTGCCTCGCCAGCAAACAGCACCTTGGGTGTGCCAGCAGAATCCAGTAGTGGTTCCCTGAGAATTTTCCTGGCATCCGGATGTTGGAGCATCTCAATATTATCGAAGGTGTAGCTTCCTCTCGTGTAAGGATTTGAGAACCAGGTCGATCTGGAAATCAAGGTTTTTTGGTATTTCTAGTTTTTCATTATCAGCTAGCTTGTATTAGTGACGAAAGTAATCGAGTAATTCAGAGCTTAAATTCTAACGTTTAGCACTTTTTGGTGTGTAAAGGGCCCCCGAGACGATCAAACGGTTTGATTCAAACCATTCAAACCGACATCAAACGGTTGCATCAAGCAACCGTTTGATGTCGGTTTGAATGGTTTGTCAAACGACACTGCGCAGTTTCATTCAGTACGCGCTGTCGAGTACACGTCTTGTGATGCAGAAGATGCTCTAGAGTCTAAACTCTAAGAGTCTAGATTTCTAGAATCTAGACTCTTAGAGTTTAGACGAGGATCGCGATTTTCTTATCTTATGTTTATAACGTTAATGTCCTGCGTCAGAAGAGAAAAAAAAAACGAAAACGACTTTGGTCCAAATTAATGGTATGGCCTATCGAATAAGATAATATCGTTGTACTCACGAACATCTACAGAAAGTGCTAGAAACTACAGCTTCTTTTTTTTCTTCTTTATAATCCAGCACTAAACTAAGCGGGGTTGATCAAACGCGTCGGTACACGATCAAACGGCGAGTCAACACAACGAAAATATGAAATTTCATCCAACAAGCTTCCAACACGTAAATGTTTGACAAACCGTTCAAACTAGCTTTGTAAACGATCAAATCGGTTTGAGTCAAACCAGAAATTACGTGTTTGAGTCAAACCGTTTGATGGTCTTCGGGGCCCTTAATAGTGACATCTACCCAATCTTTATCTTTCTATAGAATGTATGTACTTACCGTATCATTTCAGTCGGATCTGGTACCGTAAAGTTAGCTCCTACAAACTTTTTTAAAAGTTCTACAGCTTTAGCCTTTACAACGTCTTCCGGTAGTATCTCCACCTATAAATTAATCAAATAATATGATTTGATTTTAATTAATTTATCTTTACTATGTTTTTATTTATTATGCCGCCATGTGTTCGATTTTCAACTCAATTCATTTGCTACAGAGTTACAAACGCATGCAAAATATTATTTGCGATCATACAGACGTAAGAGAGTGGGGTACCCAAGGCGCGGACTTATTTTTACTACATGTTTAGCCCGAGATAAAGAATAACTTAAAACACATACCGACTTGGCAACTTCACCACTGGTCCATAATGTGAGGGCTTGGTCTGAGCCCATTGGAGTGCTGGCCCCAAATATTCTAGTCGTCCAGTAGTCCTCTTTGCTCACTTTCTTCTTGTCGTCGCCCTTCCATAGGAAAAACATAAAGCCATATGGCATCGCCTTCCACCAGGGCTCATCGAATCTTAATATAATTTTATCCATTACTCCCATGGACATGATTTTTATCATATCTATCTTGTTTTGTGGTAGAGGTGGGTCGAAAAGACTTGAGAACCTGAAATATTTGATTAGGGATTATGATGTTTTTGATAATTTTGAGATTTGTTGCCATAAAATTATAATCTCTACCCAATAAGCATGACCCTACCTTTCTTTAAGCACCCCCAGCGAGACGGTGACGATGACGTTGTCGGCGGTGAACCTCTCCCCATCCCTGCACACTACCTCTACATTACCGGACGAATCTTTTGGCCATTTTATCTGCATCACCTCCTTGTTCAGTTTGATATCGAGCGAAGGCAAACCGGCACCATTGTTGTATTTGTTCTGAATAAAATATACAAAACATAATTTTATAGTTGGTAGATTAGTTTTAACAAAACCGGTGAATATCTCTGAAATCGGTATGGGCGCTGTTATTATAATAATTGTAATGTCAGGTTTCGAAGCAATCAATAAGGACTTACTAATAGGATCTCAAAGAACGTCTTGTATCCATGCTTGTGCCAACTCGTATGCAAGTGTCCCTCGAGAAATTCGTAGGATGTGTGAGTGGAGACGTCGTTCCAATCGTTGGAAGCCTCGTGATTGTTCATGAAAAGGTTCAAGATCTCCAAAAGCTCATGAACATAATCCTTATCTTTCAGAATATCTGGATGATTATTTTCTAGATATTCCATAACTCTAGAAATATTTACATTTCATAATTCTTAGTTTGTTATTGTGAGATTCTATCAATAAATGCACAATATAGGTAAACAATTGATAAGGCATGGTCTGATCGGCTTATGTATGTACCTATTAATATAAAAATAAAAATAAATGTCCATTTTATGGTTTGGAGAAATGCCTTGACTGGTACCACCGCCGAGATTTAAACAAAGGTCAGAGGGACATAAGATTAGTTTAATATTACATTCAAGGCATCTCGAATTATTATATTGAGCTTGAGTTTTTCTTAAACAGATTTAGAGCTATGCTAACTTACTTTCCAGTTATGTACTGTCCAAGTGGTTTGGGATCGCCAGTAGAGTTTTCGACTATCTCTATACTAAACTTGATGAGTTCGTTGAATAGCTCTCTATCAACAAACGTTCCGTCCGACCTGAACACCTCACTAGCTAAGTTCTGCTCCAGAGTGGTCACATTGCTCCGTACTGCTGCATCATACACTCGACTGTTTACTGTTCCATGGATCCTGAAAGAGAAAACAGCCAGTAGGAGCTGCATCCAAAAGGGTCTACTCTTGCTGGGATTTTCGCAACTTATTAATTGGTTTCACGTATACTTATCAACTTCAAGCGCAAAACCGCTCAACAACCCGCAAAAATGAAATTAGAACATAGAAAACGTTATGGCACTCCACATACCTATTCCATCTCGGTGATTAGCTTTGTCCACACTGTGCCTTTTTCTGTTCGTCAAGGGCATGCGTTATATTATAGCGCAGTCAACAGCGAACGTGAGGCATGCCCGCGACGCATGCCCTCTGACCGTATCCAAAACTTAAAAAATGACAATATTGGCGTTGCGTTCCTTGACGCATTCAATTATTGAATGCGCCAATATGAAAGTAGATGACGAAAATTTAAGAGGAAAGTGCACAGTGTGGACATAGCTAATCTGATTTATCTCATGCGAGTACAGTAGGGCATTCCCATGTCTCAGCCCGTAAAGCTCCATCGTACCATCAGTAGATAGGGCTATGAATTGGTAGTGGGATTAGTGCCACCTATCATGTGAAACCCTTCTGCTAAAACCACAATCCTCTATTCTTACCACTCAGCGCCGACTTCGACAACGCCATCTCCGAAAGGCACAGTCTTGACTCTGCCGCCGATCCTGTCGTCGGCCTCCAGCCCGAGCACCCTCCTATCGGCCTTGGCCAGCGTCGCCGCAGCCGTCACGCCGGCGGCGCCCATGCCCACCACGATCGTATCATACTTCTCTGTAGGTCTAGAATTGTTGAGAATATTACTCGTCCAATATCATTATATTTCAGTACTTATTTATATTTATATAATGAAATTGTAGCTGTTTATAAATACTTACAAGCACAGAGCGCCGCCGAGCCAAGCTAATGTCACCACAAGATGCACTGATCCCTTCATTCTGATGAATACTCGAGGGTGCTCCAAACAGATTATTATATATACAGTAATACTTGAGGTCAAATGTAGGTCATGTAGGTCATTTTTGTTAAGTATTGATAAATATAGGCCCAACGCCTAGAGCTAAGTCACAACATAGGTTTAATAATTTATAGCAGATATTACTCTATGTTTATAGTTAGTTATTGTTGGTATAGCTATTGGCTATCAATATTTTTTCATTTCGCTGATAGATATTCGTTTTTTGACGCATTGCAAGCAGTTCCATTCACTAGAGTAGTACGAATGTAGGTATCTTTTTCTACTTTTACATTTTACTAAATTTTAGTTTGTTTCACTTCTTTGTATTACGAATTATCTTTGTTTATTACTATTTCAGAACTCTATATTTGCTATAACCATGGACGTAAAATAAGTCGTACAGAGCTCCTAATAAGACGAAACTGTGTCACATAAAGGAAAACTAGCTATTTGACCGAGCTTCGCTCGGTATACGATAAAACACGAAGAAAATGACATTTTCTAAAAATGATTCCTAGCTAGATCGATTTATCGCCCCCGAAACCCCCTATATACCAAATTTCATGAAAATCGTTTGGAGCCGATTATATATATATATATATATATATATATATATATATATATATATATATATAAGAATTGCTCGTAAAGATAGAAGATATGGCCGACTGGAGTGAGAATGTGTGGGAGCAGCTTGATGATTCTGATGAGACTCCGTCCGACTTTTTTTACTTTCTTTATATTAATATTTAATCAGTTAAAATATATTTTTTAGTTCACGTGGCAGATTGCATACGCGAAGCCCGAACCACGCGTTTTTACCGTTACTTTCGTCGCTTAATTAAAGCTATAAGGATTATTGATAAGGTTCCAAAATCGAGGATTTTTTTAGGAAATTTCCTGCTCTTTAAGGATCTGTTTTCAAATTTTGATTATCTCAAATAGTTTTCGAAATATTAAAAAAAAACCAAACCCTTCTTTTTATGTTTACTTAATTGTTTATAACTTTTGCATTTTTTTTCAGCCCCTCTTGTAATTTTGATAGAATGTTCTAGATGGTATTCCTAATCGAATGAGAAAATCATAATTTTCGGTGCATGAGATCAGGTTTTGACGAAAATGGCACTTAATGTTAACCAGAGTACAAAACCGAACGCAGATCCTCCTCTTCGGAAATAGCCGGTTAATAAGAATAATTTAAAAGGGTGATTACTAATTAGTGATCATATAATTAATAAAGTGCATAAACAAAATAAATAATTTTATTTTGTGAAAATACAAATTTTGCACAATTTATACTGTGTGAATACGGCGCGTCGCGGACTCGTGGCGTAAACGCCACCCTTTTATCGGTCACGGGCTGGCTTCGGCTATATTTTGCTGGCCGACAGCAGCCTCATGGCCTCTCTGTAGCCGGAGTCGCTGGCGCCGTGGACCGTGGAGAAGTGGGTGAGGTCCGTGGCCTCCCCGGCGAAGAGCACCTTGGGCGTGCCGGCGGCGTCCAGCAGCGGCTGCCGGAGGACGGACCTGGCGTCGGGGTGCTGCAGCATCGCCAGGCTGTCGTACGAGTAGCTGCCGCGAGTGAACGGGTTGGAGTACCACGTTGATCTGGAGAATGTGATTTATTTAAGGCGAGAACGCACTAGGCGACGGTGCTGCAATGGAGCGACGCGACACTTTTCAGCTCGCACGCACCGTACGCGCCACATTACGTGTATAATGCGGTACGTTCGATGCGTACGGCGCGTATAGTGCTGACATATGTGTGATCAGCTTTACACTTCATTTTTACTCACCTTATCATTCCGATGGGATCTGGTATCGTAAAGTTGCCTATGAATTGTCTGAGAAGCGCCACCGACTTTTCCAAAACAACGTCCTCAGGTAGTGTTTCAACCTGAAGGAATGGAAATGTCATCGTTCGTTTTTTTTTTGGTATTTTTTCTTTTAAGTTTAAACTGTACGCACAAGCACCTAACGCGTTCATTCACACATACGCCCAGTATACACACACCCACGCATGCATATGTGGGTGCGCGCGTATCTGTTAGTGGGCATGCGTGTGAGTGCGGGTGCGTGCGAGTCCGTACATGTGCGTTAACATACCAATTTCCCGACTTCCCCGCTAGTCCACAACGTTAGAGTATTCTGGGAGCCCAAGGAAATGCTGCACGCGAATATTCTGGTCGTCCAATAGTCTTCGTCGCTGACTTGCTGCTTATCCTCGCCCTTCCAGAGGAAAAACATGTATGTATACGGTATACTCGTCCACCAGGCCTTGTCGAATTTTATTATTATTTTGTCCACAATTCCTATGGATATGATTTGGATCGCCTCGATTTTTTCCTGTGGCAACGACGGCGAAAATAGTTCGGAATATCTGTAAATAAAATGTTTGACTGACAAAGACGGAAGAATTTGTGTAGTTACTTCCTGAGCAAATACTTTTAAAAGAACTAAACTTTTAAGAAGGATTTATATGCAGCGGCGCGATCGTGCGATTTGGCAGTTACGCCATCTAGTATCGAGTAGGGTATTTATGTAGTCTGTGTTCCCCCGATAAGTTCCACTGGTTTGACGCCAGATGGTACTGTGTGTCCGTATCCGTAACAGTCATTTACATACTATATTGCTTGTGATCTCGCGGTGTACCGTGTAGCCGCCAAACCGCGCGTTCGGGCGACGTATATAAATAGAGCCTTAGGGAATGAAAATCAAACTGCTTCAAATCTAACCTCTCTTTAAGCACGCCTAAAGACACTGTTACAATGACATTGTCGGCGGTAAATGTCTCCCCGTCTTTGCATACCACCTCCACGTCTTCTGTTGAGTCTTTTGGCCATTTTATCTGGGTCACCTCTTTGTTCAATTTGATATCCAGCGAAGGCAAACCGGGACCGTCATTGTATTCATTCTGAAACATACAAAAAATGTACAATTAAAAAAATAAAATTTTCAAACTAGTCCGATATATACCTTTACCTACCTAATTTCATTTGCACCAAAACAGTAATTGCTAATAACATCCAGTATAAGGGGAAGATTTTTGCCAAATTATCACGTTATGTATCGCGATACTACGATCCGCTTCGCTCATATCCGTGATTGGTTGTTTTGACGTGTGAGCGGTGTGACGTAACACTGCACCGGTGCGACATAACAACATAAGCTTGGCTGATTATAGAACAAATAATATACCCAAATAGCGCCCTCGGGTCAAATCTTCCTCATTTAAAACATTAATAAACTTACCAATAAAATTTCAAAGAAAGTGTTATATCCGTGTTTATGCCAACTTGTATGATAATGCCCTTCGAGCACTTCGTAGGTTGTGGTAGCTGTGATGTCATTCCAGTCGTTGGAGGCCTGGTCGTTGTCGGTATAGAGGTTCATCACTTCCAAGAACTCGGTTATAAAGTCCTGGTCTTTTAAAACATCTGGATGATTCTCTTCTAAGTATTCCATGAGTCTGAAATGTATTATCATTGAGTGTTACCAGATTAATCCTTCGATCGTGGATTCTTGGAAATCTATTGCTATTCTATTGTTGTCGTGACTCGCGATCACCGTTGATCTTGTGGGGCTTGATAGGTTAAATCCATACAAATATTATAAATGCGAAAGTGCGTCTGTCTATTTATGTCTTTACATCCTTAGGGCCGGGACACAAAAACACGATACGACGTCGTGTCGTACCACGACGCGGCGTCGTTTCACGATGCGACGTGAAAAACTACGAAGCGATATCATGACGTGCCACGATATACGGCACGACGTCGCGTCGTAGAAACTCACGTAGAAATTCAAAGATTACACAACGATGTTCGTCGTAGATTCCCACGACACGACATCGCATTGTGAAATGTGGTACGACACGACGTCGTATCGTGTTTATATGCTCTTACACCTAAGCCGCTGCACCGATTTTGCTGAAATTTGGTATGGATTGGATATTTTTTATCCCGAAATAGTGTACGGTTCCCGCGCTTTGAACGATTTTTGCAGGAGTCATCGGGGAGTTAAATAAAAAATTGAGATTGAACCAGATGAAACCGAAAAGCAAAATAAAACGGATCGAAATCACCAAGTCATTCTCACCTCGCAGTGACAAACTGTCCAAGCGGTTCGGGAGCATCACCAGATTCTTCAATCGTCTCTTCGCAAAACTCTATAAGCTCATTAAATAGATCTCTATCACCGTATGATCCGTCAGATCTGAACACTTCGTTTGTTAAACTCTGCTCTTCTGTCGACACGTTGTTTTGGGCAGCAGCATCATACACGCTGTTGTTTACTGTGCCATGGATCCTAAAAGCACAGCACAAGTCCAGGTAGAGTATGAAACTGGTATGTTTTTTTTTCTTAACATTTATCATGGGAATCGTACATATACAATACATGGGAATCGAACCCACGACCTCCGTGTCAAGAGCTGCGCCCTAAACCATTGGACCATTCTCACCACTCAGCGCCGATTTCGATGACGCCGTCTTCGAAGGCGACGGTGTGGATTCTCCCGCCGATCCTGTCGTCGGCCTCCAGCCCGAGCACCCTCCTGCCGGCCTTGGCCAGCGTCGCCGCGGCCTTCACGCCGGCGGCGCCCATGCCCACCACGATCGTGTCATACTTCTCGTTTGGCCTGAAAACATTGTTGAGACAGCGCCAGTTTTGGCACTACCAGCGCCTAGGCGAGATTTCTTCGGCGTCCACGGTACGGCGGCAGGCCCGGATCTACGTTTTAAAAAGGGTGGAGCAGAATCCCAATTTGCCGCCCTCCAAGCAAAAATGTGCGTCTTCAATTGGTACTTAAATAAAATGCTATGATTGCCCCGCGACAAGGGGCGCCTCCAAGTATTTTAACAACAGATAGAATTCTGCGAAACAACGTTGACAAGGTAGCGCGGTGGGCCATTGGTGGCGCACGCGGCGGTGAAAAAAGCGGCAAAAGTTTGGCAGGTGGCCTCCGGCCGCCCCCCAATCTTTGCCGCCCGGGGCAAGTACACCCTCTCGCCCCCCCTAGATCCGGGCCTGTACGGCGGCGCCCCTTTTGTTTGCGTTTGGCGCCCTCGTTGAGATTATTTCACTTTCATAGAGCCTATTACATTCATAACACAGAATACATATTACTTATTAGTAACATTCATAATCGACGCAACACTATCGAGTTGGATATTAGTCTGTAATGATATTTGTAAGACTGTATAATAAATAAATAAATAAAATATAAAAAAAGCTGTTCTGTTCTGGGTTCAAATTTCAATTACTATTACTTGGAGAAGCTTTTTCTTGTAATACCATAAACAAGCATAAAAAAATGTAGCGCTTACTCGCATAAAGCACAGCTCAGCCATGCTGTAAATATCACCACGAGCAGTACTATACTCTTCATCTTATTGCACAATACTCAAGCAACACGGTAGATATGCCAGCAATATATATTTGTCACGAAGGCCATACGCAGGTCACCTTTAGGGTTCCGCAACCTAATGGCAAAAAACGGAACCCTTACGCCTCTAGTACACACTACAAATTACAATATCTGCGAAACAGGTATAGAGCGAGATGCCATATAACGCATTGCCGTGTGGCGAGTGAGACAGCAAATCGGTTCTCCGCTGTTTCGCGTTTCGCAGCGTCGGTGTACTAAAGGTACGGAACTCTAAAAAGTGGTATCCACTTAAAATTTTTCGTATTTCAATATTAAAAGACAAATATTATTTTTTCTATTCAAAATATCTGAGTATAATCCACCTTTAATCATTATAAATTAAATAAGTTGACAACATATTTTAATAGTGTTATAATATTATGGTTTGCAATGAAATAAAAATATGTTATTTGGTGGGTAGTTGTGAAAAACTGCACGGCTCTTCGTTTTATTTAGATTGACAATATAGCCTTGCGTTGTAATAACTAATAACATTATAATAGGTTTGAATTTATATGCCTATGCCCAGTTTCAGAGAATTATTTCTATAAGCCATTATTTATATGGCCAGCCACAACCAAACCATTAAGCGCTGTTTAAGGCTTCTTACAGACGAACGGCATGTGTCGGCGGCAGTCGACGGCACGTGTTTGCGGCAGTCGACGGCAGCCGTTGACACTTTATGACAGTTTGCACGCCAATCGTGGTAGTAGGCCCCAGGAACTAGCGCGAGCGCCCTCATTTTTGCATATTTTTGTCAACTTGGCCGTCAAAGCCAAGTTATAAAGTAAGTAATGGTTTTAGTATTTTGGTGATCTAAATAACAACATTATTTTCAAAAGGTGTATAAATAAATAATATTTTATTTTGTAAATATGTATACAAATTCATACAATATACATACGCGTACGGTAAAAAACATATTTACATAGTATTAAAATTTGAATATGTATAATTTCAATTATAATTAAAATTTTATTTGATATTGTGTACCTTAAGGACCAACGCTAAAACTCGCGCGGGCGCACGCTCACGTGGGTATATGAAAATTAGTATCCAGAGCAGCGTAGGCGCGTGCGACGGAGCGCGGACGCGGGCGACTACGCTGCCCATACTATTTTTCATTTATACGCACGCGAGCGTGCGCCCGCGCGTTTATAAATAATATGAACTTTACTCACACAAATTTATAATAAGATGGCACGTATAATAGTTGATTCTTTTTACAAAAATTACAAAATCTTTGGCAGTGAAATAAATAAAATATTTAATCAAAGTAAAATTGTAAAAATCTTCAAAAAACACAATAACGTTTTAATTAAAATACATAAACTAGGGTGATCATAGTAAATTAAGAGGCATTACATTTCACTTTTCAGTGTGACTGAACGAACAAAAATAGGTGTAACTTAAATCACTGCTGATTTGCTGAAACCACAACAATGTTTCGATAAAAGGCCTTATCACATTGGCTCTAGTGTCGCCTAGATATTACAGCGCCATCTATGTTACTAAGGCCTCAGCCTCGAAACCAGCGAGCAGCAGGGTGGGAGCGGTGACGGCAGCGCGGGAAGTCGTCTTCTAGTATGTGAGTATGTGTTCGCCGCTCGCCGCACCGCTGCTTTCGAAGCCAATAAATCTACACACGCGCCGCTCCCGCGCCGCCACCACCACCGCCCCGCTGCCCGCTGATTACGAGGCTGAGCCCTAATAGTTTAAGTGACAGACCTAATAAATATGTAACTTTGATGAACGTGAACTTCATTGCTGGAGTTTTGCCGGGAATGTGAAAGTATGCTGTTGTGTTTTTGTATTTTTTTCCTACTGGGTATTTAGTATGATATATTGGTAGAATATTAACCATTAGATATTCGTTATTGTGCACAGCGTCTATCACTTTGCTGAATTGACCGACTTGACTCCTTGACTGCTTTGACTTTTACTTTGACTTGACGATATAGTAAAACGTTGATTAAAATTATTATGAAGAAACCCGACTACCCTTGTATGTGGCAAAGTACACCCCCGGTGTCAGTGCCAAAAGCCAAAAAAATATATTTTGACGTAAATGTCAAAATATATTTTTTTGGCTTTCGGCAAAAAACCTGACCTTTTTATATCTAAGTATTTTAAAAGTATAAATACTTTTTAAATACTAAGATATAAAAAGGTCAAACGACAAAATTGTGAACATAAGCAACAAAGTCCATGTTCATAATAAGGGGGCTGGATTTTCCTTATATTTGCGGCGTACAAAAGTTTACTACACTACTGCGGTACCTCCATTGTTCATGTACAAATATTCTATATTTTGCTGGCTGGCAGCAGTCGCATGGCCTCTCTGTAGCCGGAGTCGCTGGCGCCGTGGACCGTGGAGAAGTGGGTGAGGTCCGTGGCCTCCCCGGCGAAGAGCACCCTGGGCGTGCCGGCGGCATCCAGCAGCGGCTGCCGGAGGACGGACCTGGCGTCGGGGTGCTGCGGCATCGCCAGGTTGTCGTACGAGTAGCTGCCGCGAGTGAACGGGTTGGAGTACCACGTTGATCTGGAGAATGTGATTTATTTATAGAGAGTTGTATGTATAAGGCAGTGAGGAAAGCTGTTCTTCTGCAGAAGAAAAACCTAGACTGCATTAGGGGCCCTCTTAGTTCTCACGTGACACGTCATACTTATTGTATATTTATATAGGACCGATCAATGTGCATATTTAGGACTGACGTTTAGTATGACATATGCGTACCATTGCAATCAGTATGTTCTATTTTCTCCAACAAAATGTTGGTCACCGAGAGGGAAGTTACAGTTTCGTTTTTCGGTGCGTTTTACTCACCTCACCATTCCGGTGGGCTCCGGTATCGTGAAGTTGGCACCCATGAATTTTCTGAGAAGCGCCACCGACTTTTTGATAACAACATCCTCAGGAAGTGTTTCAACCTAAAGAAAAAAAGTCATCATCATCTTTAGTTTATCTTACTAATTTTAACTTTATATGTGCGCATGGGTGCGTGTGTGTGCGGGTAAGCACGCTAGCGCGTGTGTGTACGGGTGCAAGCGTGTGTGTGTGGGTGCTAGCGTGTGTTTACGAGTGCAAGCGTGCGGTGCGGATGTGAGAGTGTGTGAACGGAGGCGTGCGTGTTTGCGCGGGTGCGTGCGTGTGTGTGTGTGTACGTGCGTGCGTGTGTGTGTACGGTAACATACCAATTTTCCGACGTCCCCGCTAGTCCATAACGTTAGAGCATTCTTTGAGCCCATGGGAGTGCTGCAGCCGAATATTCTGGTCGTCCAATAGTCTTCGTCACTGACTTGCTTCTTATCCTGGCCCTTCCAGAGGAAAAACATGAAGGTATACGGTATACTCTTCCACCAGGGCTGGTCGAATTTCAATATAACTTTGTCCATGACACCGATGGGTATTGTTTGGATCATATCAATTTTTTCCTGTGGCAACAACGGCGAAAAAAGTTGTGAGTATCTGAAAATAATAAGTTTAACTAATCAACGACCCTGGATGAACACAATATACTTTACTAATCTAAAACGCATATGACATAATATGTGGCGGATTTTGTATTGTAATTATTAATAATTAATTAATTGCTGTACAAAAACCAGCACGTAATTTATCAGGAATATAAAATTAAACTGCAAATATTATACCTCTCTTTAAGCACACCCACAGACACAGTTACAATGACATTACTAGCAGTAAATTTCTCCCCATCTTTGCACACCACCTCCACCCCTCCTGTTGAGTCTTTTGGCCATTTTATCTGGGTCACCTCTTTGTTCAATTTGATGTCCAGGGAAGGCAAACCAGAACCATTATTGTATTTATTCTGAAACATACATCATTTTTAGTTACATTTTTTTGGATTTAATAGGCCCCATCCAGCTCCATCCATTTAATAGACTGTGTCAAGTTTTTAAAAAATCGTTGCACATAGTTTTCATTTGAACCTAAACAGTTGTTGGTAAGTTAGTAACATCCATTATGAGTTATGACATAATATAGGACAGGGATGGTAAACCTTTTCATATTAATGTTATCTTTTCTGAATATATCTTCAGTTAAGTCAAACATGCTATTCAATATTTTTTGTGATCCTATGCATATTTCAAAATGTGCAGAGGAGGAACTATAACCTTCATTGTTGCTTAAAATAATTACAATTCCAGTTTTGGGACCAGTGGCATGCTCTAAATTGTATGCCGTTGGTTCGCCATTCCAGATTTAGGATAATAATAAACTTACCAGTAAAATTTCAAAAAAAGTTTTGTATCCGTGTTTGTGCCAACTAGCATGTAAATGTCCTCCAAGTACTTCGTAGGTTGTGTGAGTTGTTACATCATTCCAGTCGTTCGAAGACTCGTGGTTGTTTGTGAAGAGGTTCATTACCTCCAAAAACTCAGTAACAAAGTCCTGGTCTTTCAACACATCTGGATGATTCTTCTTTAAATATTCCATGAGTCTAAAAATTATTTTTATCATTATCACACTTCATTAATTTATGGGAAACAACTAATTATGTTATTGCTAACAAAAGACAGGAAGATATAATAATAAATCAATCACACTATTTTGAATAAACATCTTAGACAAACCAGATAAAAGTGAGTTTTTATCATACTCTAAAATAGAGCAAATAATTCTCACCTTGCAGTGACAAACTGTCCAAGCGGTTCGGGAGTATCACTTGATTGTTCAACTATTTCTATGCAAAACTTTGTCAGCTCATTAAATAGATCTCGGTTACCATATGATCCATCAGATCTGAACACTTCACTTGATAAACTCTGCTCTACTGTAGACACGTTGTGTTGGACAGCAGCATCATACACTCTGCTGTTTACTGTGCCATGGATCCTACAAGCACAACATGGTTATGTTAATACAAATTACAGACATACATAATAAAGTGTTTTCCGACATTGTGATTATTATACTTTGTGGTATTATTGCAAAATTGTAACATAAAACTTAAAAGTACGATTTATCTTAGGATGTATAAAAAATATGGTGTTTTCTAAATATATACCATTCAGCGCCGACTTCGACGACGCCGTCTCCGAAGGGCACAGTCTTGACTCTTCCGCCGATCCTGTCGTCGGCCTCCAGCCCGAGTACTCTCCTGCCGGCCTTGGCCAGCGTCGCCGCGGCCGTCACGCCGGCGGCGCCCATGCCCACCACGATCGTATCGTACGAGTTACTCATATTGGGTCTAAAATAGAATTAGAATTTTGTACACCTTTCAACAAAAATTGACTGTGACCAATTTGTTTCTGCTGTTAATTTATCTGGACATCGTTTACCTACCTGTTGATTAGATATTATGTTATTACGCAACTATAATTAATCTAAATTAATTTTAAATTAGCAATAATTAGGATCTTGTTTACAAAAAATCATAATTTTCAGTTGTCCGCTGTCGTCTGTGGATGTGGAATGAGTATCTAACACAGATTACTGTATCTAATAAAGTACTCTGTGGTGGAATGACAGACATGTCAACTGAGGCCAGCTGATTGTGACGTTTATAATTATTATTCCGCTCTCAAGTTTCAGTGTGTGAATCGGAACGCAAAAAACTTAAATTAAATAGTTGTTATGGACTGTGACTGTGTGAAATGGATAACACGATACTTAAATTTAAGAAACAGTTAAATTAAGTAGGTATCTATTATACGATTAAAACCTTATCATTCAGAAATTACAATTTACATATTATACAAGTTAAAACGTAAAACACTGAATTATTACTACTTACTTGCATAGACCGCAACTCAGACATACTGTGAAAAGAAATAAGCAAAGCTTTGTGTTAGCCATCGTTGCCAGTGATTGAATAACGAGCTATCACGAATAAAAATTGTATTTATGTACTCCCTGAGGTCAAGCATAGGTCAATCTGTGATAAAATGACCTCCGTTATCTACAATTTCATTTTATCAGTTAACTATAATATTAGAATAGGATAGTTAGGTATTTGAATGTACAAATAACAAAGCTTAATAAATTCAGTCTAGATTTGACCAGTGATCCTCAACATGATCAACATTATAGATTATATTTTTAATGTCGGCTGTACACTCTCGCCGAGAGCTCTCGGGTGAGAGTCTCGTGTGAGAGCCTTGCCCGAGTGCGATCATGTACATTCTCGCTTAGTTCAATCGCAGTTAAGAGAATTCGCCATGCATCGAAAGATATCATTGTAATCCAAAGATCTATAATCTTATTTCATTTTATTTCTCAGTTCTCACAGATAATGACTGATTTTATTATTGTTATTTTTCTGTTCTGCACTGTCTAGAGGCGCGACTAGTAATAAAAAACACGAGAGTGTACAGTAATGCGCTCGCTTTCCTCGCGAGGCCCTTTGTCTCGGGCGCAAAATACCGACACCGGACCGAGAGGGTCCGAGGCAGGCGAGACGAGGCGAGCGCAGCCATTTACACTCTCGCCACTCGGGCCGCCTCGCTGTGTCTCGACGAGAGTGTACAGCCGGCATCACCAGATGTTCCGCGCGGCTTCGCCCGCGTAATTTTGGAATGTCATGGAAACCGTACATTTTTCCGCAAAAAATAAACCTATGTCCTTTTAAGTGGTCTATTGTTCATGTGTAGTTAATATTTCCCACATTTCCCTCATATTTCTTCGCTCCTATTAGTATTAGCGTGATAAAATATAGCCTACTAGCTGTTGCCCGCGACTTCGTCCGCGTGGACTTCAGTTTATAGCGCGCGGTGTCAATAAAATTGGTGTCAAAAGCTTTTTAAAACCCTGGTACCTAAACTTTTTTATACCTTTTAAAGCTTATTTAGCGGTACACAACTTAGCTGCATAATGCATTACACAACTTTAGCTTTGCCCAATAGCCAATACCCATAGGCCATAAACTATTTAGTACTTATTATTGGTAGACTGTTGTTTCTGATTTCTATGTTGGTACGTGAGTTATTTAATAACATGTATAACAATCGAAAGAATCGAAATATTAACTCAACATGGTACCACCTCTTATAAAAATACATATGAGCAAGCGATAGCGCGATCTAAGCGACTCTTGGCGCCATCTGTTCCAGTTTTTGGAACTAACTTAATTTGAACAAATTTACGCATAAACACCCCCTTACAACCCCTTTTTCCAGTAAGAAGTAGCCTATGTCCTTTCTCAGGCTTTAGACTATCTGTGTACAAAATTTCATTACAATCGGCTCAGTAGTTTTGGCGCTGTTGTTTTTGAATTTGATATCTAATCTAAGTTGGTAGGTGAGTTCATAGTTAATAACGTGTATAACAATCGAAAGAATCGAAAAACCTAGCTTTGCATGGTTTCACCTCTTATAGAAATACGCATGAGCAAGCAATAGCGCGATCTAGGGGACTCTTGGTGCCATCTATTTTGAGTTTTTGGAACTAACTTAATTTGACCAAATTTACGCATTTTCACCCCCTTACCCTTTTCCAGTTAAAAAGTAGCCTATGTCCTTTCTTAGGCTTTAGACTATCTGTGTACAAAATTTCATTACAATCGGTTCAGTAGTTTTGGCGTGAAAGCGAGACAGACAGACAGACAGAGATACTTTCGCATTTATAATATTAAGTATAGAACGTGTATAACAATCGAAAGAATCGAAAAACCTGGCTTAACATGGTACCACCTCTTATAGAAATACGCATGAGCAAGCAATAGCGCGATCTAGGGGACTCTTGGCGCCATCTATTTTGAGTTTTTGGAACTAACTTAATTTGACCAAATTTACGCATTTTCACCCCCTTACAACCCCCTTTTCCAGTTAAAAAGTAGCCTATGTCCTTTCTCAGGCTTTAGACTATCTGTGTACAAAATTTCATTACAATCGGTTCAGTAGTTTTGGCGTGAAAGCGAGACAGACAGACAGACAGACAGACAGAGATACTTTCGCATTTATAATATTAGTATAGATTATACATAAAATATGTTTAAGATTTTTGAAATTTTATTTTAATACACATCCAAGACCCAGGAACATTGAAAACTTTTTGTTCCGCCTGCGGGACTCGAACCCAGGACCCCCGGCATGAGCGCTGGCCACGTGCAATGCGAATTCATTTTCATCGATATTTTCATGGAAATAAGATATTTTCCCACATCAAAATGTAGCCGTCCTTTCTCAGACTCTAGAATAACTGTATACAAAATTTCATTGCAATCGGTTCAGTAGTTTTGGCGTGAAAGCAAGACAGACAGACAGACAGACAGAGATACTTTCGCATTTATAATATTAGTATGGATAGTATGGATTAGAAATGCAGTAAAAGTTCTACATAAGATAAGATAGATTGATTATTATTATACCAAGTGATAATATTATTAAACATAATATTCTAACGTATTAAAAACTATAAACAAAAACATACTAACTAATAAGTATGATTAGTTCAATATATACGCGTATATATATAATATATATATACGCGCAATGCGAATTCATTTTCATCGATATTTTCATGGAAATAAGATATTTTCCCACATCAAAATGTAGCCTATGTCCTTTCTCAGACTCTAGAATAACTGTATACAAAATTTCATTGCAATCGGTTCAGTAGTTTTGGCGTGAAAGCAAGACAGACAGACAGACAGACAGAGATACTTTCGCATTTATAATATTAGTATGGATAGTATGGATTAGAAATGCAGTAGGAGTTCTACATAAGATAAGATAGATTGATTATTATTATACCAAGTGATAATATTATTAAACATAATATTCTAACGTATTAAAAACTATAAACAAAAACATACTAACTAATAAGTATGATTAGTTCTATGTTACAATAAAGTAAAAAATAAAACGCCATCTGTTGAATCGTATTAGAACTAAAATGTTCATTCCATCGATATATTTCTGGATTTTTTATAATACTTATTATACATAAAATATGTTTAAGATTTTTGAAATTTTATTTTAATACACATCCAAGACCCAGGAACATTGAAAACTTTTTGTTCCGCCTGCGGGACTCGAACCCAGGACCCCCGGGATGAGCGCTGGCCACGCGCAATGCGAATTCATTATCATCGAAATTTTCATGGAAATAAGATATTTTCCCACATCAAAATGTAGCCTATGTCCTTTCTCAGACTCTAGAATAACTGTATACAAAATTTCATTGCAATCGGTTCAGTAGTTTTGGCGTGAAAGCAAGACAGACAGACAGACAGACAGACAGAGATACTTTCGCATTTATAATATTAGTATGGATAGCCTTCCTCGATAAATGGGCTATCTAACACTGAAAGAATTTTTCAAATCGGACCAGTAGTTTCTGAGATTAGCGCGTTCAAAAAAACAAACAAACAAACTCTTCCCAATTATAATATTAGTATAGATTCTGCGGCCCGCCGAAACTTTGTTGGTGGCCCGCGAGAAGTTAAAACCATTTTAAAATTCACGCCCACCAGTAAAATAGTCGTGAAAAATTTTCCACTTCTAAATCGCTGCAGAACTTTGTTTTTTAACCCTAAACAATTTTGGTTGCGACTTGCGGCCCGCGAAACCAAGACCCAAACAAAAAATAAAGGTTTAGTACCACTGCTATAAAAAGTACTGTAGGCAAAGAAATAAAATATTTAATTAATATTTAACATTAATTTAATTATACAGTCTACTAACATAGTTATAGTGCTTCACTCTTCAGTCATTTACATACAACTCATTGAGACCAAAACCAAAATCTCGGTTTTTCAGTTGTTGTCAAAGAACTCAAAATTGTTTTCTTCTTCTCTTCTTTCTATCTAATCTTTCTCATAAACATTTCCATTAGGTTACTTCAGTTCTCAATAAGCGAATTAATAAAGTTAGCTAATACACTTTGACAATTACAAAGTTACAACCTGCTTATAACGCATCATTTTTTCACGCATTTGATCCTTTTGATTCAAAGGAAACCTGCTAAGTTTTCTGTCATACTATCATAATTTCTACATTATTTTGGCCATACACAAACTGTTTGTCAGTCCAATGGGCTTATTTGAGGTCTTAAATTGTTTTATAGGCACAGTCCATAGAATCCTGTTTTCTTAAAGGTGCATGGTATACAGCCACTCCAAATGGAAGAGTCTTTCAAGAGACACTTTTTATTGCATATCAGCCGGAGGTTGCCACGTAACAGATTGCATTTTCCTATTAATTTCCGATAATATCAATTGACACCGAGCTATCTGAGCGGGTCGGAGCTGCGGTGTGGGATCACGAGTCCTCTCCTGTGCTGGACGCTCTCGCTGTGCCCGACGCAAGGCTCTTCTCCTTCTCGCTCTTGCTGTTGCTACAAAAACAATACAAGATTATTTTCTGTGAAAATGCACACATACAAAATTATAGTAAACAGAATTTAAACTCACCACTATCACTTTTCTCTTTAGTTTTATAATCTTCATCCATAGATCTCGATAAGGACCTCTTTTTTGGTGACTGCAATTAATTAAAATTTACATGTAAATCCTTCAATTGCGGATTCTTGGAAATCTATTGTTTACGCAGTTTAATTCGACTGCTTGGGAGGTTGATAGGTTAATATATGAAATTAACATTCAAAGCTTGATTAAATATTAATGTACCTATTATACAAATACAAAAATAGAAATGTCCTTTTTGCAATAAATGTTTTCAAACAAAGGAATGGTGTTTTAATACCTTGATCATACAAATTGCAGACCCAATAGATATTCAATTGTTATGCGGCACCCAGGTGCAGTTTGGGAGTTTAATAAAATGACATGACAAGCATATCTTTCTACCCTAAAACACAGGGCATGTTTTCACACTGAAAACTTTTAGTATAGAAAAATAATTGGTAAACTTATTTTCCAACTGTTAGTTGAAGTAACGAAACTGTTTTTCAATTTTCATTTGGCTTACCCTTTTCTTTTGTTTCTGATAATGTTGTGCATCATAAAACTGTGGCTGTGAGCGTCTGACTCTCCCCGTTCTGCGTTTTATATCCTCCACAGCAGGCAGGGAGTCTGCCCCTTTACGAGAGGCAAAAAATGTGTGACCACACTTACAGGACTTCGATGCCACTGCTACCTGCAATATTTATTTTTAGTAATAAAGACTATGGTTTTCGATGCTGTCTAAATAGTACCTAGGTCCTAGACAGAGCACTGTCTGTGCAGCTAGTGTAGTAAGTACAGCTCTGAAGCCAATACCATTTTTTTAAACACTTTAAAATTAACTATTATTTGATTTGATGAGCACTTTATCAATACATAAAATGCATTATGTTAACAATATCTCTAGCAACTGCTGTCTATGTCGCTTTATAGAATCCATATTTCCCTACTGTATAGATGTAAAGAACTTATTCATTTCGTATTAAGTAACATTAGACTTTTTGAGATATAATATCATACCTGCATTTCGCACTTGGGACAGCTTTTAGCAATCATCTTATTTCTGCCCATTGTAGTTATCGCTTTACACCACTTTTACTCGATAGTGATAAATCAGTTAGGTCTGTGGGTCTTCATTTATGAGATATTTTGGAGATCACGATCGTAGATTAATAATTAGTGTGGTAAGCACTAAGCAGATGTAAAGGTTTGCGGCACCGCAACGCAATTTTTGATGAATTCCAATTTCGATTAAAGTGGGGCAATTTTTTGCGAAATTCATAAAAGTATTTTACTCAACGAATACTATACTCACAAGGAGATTTTACTACAAAAAAAATATTGAAATAATGACTGGTGAAGTGGTGACTAATGACACGACTTTTGCATGACGTCCTTTATATAAGTCAGTATGGACTGACGTTACGATAGCCAATAAAATCTCATCAAATCGTTTAGCCAGTTTGACAAAAATATAAAATAACCATTGACATAAGAAAAGAACACACCACAACAAACGAATGGTGCGTTTCTAAACTCTAGCAACAACTGGCTTGCACGATTTTATGAGGTTTTATTTGCTAAAGAGACATCAGATGGCACCGAAAACATTTGATACGTTTAGGAACATACTTGACACATCATACTGCATTATACATTCGCGTTCGCTATTCGCCTCGTCATTCGACGTTGATTCGACGAAACATTCGTATACGAATGCTGTCGCGAACTTTGTCGCGAACATACACTGTCCCAAACTATAAAGAATCAGGAGTTCTCTCAGCACCTTCCAAACCACGGTATACCAGGTATACCTCGATGCAAAATCTTACTTTTTTTGTAGGATATGCTTAGAATACTTCTCACATGTTTCCCATTAAATTTTAAGGAGTTCCCTCGATTACATATGGATACTTCATCAGATTACTACTTTTGTGAATATAAGACCAACTTAGGATGATACCCTATACCTACACCAAAAGAAAAATTTTGAAAATCGGTTAACCAACGGCGGAGTAATCGTTGAACATAAGAAAACAAACACCTCCCCCATTTTGAAAGTCGGTTAAAATTGTAGCCTTTGTGTTATTCGAATGTATAAGCTATAATATTGTAAAGTTTCATTAAAATCCGTTCAGTAGTTTTTGCGTGAAAGAGTAACAAACATCCACACATCCATACATTCAAACAAACTTTCGCCTTTATAATATTAGTAGGATTACTATCAAAAAGGGACGGAAAAAAGGATATAAAGTGTGAAAAAACAGGCACTTCGTCGTTTCAAAAGAAAATTTGAAGTGTATAAAGATGACTGACGAAAATTCAAACGAAATGCCACTTTATGATATAGGCAACAGGTTTCATTTTACTCTACTTACCTACATACTAGCTTACGCCACCGCCGCCGGCGGCAGCGTGGGTCGCCACGCAAATGTCAGTAGAAAATGATACTGAAATTCTAAGTCATAAAGTAGCATTTTATTTGAATATTGAGACAAAACATAAAGTAACGTTGTCATTAACGTTAATTTATACCGGTATTAATTACCGCTACTTTTTAACGTTTTAACGTTACCAGTATCGTTAAGAAGTATCGTTACCATCAATGATGAAATACTCAAACCAGATATGTTACTACCGCGCGCGTTGTGAAACTTCAAATACGGCCCAATTGGGCCATCTGTTGTTTAGTCTGCATCGAGCGCAGTCACGAACGTGCCGCGTCTTGTCTTACCTAAATAAATTGAAAATTTCGTCATAGCTCAGGCAAAGAAAGAGACAGCGATACGATTCGACGTTTAAAAATAGAACTGTCTCTTTTATGTAAATGGTTTTTCGTATCTTTTGTTTCACTTATCTGTCAAATTTGTCAATGTCTGCAATTTTGAATTTGAAAATTGTTCGGAAAAGTAAGAAGAAGAAGTAATAAGACGCAAAATAGTATGGACGTAACATATATGTATAAGTAGAACATCATTGGTTACCATATTTTTACCGGTATTCCCGTCCTTGTACTGTATAAGCGTCAAAAGCGTGTAATGTTATGTCCTACTTACTAGGACATAACAAAGGAGTCGGTCTGCATATTTCAAGTAATAAAAGTGATAATAAAGGTTTTTAGTGAACATTTAATGCTAGATATTGTTGAGTTTTATGGTTCCGCTAAATAATAAACCATAAGAATGGCCAAAGAATGCCTCAAACACGTGGATTTAACATTAAATACGTAAGTTTTGAACAACGTTTTTTGGGCTTTTCAATCGGTATTTTTGTAAGCTAAAAAGATAATTTATAAGTTTATTAATCCTTTATTCGTGCTATATAAGGCATTAGTGCTAAAAATGTCACATCAATTAATAATTTAGCTTTAAAAATTGCATAGCTTTTTACGTGTGTTTACGGATTCTCATCACTTAAACTATAGTTAATCGATATCATTAACTATAACTTTCTTTCCTGTATCATAATATGCTTCGAAATAATCGACAAATAGAAATATTCAAGAAAATAAACGCACACTACTTGTATGAATATAAGCACAAAATGGCCACGCGATGACGGGCTAAGACTACATCTATTGGGATTTGTGATGTGTCAAATTGTGGTCAAAATTCCGTCGAATTCCATACTTGAATTCCAAAACAAATCAAATATTAAAATACCTACCTATTTACATTACAATATATTGATTTTTATGTAGTTAAAACTAAATCTTGTAAAAATTTAAACATCGTTACCTATACCTTGTAAATTAACTTGCATGAAGTAGAATATTCGCATATTCGCATAATCTTCAAATATTCGCAAAATGGGAAATGTCCGCAAACGACCAAAAGGAAGATCACACAAAAGTGTCCTGCACGTTTTGCAGTAAGATTTCATTGCGGCTCTTCACGATAGGCCAGCGTAGTGGGCCATCACGATGGCCCAGCGTGTGGAGGACGTAGTGGCGTAGGATGGCCGATGGCGCCAGCGCTGGCCGTGGAATGGCGGTGGTGTCGGTTTTTCGGCCGCACATCAAAGGATGATGGCCCAGCGATGGCGGTACGCCTCTACACGTTGGCGAAACGACAGTCGGTGCCTGACCGCAGTCGAGTGAGGACGTCGTAATTCGTATTACAATTATTTACGAATTTCATTCAAAATGACGAGTACGTGGTCTCTTAATGAATGAAACTATATTAATATGATAAAGCCGGAAGTTTGTATGGATGTTTGTTACTTTTGTTACTCTTTTACTCAAAACTACTGAACGGATTTTAATGAAACTTTACAATAATTATTATAGCTTTTACATTATATATGTACATAGCTCCTGACTCTTTAAAGATACAATTTTGGGAGTTTCGGCGTTGTTTCTGCAAACAATGTCCAAATTTTGTTTATGCAAATAATGGAATAAATGCTTTTGACTATTGACTATGTTTTAAGAATGGAAAGCATATTAAGATTTATATGCTATTAATAGCATTCATTAATCATTGTCATCAACTACCATAGACAGCAGTAGTAGCATCATCTACCATAAACCATTATTTTAATTTTAGTCTCGAAATAATTATTCGTAGAATTTAAGAGAAGGTTCATATTAGGAGGGAGGTGATACAAAGTTCACCGGGTCATCTGGTGAAGTCATAAAGTATTAAAAATGCACGTTTTGCATTGCCGCAATGGCTAATGCTTACACGTCCATCTTGAACGACGTTTAGATCACAACTGAACACGGCCATCATGTAGAGGCGTTGCGACCATTGCATAGCCATCGCATGCGCCATTCGATCGCCCAGCGCTGGCCCATCTTGAAGAAGAGCCATTAGCGGTAACAGATTTTCAGAATCACGAATTGAAGTGTGTTTCAAGTAGAACATGTCGTTGGTGCAAAATAACATTTAAAAACCAAGGAAGTCTTGCCACTCACACAAAATATAAACATGCACCATAAAAAACAAGAACAAGGTTAAATACATGTTAACTATTTAAGTTTACTTTCATTTTACTTTAATACGAAGTACGAATACGACGCACTGTATCCTTATTATTATATGTTTAATATAATATTAATTTTGAATACAATCAAAATAATTTTGTTTCTATTTTAATAATACAAAAGAAAAAATAACTTGTGATGCATGTAAGAAAATATTTATGGCAGAAATCTACTTGAGGTTTCACATTCGCCAAGAACACTTTAATTTGAAGACTAAAATCACAGACTACGACGTTACTAAAATCACAGTTACCAAACATACATACACAGACTACCTACTTAGAAGAACTGACGTTCATACATACACCCCGCGTTCCAGATGACGTTAAAACGCTAAGATCACGCTCGGTGCTTAGATCAAATCAGATCTGACTGATTAGATTAGAGCCAGGGTTTCTCAAATGGCGAAACCCTAGTGGTTCGCCATTTGACGACAGGGGGTTCGCGACAAGATTTACGTAATGGTGGCAACAGGAGTCATTGTTAGAAATGTCCGTAGATGAAACTCTTCAATCTGATTTCAAAAGGATGTCTTTGATAGATTTTTGGGCAGCTAGACAGGCAGATTATTTCAAACTCTCACGCAAGGAGGTAAATTTCCTTTTTATACCTTTGCTACAACATACTTATATGAGAGTGGGTTTTCACACCTGATCATGATAAAAAAATGAATACAGAAATCTGACTCAGTATGAGTCAGAATTAAGGTTAAAATTGACCAAAATTACTCTTAACATTGAATGCATTTGCGACAAAAAACAAGCACACCCATCTTGGGGGGGGGGGATTTCATTAGTTAGTAAGAGGTTCGTTGTCACCTGAAAATTTTAACAGGAGTTCGTGTAGCCGAAAGTTTGAGAAACCCTGGATTAGACAAACAAATCTACAGTTTACTTAGATAACTACGGTACTGCGTACAGAGCTAGACTTCTACAGACCAAAGTTTAAACATAAAAGGAGGGTATACCTACCCCATTGACATAAGAAATAGCATACCGTAGTCCGTAGTCCGTACTCCGTACGGCGTACCCCATTTCACCAGTGATACAGTCTGTCAAGAAAGCGAAGAAATTAAAAAGTGGCAACATCGTAGTGTCATCCCTTTCAAATCAATCTAAGAAAAAAGGGATGGTCCTACGATGTTGCTACTTTTTAATTTCTTCACTTTCTTGACGGACAGTAGTTGATACAGATCAGATATAGCCGTCTTTTTTGACATTTCATAAGTGGCAAAATATTTCCATTTTAAAAAATTAGTAAGAAGAAGGTGGAAGAAAATACTTTTGTTTATTTTTCATCGTTTTTACTTTTTCAATAAAATTAAATTGTGAATTTAAATAAGTTAAATTAAAGAAAAGCATTGCAGTAATTATTAATATTGTCTAACAAATAGTCTTTACTTCACATGCTACGGGCTACCAGACCATAATATTTAAACACTATGGAAAACTGTGAAATTTGTTTTCTTACCGATGTTAATTTGTATGATTTATCTACGACAGATTTATATTACTTCGAGAAAATCGTAATTAAGGTTAGATAAAGCAGCTGTACACTGCTTTGACCCCCTGCAAAACCCCTGTATATAGGGTTCCCAACCCTCAGGGATTGCCTGGGAGACTCCGATAATATTATTGCTTATCCTCCCGTCATTCCGGAGAGCGATGATTTCTCCGGTGCCAGCTAGGTGCCAATATCGTTATAGAAACGCATATATCAAGTTTTAGGTTCTTTAAAGTTTGTCCTTAAACTTAAAATGCTGAAAATATGTTCCTGGTATGTGTGTATGTTTTTTATTTTACTATATGCATATTTTTCTTTTCAGAAAGAGAATGATGTGAATATTCACACTGTTTGTGTTTACTGCAAGGTAATGTTCCACAAAATACATCAATTTGCTGAAAAATGTAGACATTCTCAAGATATTTTGAATTCCCAACTTGTACAGGTATGCATGAGTCCATGTTGCTATAATTTTTTTGTCAAATGTCTACTTCCTTGTCTCAGGTTCCCGAACCGGTGTTAGGCATCATGTAGACTTTCAGAGAACATTTGCAAAAATTTATTCTGAATAAAAAATTTTGAGTTTGAGTTTCAGGTAATTACAACATGGTCTAGTTAGCCCTATTCCAACTGGTTAATATAAGTATGAATAGAGCTACCTATTGTAATATTGTATATTTACCAATTATTACAGACATCTATATTTAATGTTTAGTTTCTCTGTAGATTGAAAGTTATCCAAATAGAGTATACTTATTATTATAATATTATCTGGAGCATAACTAGAGCTTGTCCAACTTGAAATGACACACCCAACAATTCATTAATTAATGGAATGGAATGGAAATTTTGTACTGTAATTACGAGGGAGGGGAGTGTCATTTGAAATTGGACAAGCTCTAACATCTTATTTACAACTTTGAATCTCAATTCCTTCCACAACTTTCTTAGGCCACCAATATTTTCCAAACAAGAAGCAGTCCTAATCTGTCTATATCAAACACTCGCTACTATTATATGGGTCCTGATGATGAGAGTGACAGACAAGATTACGTGGAAGATGATGTTCCATTGGCATTCCTCAGTTCCAGTAATGTATCAGTGGGTGCTGATGAGTCAGATAGTCGTTATGATGATGTAAGTTCTTCTTTGTACTCTGCTGCTTGAACTATATTTAACTATACATTTTTCTGGAATAAAAACTAGCCTTTGTGCTGTCCTGTTGTCTATGTATTTAAAAAAAAACTATATTTTGGAGTATTTTTATGACTTCTGGTAAAGATCTCTTTTATATTTTATGAACCTAAAATTATCTATGTCCTCATATTTTTAAGTTTGACTAATGACTAAAACATATATTATAAATTGTGGAAAGAAGACTGGTCACGGACCATATATAATTTACCCACGCCCGACACGAAAGAAACACATCCCATTGTTTTCGTTATATTATGGGTATCCAAGATATGTAATTTTTATATTCAATATCAATGCCTAACATGTTTATTGCTTTCTTTTTTTCTTCAGGCTCAGTATGAAAAGTGCAAATAATAAGCAATTTTATTAAAGATCATTGGCTAACATATTGTAAATGCACTTATTAGATGTAAAATGCAATCACTACATGTTTCTTCAAAAACGCAGTGACTAGAATAATTACACTTATGTAATGTACCATCGAGGAAATTGATTCTTAGGCAGTTGATAGACCAACGTCATTTGGTTGGATCATGTCAATTTAATATTAATTGTGATCTGTCGGCTGGTTTTGACGTAACATGACCAGACTACGTAGGTCCCTCATCTGCCTAGGAATCAACTTCTTTGATAGTACAATCCCAGTATTGATGGAAGATATTCCATCAATGAATATTACTGTTTCTAGATAAAAAAATGAATATGACTACACATGGGCGTACCCAGTTTCTGGGCCAGGGGGGGGCCAATTACCCAGGTTCTGGTGCCAGGGGGGGGGGGGGCAAATCACCCAGGTTCTGGGCCGGGGGGGGGGGGGGGAAATCAGATTTTTCATAAACTAGGTGTTTATAAAGAATAAAAAATTTATAATTTTTAGTTGTAAAAATATTGTATTGCAAACAAATGGCAAAAATTCGTTCTTAATTTTTAATTTTTATAGATAAAAGTACTAGATAATATACTTAGTAGGAACGTCAACATGATCCAGGGGGGGCAGCTGCCCCCCCTTGCCCCCCCTCGGTACGCCCATGACTGTACATCATGTTATCATGGAAAGCGAACATTAGGAAGATGTGCACACATGATAAGTGTTATTATTATAGCCTAGGATGGGCTAGATGACTATCTCGTTCTCATGTTCATTAGCTAAAGAAAATCTTATGTAGGTGTCTATAGGTTTAACATGCTGCAGAGACAGGACGTTTCTGATTGTTTGAAACATACTAGTAGAAGGTAGTGAAAAAATTTTTTTATATTGAACCAACCTAGGTAAACAAAATAATATTTATTATAGTTTTGTGTTTTTCTTTAGGCACGGTATAAAAATAATATATTTCTAACAATTCTAAGTGTTAGCCACTGATATTGAATATAATTACATGCAAATAACGATTCTTATTCTACGTAATTAGCACTTTTCATTCTGTGCCTGAAGAAAAACAGGAAGCAATAAAATAACATGTTAGCCACTGATTTTGAATATAGAAATTACATATCTTGGAAACCCTTAATATAACGAAAAAAATGGGATATGTCTCTTTTCTGTCGGGCCTGGGTCACAAATGACCCGTCGCCTTTAAATCTTTTATGTTTTGCGACCTCATAGGAAATAACAAATTCAAGAACTAAGCACAAGAAAAAATCCAAAAGAGACAAAATAAATAAAAATAAGAAAAAAACATCAACTACAACTAAAGAGGGATTTTCTTCAAGAATGGTTCAAGAAACAGCTGAATATACAGTTATAAAATTAACTAAAGAACAGGTATGTAATAAAATAAAAGAATATGCCGCGCGAGGCGGGCCTCGGCCGCGGCGGCTCGTGGACCCGCCTAATAAGGGCCTGTTTCAACTTTCACCACTTTCTGATAAAGTGCCTAATAGGCTATTCACAACTTTTTGACAGATTCTCCATACTTGATCTGTCAAGTTAATTTCAGGCGCGGTCCGAAGGGGTGGGGGGGGGGGTCACAGGGGACATGGACATGACCCCCCAAAATCTAAGGTAAAATTGAAAAATCTCAAAATAGTGTAGTGACTACTGAGTGACTACACTATTTTGAGCAGGGGGGCCAAAATTTCAGGCTGCGACCGCGCCTGGTTAATTGGTGGATAACCTTATCAGGAAGTGGTGAAACAAGCCCTAAAAATAATATAATTTCAATCAGAATCATGTCAGTTTGAAAACAAAATAAGACGAATCTATAAGGGTTCCGTTTTTTGCCATTTGGCTATGGAACCCTAAAAAAACTTAACAATCCAAATAAGTCAAAGTGGGACACATGTACACAGTACACACCATTGACATAAAAGCTTTTGATACACACACACACACACACACACACACACACACGCACGCACGCACGCACGCACGCACGCACACACACACACACACAACACACACACACACATTAAACTTATACATCCCTCTTTTTTCGCCTTTGTAATGTATGTTTTTTTTTAATGAAATAAGGGGGGCAAACGAGCAAACGGGTCACCTGATGGAAAGCAACTTCCGTCGCCCATGGACACTCGCAGCATCAGAAGAGCTGCAGGTGCGTTGCCGGCCTTTTAAGAGGGAATAGGGTAATAGGGGAAGGTAGTGATGGAAAGGGAACGGAATAAGGGAGGGTAGAGAAGGGAATAGGGTAGGGGATTGGGCCTCCGGTAAACTCACTCACTCGGCGAAACACAGCGCAAGCGTTGTTTCACGCCGGTTTTCTGTGAGGACTTGGTATTTCTCCGGTCGAGCCGGCCCATTCGTGCCGAAGCATGGCTCTCCCACGTCTAAACTGACAGAACACAAAATAGTCAATAGTTAACTTACAATTTTTTTTGATTACCTACTATTTTTTTACAGGTATTGGCAGAAATGAAGGAAAATGAAACGTCTGAGAAATATAAGCTGGCGCCGTATAAATGCGAGCGGTGCGTGAAGGGGTTCAACTTCGAAGATGTTCTACAGACCCACATGGAGAAGCATTCCATGGTATATACCTATGAATAATAAACACTAAGGAAAAGTAACTCCGTCAAAAAGCATGCTCCACAATACTTCTCAAAAAAGTGTACCTTAGGTACACATTTCAATACATTTGCAATATTTAGGTGACCTTGAGCGGTACTAGGCTGACGTTACATGACAGATCAAAAGGAACCAAATTTAAAACGGTAATAGCTGGTAATAGTATGGGAGTTACGATTCCTTAGTTTTTATTATTCGTAGGTATATACCCATAAAGATAATATATCTAGCGGAATAGAGCAACAATCTCAAGCTGTCAAACAAAACCGAAATTGATTTACATCTGTGTGTAAAAATATGTGCACGTATACACTTACACAAGCATGAATTCTTTAAGATTAAATTGTCAACGTGCCGATAAGTTCCGACTGGACGTCAAAAATAGAGTTCTGCTGTCATGTATCACACGTCTCTTTTTACCATGCAGTGTCACTGATTGTGACATCTCGCTTGCTCAGGCCTCTGTTTCTCTATTCCGCTACGTATATTAACTTTATGTATAGTTCTTTAGATATTTTAAAACAAGACAAGACTGCATTCTTAATCAACACCAAAATCTTTTTGAGGGTTGATACACAAATACAGACAGCAACCAATTGTTAATATTGGGTTTTTTTGTTGTAGAAAAATGGCCCGTTCCTGTGTGAGTTGTGCAGCCAGTACTGTCCCAGCGCTGTGTCTCTCCGTGGCCATATGAAATCGCATACAACACGGTAACATACTTGTTGGAATGAAGTTACTTATCGCGCGTTGCGAAAGGGGGCTAGACAGAAAAGTTGTAACGACACTTTTTGACCGACACTTATTTTAATACTTGCGAAGTATTGTGGAGCATGCTTTTTGACGGAGTTACTTTTCCTTAGTGTTTATTATTCATAGGTATATTCATAATGTAACAAAACTAAGTGATAATACTTTGAAGGAATGAGCCCATTGAGACGGGCCGTGCCGGGGCTCATCGCAAAAATCCGCCACCATACAAATTGTATGGAAGCGGATGCGCGTATCAAACACTGTGTCGGGGCGGAGCGGATTTTCGTCAATGCGACAAGGCCCGGCAAGGCCCGACAAACCCACTGCGCCTCGGCAACAGTGTGACCACACTTCGCATAGACTTCCACTTTTTGGTAGATTTGAGGTCAAATGAATGACGATTTAGTAGTCCAAAATTTTTTGTAAATTTTAATAGAAGATCGATATTATATAACAAATAATATAAAAAATTAAAATGCATAATGAAGACAGTCCATATAAATATTTTAGTTTTATTTTAGTTTCAACCACGTAGAATACATTGATTAATAAAGGTAGATTTTCGGTAGAATCTTAGACCGTCTCTAGTAGATTTTAATAGCATATAGCAACGTTTTTGATATATCCAGTCACGAGTCATTTAAGAGTGGTCACACTGGAGCTATCCAAAGTACTCAAAATCCGTTAATGTGATGCGGCCCGGCCCGGAAATAGTGTGCTATAGCGCATTTTGCGCTGCGCTGAGCCCCGATCCGCCCCGGCAAGCCCCGGCACGCGCCGACAAAGTGAGCGCGAACCTTGAGGAGTGTATGTGTTCCTGACATAGACTTAGTTTTGTTACACCCTGTATAGTTAGTTAATCTTTCTAGCTTACAGAGGTACAGATGGATCGTTAGAAAATCTTCAAACACATTTCGTGCATCACAGCTTCAGTGGAAACGCAGTCTTGTAAAATGACATAAATGCTATCATTGACAAAGTTTTTTCCCTTACCCAGTTCTCATTTACGCAGTTTTGACAGTACCCGTATTGTGTAGGTATCAGTTTATATGAGTAAAGGTGAGACAGCACTATACAACACTATGCTGCAGCGAAACGCCGCGACACTTCACACGTTCCATAGCTTAGTACTAAAGTTTTATGTCGCGTAGCTCTCCGCTGCCGCGTAGTGTGGCTCAGCTCATGCATTTTATACAAACACTGCTAACCGTAATGCTAAGTACTCGCATACGGTTTTGATCGATTTCGTTCACACATTCAGCATTGCTCGATAGTTTTATTCTAAATCGATATATTTAATTCCATCACGCCGGCTCGATGCGAGCCTTCGAGCTGTGAGTTTTGCGGTCCACACAGTAATTATTACTCGATTTGGAGTAAAACTATGGAGCAAAACCGCATGTGAGTACTTAGCATAAGGCTCGGTTTATAGGCCGAACCGCTCGTTTCAAACGTGTTGCTCGGCTGCAGTGCAGCGTCGCCTATTATGTATCGTTTCAGGTACAAGTGTAAGGTGTGTCACATCGTCCGTCTGTCCCGTCAGCACGTGCTGGAGCACTTCTCCCTCGACCACACCGACTCCGCCGTGTCCTACAAGTGTACGCAGTGCCCGTATACTTCCAAGTATGTCAATACTGATACTGTCAATGCGGAGATGTCCGTCTGTTACCTCTTTACAAGCAAGAAAATAATAATATGTAAGAACTTCATTATGATCAAAATTTTGACTTTTGAACTTCTTAAAAGTCAAATTAAAAAGAATAAACGTCAAAATATTGACATTACAAATTTTTATATTGTGTGTAATTGTGGGAACTGGTACATTCTGTTTAAAAAGTGTGTTGTTTATAATCTTTAGTTAACTTCCAGAAAACGCACGGTGATGCAGCGGCACGTGCGGCTGCACTCGAGCGGGGAGCCGCACGCGTGCCATCACTGCGGCAAGCTGTACAAGAGCCGCGAGTCCCTGCGCGTGCACATCATGTGAGTGACGATAGATGGCGCTGTCCTGTAGTTCTATTTTTAAAGTAAAAACTCCTTTTCGTGCACTACAATTTTTTTGTAAGCTTTAAGTCTCTAGATTCTTTACTCTGAGGTAGAAACCGCCAACAGGTAAACTTTTAATTTTTCACTTCTGCCGTTCTGAAGGTTTTGAAACACATAAACATCAACAAAAATATGTTAATCGTTACTTTTCTCTCAGAACTTCTTTACGAAATTGACTGTTACAGGCGCCACGACAACAGCGGGACGCACGCGTGCGGCGCGTGCTCGCTGCGGTTCGTGTACGCGGCGCAGCTGCTGCGGCACACTCGCGCCGTGCACGAGCGACGGGACTACTACTGCGTCGAGTGCGACCTGACCTTCAAGTCCACGGTGAGACTTGACCCCTATTTTCCTTAAACCAGCGGCTATACTTATGGTCCTTGGCTCTTATAATAATATGTTATCCACAAATTCCTACACGCACGCTCGCAAGTGTGGCCGCATCGCAACCAGTCGTGGCCATGAACATAGATTATTTAGAAAGTGTAACATAGTTGTTTTATTAATTGACGCTATTTTTTATTTTTTCAGTATACGCTCAAGCAACATTTCCAAAGAGCTAAAAGACATCGAGACTCATCGTCGTACAAGTGAGATTTTAAAGTAGTATTCTCAATAATGTCTCTTTAACACCAGGGGGGGACTGTGTGTGACGTGTTACTTGATTTTTAGACTGCGGACTTGCAGACTACATAACGCACCTTTACTGCAAAGCTATTTTGTAGTACGCTAACAATTTGTCATTGTATACAGATTCGAGTGCTCGACTTGCGGTCTGCGTTTCGTGTCGGCGGCGACGCTGGGCACGCACGCGCGTGCGGCGCACGGCGCGGCGGCAGCGGTGCGGTGCGGGCGGTGCGCGCGCGCGTACACCAGCGCCGAGGCGTTGAGGCTACACAACGCGCGCGCGCACAGAGATACGCCCCCACAGCGAGCGGAGTGCGGCTTGTGCGGCAGGACATTTTCGGTTAGTATCAATATCAATTCAACAAAAAATTTTAGCAGATTCGATGGCATTTTATACGATAATTTGAGACGCAAAAAAGGCCGTTTTTTAATCACAAAAAATTTAGGTATAGCCGGGCACGCCTTTCTACGACGTTTAATCTGTGTCTGGGTTTTTTCTAGCGGGCGAGCGTGCTACGTGTTCACACGATGCGCGTACATGCGGGGGAGTGTGGCGGCGCTGGCGTCCCCCAACATACACACAATGATAACAAACTTAAGGTAGGCAATGTTCTTTTAAAAAATCAATAGTAAGCCCCTTACTCATAAAATACCCATATTCCACACTGTTATACAATAATTATAAAAACATTGAAGAGTAATTTTAATTGATCACTTTTAAGCATTTGTATCCTAACCCATAATTTTTTTCTTACGTTTTCAATGCAGATTTGTTCTAAATAATCTAGGGAACATAACTGGATTCAAAGCTCAATACGGTTTTTTTTGTGGTTTAGTACACGAATGCTTAACAGCATCAATTGTTTAATAGTGTGGATGTCCAAAACATTTTTAAAGCTTTGTCGTGAGACTCTAATTGTATCAAAGTGATTTTCATTCTTCAAATAGAAAATGATATTATAATGTTCAAAAATATATATTTGCATCATTTAAAATGTACAGTAACATGACAATAACATTTAAACATACATTTTTTTTAATAATTTGTTACACACACAAGTATTTCATAATGCACCATTTTAATAACTACATAACAAAAATTATATTTTATTAAACTGCGATTGAATTTTTTTAGGACTTGGAAGTCAAAAATGGCATACAAGAAAGCTAGTGTGAATCTCGAGCATTTGATATGGTAATGTAAATTATTTTTAAAATTGTAAATAAAGACTGAAATATTTATAAAATAAAATGTTTTCTTTACCACTGAACCAATATAATTTGAAAAAAAAAAAAACAATTACTAGAATCATGACATTAATATTTTTTAGGTTCTCGAAATAACACTATAACAACATTAATTATATTTACGTATCACAGAAGATAAAGAGGAATGTACTTTTTGTTTTTACAATAAATAATGTTGTATGCAGCTAAAGGAGCCTAAAATACTTTAAAAACTATATTATTGCTATTAATTACATTAATATAAACAGATATTTACCTACTATAATGAAGAATTGACCATTTAACCTAATTTTAACATACTAAATCAGTGGTCCCCAACCTTTTTTTCATGCGGGCCACAAACATGTTTTGGTCTTGGTGTCGCGGGCCACAACAAAATTTTTTTACGGTTAAAAAATAACATTCTACAAAATTAACGATTTAAAAGTGGAAAAAATTTCTAACCGACGTCCGACTATCACGTAGACTACGTTATTATGCCGGTGGGCGTGAATTTCAAAATTGTTTAACATCACACGGGCCACAAATGAAATCCCGGCGGGCTGCGGGTTGGGGATAGCGGTACTAAATCATACTTTTAATTTCATTTTTAAGTTGATGCTTACTATACAATTATACATGTTGGATTTAAAGAAAATTTCGTTTAAGGCAGAGTAGACAAAAGTAAGGAGTACCTCGACTTCAAGCAAACGGGCGTACAGTTCGACAAGGCTTTATTTGAACGTGGGTGACATTGACGGGAGCGCTGCTGGTAAAGGAGAACTGTCAAACACATGTCAAAAATGACATTTTTGTATGATAGAAGCGTTTAGTTCCTTTTCTCGCCACGTTCAAATAAAGCCTTGTCGAACTGTATCTGCGCGAATTGAGCGCGAGTGTCTTGTTTCTGAAAACGGCGCGCGCCAGCCGCCAGCCGATATGACATACTACGTCACGTTTAAGGCTGCGTTTCTACCAGAGCTGAGCGGAGCTGTGTTGCGAGGAATGTATTTCTGAAAACCAATAGAATCGCTTCATTGACATGACTTTGCCATGACATCGCTCAGCGCGGCGATGCTATTGTTTCTCAAAAACATTCCTCGCAACACAGCTCCGCTCAGCTCTGGTAGAAACGCAGCCTTAAACGTGACGTATTACGACCTATTCGTTATTTCTGTTTACTCTGCTAAAGGTATGAGTGCACCACGCGACAGTAGAGAGTCTGAGTCGCGACAAGTAATTTCTTTGACGTTTACGCTTTTAGTCCGACGCTGCGAACTGCGAAACAGCGGCGAACAGATTTACTGTCTCATCTGCTACACATTTTTTTTATGAAATAAGGGGGCAAACGGGTCACCTGATGGAAAGCAACTTCCGTCGCCCATGGACACTCGCAGCATCAGAAGAGCTGCAGTTGCGTTGCCGGTCTTTTAAGAGGGAATAGGGTAATAAGGGAGGGTAGGGATGGGAAGGGGAGGTTAAGAAGGGAAATAGGGTAGGGGGAAATGGCCTCCGGTAAACTGACTCACTCGGTGAAACACAGCGCAACCGGTTTTCTTTGAGAACGTGGTATTTCTCCTGTCGAGCCGGTCCATCCGTGCCGAAGCATGGCTCTCCCACGTATTGCGTTATATTGCATCTCGCTCCATTCCTGTTTCGCATCGGTTTCGCAGATATTTCGCAGTTCGCAGCGTCGGTGGACTAGAGGCGTTAATATGTTAACATCTCATACTATTTCATACAAAAAATAATTGGCCATGACTCTTTTAAACTTGAAACAAAAGTGGATGGATCATTTTCATACATGACTATCCACTGCAATCAACCTTTTGTCAGTTTCTTCTCATACATTTCCTCTTCTCCAGAACAATCATACTTTTCAATGCACTGGCTATAACATACCTTAATTCATGAAACTTACTAATAGATAATCTGTATATTCTTGTCTCGTCGTTTGTCAATGTGAGTATGAGAATGACTTTAGTATCCCTGTGCATAATCTCTTTACTCTTCTGTTCATCGGCAACACTTGAATTTATGTTGGATTGACTGGAAATAAAATATAAATAATGAAAATTAAAGTTGAACTAGAGTAACATACTACTGATAGTATCTTAAATAGGCCTATAAAAAATAAATAGATATGTAAAGGTATACATATCTAGATATTTTCTATATTATTTTTTTATTGGAACTAGGTATATACATATCAGCATTGCCGGACGTCCCAATTTTTAAATCAAAATTGAATGTCCGGCGCAGGACAGGCTCAGACCTGCTTTTTGGTGATAACTGATAAGTGATAACTCGAACGTACATGCAGCATGCTGAGAAAGTAAGGTGCATAATGAAGATAAGAGTGTGGGAGATAGAGCGGTGGATTTTCTATGGCTACTTTTTCTATTTATTGTCACGTAAACATAATTTTAAGTCAGATAAAAAGATATAAATTCGAAAACTTCTATTTTTTAAATACATTTTTTACTATGTCCCGCTTTTGACCGAAGAATCCCACTATTTTTATTCAAAAACTTCCAAAGTCCCGACTTGGCACAAAAAAATCTGGCAACGCTGATACATACATATATATAACTAGCTGCCCCGGGAAACGTTGTTTTGCCATATATATTTTTTTTGGTATGAAAAATAGATGTTGGCCAATTCTCAGACCTACTCAATATGCTCACAAAATTTCATGAGAATCGGTCAAGCCGTTTCGGAGGAGTATGGCAACGAAAACTGTAACACGAGAATTTTATATATTAGATATAACTAAATAACGCCCACAACTCCATTGCAAAAACTTGGTTTATTGTGTGGGAACTGTATATTTTTCTGGGTTAAAAGTATCCTTTGTCCTTTCCCGGGACTATCTATATGTAGCTACATACCAAATGCGGTTTGGGCGTGAAGAAATAACAGACAGACAAGACACACTTTAACATATATAATCAAAGGCGGCGTAAAGCGTGGGCGACGTGAGCAACCGCCTATGGCCTCGCAGTGTAAGGTTTTTTAAGAATTCACGAGTTTTGATGTCCTCTTGCGTCGTCCATCATGGGGCCTCGCAAGATATACGTGGGAGAGCCATGCTTCGGCACGAATGGGCTGGCTCAACCGGAGAAATACCACGTTCTCACAGAAAACCGGCGTGAAACAGCGCTTGCGCTGTGTTTCACCGAGTGAGTGAGTTTACCGGAGGCCCAATCCCCTACCCTATTTCCTTCCCTACCCTCCCCTATTTCCTTCCCTTCCCATCCCTACCCTCCCCTATTACCTCTTAAAAGGCCGGCAACACACCTGCAGCTCTTCTGATGCTGCGAGTGTCCATGGGCCACGGAAGTTGCTTGCCTTATTTCATAAAAAAATATATATATCTTGCCTACATCAAATTTAGGTCTTGCCCCACCACTGTTCATAATATTAGACATTAGTACAGATGAAGTTCTCATAAATATTTACCTTAGTGAAACATCAATCTTCCATTGTAAATTCACTACTCCTGGCTTGACCCTCAGGTGTTTAGGTATGTGTTCATATATCTCATCTGTACACAGTAGATTACATAGCTCAGATGCACACTCTGGTGAAAACCTACAACAGGAAAAATCATTTATATTGAAGTACAATAATTGATACTATTGTAGTTGTAAATGAGAAAAAATTGCAAAAGACATCTACCAGTTTGTTTCTAAAATAAGGCAAAGTTTCTGTTCTTTTGCTTTTCTACTGCACCTCATCTTGTAATGTAGATATTTAAAGGGCAACACAACTTATACCTGAGCCCTTCCAAGAATGTTTGCATATCTCTAGGGTTCCAGGGAGTATTTGTGGCAGATCTGAGCCGAGTGACATGTCTGACTACTGCTCGGACGGCTGAGAACTTATCAGCATTCATTAAATTGGCTGTCCGACTGTCGGGACAACCTTCCAACTCTTTGAGAGCCACTGAAACAATAGGTACACTTATAAATAAAATTTCAGACCAAGTAATTAAAATGGTTTAGCAGTGTCTACAATTAAAGAAGTTGTGTAGAGCTTTAAAGTAGTTATTATATCGAATAAACTTACATAAAACAAACGGTTTTATTTCCTTTTTGAGCACCTCTGGGGTGGTAAACGAAACCGACGTCCAATGCAAAGGATTTTCTGTAAGTAACTCTAGTTGTTCCGACATTGTAGTTTTAGTTTTGCTTACTGTTATAGAATAAATTTACATCCGAGAATAGCAGTATATAGCAGTTTATTTATATGATGAAATTTCAATTTTTGGCTATTTTTGAACAATATTTTGTTTTCCAAATAGGTACTGGGTATGTTCTGAACTGCAACAGGCCTGCTCAGTGCTGCCAACTTTTTTTTTTAATAACCCACCAAATTCAGCAGCGTAAACCACCAGAAACCGCTAAAACCTAAATGACCTCTCAAACCACCAGAATTCCACTAAATAACGTAAAGACCACAACAACCTATCTGAATATAATTTGAAAATAATACAATATTATTATGAAATAATTATTTTTGTTACTACAAAAAGGACAACTTTAGTTACATATGTACCTATGTATAAGTAGGTTCCTAAAGAATAAAGATGAATGTCATTAGAGGAATCATTGTCATTTACTTGTTTATTTTGTGAAGAATAAATTTCTTTAGTTCTCATTTTTGTAATACGGTATTTGGTATAATTATGTTCTTATTACAACCTTGCACGAAAGAAAGGCGATCAAACTTCATCCGGTTTCTCTGTAAAGTCTTGACAACATTCACATGCTAAATAATCGCTCTATATCAGCGTTAGAATGCGGCAAAACGAATAAAGATAATAATAATATAATTAAGTTTCCAGTGTGCGTCTTCAAGGGTTAGAAACATAATAAAAAAAAAACTAGTGGTTTAACTTCGAAGCTACCACTAACATAAATAATCTAATCCACTAAGAAATCCACTAGCCACTAAAACCAAATTTTTCCCGCCGAAAGGTACGTCTAAACCACCAGATCTAGTGGAAATTCCACTAAGTTGGCAATACTGGGCCTTCTCAATTTGACAAGAGCACAATAGACATACAAGAGCTGAGTAGAAATTGGATTAGCTATCGAAATGTCAGATCGCACAGATCTGTATACTGGAACTAGTATAGAAACGCGTCTGTCACTGTCATATTATGTCATTTATTAAAGCTTCTTCTTGCTTTCGTTAATGTCCCAAATACCTATGTCCCAAGCAAACTACAAAGTACAAACTACAAACCAGGGCTTCAAATACCGGTATTTTTTTATAACGTTACTGCTGCAAGGGCAGTAGATAGATAGATAGATACCGGTATGAAAATTTACCACCTGCACAAATTTAGCACCCCATCAAAGGATTTTTGAAATCAAAATGACCTTATTCGATAGGTCTACGTTAGGTCCGTATAGGTCCACCATAATTTTCGTTAGGTCCCCTATAGTTTTTTAATAAATCATTTTTTAAATTTTGCAAATAAATAATGGTATCTTAGCACCTCATCTCAACCGAAACTGATTAATTTTTATATTTTTGCATTCTTTGTCATTAGGTCTGTATAGGTCTACAATAATTTTTGTTAGGTCACCTATAGTTTTTTAATAAATATTTTTTTTAATTTTGCAAAAAAAAAATGGTATCTTAGCACCTCATCTAAACCAAAACTGATTATTTTTTATATTTTTGCATTCTTTATCGTTAGGTCTGTATAGGTCCACAATAATTTTTGTTAGGTTCCCTTATCGTTTTTTAATAAATATTTTTTAATTACTTAACGAAAATTATGGTGGACCTATACGGACCTAAAACGTAGACCTATCGATTAAGGTCATTTTGATTTCAAAAATCCTTCGATGGGGTACTAAATTTGTGCAGGTAAATTTACCCGATACTAGAAATAACGGTAAAAATTGGAATTAATACCGGTAAATGTTATAACGGTAAATAGGATTTATAACGTTAACTTTTGTAAAATAAGTACCTAATTAATTTAATCAGTCAATTCAGTATGCACAAAATTAAACTAGACGTGTCTGGTGACCTGTAGGTATATATTATAGGAAAAATGACGTCAGTAGCGGCAACAGAAATTTTTCATTTTTCTTTTCTTTTCTTTCCGAAATTTTTCCATTACCCATCTGTACGCATACCTAATACCAGAAAATATCGTTGTATTTACCGGTATTTTTAAAACGATATTTTTTGGTTATGTTACTAGATACCGTAAAACGGGTAAAATAGGAATGCCGGGGTAAATAGGCATAAAACTCGGATTTTCTAAACCGTTCTGTTCTTGCTTTACAGTCCTAAAGATTAAAACCTTTTTTTGAATTTTTGAACGAACCTGTATTTTTTTCTTCTGGCTACACTGAGAATTCAAGTCTACCAATCAGGTTACAATAAAAAAGAACCTTTCAAAGATAGGTCTTGATGGACATGCGGCTTTTGTGCATTTTAACTTTGTGTTTTTAAAGAGTTACACTGCGAAAAAGTGTTGATATTGACGTGAATTGGATTATAATATTGTAATACGCCCTAAAAAAACGTGAAGGTAAGAAAATTATTGCGTAATTTCATTGAAAATCTTAGTTTTTCTAGAACACTAATTTTTAGATATTTTTTGCCATAATTGGAACACGAAGGGGGAAAATTGGTTCATGAACTGCTATAATTGGAACAATACGGGGGATATTTGGTAAGACTAAGGGGTTAGGTGGAATGTTCAAATAGGGTTGTCAAACATTTTAATTGTGCATTTATTTAGTTGCAATAATACTTTCTATTCTATTTGTAATTTTTAAAACACAATTTACTAACATCGAAGTTGGCAATAAAAACTTATTTTATTATTTTAGCGACACTTCATTATTTTCATTTTATTTTTTTCAGAATGCCTCGTAACTACGTACTTACCTAAACCGGGTGCTAAAACCTATAAGAAATACGACGAATTCTAAAGCAAGCTTTTAGGTGGCTTTCGGATCTTTGCCGCGAGCGACCGCGACCGACGAAAATTCAAACGAAATGCCACTTTATGACATAGGCGATAGGTAGGTTTCATTTTACTCTACCTACTAGCTTTTACGCCGCCGCCGGCAGCAGCGTGGGTTGCCACCAAAATGTCAGTAGAATTCTATGTCATAAAGTAGCATTTTATTTAAATTTTCACCGGTCGCGGTCGCTCGCGGCAAAGATCCGAAAGCCACCTTTAGATGAGATAAAGTCAACGAAGAACAGCTTAAATTAAATAATACTAATAATAATATTAATAATAAATATTATTATTAGTATTATATATTAATAATAAATAATACTTATAAATGGTCCTAAGTGCTTACCTACCTTCTCATAGTTTTCTAAGCTAAATGCAATATATTTGCTACTAAGTACCTGAAATAAAAATTTGATCTCACAAAGGATAGCTTTAATTTATGACACAATACTTTATTTAACTAAATACCTAATTAAAACATAAAAATAAGTACTTACTTAGGTAACCTACTTGAGTTTTTTTCACTTGGTGCCTACTTTTGAAAGTGGCAGCCCTGGCCATAATTTCTATTTCCCTCGGTCTCGAACCTATTATCCCCATCAGGGGTAAATTGGAATTCAACAAGGTTTTATTTGATTTTCTCAAAATATAACGATAATTTGGTAATCTAACGCTATCTTACTTCTAAAACCGCTTACCATACATCCGCAAGTATACCTTGAATAACGCTGATCGTAACAGAAGAAGGTTTAATTTTTAATTGAAGTGGAAGATTGGACCAATTTACCCCGATTTAAATTAATCGATAAAAAAAATATCGTTATCTGGCTACCATTATGAAAATACCGGTACATAACGATATTTTTTCGGGTATTCGATAATGTTATGAAGCCCTGCTACAAACAAACTACAAAGGTCTTCTTCTTGCTTGCGTTAATGTCCCAAATAAGTCCCAAGCAAACTACAAACTACAAACAAACTAGAAGTCCCAAAGCTATAGACAATTTTATAATTTTTATTCTAAAATCTTAAAAATAAAAAATGTCATTTTTAATTGTCTATGGTTGATGAATGGCGTGGGGACCAGGAAGAAAAAATTAATTTTTGTACATTGTGTTTGTGAGTTTTTAATTGAAATAAATAATTCTATTCTCAGAGTGTTTTGCCATTAGATAGTTAAAATATCGTGATATAATTTGTGCTCCTGTGTGTTACTTTTGTAGTACTACTTCGTTTAAAGTAGATAGAAAATGGCGACAATACAAGGAGCATCGGTCAAACAATGGCCAGTGCGGCCCGGCTTACAACATCAAAACAGCCAAAGCAACCCGAGTATTACGTTAAATAGAACAATAAACCTATATCCACTGACGAATTACACATTCGGCACGAAGGAGCCGCTATTCGAGAAGGATGCGTCTGTGCCGGCGAGGTTCCAGAGAATGCGTGAGGAGTTCGCCAAGATTGGAATGAGAAGGTAAGAATTTATACAGTTCCTAAGTTAACTAGCTTTTTGCCTATAACAAGGCGCCTTTGAATATGGTCACAACTTCCTACAGTTTACAACCAAAATAGTAGGCGTTTTATGAGCGTATTCTGCTGAATAAGCTAAATTATCGCACACTTCCGTCAAAATTTGTTCAATAGTTTTACTAGGAGTACATTATAGAGACTACCGAGTGAGTGAGTTTACCGGAGGCCCAATCCCTACCCTATTCCCTTCCCTATTACCCTATTCCCTCTTAAAAGGCCGGCAATACACCTGCAGCTCTTCTGATGCTGCGAGTGTCCATGGGGGACGGAAGTTGCTTTCCATCAGGTGACCCGTTTGCTCGTTTGGCCCCTTATTTCATTTTTAAAAAAAACTACATTATCAGGCGAACAATTTTATTTACTCTGAAATATATATATCAGGTCAGTGGAAGGTGTACTACTGGTACATGAGCACGGTCTACCTCATGTGCTGCTGCTGCAGCTCGGCACAGCATTCTTCAAGTTACCTGGTGGAGAACTGAATCCGGGAGAGGTAAGCAAACATCTTTTCTCTATCTGTATATCTGTCTGTTCTACTTGACGCTGCTACGACATTGTTTACACAGAATTTTGTTGACTACAAACTTTTGAAATTTAGAAAACTCAACCAAAAAAATTAATCTATAACATATGAGCACTCAAGCAGTGTCTTTAGAGAAAAAGTTAGTAAATTATAAATCTTAAAATTACAGGACGAAATTGAGGGACTCAAAAGGCTATTGACAGAAACTCTGGGCAGGCAAGATGGAGTGAAACAGGAGTGGCTTATTGAAGACACTATTGGTAAGCATAAATAATAATAATAATAAACATTTAAACACATTACAATAAGGATTACGCAAGTGAAAAAAATAAGTAAGTAAATGAAATAAAAAACAAACAGAACATAGCAAAACAAAAAACAAAGAAAAAAAAAACAATCAGACATATAATATAATACTCATTTTCAATATCTATCTGGGTACAAAACACAATGTAGTGTAATGCGAATGCTGCCGAAAAGGACCCCACTCAGGTGATGATCGCGGTATAGTACCTACACCACAATCCCTGGTGTTCTGTGGATTATTTGGAGATTAAATTATTTGTCTCAAATTTTTTTTTAATTTGAGACACAGTAAGAGCTAAAGAATTTTGCCTTTTTTTTTCATAAATAAAGCAAGTTTATTAGCTACAAAAATTCATACTTATATTAATCCTTCAAGCCCCATAAGGACACCGGTGACCGTGACAACAATAGAATACAATAGGATTTCCAAGAATCTCTGATGAAAGGTTGTTTTTTTTAAATTCATTACTTTTTTTTAAATTTCAGGCAATTGGTGGAGACCCAACTTTGAACCGCCTCAGTACCCATACATACCTCCGCACATAACCAAACCAAAAGAGCACAAGCGTTTATTCCTCGTCCAGTTACAGGACAGGGCCTTGTTTGCAGTGCCCAAAAATTACAAGCTTGTTGCCGCACCACTGTTTGAGTTGTACGACAATGCACAGGGATACGGACCTATAATCTCATCTCTCTCACAGAGCCTGTGCAGATTCAACTTTGTGTACATGTAAGAGTGGGAAAATTGACAATATTTGACATTCGAGACCCACACATTGGCGCGATTGGCGCTTAATCTTTCCTTGTAATATTATTTTCAAATTGACCAATATCTCAAGATATATTTTTGTTCAGCAGCACTTTTATTGTGTGGTTGGTAATAAAAACAGTTAAATCTGAAACTACTGTTTTGTAGTTGTGGTAACAGACACCCATAATTTTCAAAAATGTGTGAAGAATTTTGTATTAGTGTTATATTGCGTACATTAATTGTAAAACTTGCTACACAGTGTATTTACACTTTGTGTGGTGGGATTAGTTATAACATTGTCATTTAGTCATAAGTATATTTGATAATAGAAGAAACCTGTGTTTTATTTTATTGTACCTGAAGAAAGAAGACTGTTATAGTTATAAGTATGTTTATTGTATATAAAACCCTAGTCTTTTACACATTTTACAAGCTGTAAATACTTCATTTTACAAAATGTGTGATAATATACAATCATTGCACCATGTAGATATGAAATCTTGGAATGTGTACTCAAAACTGTGTTTGTAATACAAACTCAAGGCTGGATGTTGCATGAATCTTAACTGCTAGTAGCATTATTATTGTTATGTCTCAGAGACTAAAACTGTAAAATGGAAGTGCATCCCTGTATATCATTGGCAAAATATTATTGTCAAATCAAATAATAGTTTTTTGTAAACCCCTAATTAATTTGTTAATGAAATATTCATTTTCGAGGCTAAAATTTTTAGATATGTATAAAAAACTAAATCTGTTTAGAAAATTACATTGTCAATGCTTTTTTATTGCATAACACTGCAGTTACATGTCCATGAATATAATACTTCTGTTGTACCTTTGTGAAATGATATGATAATTTCCAAAGTTATTATGATGGTAAAGTATGTAGTTTTTTTTTGTTGAATGTTTGGCAGGGCAAACTCATATGCAAAGGCGAAAAATAAAAGAGTGTACCAATCTTAACAAATTTACTGATTTAAAAAGTTATAAGTATAAAACTGTTATCACTTATCACGTTTTTGTGATGTTATATTGTTGAATTTTGAAAGACTGATTTACAATTTATTACATGTATAGCGAATATATAATTTTATGAAAATTATACACCAAAGACTGTGATAGTACATGTTTAATATACAAAACAAATAAGTCTTTATGGTCTTTTTGTTTTTACTACAATTAATAGATAAAAAAAAAAAACTTACATATTTTAAAGCCCCACATTGAAAGTTTTTTAAATTACGCTTTACTATCGTGAAAACGCGCAGTAAGTAGAAATTAAAAAATATATCAGGTTTTTCCACATACAATTGATATCGGCAAAAAATTTATAACATGTTTAGGGAGAAGCAAGATGAGTCTAAAGCTGAAGTGTAATATTTTCTTGTTTACATATTTTGTATTCACAAAAGTAAGTATAGTTACTTCTTTAGTATTGCAACATATTATCGTAACTATTTTATAGCTAAATATAATTTCGTGTTATCGATTCATACAATAAAAGTTCAGTTTTCACGATGCAGTGGATTGTGCTTATTCTACTGATCGGTTACTCGCAGTGCAGCCTGTGGAAGGACGGTATCGTTCATTATACGATTAATACACAAGACTATGGTAAGTACGTGACAGTGAGCTTATCATAAAGTCCCTTCTCCATGGTGATGTATAACCACGATTGCCAAATACAGATGATCGCAAACGCGGAGAGTTATTCGTGATCGTATGTGTTTCTATAAATGTGATGGGGCCGTTTTATAAAAGCGCGTTGACAAAAAAGTAGACCAAAATAAACGCTAATTTTGACTTTAACATAAGGGTCAGTTCACAAATGCGTGCAGCGTTGCGTCTCATCAAGTTACACTTCACCCTAATTTACGTGACGTGGCGATTGTACACATTTCCTTTCAGTGCCATTATTTTTAAATCTATAGTCCTACTATATTAATATTATTAAGGCGAAAGTTTGTTTGGATGTATGGATGTGTGGATGTATGGATGTTTGTTACTCTTTCACGCAAAAACTACTGAACGGATTTTAATGAAACTTTACAATAATATAGCTTATACGTCAGAATAACACATAGGCTACAATTTTAACCGACTTTCAAAATGGGGGACGTGTTATGTTCGTTTTCTTATGTTCAACGATTACTCCGCCGTTTGTTAACCGATTTTCAAAATTTTTCTTTTGGTATGTAGGGTATCATCCCAATTTGGTATTATATTCACAAAAGTGGTGATCTGATGAAGGATCCATAAGTAATCGAGGGAACTCCTCAAAATTTATGGGGAAACATGTGGTGACTTCGGTTTCGTGAGAAGTATTCTAAGCATATGCTACAAACAAATAAGATCTTGCACCGAGGTATACCTGGTATACCGTGGTTCGGAAGGTGCTGAGAGAACTCCTGATTCTTTATAGATACAAGTTTGGGAGTTTCGGCGTTGTTTTAAGAACGGAAAGCATATGCTACTATGCAAATTACATTCATCATCATCATCATCACTACCATAATATTATACCATGCATCTTCACATGATTATGAGCCTTTTCATAGTCTTTTAGATCGAGGCTCTAGTTTGTCAAGCGATAATTTAAAAAAATCTATTCTTAATATTATAAACCTGAAGAGTATGTTTGCTTGAATGCGCTAATCTCAGGAACTACAGGTCCGATTTAAAAACTTATTTCAGTGTTAGATATCTCATTTATCAAGCAAGGCTATAGGCTATATTATATTATATTATCACGCTAAGACTAATACGACCGAAGAAACTCAGGAAAATGTGGTAAAAACGGGGAAAATATTAGAAAGGGTTTATCTCACGAACTACTGGAGCAATTTTATAGCAATATTTGGCACTTATATAGAGTAGACCACGTGAAAGGAGTATTTATAGCTATTTTTATTCGAAAATGTACGGTTTCTGTGAAATTCCTAATTTACGCGGGCGAAGCCGCGCGGGACATCTAGTAGACTATAAAGGACTTAGGAGACTTGCAACTATTTTTTCTCCGCTTTCCTACTGTTTCTTTTCTCTGCTTTCTAGATGCCCACTCTCAAGATATAATACAGAAGGTACTGTCAAGTATCCAAAATGAGACCTGCGTGAAGTTTTTCATCGTGGATGGATCAGCGAACGCCACGTACGAGAAACTGCTGTACATCAGTAACCCTGAGAAGAGGAAGACTTGCCCGCCGGCGACCTATGACTACACGAAAAATATTATTGTAAGATATTTTAGTTAATATGTAGACGACTCCAAGTAATGTTCACCTTGGTCCTTGGACCTTACTAACCATCAAGTTGGCTAGAGTCAAATGGATATAGTACCAGTAGTCGCCAGTAAAACTTAGTAGAAAGCCCTGAATATGTACAGATATCCTAAAAAATTTAACTAAGTACGATCAACGTTTACTCAACGAAAAAACAGAGATTTTCAAGTCAATGCATATTTTTTACATAGTAGGTCAATTTTGATGATTCGTTTCCTCCTAACAGAACATGCCTATCGGATACAAGTGTTTGAACCGGAGGGATATCGCCAGAATAACTGTGGACATGCTACGGGCCAGCATCGATAACAGTGGTTAGTAAATAGTATTAATTATTATTATAGCGATTGGCTGTGTCGGTTTTAGCACTACTAGTGCCCTAGGCGAAATTTCTTCGGCACCCACACTACTGGACACTGGTAGTTCTAAAAAAAGGCGGCGCCCCTTTTGTTTGCGTTCGGTGCCCCTTTTTATCCGTCGGCCGCCCAGCGTCGCCGCCCCTCTAACGCTGCTACTGGCGTTAGAGGGGCGTTGGACTTTATGGCAGGTTTTACACGCATCAATATTATCATGATTCTAGTATCACGCGATTTACAAGTGTACTGTGATACTGCGATTCGGCCTATTACACCATCAATATTATCACGGAATCGTGATAATATTGATACGTGTAATACCTGCCTATTAGAACAATAATTTCAAGTGAATAGTGGACAGTGGTATTATAGCCCTTAGGTATCACTAGTTACGCGTCTATTACGCATAATTGTCAGTGACTATAGTTCTTATGATTTTCCTTTAAAACTCAGGGATCCCATTTATTGCCGAAAAGTAATAAAAACTTCATCCCCTCCGAAATTGGGCGACCAAACTCTTTCATACGGCCGTCAAGACAAGCTCTTTAAAATCTTCCTTTTGATTTCTTCGTTCAAGATTTTGCTTTGCTATTAGTTTTATTATTTAGAACTAACACTAGCTTTGTTCCAGTTACACCGATCAACAGCTACGACTTGCTTATGCGGTTTAAGGAAAAAGTAAGTTTAACTTATGTGGTTTGAGGAAAAAGTAATAAAACTAAAGGAACAAAGAGACCTATTGTTTTAGCACCACCGCCACCACCTTCACGCCACTCGCCTTTCACACGATATTAGTGCGCGAGTGAGAAAGATGATGCTATAGATCTACGAATTTCTACGTACGCTACTTTCACTCTCCCTCTGCATTACAGAACAAACCAGTATCATCACTCCTATCTACGCCTGATAGGAGCTACATCAATGCCCATTACCACCACGAATGCGAGGCTCTATCCAAGGTGGTGGGGTACCGGCGGTCGTTGCGGTCAAGCCAGCTCAGCGAGGCCAACGCCAAGTACTATGAGGACAAGATATGGCCGCTCGCGATAGTGTTATATGGTGTTGATGTGGAACTACGTAAGTTGGCCGCGCTAAACAAGATCACTCGGCAGTTGGTGAAACTATTTGTCGTCTTTTTTAACGGTCTTACATTTGTGCGATGCTATATACTGTAAACTGTTACTGCAGTAAGCGTTCAACTTTAACAGCGCCATCTATTGACTAGATTGGCGTGTTACAATTTGTTTTGGGAGGTATTCTCGGATTCTTATGAGTCGTGGTTGGTTGGTTGGCTGGTTTCCTCCAAGAACGATGCCGTCGTGTGGCGGCCGTGATGCAGCGGTGAATGACTTCACTAGAACGTTATCTATGTGTGCGGTATGGCGCGGTTTCCTAGAGAACGGTATCAATTACCGTTCTCCAGGAAACCGCACCATATTGCTTACATGGACAACGTTATAGTGACGTCATTCACCGCTTTATTGCGGCCGCTGCATGACGGCGCCGTTTTTGGAGGAAACCAGAGCTTTAGGATTTGTACCGCTAGGCGTTATTCTTTCTATAAGAGAAAGTGAAGGAACTATCGGAGGTAAAACATAACATGTCCTGCCTTCTTCACTTGATACTGTCAAGTGAACGATCAATTTTTAAGTTTCAGATTTGCTTAGCAGAAGCATCGTACCGCATTTTCCCTTTTGACAGAAACTGCAGCAAACTTAACATTTTTATAGGGGATTTTGTCTTTCAGGTGGAAGTGGCGACTACGAGCAGCTGATGTACGCGATGACGACGATCCAGCGGCTGACGTGCGTGGTGTTCCAGGAGGTGAACTACATGCAGCCCGCGCTGCCCCAGAGCGTGATCTGGTTCGCCAAGGACGGCGCTAGTGAGCCCAGATATGGGTTCTATGAGGAGAAACAGGTATGGGAACAAGTAGATTTGTAAGTCTAACTACCACATCGTTGGCAGTCATGGACCATTTTTGGCGTCTATGGCTTTTGCTTGAAAATGCTAATGCTAAGTTCTCACATACGGTTTTACTCGATAGTTTTACTCCGAGCAAAAACCACCGTGTGGACCGCAAAACTGACAGCTCGAAGGCTCGCATCGAGCCGGCCCGATGTTTCCTCCGAACTTACTGGACGCGAGCCATCGAGCTTTACTCAAGCGTGAGTCGACCTTCTCCTTAGTTAAACAGACATCTTTTGGCTGCAACGGTTCGGTGAATACTGAACGGCGAGCTTACTCGATAGAGTAATGCTACGAAAGCCCAAGCCGCGGATTTTGCTCGACGTGATTGCTCGATCGAGTAAAACCGTATGTGAGTACTTAGCATAAGACTTGCTAATATGCCAATATTTGGATGCTTTAGGTGCCCCGTGTGTCAATTCAAACGAGAATACTCATAAACGTTATAGAGAATGCACAAGTGGCTTTTCCCGAAGTTGTACTAGGCTGCATTGAGAAAAATGTCTTCTTATGAAGATTTATTCGCGACTAATAGAATCGTTTCATTTGCCTGACCTCTCTCAGCTCTAAGGGGGGTATTACATTATCATTTATATTGGATCATTTCTATGATCATATATAGGATCCAATATATATGATCATTTGATCATATCTGCTTATTACATTATCATATTTCATTGATCCTATTTTACGTCATATGTGGTTTCAATAGCCAATGGAGAGCGCTAACGCTGACAGGTATTGACGTCAGGGTTACTAGATCTCTGAGAATTCGATGTGTCAAAAGACATCGTCATTTTTAATATGGCTTGTTTTTTGTTATTTAAGCAAGATTATCCAAGTATATAATTAGAAAAATAATTACATTAGGTACATTATTTGAAACATATTAACGAACAAGAAATTAAAAACTCTTTTTTATATTGAATAACTGGCAAGTGGCAACACCTATTTCTATGACCGTATTGGATCCAATATCTCTCAGCAAATGTCAAAAATCTATGATCAAGGAAGAAATGAATCATATGTCTATATTACACTATCCAATATTATTGACTCAATGATCTCGGGATCCAATATATACGATAATCTAATATCCCCCTTATAGATCATAAGAACATAATTCTCACGACGCAGCTTCGGTGGACAATAAGGGCCGGGACACAAAAACACAAAAACGACGCCGCGTCGTGGTACGACACGACGTCGTATCGTAGGAATCTACGACGCGCGTCGTAAAAAACTACGACACGACATCGTATTAAGTGCCACGGTACACGGCACGACGTCGCGTCGTAGAAACTCACGACAGTTGTTATTCAAAATTCAAAGAAGACGCATCGTGAGTTTCTACGACGCGACGTCGTGCCGTGTACCGTGGCACGTTACGATGTCGTGTCGTAGTTTTTTACGACGCGCGTCGTAGATTCCTACGATACGACGTCGTGTCGTACCACGTCCGTCGTTTCACGATCGTCGTTTCACGATGCGACGTCGTTTCACGACGTCGCATCGTGAAACGACGCCGCGTCGTGGTACGGCACGACGTCGTATCGTGTTTTTGTGCTAAGCTTTACTGCTTTTTTGTTCAGACAGTCAGTCTGTCGTCTATGGTGCGCGGCGCGGCGGGTCACTCGGCGCACGCGCTCAACAACCTGCTGCGCGCGCTCGGCCTCCACATGATGTCCAACCGCTACGACAGAGACAACTACGTAGTCGTCAACTGGAGGAACATACAGACTGGTAAATTATGATGCACCATCGAATAAATTGATAAGGCCGATTACAGACCCACGTTATTTGGTTGGGTAATGTCAAGTCAGTGTTAGTCGTGGTCTCACGCAGCCCTGGATTTATAATTAAGCCGTATAGGCTGCGGCCTTATAGGTGAGCGGCAGATTCCGTATATAGGGCGGCGGAAATAAAGTGACCTACACCCATAAATCTGGAACTAGTCTGACCGCTGATAATAGTACAAACACCACAGACCTATACCAAGACAGATACCGCATGTCGCTTCATTTTTATGAAAACGAGCGACCCCTTTTTCCTACCTACTGTGACGTACCGATGATAAAAAAACGTGTCCATTATCTAGGCTAACATTTCTATTTGAATTTCTGCAGCTCAATACGGCACTTTCGAAGGACGAGCATTGCTTGTCGTTTGGGAACGCGATATGGCACGCAAAGTACATACACGTGCGGTATCTATCTTGATCTATGTCTGTGACAAACACAGATTTCATTGCGGTGTGGTACGATAAAATCCATATAAGATTTCTGCTTCGATAATGAGGGCAGAGAGGCGTCAGGCGGGAACAGCGCCGCGGTTTTCGACATTTCCAAAATGGAATTCGAAAGATCTGAGGTTGAAACGATGATGATATTTGCGTTAGCTTAAAATTTTTAATTATGGCCATGTATACGACTCTTCCAGCAGTCAAGTGAAGACTTGACTGCTGAAAAAGCAAGCTTTATATATTTTTATATGCATACTAGCTGTTGCCCGCGACTTCGTCCGCGTGGACTTCAGTTTATAGCGCGCGATGTCAACAAAATTGGTGTCAAAAGCTTTTATAAAAAAACCCTGGTACCCCTGAAATCAATAGAGCTGTGCAGTGTGCACACAATAAGTATTTAATTTTTTTAAATTAAACTTTATATTTTATGCCAAATTTTAAAGCTTATTTAGCCCTCCAATTACACAACTTTACCCATAAACTATTTATCATTGATAGATTTAAGGTTACGTCACACACAGATAAAGTACTGAGTTATTTAATACCGTAGAATAGATATAACAATCGAAAAAAATCGAAACCTAAATGTAAGATGATACCACGTCTTATAGAAAGACTTTTGAGCAAGCGTCAGCGCGATGTAGAAGACTCACGGCGCCATCTATTATGAATTGTTGGAACTAACTTAATTTGAACAAATTTACGCATTTTCACCCCCTTACAACCCTTTTTTCCAGTAAAAAAAGTAGCCTATGTCCTTTCTCAGGCTTTAGACTATCTGTATACAAAATTTCATTACAATCGGTTCGGAAGTTTTGGCGTTTGGCGTGAAAGCGAGACTGACAGACAGACAGACAGCAGACAGACAGAGATACTTTTGGCGTTTGGCGTGAAAGCGAGACTGACAGACAGACAGACAGACAGATATACTTTTGGCGTTTGGCGTGAAAGCGAGACTGACAGACAGACAGTCAGACAGAGATACGTTCGCATTTATAATATTAGTATTGATTATGTGCACACTGCACAGCTGTTTTTGGGTATTTTGATTAATTGAGGGCCGCGCTACACCGGAATAGCAGCGGCGAGGCGAGCACTTTCAGCGCTGCCATTCCGGTGTAGCGCGGCCCTAAGAGGGGTACCACTTGCCAGGGTTTTAAAAAGTTTTTAAATTTGACAAATTTTGTTGACACCGCGCGCTATAAACTAAAGTCCACGCAGACGAAGTCGCGGGCAACAGCTAGTATTATACATAAAATATGTTTAAGATTTTTGAAATTTTATTTTAATACACATCCAAGACCCAGGAACATTGAAAACTTTTTGTTCCGCCTGCGGGACTCGAACCCAGGACCCCCGGGATGAGCGCTGGCCACGCGCAATGCGAATTCATTTTCATCGATATTTTCATGGAAATAAGATATTTTCCCACATCAAAATGTAGCCTATGTTCTTTCTCAGACTCTAGAATAACTGTGTACAAAATTTCATTGCAAGCGGTTCAGTAGTTTTGGCGTGAAAGTAAGACAGACAGACAGACAGACAGACAGAGATACTTTCGCATTTATAATATTAGTATGGATTTCGTAAGACCATAATATTAAAGCAGCCTCGGAAAGTACTCGGAAAACGCATTTTCTTACCTCAGCAGCCCCTCTCTAGCTACGGCCGTGCCTCAGTCAATTTACATATAAATTAAAAGATGAATTTGTAATCCAGGCAAAGAAATATACTTCGAGAAAGCCCCCGAAGAGGCGTGGGTGGGGGAGATACCCTACGACTTCGCCAGCGCGACGCACGCGCCCGCCAACTACATGTGTGACGTGTGCGACCTCGGCGACACCACCGTGCAGCCCATACAGGTATACGTCCTTTCCTGGGGCCTAAGTACCCTCACTTAAATCGATACGTCCTTTCCTGGGACTCAAGGTAGATGTGGCGGTACCCACAATTAGTGCCACATTCCTGCATCGCGATATCGAAGTTTTCTAAGGCCCGTATTTTTGGTCAGTACCTACTCAAGATGCATCTCGGTCTCAAGACACGGTTCAAGCTCTGTGATTGGTTGGCTGTCAAAATTTGGACCAATCACAGAGCCGAACCGCGTCTCAAGACCGGGTCGCATCTTAAGTACTGACCAAAAATACGGACCTTCGAGCCGGTCCACACGGCGCGTTACGTCGACCAAGCGCTTTGCAGCGACGTAGAGGTGACATGGTAATGTCACTGACTACGTCGCGTTGGCTTCTATAGCCCTTAGGGCCAACCCACACGTACCACAACCACACCACGTCGCAACGACAAAATGGTGTCGCTGCAGCTTTTTGTAGTTGCGTTGTGGTACCGACTTACGTACGAAAGTCAATGAAACCGAGGGGGGAAGAGCGCGGGCGGTGTGCGCGCGGTGTGTGGTCGGCCACTAGTTCGCTTGTGGTTGCGATGTGGCCGGTATCACACAAGTGGTCGACAACGAGTGCAAAATGTGGTACGTGTGAATAGTCCAGTTTATTTACAATACGAAATATACGCCCGACCACGTGGTGTGGTTGTGGTTATCGTGTGGGTTGGCCCTTAGGCCGGGCGCGCACTAGCGGCCAGGTCGCGGCGGCTATCGAGATATATACCTTAGTATGAAACCGCCATAGACGACGCGCACCTGGCCGCAAGTGCCCGCAACACGCCCTGCGGCCACACCATAGACCACGCGCACCTGGCCGCACGCTGTCAAGCGGACACCATACTTTCGATGGCCGCCGCGGCCAGGCCGCTAGTGCGCGCCCGGGCTTAGGCTCGATTTATAATATGCGTCAATACGATTAAGGAGTGCCTCAAGGATCTATCTTTGGCCCATTTTTTTACCCATATAACAAAAGGTTTATTTTTCAAGGATCCCCTGTGGCAGCGCACGATGCTGATGGGTCACACGCAAGAGCTGAGCGACGCCGACTTGAAACTCATCAACATATTGTACAGCAAGCAGTGTAGCAGCAGATTGTCTTAGAATAAACTTCAGTGATAGAAACTCTTGTTTATTTAATATCTTGTAGCCATCGCCTTAGTTGAACAGTAGTTAGTCGCAGGAAATGGGAACCGTATATTTTTCCGCAATAACACTACTCAATGTTATACTTGTACAGGGTGTAACAAAAATAAGTGATAATACTTTAGGGTGTGTACGTGTTCATGGGCGTACCCAGGTTCTGGGCCAGGGGGGGGCAAACCAGATTTTTTATAAGCTAGGTGTTTTTATAGAATAAAAAATTAATAATTTTTAGTTGTAAAAATATTGTATTGCAAACAAATGGCAAAAATTCGTTTTATTATTTTTAATTTTTATAGATGAAAGTACTAGATAATATACTAAGTAGGGACGTCAACATGATAAATAAGTGATAATCCTTTAGGGTGTGTACGTGTTCCTTGTAGAGAGTTCACTGTGGAAGTAGCAGCGCTGAAACACCACATTTTTTTCACTTTTGTAGGGGGAAATTCGTGACGCTCGGGCCCTTGCCCATACAAAAGTGAAAACATTTTTTCGTCTTTCAGAGCTGCTACTTTCACAGTGAACTCTCTACAAGGAAAACGTACACACCCTAAAGGATTATCACTTATTTTTGTTACATACTGTATATTTATCTATATAATATCTGTCATCGAAATCGGTTTAGCGGTTCAACGCGAATACGAATAGGTAAATTGATAATTTAAGAGGAGTCCACACCGCCCTTTTTTCCATACAAACGTTGTCCCCTGTTTCCTCCCTGGATAATGCTAGTAGAGTTACAATTTTTTTCCTGAATATCTACGGCCACTAATACAATGTCCCTATGTTTTCTTTTTTTTCATAATTTAATTATTAAATAAGATATGAACGTTCAAAAACCCAAAAAAATGGCCAGATTTTCCGTTGTGTTCATACGTCCAGAAAACAGATTTGGCTAGAAAAAAAAAGCAAAACATAGGAACACAGCTCAAGCCTTTTTTTAATCTTTAATAAAAAAAGGACTTAAATCGGTTAAGTTTTGGAGAAGGAATCAGGGGACAACGAATCGTTGATTTTCTGGATTTTCTGCAGTTGTCTCTATCGCGTTCTGCGGTATAGGCTTGAGGTAAGGGAGACAGCTATAGATATTACACGTACTTTTTTTTCATTTCTCTAGCCCCTGGTGTATCCTCTTAAGCACAGTGTAATTTGACAGTGATTTCGTCAAACAAAACATAAAATTATATGCTTCTCTGCAGCTCATAACAAGAACACTTGTAATGAAAAGTGCAATAAATTCAATAATATTCAATTACTATAATATTGATAATTGAACATGTAACTCTGAGGTAAACAAAAAATTAAATCTAAAATATTTTTTATTTATGGCAGTAAACAGATTACATGTAAGACGGCTTACTACTATAACAACCTTTTTGATTCATGGGATATCATTTATTATAGTACTGTAACTTATATCATTTTATTTCAAATCAAAGTAGATAAGTTTTGTTAATTTAAGAAGTTAATTAAAATATATATTGGACAAATACATAATTAATGTCTAAGCACAAAAATATAACCAGATATGAAGACGTAAGTGGACACCTAACATTTCATAACATAAGGACAATTTTAGGGTTCCGTACCCAAAGGGTAAAAACGGGACCCATTACTAACACTTCGATGTCTGTCTGTCTGTGTCTCCAGGCTGTAACTCAAGAACCGCTATAGCTAGCCTTCTGAAATTTTCACAGATTGTGTATATCTGTTGCCGCTATAACAACTAATACTAAAAACAAAATAAATTATATATTTAATTAAGGGCGGCTCCTATACAACAAACGGGTTTTTTTGCTCGATATCAATAACGGCCACATATAGGCACTTGAAATATTCACGAAATACTCAGTTGTATTTGTACTTTAATAATTAATAATAAAAATTAAATAATTAAGGGGGGCTCCCATACAAAAAACACAATTTTCAGTCTATTGTGGTACGGAACCCTTCGTGCGCGAGTCTAACTCGCACTCGGCCGATTTTTCCCTTTAATAATTGAATAACCCTTGTAACTTAATTATATCTGGCTGTATACAGGGCGTAACAAAACTAAGTGATAAATGATAATACTTTAGGGTGTTATGAGTCCCCTATTGAGTTCACTATGAAAGTAGCGGCGCTGAAAGACTAAGTTTTTTTATCTATGGAAAAATTCATGACGCTTGAGCGCTTGCCTGTACAAATCACGGAAAATGTTTGCTCTTTCAGCGCTGTTTCTTTCACAGTAATCCTTTTTTTTTTTAAATTCCATTCCATTTGAACTACAAAAATAATATCAAATTGTTACTCGTACTAACCCACTTACGTTTTCACATAATAACATAAACTTTAACAATAAAACTATATACAATGACATCCTATTATTTAGGACTTACTTGGAGTTGTTTTGAAAAGGCGCCTTATAATTTCTACCAGTCTGACAATTCGGTAGCTCATCTATCAAGAGATCATTGTTGATTTTGCAAATACATTTTAATGTTTCTAAAGACTTAATACTAAATATTGCATTAACTTTTAACTGTGCAATATACTATGCACATAATACGGCCCCATCACATTGGCTCATGGACCATTATGGCCGGTTTACGTTACTCCAATCCAGCACATGATTACTATTGGAATACATAATGTAAATAGAGGAATGAAATTTTGCAAAAAAAGTTCTGGATTGGATCACTGGTTTGGAATAATGTAAACCGGCCATTACCATACGGTGACCTATTCGTTTATGATTGCCCATGATCTGTGATGATGGTGCTATCTAAGACAACTTAGCAATAATGGCAATCATCATCGTCCAATGTAGTAAGGGGCCTTAATATATCTACGAGCTCACAACCATTTTAAAAATGTTTAAAGACCATAATAGCATAACAATAGCATAAGCAGCTGATGAATGGATCTTAACCATTTTGCGCTAGAAAATGACTACAAAACCTATTTATTACAATCTCCTTAAGCAATTAATTTTGATTTGGATATTTTGTTTTAATCAATTTCTACAACATACTGACATGCTTCACGTTTCGACAGCAGAGTCGCACAAAAATCTAGCGCTGATGTGGTTTTTCGCTGAGTATGTGACGTAACTGAAGGACCGAGACTTGCTCAAAATTTACACACAACTCGCAACATTAGTAGAGGTGTTGTCATCTCGGTATAGCGCGTAAATATGGGCGGTGACTACTACATGGTATTACCATCAGGTGATCTGTCTGCCCGTTTTATGGTTTATTTCATAACAAAAAATTGTCTTTCCTCTTCATTACATTGGCGACGAAAGGAATGCCTTGTAGTAAACTATTCACAACTGTACAAAACCCTCTAGAAATCTTTTCTAATCATGACTCCTCTGTTTTTAATTTATTTGGACCTAGTTTAGCATCACTATTTGATTTATTTGCACAATAGTTACATGTGTCATTGTCGAATATTGAGGAACACTGTAGACAATATTTTACAGTTTCGTTGTTCGAGACGGGTATGGATTTTACTGTTTTGTTATTGCAAATACTTCTATCGCTATCACCTGTTTTGTTGTCTGTATCTTTCCTACTCTTAGTTATATTTTTGCACTGATTATAATAGGAGTTCAGCTGAGTATTGTATGTTTTACTTGATTCTGTCTTTGTATCATTATTTTCCTGGCTTTCTTGTTCAGTAACAATTTTATAAACTGTTATTTCATCGTCTCCATTTGGATTTTTGCTTAATGTACTTTTCTTCTGTGTCTTCTTCTTAGGTTCTTCGTTACTTACATTAATGTTACTCTTCCTCTTTCTATTTTTTTTTCTTACTGTCTTCTGCAATGAATTTGGATTAAAGTTCTTAATGGTTAGCCCTGAAACGGTATTGTCTGTTTGGCTGAGCTCGGGTTGGCTTCGATTTACTTCTGTGTTTCTTTTATTATTGCTCAACACTTTCATATCACATTGCTCTGACCATGTTTTCAGGAAGAGCATTTTATTTTGATCAATTTTTTCTATACTTTGTACTTTTTGATTAGCTTCAACATTCTTCTTGTTCAGTTTTGGTTTGAACTGCTTAATATCACATTTTTTAATTGTTAATCCTTTAACGGGATTATTACTTGACGTTTCAGATTCATTTTTGGTACTTAATGTTGTTTCTGTATTGATTTTCTGTCTTCTATGGATTTCTAAGAGTTCTTTCTTTGTTTCAAAGGAAACTGATGCATCTTTAACATCTGGGAATACTTTTTCTGTGTTTTCAACAGGTATTTCCATGTTTTCTAAAGTTTTCAGAAACTCTTCATCCAAAACTGCCTCATCAAAACTCTCTGATGTCTTTTTCTGTCTTGTGGCATCATGTGAACTGCTGCTTCTTTTATTATTTGCATTTTCTAATGTGTTTTCATTACTTTTCTTATTTTTTATATTACCTAACAAAGACTCTAATTTATTTTGCCTGGTAACAAAATTCTTGTCTTCTTTTAAATTATTTTTTTTATGTGAAAAAGAATCTTTTGTTTCTTGATTTCTATTTTGTGCACGTTCTTTAGTGTTACAACTTATATTTTTGTCCATAATTTTGATATTATAATTTCTATCATTCATTGTTATTGAAAGTGGTTCTGAAAAAGAATTGCATGCATTATTTTTTAAGCAAAGGAAATGTTACAGACATTAGGGTGCAGTTCTCATTAAAAAAAAGGCATTCTTGATATAAACAGATATTCATAAGTTTAATATCTTGGGGTTGGCACGAAAAATAAAACTGATAACTAATGCTTAGATGAATTTCTATGCAAAAATATAATAAGCAGATTTTGCTAATGAGTTTTGAGACGGACGCGATCCACAAAAACAAAATCTACTGTACCTTCATCGTAACACTCATCTGGCGGATCTTCCCACCAGACTGGACTTTCGCACGTCAGAATCTCCATCAGGTCTTCTTCATCCAGGCTATCATCGCTGTCATCTAAGCAGATTAAATCTATAGTATTTTCAGAAGTGTTTGAATCTTCAGCATATTGATTCTGAAAAACAATTTCCTGTTCTACTGCGATTTCTGAAATAATAAAAAAACAAACTTAGTGTGAATTGATTTTCATTTTAATCAACCTGCTCTTAATATATGATAAATTTGATAGGGATAATTTGCAACAAAAGATAAACTTTTGGAAAACACAACATTAAGGATAAGTTCATAATTAGCATAAAAGAGTTTCAATTTTTTAAATAATAACCCCACTTACCCTTTATTGGTTTCCGCAGTTTTCTCTTGTTAATACTGTTCAGCCCACCAACCAGTTTGTATGTTGGTTTAGGTTTTAAAACTATCTCCTTTTTCTGGAATAATCTTTTCAATTTGTCAGGATAGAATTCTTTATTGATTTCTGTTTCTTCTAATTCCTGATGTTTTTCTTTGCCTTTGCATTTAATATTTTTAGTTTTTTTCATATATGTCTCATTGACCTTAGTGGTTATTTCATTAGATGATACTTTTTGCTGCTGTGATACTTGTGAAGATTTCAATCTTGTTCTTATTGTTTCAACAGGCACAGTCCTGGTGGCAGCTTGACGTTTCTTTCTTAAGATTTTCTGGGACATTTCAAAACCTGAAAGTTATTATAAATATTAATTTTTAATTACTTCTATTTAAAGCTTTAAAACAATTTGAGGACAAAATATTTCTGAGATACATCATCATCGTGAATATTTTACATACTTAGAGTTCAGACACTGAACATTTTTATCACCAATGTAACATATTATGGACAAACTTGTTTTAACCTCTCAATATAGTCAATAATTAGATGCAAATTACAATAGACAGACCTTCTCAAGACAGACAGTGTAATTCTAATATTAAGTATATTGATTAACTTATCAAAGCTCTCATTAATTTAATATAAATGATGTAAGTAGATAATTACTGTAAGTAGTTCTTAGTTGTAGTAAAATAGATGAGCTGACAGGTAAAAAATGTTATGGTGCTTCCTGTACATTATAGGTGAAAATGATAAGTATAAAATATTTGACAATGTTTATTCAATTTATGTACTAGCAGCGTGTCGATAGTGTGACACCTAACACCATATCATTTATCAATCTCAATTCTCATCATACAGCATCACTAGAACACACCATACCTAAAGATTCTAACTTGTTACTGTCTATAATGTAGTCTCATATTTCTTAGTCAATATTGATTAAAGGATAAAGCCTGAGCTCCAAGCTCAGCGAAGCGAGATTAGAGGGCAAGAATCAAGATTAATCATCATAAGCAAATACTTATGGTATAGCAAACAGTAGGTCATGTGTACATAATTACCAGTCAATTGCCTCGCTCCTTGTTTCGCACTGCTACGTTCAAGGTGTACTAAATTAACTAATAACTTTCACGGCAACTATCGGATTTTAGGATAAGTATAGAAATAATATTATTTCAAAACGTAATTCTTCATTCGAAGAGAATGCGTAAAAAAATATTAAGAAATTTTGTTACTTGCAATACTGAAGTACATGTCGAAAGTCGAGATAGAACCTTGTCATTTTATGATTTATATAATTTTTCTTAAAAAATACAAATAATATTCACTATCTACTAATAATTTTAACTTTGACTACAAAGTTTCAATACGTGTATTGTCTTCCATAAGTGATAATAAACAATTTTACAATAAAAACGAGCATGCAGTCTAGATTAGTTTTTGCCTATTTATTAAGATATATAAGAGGAGATATTTCGTATTTGGCTTGTAACATAGGTATTATTGGCTTGTAACTTGTATAGCAAACTGTAAAGCATAACAGTTGATAATTTAATTTCAAGTTTTAAATTTCAATTATTTCAACTAAACCTGTTGTATCTTGGTGGCAAACAATATACCTTTGCATCTGAAAAGAAAAACATTTGTCAAACAATATTTTGACATTGACAGCTTTACAAGAGGAAGACGAAGATATTTTGTTTTTAGTTACGTTTCTTTCTCTTGTTTTTCAGGTTTTTTCAATATTTAATAAGTTTGTAACCTATTTTTTTCGATATTATTTAAAGTATTTATTACTACTTTAAGTTACAACATACTATCCATGGAAAACCGTAAAGAGACAATATTTTCTTGCCCGCACTGCAACGATCACGTCTATAGGAGTATTTACAAATACAGGGCTCATCTATTTGTACACAAAAAAGAATCATCGCGTTTCAAATGCGACTACTGTCTAAGAGAGTTTTACCGACATGATACATACGCAAAACATGTTAGAAAACATGAGAATACCAAGAGCGTCTCACTATCAAAAGAGTATATTTGTGACCACTGTAACCGGAGATTTCTCAATAAGTTTAATATAACGGTCCATTTGAAGACTCACGGTACTGTCGACCCGAAGATAGGAAAATTTTCTTGTGCAGTGTGCAAGGAAACCTACACAGAAAACAGGACATTGAAACGTCACATCCGTACCTGTCATTTCAACTTGAGTACACCTAAAAGACCCACACATCAAGATAAAATGATCAGAGAGAGCTGGATTGAGAAAGTGAGCAACACAGATGAATGTGTAAAAATTACAAAATTGAATAACAATGTTATAACCATTGTAAAGTGTGAGACAAAAGTTAGGACTGAGAAAGTTTGCCAATCAAATAAAGAAAAAAGCGAGACAAGGTTTTTCGAGAGTCACGGGCACTTTTCAAATGTTGTCTGTGACTACTGTAAGAGAGTAATGTTGAAAAAAAGTTTGATAAAGCATATCAGGGAGACCCATTTAAAAATAAAGAAATTTAAATGCTCTAAATGTAAAACATCATTTAGCAGAAAGTATCAATTGTTGAACCATAAGAATCAATGTTCTTAAAGTCATTTTAACAAAACCAAATTTTTCATTCTTTAAAATGTTAGGCTGATTTTAGGCTTACACTGACCAATTTATGTTCACCGTTGATGCTAATGATGAAGATGTATAAAATTTTAGGAAGAATTTTTGAATAATGCATAGCATTATGTACTTGTACTTCATACATTTTGGTTCTAGGCATCAACAGTCAGAACAACAGTAAAAGCCTAGTTATTGCTTTTAAACTGTATCAAGGTGCTCCTTTAAACATATTGTAGAACTTATGGCTGTGTTTTTTTGATAGATTAATGAAATATGTCTTCCTTAATTTATGCACAAATTATATTAAGTATAGTTTCTTCCAACTGGTGTTGTATGGTTTAATTCATTTTACATGACATGAGTATTTGTTATAGTATTCAATGATACCATTAATTTCTTGTTAACTTTTGCATGTTTAACCTACTCTTAAGATAGTGACAAAACTAAATAACATTTGTTTTTAATTATTAGGTACTGGCTACTGCTAGTTTATAAAAAAACTGTAATGGTGCCTTAACAGTAATAATTATTTTTTTACTAATACATTTTTACCGTGTTGGCTGCAAATTTGAAGTAACAAAACTTTGTAATTACTTTAATTAGTCAATAGCTTATAATTCATGTACCATGGTGGTGCTATATTTGTTTAAGTATAATTTATTGTTTACTATAAAAAGGTCGCAATATATTTAATTTCATAAAACTTGTTGAAGTAATAATTGTAGTAAAGACTTTGTTTTAAATGATTTTATACAGTACACATTTAACTCTTTGTTGCTAACAATTAGATTAAACTATTTTAATATTACCTACGATGTATTATTTTCCTTTATGTATTGTACACTGTTACCAGTCATGTACTGATGAAAATTGTATTAAGCTAATACATAATATCACAACAAATATTTACCATATTTGAGTTATTATTCAGCATAAGATAGTAATTACCTAGGTTCCTGTAGAAAGATTCACTGCAAAATATTTACATAGGTACTTACCAAAAAATATGAACGATTACAATTAGTATGTAAATATATTTTTGGTATGTAAATATTTTCTTTCTACAGGAACCTAGGTAATTACTATCTTATGATCTTTCTACAGGAACCTAGGTAATTACTATCTTATGCTGAATAATAACTCAAATATGGTAAATATTTTCGTATGGAAAATTATCTTGGTACATATTACGTTTAAGTATGAGAACTGCGATGGCACCCGGACTCGTAACTTTAACTGCATTTTATACAAGCCATAAACAAAATAGGAAAACGCGATAGAAATGTATACCTATTCGTTCGTGCACGAGTGCAACGCCTCCGTGCAAACAAATCTTCATCAACTTGAGTTAGACTTGGTATAGGATAGGCATGACCGTGTAATGTACGCGTTACAGTGGTCATTCATAAAAATTTCATTGCCCTTTTTATCAATGACAACCATTGACAGCTGTTGATGAATTGACATTTTGTTTGCGGGGGAGGGGGACATTTCATCAGGGAATTTAAAGGGTAAATTCTACCACTCTCTACAGGATCAAGTTTTAGTTAAGCCATGGTTCTTTAAATATAGAAAAGCCAAAAAATTTGTTACATCTACTGTTTGTCGTTTGCGTCTGGGTCACTCCTGCACTCCAATATTTCTTCACAAAATTAGGGTGAGAGATTCATCTCTCTGTGAATGTGGACTTGATGAAGGCACCCTTGAACATATATTTTTCAGCTGTCCTAACCGTATTTGCTCATTGTATGATCTACTTCCCTCTGATGTCTCCCGTCCCTCCAATTTCCAATCACTTTTGTCCCTTGTTCATACACCATTTATAGATGTTTTGTGTAATTTTATTAATTTAAATAATATTAAATTGTAGAATTAAGTCTTTACTAATAAATACTAACAAACTAACATTATTTATGTTGTGTTGTTACAGGTACTGTGTGGATTTAATTGTATCTATTGTAATTCTTTATTTTGAATATAGTTCTTTCTTTTCCTTTTTACTTGTACATTCACAAAGGTTATACAGAGCAGAGTGATTGTCGTCGATGGCGACCAAGTTATTTTTTTATCCCGCCACACTGATACTGGCTATTCCTCAAGGGAGGCCATTTTTAAAAGAAGAAGAAGACATTCATCGTACGTCAGGTAGGTACGTCACCATACGTCACGTACGTCGACATATTCATACAAAATACAAATTTTTAATTGATTCATTCAGTTGTTGGACTCTCTAATAAATAGGCTGTTTCGTTATCTCCTTTTGTTACAATTTTCATTTGGATCAAAGATTTTAGTGAAAAGTGTCAGTGCCTACTTGTTCAAGTGTATTTTTGTTTCTCGTAATAATAGAAGCTGTTCTCGGAATCGTATACATATCGTAAGTAAAATAGTACTTTTCCACATATTTTATGCATGCAAATAGTATATAAGTAAATATAAAATGAAATTAGCTCAAAATTGGCGTAACATGGATACCTACTTGACGTAAAAAATCTTTGTTGTGATATTTAGGAGCTTGGTCTTCTGTGATTTTACCATATTTAGTACAAATACTAGACGGTTCGGCTTATAAAACCATTCCAATAATAATAACATATTCGCAATACAAGGAAAACAAGTTTATCAAATTTATGAATAAGTATATGACCTGGATAAAATGTGACCTGGGATTCCCATATTTTCGAATCCAATAAAATCGAAAGTGTATAAAAAAAGAGGGGTGCAGATGTATTAACAGACTTATAATTCCTATGTTGTAATATCTTCTTAGCTGAAGTATGTAACAGCTCAACCATAACCTAAGCGTAGTCTAGTTTATTCACATTAAATCACTAAAAATGTTGTGCTTGAAAAATATTAGTGTCTGCTATTCTCATAGATTTTGCTTGTAAAGATATAAAGTTTGAGTAAACAGTAGTGTATCAAAATGATGTACAAAACTATTGTTATTCAAAATCCTTGATTTTGTTTGTGCATAAATGTAGTTATGGCAGTGACCATGGTTTTGGTGCAATAATTACAACTACAAAATTATTGTACAAAATTATTATAATTAAAATCCCTAATTTTGTTTGTGCAGACTGCACATTGCAATGTAATTATGATTAATGGCAGTGACCATCGTTTTTGCTGCAATAATAACAGTCTTATGTCCTTTTTTAAGATTCATAGTGTGATCTTTATTTAGCTGATTGAATGTCAATAGTTAACTTTAATAGATACCTTTGTATTTATAATAATTATGATTAATTCATCAAGCCCCATACGGTCACCGGTGACCAAGACACAATAGAAATTCTTTTGTCTTGTTTTTCCACGATCAACGGGTTGACACAGATACTACTAATTTATTTTACTTAAATGCTACGAATAATAAAAACTAAGGAATCGTAACTCCCATACTTTTACCGTTTTAAATTTGGGACCTTTTGATATGTCATGTAATGTCAGCCTAGTACCACTCAAGGTCACCTAAATATTGCAAATGTATTGAAATGTGTACCTAAGGTACACTTTTTTGACAAGTATTGTGGAGCATGTTTTTTGACGGAGTTACTTTTCCCTAGTTTTTATTATTTGTAGCTTAAATGTTTTTTATAATATAGCAAGTAGCTATAACAAAGTTTCTTTCAATAAATCTCATAAAACAAGGTGTTAGTTTCCTATTCTTTGTTTGAATTTTTTTAACATTGTACACATCACAATATTGCTAAGACTTTGTCTGATACATAAAGAACATGAGTAACAACATGTAACAAGTGTTCTTTGTTTCTATGTGCGGTGAATGGTGTTGTTTGCACATTAAATTGTTGTGATAACAGCTGATTAGTGGTTTTTCATTATTGTAACGACTGTTGTAACATGATTAGTAGCATGTGACTGTTTTAATGCAATTAACTGCTGCTGCACTCGTATACAAATATTTATTACTTTACTGTTTTTAATTGAAGATTTTGGCATAGGCCCTATACATTATTTATCAAACGCTTCATTAAATTAAATTAATGTTTAATCATCATTAAATGTCTCTGAGTGCAGCAGTAAGTTTGTTTTCTGAAACAAATCATCTTTACTAAACCTAGCAATCATAGTGTCTACTAGATTTTGAACACAACTTTGGGTAGAATTTATTATCTATATATTATCTAAGTATCTGCTGGGGCAGCTGATGCTGGAACTGAACATTTTTTGTTTAAAAATACCTTGTGTCCTTTATTGCCCAGTAAAGGACATGAGGCATTTTTTATGGCTCAAATGGCTAATCAATTTTTTTGCCTGCCCTGGCCCTGGGGCTCAAAAAAAATCATTGAGATTAGCCATTTGAGCATTAAAAGTAATGAACAGACCAGTCATTTATAAAATTTATAATATACATAGTATGGACAAATGGTGACCTAGATGCTTAGAAATCCACATTGTTATGTTGTGTTAGGTCAGCTTAAGGTCAGTATGTTAGGTAGGATAGGAGTTAGGACTAAATTTAATAGTTTATCTCAAAATCTTTTTGTTGTTATCATTATATACTTTTTAGGGTTCCGTACCCAAAGGGTAAAAACCTATTACTGAGACTTCGATGTCTGTCTGTCTCCAGACTGTACCTCAAGGACCGCTATACTTTTGAAAACTTTACCTTAGCTAGACTTGAAATTTTCACAGGATATTTTCATATTACTGGTGCCGCTATAACAACAAATACTAAAAACAAAAGGGCACGCAAAATTTCGATTCTTAAATTCTTTTGCATCTGTACCACAATTCACAATATATTATGCAGTATCCTATCCCTTGCGCTGTCATAATATGTGCTATTTTTGGATAAACCCTAGGGTTCATTCACAAAATGCTCATAGGCTAAGAGCATTCTTGGCAACACTCATTGTCTTTTTAATTGATTGAAGTTAGTAAAGTATGTTTATTTCCATTGATTGAATTTAGTAAGTATTTTTATTCATTAATTGAAGTTAGGAATGTAGGTATTCCAGTCATATTATCTACTATCAATAAAATGGCACAACAAGACGTCTGTGACGTCACGTCCGGTCAATTGATCAATCAAGACGTATTGTGTTGCGCGCGCGCATCCATAACGCATAAGTAGCCGGACAAAACAGTTCGGTATATTATGTAGTATTGATAGCGTAATTGGATCCTGACATACCATGTTTTTGAGAAGCAGATAAATTACTATTAAACTACAGGCCCATGTCGAAAATGGATGGGTCACCGCCGTAACGTATATATATAGGACGATATATAAGAGCATAAAATAATAAGATTTAGCACTATGCCGTCACTTGTAAGCTGTCCAACTGTCCAACTGAGTGCTGGTGTGAATTTAAAAGTGCAGGTAGAGTGAGTACATTTTTAGCCCCCAACAAAAAAGGGGGGTGTTATAAGTTTGACGTGTCTGTCTGTCGGTCTGTCTGTCTGTCTGTCTGTGGCGTCGTAGCATCCAAACGGGTGGGACGATTTTGATCTGGTTTTTTTTTGTTTGAAAGCTGACTTAATTGAGAGTGTTCTTAGCTATAGTTCATCATCATCAGCCTGCTCCGTGCTGAAAAATCGCGGTTCATCTGGTTCGTGAAGGGCCGATTAGCAACTTGCAGTCGTTTGGTGGGCTTTATTGCATTCTAGTTCATAAATGTCACGTATTTATGAATATTTACACATTAATGGAAAGTTGACCTGGTGCTGCAGCATCACCTGGTAATCAATAGGATACCCAGCTCCTCACCAACTAAGAGCAATGGTTTCGTGTTTGGGCTCATTTTAATTGCGACAACTAGTAAGACGTAGATAACCAATAAATTTTTCCATGCTGCTGCTGCAGCATCACCTGGATTCTATAGGAGCCGAGCTCTATATGAACCCAAGGTAGAGGTTTCATGTTTGGACTCATATTATCGGCCTCATCCAAAAGGACATTCCTAGGTGGTATTCATTGGGATATAATATGATCCTGTTGATAGGAATTATTCTACACTATAACCAACACAAGTTTAAAAAGCATGAAATAAAATTAAATTAAGAAATTTAAAAACAAACCCCGCCAAATAACTTTAAAAAGTAATGAAATAATATATTTTACTGACTTGTTTAAATAATTCCTAATTGTAAAGTGATATTTTAGTCCATAATTGTTGTCAAAGTGTGTCGGGGGACCGCTAATGTAGATGTTTGATTTCACATAACATTGTAGTTTATGGATCAGTTTTCAGCGAACCAAATTGAGACAATCAGTGACATATCGATACAAAATGCAAAAGACACTGTTGGCGGTCCCCCGACACACCGTGACAACAATTATGGACTAAAATATCACTTTACACTTAGGAATTATTTAAATTACTTTTTAAAGTTGTTTGGCAGGGGTTTTTTAAATTTCTTAATTTAATTTTATGGTCATATATTTTTGTACGGCATTTTTACCATCGATAGATACATAAAAATAATAAGAAAGCGCGCAGTGCCGTAAAAAAATTGTGCGCCACAAAGTCGGTATTTTTTTCTGACAATTTCCAGGGTGGTCATTTGATTCTGTACGGCATCTTTCTGTACATGTTATGTACATTTTACAATTGTCAGGCCTAACGAATGTTATGTACATTCGTTAGGCCTGACAATAGGTTTTTATTTACTTTTTATATTGATACTATAAAAAATAATAATTGGCAAAACAATGTTTTCCGGGTCAGCTAGTTTCCTTCTTTTAGCTCCCCTCGATTTCTCATGAATTTCATCTCGATATACTAGTAAAATCACGTGTTCGGGAATGTCAAAGATTTTGTGTAGTCTGCCGTCCAGCTGATATTTTCAAGAAGGGCACCCATACACTGCCACTGCGTTGGCAAGAGTGCATTGATTGTACGAGTGATTACTTTGAATAACAGAAATAAGTAAGTTCGAAATAATCAGCCAAGTGTGAGTCAGACTCGCGTACGAAGGGTTCCGTACCATTATAGAACTAAAAAAAGCCCAAAATTTGTAATTTTTGTTTGGAAGCCCCCTTAAATATTAATTTTACTATCCATTATTAAAGTACAAATAAAAAAAAGGATTTTGTAAAAATTTCAAGTGCCTATTAGCTTGATATCAACAATTATTGCTATAGCTTAGCAATTATTGATATTAAGCAAAAAAATCAGATTTGTTGTACGTTAAATATTTATTTTGTTTTGTTTTTAGTATTTTTTGTTATAGTGGCAACAGATGTTAAATTCACACATTCTGTGAAAATTACAGAAGTTGAGATACAGCCTGGAGACAGACAGACGGACAGACAGACTTTGTTTTTGTTTGTTTCCCATGGTTTCGATTAAATATTTCTCAATCCGGAGTAAAGGAAAAAGAAGTATATCCTCTCCTCAGGCGCGCGCGAACGCGACTGTTGGAGACTGAGAGGTAAGACAAATCTAGCGGTAAAGCTCCAATGTGGTTTTTCTTAAATATCTTTAAAACTATAAAGAATATTAAAAATCCGCTAGGTCGAACCCTCGGTGATAGAATTTTATATGATGTGTAAAAATATTAACTCAGTTTAATGTATGGTTTTGGCAATATATGAAAAAAGTCGTCAAAGTTAGATGCATTTTTGTGATTTTTTTCTATCGAGATATCGTGTTTTCGTTCAGATCGAATTCTCGGATTTCCGAGAATTCGATCTGAGCGATATAATGTAGTATCTGTGTTAAGAAAATTAAACAATTCGGGGCTTATTATCAAGTACAAAAATGATTTATAAAATCGACAATTTTGGATTAGTCGCCTTCTTAAGAAAGAAACTAAGAAACGAGTGATTTTAGAAGTAAGAAAAAGATACGCGATAGATCTTGATGTAACCAAGGTGATACAGTTATTTTCGGGTGCGAATTTATGAAACAACTAATGAAAATCTATCCATATCGACGAATTTTAAACTAAGTATATCCAGTAGCTGCAAAATTATTTAATAAATAAAAAAAATAAAAAATTCGACATAATAATATGTCAAGAGCCCATAACAAAATAAAAGAATAAATTGGTACTTATTTGGTCCTTCGAGAAGTCTTGTGACTTTTATATTAGCAGAAATATTTGCACAATACCTGTTGTCAGGTGAACAGAGGCCAATAACCTAGAGTCCTAGACTTAACATTTTAAACAACATTTATTGTGAATTACTCTTATTTCGATCTCTGCTAGTAAAAGTTTCTGCTTGGGTTGCCAAGCTTGACTCGGGCTCACCTACCCAAGATGATGTGTCCTCCCAAAACGAATACGTGTTTGTTTTGAGCCCATTCGCTTTTTTCTCAGCTGCTGTGTATGCTGTTACTATACGGCAAAGTTATTGCTGATCATAATATTTTTTTTGAAAAGGAACACGTTTGTAATTTAATCCACGAGAAAAAAGAAGAATAGCTTTGAATGGCAATAAAAAAAAGTTTTAACGGGTATTGACCCGCTGGCTCGCTCATCTCATGTTTCGCCAGGATCGGTAGCTGCAACCAAAAACATTGTTATGATTTCAGGAGTGACGAAGGGCCACGATCTGTCTAGTTGGGACCCGCAAAGAAATGAATCATGTACGAAAATTGGAGTAGGAAGTTAATCAAACAAATGTTTGCAGAAGTCGTGAATGCCGGAAGACCAAGAGCGAATGAAAATCCTTATCATTAAAAGAATGGCTGTCTACTCACCACAGCCGCAGACTCAACCTGGTGCTTGGTAGGCAGCCTGTCTTCGACACCGATTCGACTATTTAACATATTTTTTTCAACAAAATAGTTCTCATAATTTATTCTGTTCTGACCAATGAAAAAGCTTTTGGTGTTAGTTTGAGATGTCATAAGGCTATCTACCGTTTCGTATTTTATAGGAAATGCTTGGTCCATTTCAAACACATAAAGAGAGTGCAATAAATGGGGTACAAGCTTTCCTTGGCATTCACCAAAGGTTGTCTAACAGAAAATGCCTTGAGGTGCGCCTATCCCGTGCAATCAATAAATCAACACATACATAAAATTACAAGGAAAATCAATCACAACGGCCTTAATAAACGTTAAGAACTAGCTCAAGAAAAACGTGTCGCTCATTTCGACTTATCGCATTTGTAAATATTCTGAGAATGATGAAATCCAGTGTCGTTTGCGCTAAGAACACAATCGTGGAATTTAAAATTACGATAAGATAAACCCAACATCACTGTTGAATTTTCCTTTGATAGTAGTTAACGAGAATTTGTAATTTCATTTTAACTGGGGCCTTTTAATTAACTACGCAGCATCGATAACGCGCGTTTAGGCTCGGCTGTTTCTTGCTACTGTAGCGTCTACTTTAGAAAATTGATTTTGAAGTTTTTTAACAGAATTTTATCTGCTAAACAGCGTTGTTATTTGTTAATTGATTAATGATTTGACATCGGCCAATTAAAACGCCATGTAAATAAATTAATGTAAAAACTGGAAACACGAGAGAATTTAGACACAGCTAGTGAAATGAAATGAAAAATATTGATTTCTAAGTAAGTTAACAAAGTTAACACTTTTAGAACGTCAAGTCTACATGAGGCCTACCATTTACTAATGTCATTTCACAGGATTAGGTTAGCTACGGCGCGGCGCGGCGGCGGCGTAAAGCAGCGGTATGTACGGCGTTGCGGAATAATTGATTCGAAGCTGTATTTAAACAGAAAGATGCCGTACAGAATCAAATGACCACCCTGGAAATTGTCAGAAAAAAATACCGACTTTGTGGCGCACAATTTTTTTACGGCACTGCGCGCTTTCTTATTATTTTTATGTATCTATCGATGGTAAAAATGCCGTACAAAAATATATGACCATAAAATTAAATTAAGAAATTTAAAAAACCCCTGCCAAACAACTTTAAAAAGTAATTTAAATAATTCCTAATTGTAAAGTGATATTTTAGTCCATAATTGTTGTCAAAGTGTGTCGGGGGACCGCTAATGTAGATGTTTGATTTCACATAACATTGTAGTTTATGGATCAGTTTTCAGCGAACCAAATTGAGACAATCAGTGACATATCGATACAAAATGCAAAAGACACTGTTGGCGGTCCCCCGACACACCGTGACAACAATTATGGACTAAAATATCACTTTACACTTAGGAATTATTTAAATTACTTTTTAAAGTTGTTTGGCAGGGGTTTTTTAAATTTCTTAATTTAATTTTATGGTCATATATTTTTGTACGGCATTTTTACCATCGATAGATACATAAAAATAATAAGAAAGCGCGCAGTGCCGTAAAAAAATTGTGCGCCACAAAGTCGGTATTTTTTTCTGACAATTTCCAGGGTGGTCATTTGATTCTGTACGGCATCTTTCTGTTTAAATACAGCTTCGAATCAATTATTCCGCAACGCCGTACATACCGCTGCTTTACGCCGCCGCCGCGCCGCGCCGTAGCTAACCTAATCCTGTGAAATGACATTAGTAAATGGTAGGCCTCATGTAGACTTGACGTTCTAAAAGTGTTAACTTTGTTAACTTACTTAGAAATCAATATTTTTCATTTCATTTCACTAGCTGTGTCTAAATTCTCTCGTGTTTCCAGTTTTTACATTAATTTATTTACATGGCGTTTTAATTGGCCGATGTCAAATCATTAATCAATTAACAAATAACAACGCTGTTTAGCAGATAAAATTCTGTTAAAAAACTTCAAAATCAATTTTCTAAAGTAGACGCTACAGTAGCAAGAAACAGCCGAGCCTAAACGCGCGTTATCGATGCTGCGTAGTTAATTAAAAGGCCCCAGTTAAAATGAAATTACAAATTCTCGTTAACTACTATCAAAGGAAAATTCAACAGTGATGTTGGGTTTATCTTATCGTAATTTTAAATTCCACGATTGTGTTCTTAGCGCAAACGACACTGGATTTCATCATTCTCAGAATATTTACAAATGCGATAAGTCGAAATGAGCGACACGTTTTTCTTGAGCTAGTTCTTAACGTTTATTAAGGCCGTTGTGATTGATTTTCCTTGTAATTTTATGTATGTGTTGATTTATTGATTGCACGGGATAGGCGCACCTCAAGGCATTTTCTGTTAGACAACCTTTGGTGAATGCCAAGGAAAGCTTGTACCCCATTTATTGCACTCTCTTTATGTGTTTGAAATGGACCAAGCATTTCCTATAAAATACGAAACGGTAGATAGCCTTATGACATCTCAAACTAACACCAAAAGCTTTTTCATTGGTCAGAACAGAATAAATTATGAGAACTATTTTGTTGAAAAAAATATGTTAAATAGTCGAATCGGTGTCGAAGACAGGCTGCCTACCAAGCACCAGGTTGAGTCTGCGGCTGTGGTGAGTAGACAGCCATTCTTTTAATGATAAGGATTTTCATTCGCTCTTGGTCTTCCGGCATTCACGACTTCTGCAAACATTTGTTTGATTAACTTCCTACTCCAATTTTCGTACATGATTCATTTCTTTGCGGGTCCCAACTAGACAGATCGTGGCCCTTCGTCACTCCTGAAATCATAACAATGTTTTTGGTTGCAGCTACCGATCCTGGCGAAACATGAGATGAGCGAGCCAGCGGGTCAATACCCGTTAAAACTTTTTTTTATTGCCATTCAAAGCTATTCTTCTTTTTTCTCGTGGATTAAATTACAAACGTGTTCCTTTTCAAAAAAAATATTATGATCAGCAATAACTTTGCCGTATAGTAACAGCATACACAGCAGCTGAGAAAAAAGCGAATGGGCTCAAAACAAACACGTATTCGTTTTGGGAGGACACATCATCTTGGGTAGGTGAGCCCGAGTCAAGCTTGGCAACCCAAGCAGAAACTTTTACTAGCAGAGATCGAAATAAGAGTAATTCACAATAAATGTTGTTTAAAATGTTAAGTCTAGGACTCTAGGTTATTGGCCTCTGTTCACCTGACAACAGGTATTGTGCAAATATTTCTGCTAATATAAAAGTCACAAGACTTCTCGAAGGACCAAATAAGTACCAATTTATTCTTTTATTTTGTTATGGGCTCTTGACATATTATTATGTCGAATTTTTTATTTTTTTTATTTATTAAATAATTTTGCAGCTACTGGATATACTTAGTTTAAAATTCGTCGATATGGATAGATTTTCATTAGTTGTTTCATAAATTCGCACCCGAAAATAACTGTATCACCTTGGTTACATCAAGATCTATCGCGTATCTTTTTCTTACTTCTAAAATCACTCGTTTCTTAGTTTCTTTCTTAAGAAGGCGACTAATCCAAAATTGTCGATTTTATAAATCATTTTTGTACTTGATAATAAGCCCCGAATTGTTTAATTTTCTTAACACAGATACTACATTATATCGCTCAGATCGAATTCTCGGAAATCCGAGAATTCGATCTGAACGAAAACACGATATCTCGATAGAAAAAAATCACAAAAATGCATCTAACTTTGACGACTTTTTTCATATATTGCCAAAACCATACATTAAACTGAGTTAATATTTTTACACATCATATAAAATTCTATCACCGAGGGTTCGACCTAGCGGATTTTTAATATTCTTTATAGTTTTAAAGATATTTAAGAAAAACCACATTGGAGCTTTACCGCTAGATTTGTCTTACCTCTCAGTCTCCAACAGTCGCGTTCGCGCGCGCCTGAGGAGAGGATATACTTCTTTTTCCTTTACTCCGGATTGAGAAATATTTAATCGAAACCATGGGAAACAAACAAAAACAAAGTCTGTCTGTCCGTCTGTCTGTCTCCAGGCTGTATCTCAACTTCTGTAATTTTCACAGAATGTGTGAATTTAACATCTGTTGCCACTATAACAAAAAATACTAAAAACAAAACAAAATAAATATTTAACGTACAACAAATCTGATTTTTTTGCTTAATATCAATAATTGCTAAGCTATAGCAATAATTGTTGATATCAAGCTAATAGGCACTTGAAATTTTTACAAAATCCTTTTTTTTATTTGTACTTTAATAATGGATAGTAAAATTAATATTTAAGGGGGCTTCCAAACAAAAATTACAAATTTTGGGCTTTTTTTAGTTCTATAATGGTACGGAACCCTTCGTACGCGAGTCTGACTCACACTTGGCTGATTATTTCGAACTTACTTATTTCTGTTATTCAAAGTAATCACTCGTACAATCAATGCACTCTTGCCAACGCAGTGGCAGTGTATGGGTGCCCTTCTTGAAAATATCAGCTGGACGGCAGACTACACAAAATCTTTGACATTCCCGAACACGTGATTTTACTAGTATATCGAGATGAAATTCATGAGAAATCGAGGGGAGCTAAAAGAAGGAAACTAGCTGACCCGGAAAACATTGTTTTGCCAATTATTATTTTTTATAGTATCAATATAAAAAGTAAATAAAAACCTATTGTCAGGCCTAACGAATGTACATAACATTATAATCGGTTGAACCGTTTTGGATGAGTTCGCGCACAAACACTGTGACCCGAGAATTTTCTATACATATTTGACTAGATGATCCGGCAAACGTTAGTTTGCCACATAAATTATTTCTAGTATCAATAATATATTATATCAAAAAGCAGATAAAAAATTATCCTCAAGCCTAACGAATGTATGTATGCAAAATTTCATTGAATCGGTTGAGCAGTTCGCTTACAAACATTGTGACATGAGAATTTTGTATATTTTAATCTAACAAAATATGTTAATATATTTTACGCAAATGCACACAAAAACTAATCAAATTCGGACGTGGACGAAGACGTGGCTAGTAGATTACCTATATTAAATAAAGTTATAATATTTGTGTAACAACTACAGCAGAAAGTATTACTAGTGTTTATGCCAAAAAGTATTAATTTGATTCTCAAAGTACAGATAGAAAATGTGACTCGAACTTCTCAAAATTTTATCTGATATATTTAGTTATACTACGTTCGTACAAAAAGTGATTACGAGAATAATTACACAAAATAGCCGCGGTGACATTTTGAATGCGTTGGGCGAGTGCGGGGGGTATGAAGTGCGCGGGTGAAAACCGATTTTTTTCTGGCATAGGTCGCCCCCTTAATATGGTAGCCTCTGTAGGTTGCCAAAATAAAGAATCAAATAGCTTTTTCGTTCCTACACGAAGTTATCCGTCAAAAACCACTTTACATTTTCACTACCTCTACCCCTACATATAATATTAAACCTGGATAGTGCCAAAGGGCTATTTCCAATGAGTAATGTACCTGACATTATTGTACCCTTATAATTCTAGTGAATCGTGAAGTTTCAAGACTCGAAGAGTGCCACAAAAAGCCTTAAGCCTTATCCCATTGAAAGGTAAAGGATGGCTCACCCTCCTCATTGTCTGCGTAGGATCTAATTCTAAGGCCACATGATAGGTATCTCAATACTCACTTATAGTCACGTAAACATCAGCTGATGTGATTAGTGTCGCGTTACGTTTTGGGATCCGTATGTTATTAACTAGCAATTTTGCGTCAATTACCGAAGCACACACTGATATCCATAGTAATATTAAAATGCAAAACGTATAACAGACCGGGAGACCAGTCTGTTATCCGTCTACGGCCAAATCGCTGAACCGATTCTGCTGAAATTTAGCATGTGAGATTACTTGGCGTGCGAAAGGACGTATAGAATACTTTTTATCGTAGAAAATGTACGGCTTTTGGCGCAACGGAGTTGCGGGCTTTATCTAGTAAGCCATATTTCTAAGCATGCCTGTTGTTTTTTTGTCCAAAAATCCTATAAAATCGCTGAAGAGCTGCGTGCTCTAGTAAAAACTGCTGCAGTTCCAAATCACACTAAGCTCAAGGATCCCCAAATTAGTTGTAATTGTTGCAGTAATTATTATCACCTTATCATATCTGTTAACCATTTGACAAATTGGCAGTATAAACAAGTAGAGTACTACACACACCCACGGCGCGTCTGGTATCTAAGCTTGATAACAAGTTTTTCGGCGGAGTATTTCAAACAACCCTTTGTTGAAATTTTTTGGGCACTTAGGTAAGCCTTCTTTATTGTGTTTGTGGCTTTGAATCGCTTATTGCTGTCCGATTTCTGGGTTCTTTTTAGCAGGAGATTACCTTTTTAACAGCGTTGCGCGTTGTTGATTTATTAATGTCTCGATGGCTGTCTAATCAAACGCTAGTAAACTGATAAACTCCTTTAAAAACAACAAAAACCTGCTATCTGTTATTCTCTCTGTATCTGTATTCTGTATATTGTCTGTGATCCATTGAAGTGTCTGATAAGGACTAAGGTCTCTCTCAAGAATTACTCCTTTCCTTAGTTCTCTTGTGTTGGTGGTTGCAATTTATTTGGAAGCGACAGACTCTTATTATACAGAAGTGTATGTAGAACGGGACTTTAAATAGAAGCTGCGTTCTTTCTTTATTAGTAAGAGGGTTTAGGTGTTCATGAATTTGGCCAAATTTTGGTCCTCCATTTAGCAGTCGTTAAATGTGAATCATATTTCCTCGCTAATCACGTGTAAATGATCTGTTTGCACTTATCACTAGCGCCAAAGTCCCGAACACGCGTGCGTTGAACCAAGGCCAAATGTGACAAATATTTACTGATTCGTGGATTCTGGCGATTAGATGTGAAAAGTTACAAGGTACAGCAAACGATGCTCTTCTTATTGATGTCTAATTAATAGAAAATGATATGACCAAAACATCTGCATTATCATTAGCTTAGACTTAGAGGAACATCAACAAGGAGGACATCTTAAGAAGTGAAAGATTGACAAAGGTCTACTTTTTGCCTCTAATTTCCATCAGTGTTTCTATTATTTTGCATTTCTTCTGTAGTCCTGCGAATCCTGCTAGTATATCAAGTCATGGTTAGCCAGGATAACGTGGTTTCAACTTTCACTATCCACTTTACAATGAAGACTGCAGCTTTAGTTACCATTAAACAATTTCGCTGTATCGGATCTGCTGCTGATTATGACAATGCTAAAGCGTATTTAAGGGATTAAAGTTGCCTTTAAGACGGCAGAAATTTTTGCAAGATTTCTGCGCCTCTTTAATATCAGGGGAAGTTGAGTGTGCTATGTTTTTTTAATTTATCAGCATGTTTATTTGCAATATTTTGCCATACTATCCTTGTCTACAGACCACAAGTAATAAAACATGTCCTTCTCAAATCTATCTGTTGATCATGAGGCGTCAGTTAAGGGGTTATTTCAATGCAAACACAACTCGTGCAGCGGCAGCCTTGCCCCGCTTCCAGTAATTACTGGTGACGTGGCGACGTGACGCGTGTTCTCCCTGTGATGGGCATCGATTGAGTTAAACTGGTCTACGTTGACTGGTGTGGACGAGATTTGTGCGTTTTCTGTAAAGATTGTCACGTATAAAGCCCGCTGTTCACATTGGGTCAACGCAATGAGCCAGTGCGTTTGGCCAATGCGTAGGTCGTAGGGTACAGAATGTCGATCCCAACTTATGGGCAAATAGACCCTCTACACGTAACACGTTGGCCTAATGTGTACAGCGGGCTTAAATATAAGAAAGAATAAAAGGGTCCGCCGTCCGCAGGACGATCACTTACGACGGACGTAAGCAACCGGCGGTTACAGCAGGTACCTATTGCACAATATTTGCTGTCAAATTCCTGTTGCGTTCCTGTTGCAAGATTTAAGCGCCCTGTCGTTTTGTAACCTGTCACTTTAATGAAACCTTGCTTGTTTCTTTTTGTTGATCCTGTCTTGACAGGATTTAGTTTTATGGTCACTGTAAGCCTGTAAACTGAATTAGTTACTTAAGTAAAAACTTCACTAAGTACTTATTAATGCCTTATGCCAAGTTTCGTAGTTTTTCTTCCTAGTTATCTAATCAGCAGCGTTGTTTATTGGTCTGTGTTTTGACGTTGGTAAATAAAAGCGCCATCGAAAAAGTAACTGTCAAAAAACCTCAATATTCGCGCGTCGTGCGTATAGTTTAACCAACCCATAAAGTAGTAAATTAGATTGTAATGTAGATATGGTATGAAAAGAATTATTTAATTTAGTTCGAGGTCAGACGCGAGCGTCGTGCAAATATTAAAAATTGTATGCTCAAGGGCAATAACCGTTGTTATCGCGTTATACAGCCACTATACCACGAACCACGATACAAGTACGGGGTGAATAATTAGGGACCATCTATAAAGTATGTCACACGATTTTCATGATATTTAGACCCCTCCTTGTCACATTTGTGAGACCCCTACCCCCCTTTTGTGACGACACACATTTAATGTGAAGTAGCAAATTTATTTAGCAAAATTATTTAACAATTTTACATCTAAAAATTAAAACCAACTCAATATTTAAAATATTGCTATTAAAATTCAATTTAAAATTTGATGTCACAAACCTTAGGACTCCCTTCCCCTCCTTGTCACACCATGTCACACTTCGTCGACCCCTCCCATCCCCCATTAGGTGTGACATACTTTATGGATGACCGCATATACTCCTATAATATTCTAGATGTCCCTCGCGGCTCTGCTCGTGTCCCGCAATTAGCCTATGCCCTTCATCTTAGTCTTCTCTATTATATATATGTGCCAAATTACATAAAAATCGGTTCAGTCGTTGGAGAGACAAAGACTTGGAAACAAAACTCTTCATATCTATCTTACTCTTCACTTTTATTCAACTTTCTTGAATAGAAAGTGACTTCGAGGTCCTTATTAGACATTTTTTATGAAAATCAGTTAAACCCTTAGTGATGGGGATGAAAAGCCGAATGATTGCAAATATACTCGAATGGGATCTCAAATGAAAGCGCGCCACGGGCGCTTAGTAAAATAATAAATAAATTGTTCAATACTTTTTTATTATTTGGTCTTGAGTCAGAGGTTAGGGAATTGAAAGAATGTCCTTAATTGCGACCACCAACTAGCACTAAAAAACAGACAGATTGATAGAGGAAATGTTCCCAACTAATTTAGTTTTTGTACGCTCTTGTGTTGATCGCTTGATGAAGCTTAATTGAAATGAACGACGTTGAAAACTGGCAGTAACACTTCTGCGAACACTTGTTTGCCGAAGAAATATTACTTCATAGAAAACAAAGGAATATAAAGTATGTCACGAAAAGTAATAGGTACGATACCTATGTCGAAATAAAAGAAGAACAAAGTAGTACTTACCTACGTTCGACCTAGGACGGCTAGGACTATGCATGCGTCTCAGTAGGCCTACTACGATACTGTTTTGAGACTCAAACAATCGGACGAGAATGCTGCGTCCTGCTCTAACAACGTCATTTTACGTTTGTTAGAGGACGCAGCATTCTCGTCCGATTATTTGAGTCTCAAAACAGTTTCATTGAGGCCAGAGGGGTGTTGTGGGCTTTCTTACTTTTGATGGTGTTACGATTGTCTGTGATACTGCTGGGATCGGGATATGGTTCCCCCAAAAACTATGAAAATGTAGGCAATTAATTACAATTTATAAAATTATTTTGACATACGTATTAACATCCGTGACCCCCTACTGTAGGCGGTCAATTCTTACATAGCTGTCGTGCCTATTACTTTTCGTGACATACTTTATATATAATCTCGTGTACCACCCTTTCATATTGGGACTGCGCCTGACGCCCTTTTTTGGAAGAACTGTATTATATTAATAAAATTCAACTTTTGCTTGTTGCAGATAAATCGCGAGCCAAAAAAAAGACTGAACTTAGATAAAATGAAGTTATAGCGACATTCCAAATTTAAATGAAGCTGATTTGATGGACGGTTGGAGATGCGCCATCTTGTGAACCGCCATCTTGTGAGCGGCCATTTCGTGTGAAACCAAGATGGCGGCGCCGGCGGTGGCCCGGCCCGAGTTGGACGAGGCCGAAGAGAAGCTACTGGAGAAGAATAAGGTTGCTGTTGTTCCCGCGCAAAAGGATGACGCGGTGCTGTCAGCCAAGTCGTCGAAGAAAGGTACGTTGGTTTTGGAGTTTTATATGTAGGTATTATAAAAAATAAGAGTAGAGGTTTTTTTACATTTACTGACATATTGTTGTAAAAATGTATGTCTACATAAACATTGATAATATGTACCTACCTACTTATTAAGATCTGCAGTTTTAATATTTCGTTGCAACTCGTAATCAACAGGTTCGATTTGGTTATGTTACCAGACTACAAATTTGTCATAAATATAAACGTTTTAACTCTTAAAAGAGAACACGTAGTATATGACATTCTCTTTGAAGAGAACCTTATTACTAGGTCTTGTTTGGCTGTACACCCGTAAAACCTGTGCTCGTTTAGCCAAAGGAAAGAGAAAAAAAAAAACTTTTAAAAAACAAATAATATTGAGGGTAGTTGTAAAAAAAGTAGTAAGTAATTTCATAAGTCATAACCTTATTTTAATCTATGTTTTGTTAATTCAAAACACATCAATTGCTTAATTTATTAATTAATAGTATTTAGTGCATTGAATATTTTTTAGTTAAAATTTAATTATGTCAAGCGGAAAATACAAGAGAATAAAATCTGGTGAGCTGTTATTATGTTGATACTTGATGAAATAATGACTTATGTTTGCAGGAAAACCACATAATATTTCAGTTTTCACAGTTAATATTATTATTTTTATATATACTATTATTTTTATATTGTGTCTTAGTATTTCTAAGCAATTTATTTATGATGGTGGTTATATTATATATTAAGTACTTATATAAGTGTTTTGCATACAAAATGACGATGACGAAGTGTAAACATTTTAGTGACCTGTAATAAGTTTTAAAATACATACAGTACACAAATTAATTATAAAATACATACAGTATTAATGTATTAAATACATCGAACTTTGCTTTGCGAAAACTTTAACGGTTTAAATATTTATATGTATAATTACTAGCTGTCCCGGCAAACGTTTCTTTGCCATATATAAATTATTTCGCCCGTATTATTTTATTGAAGTGACTAAATAAGTATTAAGTATGTCACCATGGCAACGTCCATCGCTATCCCGTCGCACAAACAATGGTCGCCGTCAGTCTCGGGTTGTAATAATTTACTATTATTTATTGAACAAATGCAAGTGCATTTGTTCAATAAATAATAGTAAATCAATATAATAAGTACCCAGTAGCCGATTCTCAGACCCACTGAATATGCATATAAAATTTGGTTAAAATCAGTAAAGCCGTTTCGGAGGAGTACGCGGCCTAACATTGTGATACGGGAATTTTATATACAGGGTGTAACAAAAATAAGTGATAATACTTTAGGGTGTGTACGTGTTCCTTGTAGAGAGTTCACTGTGAAAGTAGCAGCGCTGAAAGACCAACATTTTTTTTCACTTTTGTATGGGGAAACTCGTGGCGCTCGGGCCCTTGCCCATACAAAAGTGAAAAAAAATTTTGGTCTTTCAGCGCTGCTACTTTCACAGTGAACTCTCACAAGGAACACGTACACACCCTAAAGTATTATCACTTATTTTTGTTACACCTTGTTTAAGAAGAAGATTATAGAACATTTTTAATGAAATTTTTAGTTATTTGATAGGAACCATGTAAAGGTTTCAAATCTACTGATTCCAGATTGGCTACAAGCTAAGTCTATTTCGACATTAAATAGGAAATACACTTTTGAGCTTTGAAGTTTGATGTGATGGACTTTAAGTAGATTAAGATTTAAGATACTATATATATAACTATAAATATTGTACGCGAACAAATTATTACAAAAGCGAAAGAAAAAGGATATGGGCGAAAAGCCCATAGACGATCCGAGCTCTGCCTGAGATTTCGATCGAAACTGCAGCCGATCATGTTTTTTTTTGCGCAAATGTAGCTGAAGCCGATTGAAAAATGGGAAGAAATCGTCAATTTTTGAATTGGTACTGGGTGGTTTCCACTCTTTGTTAACTCCAGGATGAATCATCCTTATATCGCCCGCTGTCAGTGGTCGCTGCTATAAATATGCCTGGAGTTTGGCCGCCTGCCAACGCCTGCCGCGATGGAAACTGGTGCACTATGACGTATGGGGTCATATTGACGCTAGCCTGTGACTTGTGAGTCTTGTGACGTCATTAAATCATCTAAGCCTGAAATGGACTTAAATAGGACATTCTGATCAAAATTTGTAGTCTGGTAAAATGGTGTCATGAGAAAAATCTTAGTCTACTTCTTTGATTTATATTCTGACGTCATTACGGTCAGAAAATGTACGAGGGCTGCTATTTATGTATCCGGAACTGGCCACTTACAAGAACAATATTTAAAAAGTAATTACAACATTTGAAAATAGAACTCTTTGGTTGAAGAATACATTTTGTTTCATGTGACTGTCAATTATTTTTCCATTGTGGCGTCATTTTGAAAATTGCGTGTCTTCATTTGCCATGGATTTAACGCGTGAACATTTTCGTGCAATGATTTACTACGATTTTCGGCGTGGGCTAAATCAACAACAGTGCTTTATTCAACTCACCGCAACTTTTGGAGATGAAGCACCATCAAAAACCACTGTTTATCACTGGTACAGTGAGTTTAATCGTGGGCGGTCTATGCTCACGGATGAAAATAAAGAAGGTCGCCCAAAAACAGCTGTTGTCCCACAAAATATAGATGCTGTGCGGGAACTAATAATGCGTGATCGTCATGTTACATATCGCGAGATAGAGGCGTCCTTAGGCATAAGTATGACGAGCATACATAAGATATTACACGAACATTTGGCTGTAAAAAAATATGTTCGCGTTGGATTCCGCACAACTTGACAATCGATCAAAAACGGGCTCGTGTCGATTGGTGCAAAAAAATGATAAAAAAATACAACCGTGGTACGTCAAAAGCCGTTTATAATATCTACACAGGTGATGAATCTTGGATCTATGCATATGACCCCGAAACTAAACAACAGTCAACGGTGTGGGTGTTCCAAGATGAGCCGAAACCAACAAAAGTTACTCGTGCAAAAAGTACTTTGAAGCAAATGGTCGCCTGTTTTTTTGGAATTAATGGACATGTGGCTACAGTGCCATTAGAGAATCGTAAAACGGTTAATTCTGAATGGTATACGACCATTTGTTTACCAGAAGTCTTTGAAGAAATAAGAAAGGACAACCGACAACGCAGAATCATATTACATCACGACAATGCTAGCTGTCACACCTCAGCTGAAACAACTCAGTTTTTGGAGGGTCAAAAGATCGAATTGACTGGTCATCCGCCGTACAGCCCTGATTTGGCACCTAACGATTTCTTTTTATTTCCATACGCGAAGAACAAATTACGTGGTCAACGTTTTTCGAGCCGCGAAGAGGCTGTTGATGCGTTCAAAATGCACGTTTTGGAGATACCTCAATCAGAATAGAAAAAGTGCTATGAAAATTGGTTCCAGCGTATGCAAAAGTGTGTCGATCATCGCGGCGAATATTTTGAAAAGCAATAAAACCATATTAAATGATATATGTTTGTTTCTTTTTTTAATTCCGGATACATAAATAGCAGCCCTCGTAGGCCACATCACCATCCTCGTTATGTATGCATTCCAGTTAATCTATATCTTGTTCGGTCCTTAGTAGCCTCGACCTAAGTCATTATTCAAAATCGCTCATAAGCACATGGTTGACTACTGCGACATAAAAACCATAACTTCCATTCAGACTGCCTTTTACTATTCGAGTCACCCCAAAAATTTCGTGCCCTAATAATTGCCTGTTACTTTCAGGCTGCGACCACATCTGTTTTGAAGGTATCGGTTTACCAGAATCTGATGGCAAAAAGAGAGAGAGATGGCAAAGAGAGAGAATAAATTATTGACTCTAGCAATACCGGGGTAGTTGGAATAAAACATTTTGATCATTTTTTAACCGACTTCCAAAAAGGAGGAGGTTATATGTTCGGCTGTGGTTTTTTTTTTCTTTAGCGGTTATTCTGTGTGTGAAACATGCAAATATAAAAATGTATCCAATGATCAAAGATATTTTTTGAAAATCTGCCTTCAGATTCTGGTGATTAAACTCCCAGTTTAACCACCAGAATCTGGTGATTAAACTCTGGACGCAATGTTCTTTACATTGTGCAGACTCATACAGCCACATAAGTGATCCAGATTGCTGACAGCCTCTCATTGAACACTGAACAACGACGCGACGTCACTACAAAGTTGGCAAACTCGCAGACTCATGTCATAACCAAAACGGGGTTAATGATCGCCAGCCATGGCGTCGCCGCGGCTCGCTTAATAGCACCATTATAGATAGTAGATATAATGATTTATAGATCAGAAGATAATGAATAGATCATCGTGTGTCACCATATTTTTAGTACCGTCTAAGCCAGTGGTCCCCAACTTATTTTTCATGCGGGCCACAAAAATGTTTTGGTCTTGTCGCGGGCCTCAACAAAATTTTTTTAGGGTTAAAAAATAACATTCTTCAAAATTAACGATTTAAAAGTGGAAAAAATTTAACGACTATCACGTAGACTATACGTTATTTTGCCGGTGGGCGTGAAAATCAAAATTGTTAAACATCACGCGGGCCCCAAATAAAGCCCGCGGGTTGGGGATAGCGGGTCTAAGCAGATATCAACTAACTTTGTTATCTGTTTATGAAGTATGCCTAATTTATCTCAGAAATGTTTTGCACGTAGGTCGTTAATGTTTCTGACAATTTATTTAAATTACATAATGATAATGATTTTGTAAATTAATAGCAGACATGATGTGTAAAAACTAATAATAATGCCACAAAGATGCAACATACATTATTATATAAATTATGTATGCCAGTTGCGGACCTATCAAAAACATAAATGTAAAATGGTCATTCAAGGAAAGGTAAACAGCATATAATTTCTTACGCTGGTTCTTCTCGCGGCCCGGGTTAGTTCTTGAACCGGTGGTGGACACAAAGACTTTTAAATAGAAGTTTTTGGGTGGACATCGGAGACTTTTCTGAAAGAGAAGGAGCGTTAACACATTAAGGGTCTGTTTCACCACTTCCTGATAAGTGCCGGATAGGCTACCCACCACTTAACTTGACAGATAAAATATGGAGAATCTAAAAAAGTTGTGAATAGCCTATGGCCCTAAGGGTCTGTTTCACCACTTCCTGATAGGTGGCGGATAGGCTATCCACAACTTATCTGACAGATACTGTATGGAGTATATATCAGACAAGTTGTGGATAGCCTATCCGGCACTTATCAGGAAGTGTTGAAACAGGCCCTTAATTTAATTTTACAAATATTTGTTTCAGTAAAACTCCCCGAGGATGGGGGCGGTGCGGTGGGCCGTTTCACGATCGGGCCGGCGCCGGAGCGAGACTGGGAGATGGTGCCGCCCGACGGCCGCTGGGGCTGGTGCGTGCTCGTAGGTAAACGACCACACACAGCGCGAGCTACGGGCAATCGGGGTCCAGCAGGCTTAGCATGGTCACCATAGAAGTGATTTCTATCTACGGAAGAATAGACAAAGTGACAGTAGGAAATCCGCCATTTTGTCACTAAAATCTGTCATTATGTCTACTCTTTCCCGTTTCTGATGTTGTTATGCTTAGCCTGCTGGGCCGTACAACTAAACCGTTTTGAGACGAGTGAATGCCGCGTCCTAACTCCTACTGTAACAAACGTGAAATGACGTCGTTAGAGCATGACGCGGCATCCGATTCTCGACGTGTCAAAACGGTTTCGTAGTAGGCCTCCAGGATCAGATGCAGGGTGGCCAAAATACCCCGTACTGCTCATAGCTTGATCACACCTACCGAGTAGATTAAACACGGTGCACATAGCTAAGCACTCGGTATGTGTATTGACGGATGTGCTCGGTCGACGGCACTGTTCCGACAATATACTCTGCAGGTGTAATCAAGGTATTAAATGGGATGAAGTGCAGAACTAGTTTGACAAAATAGTCAGCCCTATACTAGTAACAAATCCTCGGAGCTCGCGCAGACTACACACTGCCATTCGGCATAAATCATGGTTCCCATATTTTTAGAAAAGAAAACAACACATCTTTTGGGTAACACTATTTTTTTAAGGTTGTACTAAAAAAGGTGGGTTATTGTGTGTAGAGTGGTCTTCATCTAACACAATCAAGGAATCCACTGTCACTGAAAGTTCAGAAGAGAGACAAAGTGCAATAGAAACGCTCAAGTTCCATATTATGTCCATTCTAAGTTTATTGTACACATTTCAGACATATTAGTATACTTTTGTGTCTACACCCACAATTAGTGTCACAATCCTACATCGCGCTATCGAAGTTTCTAACAACGGGAAATACATACGTCTGTAACGTCAGTGGGCCTCGGTCTGACCAACATGCTTGTAAGATCTTCCTTTGTGGTCGCCAAGCATATCCCTACACTACATAATATTACGATTTACGTCAAGCTGACTTAAATATCTTAAGTATAAAACTAGATAAATCCTTGCAGGCGCGACTTTAGTGAACATCCTGATCCCGGGCACGATCAAGTCGTTCGGCGTGCTGCTGGTGGAGTTCAACGACGTGTTCGAGTCCACCGCCTCCGCCTCCTCCGGCATCGTCGCGCTGTGCTACTTCCTGTACAGTAGTCTGGGTGAGTCAGAACATCCTGATCCCGGGCACGATCGAGTCGTTCGGCGTGCTGCTGGTGGAGTTCAACGACGTGTTCGAGTCCACCGCCTCCGCCTCCTCCGGCATCGTCGCGCTGTGCTACTTCCTGTACAGTAGTCTGGGTGAGTTAGTCGGAGGTTACACGTTCAGTTTCTCATCAATCTGATCTATCAATCTGGTAAAGATTGACGCGAAACTGAACGTCTGAGTTCTGACCCATGGATTGATGGACTAATCAGTTTTTTATTATGTACTTTTTAGCCATCAACCACGTCAATCTAAGATTACGCCAGAATGATGACTACAAAGTTATATATTATTACATTACACCGAAAAATTCTTGAACAAAGAAGTCACTGCTCTGTTGTAGTAATTGTATTGCAGTCTGCAGGGTACGAGTATGTGATAATTCCGTTGTAGTCTGGGTAATCTTCTACAGACTACAACAGCTCTAAAACATTTTCACGTTTCACGCCTAGCTCACAGCTCTAAATCATTCATACGTGGAAGAGCCATGCTTCGGCATGAATGGGCCGGCTCGACCGAATAAATACCACGTTCTCGCAGAAAACCGGCGTGAAATAAGCCATAACCCATTTTTGGGTTCCCCATGCGGCATGTTATGTCACCCACTTGGCAGCCTTTAATCAGAATCTTTTAGGGTTTTCTAAGCTATCTATTGAAGGTGATTATAAAGCGACTCGTGTCTTTCTTTAGGACCTCTGTCATCGATCCTGTCAGTGAAGTGGTCGTACCGGACGGTGACGCTAATCGGCGGGAGTTTCGCCGCCTTTGGCATGATATTCAGTAGCTGGGCTTTCTCCATCAGCTATTTGTATTTTAGGTAAGTGCTTCAGGGTATAATTCAGGGTAAATTTTAATCTACTTTGAAGAAAGGTGATTTCGCTGAAGAGAAATCCTTAGTAATGAATGACATGGGTGATGGGCTCAACTGGTGTTATAGCCGGTGTAAAGTAGTTCTTACATAAACGTATTTTAATTCTTTTTATCATGATCATTAAAGTTATGCTACCAAATTTCCGGACGTTGGATAGTCTCAAAAAATGATAAAGCCAAGTCCATCCCAAAAATTTCCCAAAATATGTCACTTTCCACTTCTGAGCCATGACTAACTGACTTCTTAAGTTGGATGGTCCTTAAAACCAGCAAAATCTACTCACTAATTAATATCCAAAATCTGTTTGCAGCGACATTTTTTTTATAGTTTTTTTAATTATTTTTTTCAAAAGTTTCGGCGCACTGGTAGGCGCGGGGGCGGGGCTGGCGTTCCCGCCCACCGTGTACATAGTGACGTCATACTTCGTGCGGCTGCGGGGGCTCGCCAACGGGATCTGCATGTCGGGGTCCGCGTTCGGCAGCATCATCCTGCCGCCGGTGCTGCGGTACCTGCTAGAGACTTATGGATACAAGTGAGTATGTTCTATATCTGTGTTCCGCAAATTTTTTGTGTTCAAGGTGTACCTCGAACACAAAAAGTGTTCCGCCGAAAATTCAAATTCATCACCATGTATGGGGGTGCTCTATTCCCAATTCTTATTCCTTTCGTCGATCGTCTTGACATGTTGCCTTTTTTTGGTTCTTATTTAAACTAGGAAAATGTATAAAATGTCATTTCTGTTGCACACTACACACTGGCCACGGTACACTAGTGTGCCGCGGCACACCTTTTGCTGAACACTGTTCTAGATAAACCCCGCAAAGGTCGTGTAAAATCTTGCGCTTTAAAATTAGCTAAGTGATAGTGTGCTGTGTGGGTCGACGCCTTTAGCGTTGCCTCATTGCATTATTTTTGTGCTATTATTTTTAACATAAGAAGTAAAATATTATGTGTACAATAGTTTTGTTTAATAATCTAATCATGATCGTATAAAGCAATAAGGACTCAATATATTTCATGCAGTCTTATGTCAGTCATAACCATTCTGTTTGGACTAATAGAGCTATGTCAATGCCCTAATAATTTTACTGCCGGCACAGTAGCAACGTGTTTTACGATCCATAAGTCGTTAGATCAATTGAGATGATGTCTATATAAGTTTACGACTTGGCGATACACTGCGATCAATTCAAGTGTGTAGGGATGAGGACTCAATAACGTTATTCTGCTTTAATAAGTATACCTACCGGCTCTCTCTTACAACTACCTAAAACAGATCACTGGTGTTTAAAACAGCTCTCTTCGGCAACAAACAACAAACACCTTACATTCGGACACAGGAGTTTCGAGTTGTCAATAATAATAATTAGTTACTCCAGATGAAGTGTAACTGCCGCACTCACAGTGGAACATTAATTACATTAAGGGCCTGTTTCACCACTTCCTGATAAGGCTATCCATCACTTAACTTGACAGATAAAGTATGGATGGAATATATCTGTCAAAAAGTTGTGAATAGCCTATTAGGCACTTTATCAAAAAGTGGCCCTTAATATAAAAAGTGGCCCTTAATATATAAATACAGGCCCTTAATGTAATTAATTTAAAATTGTGACATACATTATGTGGCAAACTCTTCATTAAATTGAAACCCTAATCGTAATTAAATGACCTTTAAGACTATTACTCCATTCTCATAGGCTTCTCCTGACTCATATATTTTGAAGAGTGCAATTTTATGTAACGATTTATTTAAATAGCGGCGCGGTCGGTCTTATAAATTAATAATAGCTCCCACACCGGTTTCGGTGACGGTGGCCGGTTTCATTGAAACCAGGCCAGCTACGCAGGAGTAATTTTATAGTGCCCAAGTGTGTGCGCAGTACACAAGGGCACTCTCTATTCCTTTACTCTCATATCATAACCCAGTGGGACGGAAGACCGACACGACCGGCGAGAGATCAGGCGCAGGACCGACTTTTTACATGCCCATCCGACGCATGGATCATCTTACTTGTCAGACAATCAGGTGATCAGCCTGCATTGTCCTAACCAAACTTGGAAATAACATGTTTCCAACGCGGGAATCGAAACCACGACCTCCGAGTCAAGAGCCGCGCTCTGTACCACTAGACCACGGAGGCGTTATAAATTGCGGCGTTATAATACACGTCTTATAAATTGATAGTCAGGGAGCCCTAGAACATTTTTTTTTATTACTATCAAGCTAATTTTTTGTGAGTAGCTTCATTTTGATAAGACAATAAACATTTTTATTTGCGAAAAATCTCGAAAGTGGTAGCTAACAGAGATAGAAAGGATTTCATACTATGAATTGATGGTCTTTAAATATGTGTTTTATTTGTAGGACAAGGTTACTCTTAAATTATATAACTAATAACTAGAGATGTGCCGACTAGTCGGTAAAGCCGACTATCCGGCCACTTTTGTAGTCGGCGAATAGTCGGCAAAAAGCGCCCACTAATCGGCTTTTTATATTTTTTTGCTATTATTGAAATTACATTCAAGAAAAACCTTGATTATTATTTGTAATGTGTTTAAGTATATCACACTCGATCAGTGTTTATACATTTTAAAATTAAATCAAGTGTTTCTGAAATTACTTAGAAAGAGATTATTTTTGTAAGTAAATATAATCTTAACAACAAATTATGTATGTATTATTAAATCGAGATTTCATGTACACGAAATAGGTATTTAATGAAAATCATCAACTGTATCATCGAAACAAAATAAAGTAACGTACGCGAATTACCTGAACATAACACGATTCGACACGTTTGCAGGCGGCGTGTGCGACTTACCTGCAGTAAAATAACGTTACGGAAACTTCCGAAACCATGATCGGCTTGGCCGACTAGTCGGCCGATTAGTCGGCTTCTTTGCAACCGATACGTGGGAGAGCCATGCTTCGGCACGAATGGGCCGGCTCGACCGGAGAAATACCACGTTCTCACAGAAAACCGGCGTGAAATAGTGCTTGCGCTGTGTTTCGCCGAGTGAGTGAGTTTACCGGAGGCCCAATCCCCTACCCTATTCCCTTCCCATCCCATCCTTACCCTCCCCTATTACCCTATTCCCTCTTAAAAGGCCGGCAACGCACCTGCAGCTCTTCTGATGCTGCGAGTGTCCATGGGCGACGGAAGTTGCTTTCCATCAGGTGACCCGTTTGCTCGTTTGCCCCCTTATTTAAAAAAAATCGGCTAGTCGGCCAAAGTCATGATCGGCACATCTCTACTAATAACCTATCAATATACAAAAAATCTGCTTGTTAGTGTTCCGTTTTAGTGTTCAGTAGTCAAACAAGTTTTGTTGATTACAGAACCCTAAAAAGGAACCCTAACGAGCAGATTTTTATATATTGATAGGTTATTAGTTATATAATTTAAGAGTAGGTATGTCCTACAAATAAAACAGTCCCTATTTAAGTACCATCAATTCAACGTATGAAATCCTTTCTATCTCTGTTAGCTACCATTTTCGAGATTTTTCGCAAATAAAAATGTTGTTCGTCTTATCAAAATGAAGCTACTCACAAAAAATTATCATATTAGTAATAAAACAAAATTGTTCTAGGGCTCCAGTACTACGAGCTTTATAGTGGTTAGGACTTCTTTATGAAGAAAAACCCCCTTTGCATTACTTTACTCTCTGATGATTCAATCCTTACATTACTCTCTAATGTTTCCAGGGGCGCGGTGCTGATTCTGGGCGGTATTATGCTTAACGTATGGGCGGCGGCGCTGCTCTTCCAGCCGGTGGAGGAGCACATGGTTAAGAAGTACAAGGAGGTCGAGGAGGACGAGGACATGCCGCAGGTATGTTGGTAGATTGGCAGCAGATGGGGTTAGCAGCACTGAGATATTGGGGGAATGTTGGCAGCACTGTGCATTTGGCAATACTATGCTGCCCCCTTGGTAACTTTGACGCACATGAACTACATTGCTTATGGTCGCAATTTTGACATTTAAACTTTTTATGGGTAAAAAAAAGTATAAACGTCAAAATATGTATTGTGGCTTTTATATAAAAAGTTCAAACATCAAAATTATTGTGAACTTATGCAATGAAATTCATGTTCATCAAAGTAACTTAATAGGTAACTAAAAAGTGGGCAGTTAGTAGTGCTGTGAAGTTGGCAGCACTGTGATTTTTGATTTAAACGGATTTGAACTTGTCGAATCAGAGTCCTTTTACATTCTACCATAATCGTCTCAGAAGATTTAATCGAATCTTATTTATAGTCTGTCAAGAAAGTGAAGAAATTAAAAAGTGGAAACATCGTAGTGTCATCCCTTTCAAATCAATCTAAGAAAAAAGGGATGACACTATGATGTTGCCACTTTTTAATTTCTTCACTTTCTTGATGGACTATAGATCTAATCGAAGTCGATTTATATTTCAAGACAATTATGATGTGCTGGTCTAGAAGGAATTTCGGAATTAATTAAGCATTCTTTCTTAATAATAACGTTTCGTGAGAAGCAAAATCAATATTATATCTAAGTATGTTTATTATTGGTTTCAAAAAGTTTTCAGAAATAAAACAGTTAGAAATTTAGAAACCTTTTTAAAGATACTTAAGTAATTAACGCCTCTAGTCCACAGACGCAGTTCGCCGCAAAATCGCGGCGAAACAAATGCGAAACCATTTACTGTCTCATCTGCCACACGACAATGCGTTATCCACAGACGCAGGGCGCCGCGATTTCGCAGCGCCCTGCGTCTGTGGACTAGAGGCGTTAATTACTTAAGTATCTTTAAAAAGGTTTTTAAACTTATAATATGTTTTTAATAAACTGTTAAATTACGATCAAATGACACGGTGGTCACACGCGATGACGCGATGACGTGAGCAACAGTGAGGTATTGCTGTAATGAAAAACAAAGTAAGCGTTTTACTGTCTTATGTGTGTTGTGTGCTTCTCATTGCGTTGCTTACTGTATACAGAGTGTCCTATATACGACGGAGTGTAAAATGTGTTTTATAGACTAACGACTGGACTCAGAGATTTGTTTTGGTTACTTAACTTTTATGAAGTCAGAAAATTCAAGGAGTTTATGTCAAAATCTTTATTACGTTACAGTCAAGTATTAATTTAAGGTGAGATACGTTCCATACAACTGTAGCTCTACCATGAGTTTAAAGCTATAGTATTTATCGATACTCAATACCGACTACCGTAAATTTTTAGTCTGGCAAATTTTACAGCGCCTCTAGCGGTTGCTTGCGGAACTAAAATCGCCATACTAAATATTTACGTAGTCGGTATCGAGTATCGATTAATACTATAGCTTTAAACTCATGGTAGAGCTACTGACGTTTAACTTTACTATGAAACGTGAAGTGTCGCGTCGCGTCGCTGCCGCGTAGTGTCGCGTATGTAACAGTACATTTAAATAAACTTAAATTTTTGAGAATCTTTAATTATTTTTAGTCAAATATTGAACACTCAATACAAAAAGAACATATTTTGACTCTAACTAGGATACGGAAGTCAAAATATGACTGTTTTTTTCCTATTGTACTTAAGGACACTTTGTATAATTTGGTGTAGCGGATTTAACCCTGCTTATAGCTTCATATATTAACGCTTGGCTGTAGATGGTGTGGTATCATTATATAATTGGTTTTGGTGTCGACAGTAATATTTGTTTTGTTATGTAGATATAGGATGCTATATTTTTGTTACCTTCTAATCTCTGCTTTATTTACTTTGGTACTGGCATTGATGATTTTGAAACTATCCAGTCTTCTTTCAAAGTTTAAAATATTGGTCAAACATTTTTTATAAACAAAAAAACTATTTACTTTGTCATCTGGGTTTATTGAAATCTTTCATTTTTCTATGCTTACTCGTTCTTTAATTTCCAACTTTTTCGCACCATTTGTGACTTGTCCTTTTTGAATCTGGCAATTTTCTTCATAAATTATATTTTTTACATTTATGTAATGTACGTTCATTGCAATTTATTATATTTTATAAATACTTTTTCTTTCATAACAGCAATAGTCACTTTATAGTAACAGATGAAATTGCCTGCATTAATGTTGCTAAGATAATATTGCCATGACAATATATTGTTGCTCATCCTAACTTGTAGTAAATAGAAAGATTGTGTCAAATATGCTACTAAACTGGCCGCTTTCTAATATCCCCGTAATGATTGTGCTTTAAGTTAGTTCACTGAAATACTATAAGGGAATACACAGCTTGGCAATAAAGAATCTGGCGCGGTGACAGATGAAAATATTTTTTTTATTTATGGCAACATTACTTGTACATTTTGTGTCAAACGTGCTTTCAAGCGTCGCGAGTGCATGCCTATAATAAAAGAAAAGAAAACCACATTTAAAGCGCACTCTTCTATTTCTCTATTTTGGTGACCAGTCAGGCCACAAAAAGGCCAAATGCAAAATTTGTTTCATAAGTGTCACTTTACAATGTGATTTTGATCACATGTCAAATAGAGCTTTGTAGTACAGCTGTAGTTTATAATCGTCTCGTCTTGATGAACACACTGTGCATGAAAAAAATGTTCACAGTATAATACCTACTTAAGTCAACTTATATTGACATTTAATTAATTTATATAACAAAAATGAATTTTAAATTTTGTTAGTTTTGCCTAAACTAGAGAACCGCTGAACCGATTTGGCTAGTCTTGAAATATTCGTGGAAGTCAAGGGAAGATTTATATTCGTAGGGAAGATGATACGAAGATCACCGGGTTATCTAGTTTAAAATATTTTTTTATTCTTGGATTTTTTTTTGCCTGATATTATCATTATAATTATTAATGCGGGTAATTTATCAGTTATGCATAGGTATTACACTGCGGTATTACAATAACGTTTATTACCATGAGAAACATTAAATAAAAGTGATTTTGCTCATGGGAAGTGTTTGATACATAGATATTAGATACAATATGTTTATCTGTTATATTAGAATAATAATACGTATATTTATGTATTGTATATAAAAATTAGTATGCGGTAGCTTTACAAGTTATTCTGCACTATATTGAAGACACTAAGGCGAAGACATTACGCGCCGGAAATTTTGGCGGGAATCGAACACTCGAATGTCAAAATGACATTGACATTTTAAAGACTTTTTTATTTTTATGTTTATTGTATATTAGCACAGACAGACAGAGTTTTAGTTTTAGGTTGGGTTGCACCAGAGGCGTGATTAAAGTTCAAGTTATGGTTATAGATAAGGCCAATTTAACTTTAACCTTAACTTTGACCACAGAATTTGACAGAAGACGTTGCTGGTCCGACAAGGCTTTATATGAACGTGGGCGGGGGCGCTGCTAGTAAAGAACTGTCAAAAATGGCGTTTTTGTATAATGACACTATTAGTTCCTTTTTTATTACCCGACTGCCAGGAGGGTTATGTGTTTGGCGCGTATCTTGTATGTTTTTAATATTCTTTATTACCTTGTATCTCCAGAACCGCTAAACGGATTTTCACAATTGAGGTATCGTTAGATTTGTCTTAATGACCCAAGTGTTCTTAGATAGGTGACATTTAAAAAAAAACAAAATGGCAGATGTTTGACGCCATATTGTGAGGTAAAAAAAATAAAAATTCTACCAAGCATATCGAGTGGGGTATCAAAATAAAGGATTTTAAACCCTGATTCTAAATATGTATATAACGTACATATATTGCGGTTTTAATTTTAAATGGAACGATAAATCTACACTAATATTATAAAGTGGAAAGATTTGATTTTTTGTTTGTTTGGCGCCGAAACTACTGGACCGATTTGAAAAATTCTTTTACCATTGGAATCCTACATTATTTTTGCTGAACATAGGCTGAATTTTATTTTCGAAAAAAATAGGGTTCCGTAAGATATTTGGGTTCTTCGGACGCAAGGTGTAAAAAATCAACCAGAACAGTTACTAATTTTACGTACGCTGCCTAAACTATAAAAGATAGAACCATAAAATGTTTTAAGTATTTGTAGAACTTATAAATATCTACAAAAAAGTTCGCGCCATACTATACGTATATATGTCGAGTAAGCCACAAAAACCATTTATTTATTCAAAAATCTTGAATTTTTTTGGACTATATTTAAACGAGTTTATTTTACTCATTCTTTTAATTCTTACCAAAATAAATTATCCCATTACTAAGTACAGTTTATGTAGATAATATTTGGTCTTTGAATGAATAAAATTGGACATTTGGTTTTGAAATTATGGCGAAATTAAAATATTATTACGATAGTGCGCGGCCTGCGTATAATGACTACGTCGTCGATGTTAGTGTTGGAGTCTGTGAATTGACCTGGGAATCATTTTGCTGACCGAGTCTTTCCTGGGTATGCTTTTTGCAGCGCTCACCGACATCCACGTGGGCGGAGCCGCGGCCAACCGCTAGTAATAAAATAAGAAAAAACCAAAATCCGCCTGCATGGATAAATACATAATTAAAAATTAACTGACATTACTGAAACAAGACGGAATTCAATGACAAAGTATTAAAAAAAACAATGATTTGGAAACAGTACCAAACCTATGTGCTATAACGTATTGTAGGTACACTTAGAAATATCAGCACGGTAGTTTTTCAATTTTGTATTAGATTGATTGTCGAAATGGTTAGATGGCTACAACTAAAAAGTCGAAAATAAAATAAATTAATTAAAAATCAAAAAACCCGACTGCAAAAAATGTTAACTAAAAAGAAAGAAACAAGACCTAATTCTGCCGGAGGCATCGAATCCATGTTTTAATTGATACGACTCTTGCTTACGAGTTTCATGCCAGGATAAATAGAAGGTCACATAGAAAAATGTAGAAGAAGAAAGTGGATAATAAAATGCAGTCGGAGGCATAATATTTTATGATTTATGAAATAATGTTAAACTTGGTGCGACATGCCTCCGACTGCATTTTATTATCCACTTTCTTCTTCTACATTTTTCTATGTAACCTTCTATTTATCCTGGCATGAAACTCGTAAGCAAGAGTCGTATCAGTTAAAACATGGATTCGATGCCTCCGGCAGAATTAGGTCTTGTTTCTTTCTTTTTAGTTAACATTTTTTGCAGTCGGGTTTTTTGATTTTTAATTAATTTATTTTATTCGCCACGTGCATTTAAAGCCTCGTCGAGCTCTATGGTTATGGTTAAATATGGCGTCCATTTTTGACTATAACCAAAGATTTGACATTTTGCATTGTAGTTAAAGTTACAGTTATAGTTGAGGAGTGTCATTTCAAAAGAACTTACTTCCACCTTATCCAATTTTTCAATAAATGCAAAAAACGTCCTATGTGACGTGGAAATAGGCATATTTGTTTTGAATACGTAAATTGAAAGTCAAATTTACAAAGGAAATAAGGTGTTTTTGTAATAAACAAATTAGTATAGAGGTGCAAACGTATGATGAGAATGGATTCCCATCATTACTTCAATTTTTTCCAAAAGTGGAAATAAGCCCTTTTGAAATGACACTCCTCAGTTAAAGTAAGTTGGTGCAATCCACCCTTAGTGTAAATTTCCCGTTATTAGTAAGTGTTTCGAATTCTGGCGCGTATAGTTCAGCTGAGGAGTTTCTTAGCTGTAGTACCTAACCTTTTGATCGTTCAATGAAAGTATGACCAGCTTAAAAAACCTGCACTGAGCCGCCTTATTATTTATAGTAGCAACACTATGCGAAGCTAGAATCCGTAAAATAACTTGGTGGGTTTTTTATATTTTTGGTCGAGCTATAAAATAAAGGTTCATTAATTGACAACGTTCTTTCTTTACAGGATGACATTTTAATAGAGGAAGAAGAGGAACCAATAGAGGTTATAAACATGGCGCAAGTTGACAAGCCCAACGGCGCAGCCAGCGAGCTGATCAAGAAGAATTCGGAGAAGAATATACTGAACAAAGTACTTGACAATCCGAACGCGTCATCAAACAATCTTAAACCGACGCTGTCGAAAAGAAAGCTGTCGTATCCACGACCGATGGTCAAATCCACATTCAGCTCAGCGTCAATAGCAGTGGACGGACGGGACCAAAAAAAACTTGGATCCCAGGAGGCCGTCAGTAGAAGACAAAGCGTGGTCACCGGACCCAAACGGAACCTATCTACCACCAGCTTCGCTTACGTTTCTACCCCATTCCACGGCTCGACTCTGTCAGCTTTTGACAGACCAAACGAATTCGCGTCGCAATTCTCTCTCAAGTCCATCACAGAAAGCGTAACAGACGTCGCCTACTGCTGCTTCTGCTGCAAGATGAAGCGGAAGAAAGAGCAGAACAAGTTTTTCGACGTCAGCTTACTAACCGACCCGACGTACTTAGTTATTCTCATATCGAGCAGCACCGTCGCCATATCTTGCACAAACTTTATTATTCTCCTACCCTCATACGCGCAAAACGTCGGTTTCGATAAGAACAAAGGCGCGTTATTGCTCAGTACGGTGTCAGCGCTCGACCTGGTCGGACGTATAGGAGGGTCTACCCTCTGCGATTTAAATATAGTGCCGAAGACGTTTTATTTCGTCGGAGGTCTGCTTTTCTCGGGTATAACTCTGGCAACTATACCGTTTTTAGAGTCCTACACAACGATCAGTATTTTCTGCGCGTTGTTTGGTCTAGCGTCCGGTGTGAACAATTCCACGACGACGCTAGTTATGGCGGAAATATTAGGTGTTGATAGATTAATGTCGACTTACGGTATCAGTTTATTCGTTAACGGCATCCTACAGCTGGTGGGACCACCCGTCTGTGGGATCTGGTTTGAACGAGACCAAAACTACGTCAACATGTTTTTAACCTTCGGGTTTATTTTCATCGGCGGCGCCGCGCTCTGGCTGCTCATGCCGATCATAGACAGATACAAGAGGAAAAAATTAAAAAATCAACCCGCGTGCCAAAAAGTCTAGTTATGTGTTAGGCCATCCACATATTACGGCGCACAAAATTTGTTTTTTTTTACCACTTAAGTCACACTTTTTTAATACTTTTTTAAAAGTATTAAAAAAGTGAGACCGCACTGAGAGCTCTTACGGCACTTGTCGACAGCAGTCGCTGGATTTTTTTCATTTATTTTTTTAGACTTGTCGACTGTCGTCGACGCGTGCTGTCGACAAGTGCCGTTCGTCTGTAAGAAGCCTAAAGCGACACGACACGACACTTCACATTCCATAGAATTGACGTTTGTGAAACGTCACTGCTATGGAATGTGAAGCGTCGTGTGACATGTCGCGTCTCTGCTGCGTAGTGTGGTCTCACCTTTAAGGCTGGTTTTAGTGTCACGCGAACCGTCAGTACGGATCGCTTCATATAGATCGATCTGTATTAAGCTGTAAGGAGTAATGCGGACTACGACGTCCATACGGACCCGTCCGAATTACTCTGAAACGCTTCTTATAGCTTAATATACAGATCTGTCTATACGGAGCGATCCGTACCGACGGTCCGCGTGACACTAAAGTCTAAAACCAACCTAACATGTTTTGTCACATTTGTTATGACGTCTCTTAAGCTGTGACGCAATAAGTGGATGGACACTTAGTGAATTTGCACAAATATTATTTTGTAAGTGTTGTTAGAACGAATTTATGCAATACAAGAATTATTTTAAATGTAAACGAATTTATAAGTTTTTTTAATATATATTTTTTTACAATTACTTTTTTTGTTTCTTTTTATTTTTGTATGTACTTTATAATCTTGTTAAAGCTCTAAATGTAGGCATAGGTGCTACTTTATACTGTAAGAATTATGTCCAGACTTCGCTATTTTTATAATTATTGCATTGTACTTATGTAGGAGTACTTTGTTAAACTTTTTGATATTCAAGACTCGTTTTTAGGATAAAGGTTATAAAGATAACTCCAAAGACAAAGTAAGTAAGATTTAAAATGTAAATGCGTTTAGTTGTGATGTTTAATATTTTGTAGATGTTTTTCACATTTTCAGTATTAACAAATTAAATTCACTAAATATATTTCATTAATCACAATTTAATCATTTGAATTTTATTTCATAATTTAATAACAGATAATTTCGTGTACAATTAATTTGAATAATTAACTAATATCTAATACGAAACAATTATTGTTGTAGTACTTACCTAAAGTAAAACCCTTTTTCTACTTTAAAATGTTTGAGAGTCCAATATAATAATACAGAAAATATTAAAAAGGGTTTTAGCTGTATCTTAATAAATTTTCATAATATTTCACATGTTACATTTGACAAAATGTTGTTATTTAGGTCTAAAAATATTCTAGGTGCACGTTTATTATTTTCGATTCGATATTTTTTTATTGTCTAGTTTACATTTTTGCTCTGATTTTTGCATGCATTTAAAAATATCGACTTGTTCCCAAAGGACCAATGACGATGACGTTTTTTTAATATTCCCAGTTCACGCTTTTAATCTGACTGCTACTGCTATCTCATAATTTTTTCCTTCTCTTTTTATTAAAAAGTACAGTACAACCATAAAGTTAATATACCTAGCGGAATTGAGAGACAAAGTCCAGAGCAAGCGAGATGTCACTATCAGTAACACTGCGTGGTAAAAAGAGACGTGTGATACATGACAGCAGAACTCTTCTTTGACGTCCAGTCGGCACTTATCGGCACGTTGACAATCTAATCTCATAGAGAGATGCTTGTGTGAGTGTATACGTACACATATTTTACACACAGATGTAAATTAGTTTCGGTTTCGTTTGACAACTCGAGATTGTTGCTCTATTCCGCTAGGTATATTAACTTTATGAGTACAACTACATTCTTGTTCTTTGAAAAATTTTCTGTTTCATACCTGTCACTGTTATATACTTACTCCGAGAAAATACAAGAATATAGTTCGACTGTACTTACTGACGCACTCAAATATCTTAAGAGGAGTCCACACCGCCGTTTTTCCATACAAACAAACGCTGTCCCCTGTTTCCTCCCTGGATAATGCCGGTAGAGTTACGATTTTTTTCCTGAATATCTATGGCCGCTATTAGCATGTCCCTATGTTTTCTTTTTTTTCATAATTTTATTATTAAAAAGATAAGAATGTCCAAAAACCCAAAAAATGACAAGATTTTCCTCTGTGTTCAAACACCCAGAAAACAAAACTGGCTAAAATATACAAAAAAAATAAAACACAGGAACACAGCTCAAGCCTTGCTTTAATTCTTAATGAAAAAAGTACTTAAATCGGTTAAGTTTTGGAGGAGGAATCAGCGGACAACGAATCGAAGATTTTCTGTTCTTTTATTAGAACTTTTGTCGTATTGTCTCTATCGCGCTCTGCGGTGGGAGACTTGAGATTGGTGAGACAGCAATACATTTTCAAATACCTATTTTCAATTTCTCTCGCCCCTGGTGTATCCTCTTAAGGGTATTTAACTTTAATTTAACAACGATTTTGACATATCTGTACATGGACGATGTACATGATGTGAAATTGTTCATTGCACTAGTTACGTATGTTATCACAATATGTTATCGAGTGCGGCTGTTACCGCTTGTTTCACAAATACAAAATCCATCCATTGTGTAGTGCTCGTTTTATGTTGAGTGCTAGACTAAAAATCATGTTCTTTCCAGGACGACATCTTGTTCGAAGAAGAGGAACCGATAGAAGCAGAAAAAGAAGTAAATCAAGAGGAACAAGAGGGTAAAACGGAGAGAATCGTGCAATACAACAGTCAGAATCGATTAAACTCATCTCAGAATATACGATACAACGCCTCGAATAGGAAGATGTCGTATACAAGACCGCCCAAAACCACCCCCAGTTACGCGTCGATGGCGGGGGACGGGAGGAAGTTTGGCTCCCAGGATATATACGCCAAACGTCTCAGTGCAGCTAAACGGAACACCTCAACTTCCAGCTTCGCGTACGTCTCTACTCCCTTCCACGGCTCCACTCTCTCGGCCTTCGAGCAACCCAACGAATTCGCGTCGCAGTTCTCTCTAAAGTCCATCACCGAAAGCGTTGCTGATGTTGCCTACTGCTGCTTCTGTTGCAAGACCAAAGCGAAGAAGGAGAAGAATAAGTTCTTCGATATAAGTCTTCTCGCCGATCCGATCTACTTAATTATTCTACTCTCTAGTAGCACCAACGCGATTTCGTACACCAATTTTATTATCCTTCTACCCTCGCACGCGGAGAATATCGGTCTCGATAAGGCGCGCGGCGCGTACTTGCTCAGTACGGTGTCGGCGCTCGACCTGGTCGGACGTATCGGCGGCTCCGCTCTCTCTGACCTCAATTTAATGCCCAAGAAAGTCTACTTTGTCGGCGGATTATTCTTTTCTGGAGTAACCTTAGTGATAATGCCGTTTCTACATTCCTACCTGGCTATTAGTATCTGTTGCGCGTGTTTTGGTTTAGCTGCAGGCATTAACTGTGGCGTCACAACGCTGGTGATGGCAGAGATTCTGGGCGTGGACAGACTGATGTCGACTTACGGTATCAGTTTATTCGTGAACGGATGTCTTCAACTAATCGGTCCGCCCGTCTGTGGTCTCTGGTTTGAAATAGACAAGAATTTCACGCAAATATTCGTTACTTTCGGGATAATTTTCATCGCTGGCGCCTCTCTGTGGCTACTGATGCCGATCGTTGATAGAATTAAGAGGAAGAAGATAGAGAACGCTTTGAATGGTGTGAAGGTTTAGAACGACGATACTTCAGAATGACTTTGGTAGCGACGTTAGCACACTGACACTGCGAACCGTAGAAATGCGGCTCAGGCTGGATTTATATGCGTCCGCACGAACAAGCGTTTTGGCCGCTACACCCCGAGGTCATAAGTCATAGTATGTTATAAATAGCGGCCCGGTGGCGCAGTCATTTACATACAATTATTGCTTATGTTTTCGTGGCCGCCAAACCGCGTGTTCAGTCGGATGCATATAATATAGTCTGTCAAAAAAGCGAAAAAATGAAAAATCGTAGTTCCTTTTTTCGTAGATTGATTTGGAAAGGATGACACTATGATGTTTTTTTTAATTTCTTCACTTTTTGACAGACTATAAATCGAGTCTTACAGATTTGCTAACTCACACGTCAAACAACATTGCACTATCTTGCATCTCGCTCTTTCTATTTTTCGCGGCTTGCGTCGCCAGTGTGCTTACGGCGCGGCGTGGCGTAAATTATACAAAAGGTATGTTATCATAATTAATATAATTATTTTAAAAGAGAAAAAGAAAGTTACATGTGTATCTTTCTCTTTCTTTTTCCAAGTTTCTCACTAGCACAATTTTATTTTTTATGCTATCAAAATATGGCGTATATTTACTTATCTTCTACTTAATTTTAATATATTATTTGTCTTATGGGGGTAGGTAACATTTTTTTTAAGTAAGACATCCAAGTGAAACAAAAAATTGAGTAGGTATTAGGTAATGCTTTGTAGCGGCCACTAAACTACCAAATTATATATTGGACCAAATATTTACTAGGTAGGTATATATCAAATAATTGTTAGACTGGTAGCTAAAAATTAATTGGTCTCTTAAGCATGACATTTTTAAAATTATAAAAAAAAAATGAAAATTAAAACATGCAATAAATTCAAATTATGATTTACATTTTAGATGTTAAGATAATTTTTTGCTTAAAATAATTTGATTACTTATAGAAAGTTTAGGGCTATTTCCTAAGGACAGGTTTAAGCCTGCAAAGCCTACAAGGAACGCGCAGAACTATAGGTGGCAGTACATTACAGTACAGTATAGTCTGTCAAGAAAGTGAAAAAATTAAAAAGTGGCAACATCGTAGTGTCATCCCTTTTTTCTTAGATTGATTTGAAAGGGATGACACTACGATGTTGCCACTCTTTAATTTCTTCACTTTCTTGGTAGACTATACAGTCACGCATTCTGTCCAAAAACTAGTGAGTACGGGGCCTTACTTGTTGTAGTTCCTTTCCTAAAGCAAAGTCACATTCCTTCATTGCATTGCGTTGCTTAGCGAGATATTTGAAACATCTTCTTCTTCATCAATTAATTAATGAAGTTTCTGCATTAATTAGTTGATGAAGAAGAAATTTTTTTGACAGACTATACAGTACAATACAGTAAGTACATGTCAAGTAAATAATTTAGCACACATTTCGGATTTGTGACTATGGAGTTTTGTGACGCCACTTTCTCTCAGCAATTTTTTTCTGAAGGAACTATCGGCAGCACATGACAAGTAAAATAATAAACAGCAAGTTATGGATTGCTGACACCAGTTCGCAGCACCTTAGTTGCGCACGTTCCCTATAAGTGGGCATGGGCCATGGCAGTGTTTGATCTGGCATATTTAGAATTAATTTTAAAATTACACAAATGATACGTACAAATCCACTTTATATTTAGTTCCTGTTTCTAAGACCATATTATTAATGTGTACTATGATTTCATTTAATATTTTCACAATCAATTTAAGTATTAAGAACTCATATTTGTGAATTGTAATCTATGACACAGATTAGGCATAACTACAGAACTTTATAATTTTGGCTTTGTTTTGCACAAAACTGCACAAAGTGCACCTATAGTCTGTCAAGAAAGTGAAGAAATTAAAAAGTGGCAACATCGTAGTGTCATCCCTTTTTTCTTAAATTGATTTGAAAGGGATGACACTACGATGTTGCCACTCTTTAATTTCTTCACTTTCTTGGTACTATACAGTCACGCATTCTGTCCAAAAACTAGTGAGTACGGGGCCTTACTTGTTGTAGTTCCTTTCCTAAAGCAAAGTCACATTTCTTCATTGCATTGCGTTGCTTAGCGAGATATTTGAAACATCTTCTTTTTCATCAATTAATTAATGAAGTTTCTGCATTAATTAGTTGATGAAGAAGAAATTTCTTCAGCAATTCGTTTCTTTTCCATTCGATGCATCGGCGGCTGGGCGCATCGCATTTTGCCAACGCAACGATACCGCTAACGGCGTTTTGATTGAGCGATGCTGTGGCCGCACCGCCAATAGAAACCAAGCAACGCAAAAAAGCAATGTGACAACGCTAAAACTATATTTATTTTACTGATGATATACTACATAAGAACGCAAGTTAAGACTTTTAATTTATTATGTCGCCAGAAATATTTTGTCGCAGCAAAAGCACAACTTGTTATTACTTAGATACTTATACATTCTTTTACAAGTATTTCTATTATGTTTAGGATGCCTACAAACTTAATTTCTACATGAATAATAAATATATACTATTTTCACTGGTTTTATTATTTCCCTCCTTCAACTAAGGCATAGAGAAAAGAGATTATGTATTATAATATGATGCTGAATTGTTGTAAAGGTATGTAGTGCAATATGATTACAGAGTAAGGGTAAAAATTATATAATGAACATCTTCAATAAAACTAGATCGCAACATCCAAGGATATGATATTTTTTTATTAAAAAAAAACTAGCTTTTGCAACAGTAAAGAATGTTTAAATTCAGAAAGTCATATTTGCAAAGTAACTAATTCCTTGTTTTCCTAAACAGAAAAATACAGAACAAATCTTTATTTTCAGTTGGAAGCATTTATAGAGGAAGATCCGCACGACATGGAGTTGGCGAACCCCAGACTGGTGCTAACTGAGGACGCCGCAGCTGACATCCACTCGAATGGGTCACCCGCCATCTTCCACCAAGACGAGAGATCCCCCAAGAGCGAGTTCGCGCGATCCGCCAGTTCCGTCCAAGTGGCACTCGAAAATAGAGTCAGAAAGATATCGACGACGGCGTCCAAACACGGCCTCCAGCACATCTCCAGCAAGATGTCCAACCATCTCCCCAGCACCCCATCTCTACTGGAATCGGTACCCGAAGGAAAGTCTGGCTGTATGAACTCAACGGATGCTTTCGGCAAAAAACTTCTAGTGCCCAAAACGCCCAAGCGAAGCCCGTCCACGTCGAGTTTTCAATACATGTCCACCCCCTTCCATGGTTCTACGTTGTCCGCCTTCGAGAAACCCAGCGAATTCGCGTCGCAATTCAGTCTAAAGTCGGTCACGGACAGCTTGGCGCCCATATCCTACTGCTGCGGGTGCCGGAAACGGTCGAAAGAGGACGATTCCAAGAAGGAACCGAGCAAGTATTTCGATATACAGCTGCTAAAGGATCCCATTTACTTGGTCATCCTGATATCGAACTGCACATGCGCCATTTCGTACACGAACTTTATAATTTTAGTCCCGTCCTACGCGCAGGAGTGCGGCTTCGATAAGACGCGCGGAGCCTATCTTCTTTCGATAATATCAGCACTAGATTTGGTGGGAAGGATAGGCGGGTCGGCGCTATCCGATGTGGTTCTAACGCCGAAACGCTACTTCTTCATCACAGGCTTGCTTCTATCGGGGGTGAGCTTGGCGGTCATACCTTTGGTGACATCGTACGGTGCTATAAGCGCCTACTGTTCCATCTTCGGCATCGCCTCGGGGATCAACGTGGGAGTGACAGCGCTGGTGATGACGGAGATGTTGGGGACGGAGCGGCTGATGTCCTCCTACGGCATCAGTTTGTTCATGAACGGGATTCTGCAGCTGATCGGTCCGCCGATCTGTGGTCTGTGGTTCGAGTACACGCACAGCTACAAGTCGTTGTTCGTAACGCTGGGCTTTATTCTCATTTTTGGAGCTGGTTTATGGGGTTTCGTGCCAATCATCCACAAACGAAGAAAAAGCGCTGAAATTAATTTAGTGAGTAAAGCGTAGTTGGAGGCGGTTATGTTATGTGTAGCACTGTAAAAAACTTAAATAGTTATCACGAGAAATTATGCGCATGTTCAATAAAGTAATAAAGGCTCTTACATCTTGGGAGTTGGGACCAGTGGCGGCGCAAGACCTAAATATGAGGGAAAAATATATTTTGCGAGGCCCCCTGACGGATAATGGAAGAAGACGGATTTTGTTGAAAGATTTTTTTGATACTCGTAAATCCTAAAAATACGCGCTGTCCAAGGGGCGCGAGGCCCCTAGGACCGCGAGGCCGTGGGCGGTCGCTCACACCGCCCACGCCTTACGCCGCCTCTGCTTGGGAAAGGTAAGCAACAGGCGTTAGACAGCACACATTACACAATGTCTGCTGTCAAACGCCTGTTGCTTACCTGGCTCAAGTCTCAAGATACATAACCACCGTGCTCGTTGGATATTTGAAAGATGTAGATCTGAATGCGATGAAGCCTTAAGTCTCCATAGCTTTAAAGATTTTGTACTTAATGCATTCGAATATTATATTGTAAAGTGTAATATTTATATCGACACTTATTAAATATTATTATAAGCACATTATTTATATTGCACAATTCATAGTTTTAGTATCAATCATCGTTATTACTGGTTCAGTCTCGCATGAAATGACCATTGCAACTATTGACCAAATACTGGTTTCTCTAGAATTCTTATAAGTTATAACTAATAATACTTATTATTAAATTGTAAGTATAACAAACTTAATTATTTATTGTATTAAATAGTTTTATTTACTTATTAACTGTATTTTAAGTATTATGTCGTCCACAAATAGTCAAAGCTTTTATCTCCGTCAGCAATCAGCATGTCTTAGGGCCTGTTTCACCACTTCCTGATAAGTGCCGAATAGGCTATTCACCATTTAACTTGACGGATAAAGTATGGAAAATCTGTCAAAAATATTGTCCACTTTATCAGAAAGTGGTGAAACAGGCCCTTAAAGCTGTTGAAAAACTAATATTATGTTTTAGTCGGCAAGAATATCTTTTAGATTAACAGAATGGACTTTTAAGAAGTATTGATTGTGGTAGTGTTAGATGATTGTTATTGTGTATAGTGTCAGGCCAAAAAATAATGCACGTCTACTTTTAGAATATGATATTATTAGCTTAATGGCGCCTATAATTGCAAAGGCTCTATACGGCTTCTTTATATAACCGTGGTAATTATATATTATGGCTCATTCTGAAATTGTTCATCATAGAGCAACATGTAGAAGCCTTTACAGTTTACACCAGGGGTCACCAAATGGCGGACCGCGGTCCGCATCCGGACCGCCGACCCATTATGTGCGGACCAAGCATTTTCGAAGATAAACTTCGTTAAAAATTTATTATCAATTATAGCTTGCACCAATTTCACTTCAAACATCAGAGAGATAACCTTTGTAAATTCCGTAATTACCTTTGTTTAATAAATATTTTTTTTTTATCATAATATACTGTGTGGACCGCGAAGGTCATTTCATTAGTTAGTATGGACCCCGAGCGAAACTAATTGGTGACTCCTGGTTTACACTATTAAATTTTTTTTACATTGGTGGACGGGCATTATTTTCAATACACTGTACAGTGAGATGGAGCTTATAATAAACTAGTCAATTTTGAGACTCGGTTAAGATCTGAATTGTATAGATGTTTTTGTAATGTTTGCGTAGGACACTATATAATAGCGCGGTCGCGCAGCACTTAGAAATTCGAACATTAACTTATACTTATCTCTTTTACTCAAGAATTTATGAAGAAAGCAAATATATTTTGTTAACAATTGAAAGACAAAAAAATATCTACAGTCGGTTAAAAAACAATTTACGAATTTCTGTGTGATTCAAAATACGCCACTACATAACGCAATCACATAAAGAAGGATCTCAGATAAAAAAAAAAACTAAATAAAATTCTTCTAGCGAAAGACACAATTTTTCAACCATTTTCAAGTGACTGCGTTATTATTTTCTCAGTAAAATGACTCTTTGCATCTCTTTCTTTTATGCTTTTGTTAGTAGAGACAGAGGTATGTTATTAATTTTTGTGACTCCTAACTCAGTATTTGAATATAGCTTTTAAAACTTTTGATATAAGTAACAAATAAAGATTTTTCTATTCTTTCATGTGTGTTTTTGTAAACATTTTTTTAACAAAATTGAGGGGGTTGTTAACAATAAAAAAGTGTCGTTAATTAAATAATATTTATTAAATAAAATCACATAGAATGAGATATGTTCTTATTAAAAATAATGTGTAAATAACTATGTTATAAATATACATAAATGACGCCAATTTTACTATCACAAGGGTACAGTGTTTCTCTTGACAATATAACGAGTATATGTAAATAAAATAATAGTGGATTAAAATATCATAATTTAGATTTCGATTTAAAGTTTCTTGACTAACAATTTTGATATTATAATATATTACTAAATAAAATTGATGACAGTTAAAAAACGGAAAATAAAAATGTACGTCTCTGATTTCTGTGTACCATACAACATGTTGTTATAACATTGTTTGTTACAAAAACCAAACATTACAAAAAGGGCAGTTTCAGTAATTTAATAAAACATTATTATTACATACAACAAAACTGAAGTTGGCTGGTCACAATCAGTCTAATAGCGAACTCTAAGGGCAAAACCTATCATTGGCATATTTTAGTTAAAGAAATAAATAAAAATTTGAAGATGGTGTTGCCAGTTGCAAGGTTAAAAATCAATGCCATATGAAATGTATATTATTTTTGACCTATAAAATATAAGTATGTATGTCGCAGTCCACTGGTTAAAAAAGCCGTTTAATCAAACAGCTAGCACTTTGACTGAACAACGCCATTCAATCACACAGCTATACGTCGTTTAGCCGACTTGTTGACTGCAACGTTCAACACTACAGCTAGACGACGCTTAGCTAACTGGTTAAATGGCAAATTAACTAAGGTGACCATTAGTTTAGTGTTATTATTACACTAATGAAATTATGTCAAGAAGAATAAATTATTGTATTCTAACTCATTTTGAACAAAATTGCAATAAATACCTTGGTGATGCATTTCATAATCCCGTAATTTCTCCTTGAATATTTGTTTAAATTTTGATTCACTTGTATGCGCGTAACGTATAATTACGAAAAATATCTTAATACAATAGCACCTAGCGCCGCGGTGGCGAGCGCTGAACTAATTCAATCAAACGGCTGCTTTTGAATCAGCTGTAGTGTTGAATGTTTTGAGCGACTGAAATATTCAATTAAAAAGCTAGACGTGTAATTGAATGACATTGTTCAGTCAAAGGGCTAGCTGTTTGATTGAACGGCTATTTAAACCAGTTGGCTGCGACATATATACCATTGCGCCACAATCCTGCATCGCGCTATCGAACTTTTCTAAGTGTGTCGGTATACTCGTATATATAAACGTGGGCTATGGCCTGACCGAGCATAACACCTCGCTCGGTCGGAAGATCTTCCTTTGTGGCCTCCACGCATATGCCACATCATTATTGCCACAACTAACAATCAATGCCAATGATAGTATATTTTACACTAAAGCCTAGTCTATATTGCAAGGTATAAGGCACGCCCAGCTCAATACTTCAGTTTAATAAACTACATGTTACAACGTTACTTACATATAAACTCAAAGGGTATTGCTGTAAATAAAATTGGCAAGTGGGACAAGAATATTAAGCTAGAAAGTTGTATTTTATTATAAAAGAAATTATGAGCAGATGGCAGACCTACGTAATTCAGTCGGGTTATGTAGAGTAGGTCTAAACTAACAGATAACGAACATTATTGATTGGACCACAGACATAGATCATGATAGATACCGCATGTGTATGTACTTCGCGTGCTATATCGCGCTCCCAAACGACGAGCAATGCTCGTCTTTCGAAAGTCTGTTCTTTCGTCTGCTATCGGGATCGGACGTCAATCGGAATTTTTAAAATGCCTAAATGGCTAAAAATGCCGTATTGAGCTGTAGAAATTCAAATAGAAACGTTGGCCTAGATAATGGGTACTTTTCTTATCATCGGTACGTCACAGTAGCTATAAACAAGTGGCACGCTCGTTTTCATACAAATAGAGCGACATGCCGTATCTATCTTGATCTATGTCTGTGAATTGGACACAAAGTAACGAAAACGTAAGTCCACCTACCTGTGAATTATTTTATTTTACATACATAGTGCTCGATAAGGTCAGTTAAAAATACTTCTTGTCCCATCTACCACACATTTAAATCATTAATAATAACATAATTCATACCGAGAGATCATTATTAAATTATGTAAAATTTTCTAAAATATGAAAAAGGCCGTACAAATTTTTATTAATAATTATTAATTTTAGTGAAAATAATTTGGACCCCATTATATTATATGTCTACGATATGAGAGTAGGATAGTTTAGGAGATAAGTGATTGAAAATGGTTCGGAATGGACTAGCAATGTGCACCATATGTCTCTTATTACAAAACTTAATTAAAGCTGCTATAACTGTACATATCCAACGAAGCCTTAAATGCTACTTAATTAAGAGATATGCTGTCTTCGAAAGAAAAGTCAATACACACAAGACGTGATAGTGCCTCTTTATGAAATAAACCACAAATAAGTTTCCTTTAATGGAAGAATATACAAAGGACAAAATAATATAAGTCCTTGTGTCCCTAATACAATATGTTAATATTTATATTCTCCCGTATTTCTACCATTGGCATGCTAAGCCTGCAGAAAACGAGCAGAGATTGCCTGATGGAAAGCGATAGACGCCGCCCATAGACCTCACTAACTCAGCCCAACACAAGGCTGCGTTACCACCAGAGATGTGTTGCTAAGATCCAATAGAATCGCTGCGCTGAGCGAGGTCACGTCAATGAAGCGATTCTATTGGTTCTCAAAAACACATCTCTGGTGGAAACGCAGCCTTAAGATACGCGTGCACTGGATCGGAATCGGAGCGTACGGATTTGTTGCTTTGTATTGATTTGTATGGTACTGCGTGCACTAGCTCGGCATTTCTGCGCCTGAGACCGGAATTTATGCCGATGACGTCATCCGCAGCCGCGTCTATGGGTCAATTTATATATTTAGTGCAGAGTCAAAGCGAATCGAAACAAAATATCAAAATTGAACATAGCAAATCCAACCTTAACTCCAAAGCGTTAACGCACACATTTCATATATACATTATTAGCTAAATTGCCGATGCGGAATCCGAATGCAGTGGACGCACCCCATCGGCATTTCGTAAATGACGACGCTCCGTAGGCTCCGATTCCGATGCAGTGGACGCGCAGCTTTATTGCAGTTTTCTTTGAGACAGTTACGATTTATTTGAGCCGGCCCATTTACGTAAAAGCTTTACACACGTTTAATCTTAAGTAGCATTTAAGTCTTCAGATATAACCATAAAGTTAATATACCTAGCGGAATAGAGCAACAGTCTCGAGCTGTCAAACGAAACCGAAATTGGTTTCATCTGTGTGTAAAAATATGTGTACGACGTACGTATACACTTACACAAGCATATTTGAACATGATTTCTATGAGATTATATTGTCAAAGTGCGGCACGTGCCGACTGGACGTCAAAAAAAGAGTGCTGCAGCTGTCATGTATCACACATCTCTTTTTACCACGCAGTGTTACTGATAGTGACATCTCTCTTGCTCAGGCCTTTGTTTCTCTATTCCGCTAGGTATATTAACTTTATGGATGTAACATAACGCTAATCGAGTATACAAATCAAATAATAAACAGCCGCATTTTCTTATTTAATAATATAAGTGTTAGTTGTATTTATACTTTTTACATTAAAAATTATACAAGTTAGCAGTACTTTTATGCTGTTATTGTTTAACTAGTTTAACTAATGCTTAACTGTTTTAGGGTCTGTTTCACAATTTACTGTAAAGCTGGTATTATACAATCCATCTATCGTTTCAAATGGCTTGTTCGCAGACCGCAGTCCAAAATAATTATTCTAAAGGTGACTTTCCGATCTTTGCCGTAAGCCACTGCGACCGAAAAAAAATTATCCGCTTTATGACTATAGGTTTCGGTTCTATTTTGCTCCTCTTCAAAAAGCATGCGGTGGCATGGGCCGCTAGACTAGCTGTCTCCAACCCGCGGCCCGCGGGTCACATGCGGTTCGCCGCCGAGACTTTATCTGTGGCCCGCGTGCTGTTACTTACATTTGGAGATTTACGCCCGTCGGCAAAATAACGTAAAGTCGTCGTGAAAGTCGTAATTTTTTTTCCACTTTTAAATCGTTATTCACCCTAAATTTTTTGTTGCGGCACGCGACATCAAGACCAAAACATGTTTGTGGCCCGTATGAAAAAAAGATTGGGGACCACTGCGCTAGACCAATGTCGGTAGAAGTGAAACCTATAGCCTAGCTTATAAAGAGGCATTTTATTTGAATTTTTGTCGATCGCGGTCGCATGCGGAAAAAAAATGGAACGGTATAATTTGGTTAAAATGCCATTTGATATAAAACTTGGTATATATTTTTGTGACTTCTGACTAATATATCCCTTAGGCTGCGTCCCCATCAGACACGGCGGCGCCGTACCGTTTCACGGTGGCGGCGTCGTGCCGTCACACGGTGCCGGCGTCGCGCCGTGTCTGATGGGGACGCAGCCTTATCCGACATAAGGAGATTGTGAAACAGACATTCTTATTTCAACAACTGAAATCTATAGTCTGTTAAAAAAGTGAAGAAATTAAAAAGTGGCAACATCGTAGTGCTATCCCTTTTTTCTTAAATTGATTTGAAAGGGATGACACTACAATGTTGCCACTTTTTAATTTATTCACTTTTTTGACAGACTGTACACATTCCCCGTTACTAATAAATGTTGTATAAGCTTTGAATAGTTGTACAGTGTTTTGTTCCTGTCACACAAGTGACATTTTTAATTGGATTGAAGAAGACAAAACACTGTATAACTATTCAAAGCTTATACAGCGTTTATTAGTAAGGGGGATTATCTGTTGCTGTATAAACTGTATAAAAAGTTGTAAAGTATAAGGCGGAAAAACAAATGCAAAACACAACATTGAACATTAGTAGAAACTTGTGGCGAGTTTCGCTGGCCATATTTTTTTTTATAACGACTCATCAAAAACCGCGATCGACACGTCTTGAAGTTCCAATGAACACAGATTTATCGTGATAAATAATTCAAGCAAAATAAAACTCCTACATGGTGTAACAAAACGAAATGATAATACTTAAGGGTGTGTATATGTTCCTTTTATAGAGGTCACTGTGAAAATAGCAGCGTTGAAATAGCAATTTTTTATTTGTTTGAGCAAGCATTCCAGCGTCATGAGCTTGTCAATATAAAAAAAATAATAAGTTACTCTTTTAACCATCTTTTAACGGTGCTACTTTGACAGTGAAATCTACTATACAGGGGACACACACCCTAAAGCAGGGGTCACCAAATGGCGGACCGCCGACCCATTGTGTGCGGACCAAGCATGTTCGATTTAAGAGGAGTCCACACCGCCCATTTTTCCATACAAACGCTGTCCCCTGTTTCCTCCCTGGATAATGCTAGAAAAGTTATAATTTTTTTCCTGAATATCTACGGCCACTAATACAATGTACCTATGTTTTCCTTTTTTTCATAATTTAATTATTAAATAAGATATGAACGTTCAAAAACCCCAAAAAAATGGCCAGATTTTCCGCTGCATTCAAACGTCCAGAAAACAGATTTGGCTAGATTATACAAAAAAAGCAAAACATAGGAACACAGCTCAAGCCTTTCTTTAATCTTAAGTGAAAAAAGTACTTAAATCGGTTAAGTTTTAGAGAAGGAATCAGGGGACAACGAATCGTTGATTTTCTGCAGTTGTCTCTATCGTTTTCTGCGGTATAGGCTTGAGGTAAGGGAGGTTACTCTAGCCCCTGGTGTATCCTCTTAATGTCAATATCTATAGCTTGCACCAATATTTCACTCCAAACTTCAGACTGAGATAATTATAGCTACAAAACATGGCTTTTCTCATTGATATCTAAAAAATACCTTTGTAATTTCCGTAATTTGTTAAAAAAATTAAATGTTTAATATATGTTTTTTTCATAAAAAGTGTGGGCCGCGATGGTCATTTCATGTCTCAAAACGGACCCCGAGCGAAACTAATTGATGATGAAGTATTATCATTTTGTTTTGTTACATCCTGTATTCTGCGCAGTTATTATGTATTAGAGTCCGGGTGCCATCGCAATTCTCATACAAACGTAATACCAAGATCATTTCCCATACGAGAATATTTACCATAATATTTGAGTTATTATTCAGCTTAAGATAGTAATTACCTAGGCTCCTGTACAAAGATTTACTGCAGAATATTTACATACCGAAAAATATGAACGATTACAATTTAGTATGTAAATATTGTTATCGTTCATATTTTTGGTAAGTATATAAATATTTTGCAGTGAATCTTTGTACAGGAGCCTAGGTAATTACTATTTTAAGCTGAATAATAACTCAAATATGGTAAATACTAAATATTCTCTTATGGGAAATTATTTTGGTATTACGTTTGTATGAGAATTGCAATGGCACCTCTTAAATTGGAAACGTCATAATCCTCATACTGAGGTTTATTTACAACGTTTTTGTTTAGACTTTAGATCACAAGGACTTCTTACAGAGTTTAGGATATGGAGTATAAACGCCAAAAAAAATAAATTTAAAAAAGGTCAACACTCGACACGAAAGACATTGGTCGTAATACTTTAGTTATTCTATAGTCAAAACCATAAGTCAAGAAATAGAATGTTGTAACAACTCACGAAATTTGTAGTTTTTACTTAACTGTATGTATGTAAAAATTCTATAAAATGTTATTGCCGTTATGTAAAATTTCCCTCCATAGTCTATCTGAAGCCTGAATATTGCCACGAAACGTCTGACGTCAGAGCCACGACCAATGTTATTAAAAAAATGGTATGTAAAAATTCTATAAAATGTTATTGCCATTATACAATAATTATTACTGCTCATCACACATGAAACTTATATCTTTCTTCTATGAATCAGTATCGACACAAAGAAAACGTTCAACAAAATGTAAAAATCCTATAAACTTTTATTGCCCTGGTCTTCTTGAAGCGTGCAGCCTCTTAACTGTATTTAGAGTGCACCGAGTGCTCGGCCGAGGGCACTGTCTAGCCACTCTATCGGTAATAATCAAGGCATTACAGCTTGTGGACGAGCGAGTCATATTGTATTAATCCCATAAAGTTAATATACCTAGCGGAATAGACCAAATATCTCGAGCTGTCAAACGAAACCAAAATAGGTTTTCATCTGTGTGACACATATGTGTACGCATACACGTACACAAGCATGATTGAACATGAATTCTATGAGATTAAATTGTCAACGTGCGGACGCGCCGACTGGACGTCAAAAAAAGAGTGCTGCTGCCATGCATCACACGTCTCTTTTTACCACGCAGTGTTACTGATAGTGACATCTCTCTTGCTCAGTCCTTTGTTTCTCTATTCAGCTAGGTATATTAACTTTATGATTAATCCATAGACAAGTCCCTAAAGTTCTCTTGAAGCCGAGTGAGACATTTGGTTGTTTGGGTATAGTAATCAACACCTAACTGCCATACTCAGAGTGGAACATTAATCAGTTGTAAGTCTCTGAGTGCGGCAGTAAGTGACCCTGGTTACTTGAAGCTCAGCAGCGTCTTGGTAGGCTTGAGAGCGGCCCGCAGCTTGCGGACGAGCGCGGCGGGCTGCAGCACCAGCGACACCTCCGTGCCGTGCGCGCCCAGACGGTTCAGCTCCTCCTGACCACCCTGGACAGATAACATTAGTGATGAGCAAAATCGGTCTTGCAAAAAAGCAAGGCATAGACCAAGACTATCCTAAAACTAGAAAAACCAAGACCAAGACCGAGAACAGGCAGATTTGACCAAGACCACCAAGACCAAGATTGTACTAGAAATACCAAAACAGAGACTGCCGTTACTATAATAGTACTGTTGCGTGCGTCCTCTACTTGGTTAAGACCATTATTATCACTTGTTGTCAAATTGTGAATTTTAACGTTTCATTTTGAAACTTTTAAACTTAATTAAGAAACAAAATAGGCAAGCAATTCAATTTTTTGTCTGTCTTTCTAGCGAATTTTTCAATGTTTTTCCAGGGAAAACACTGTGTAAATATTTTTATTAGTAGAGGGATACTCCATGGCCAGTATTATTCGTACCACCGAGGAAATTTATTGCAACTGCCTAGCAGTTGATGGACCTGCATCATGTGGTCGGCAGTCGGCTTATATCAATTCAATGTTAGCTGTAATCGGTCGGATGGGTTTGACTTAACGCGACCGAATTACTTAGGTCTGCCATTTACCTAGGGATCAATTTCTTCGATAGACGTCAAAAGGTCAGCATCGCTCGAGCGTCATCGTACTGACCTTGACGAGGTTGATGGGTCTGTTGTTGACCTCTGTGACGGCCCAGCGGCCGGGGGGCGGGAGGCCGGCGCGCGCCGCCGCCGACCCCGCCTCCACGCCCGTAATACAGCACTCGCTGTCTATCTTTATACCTGCAACGATGTAATAATAATAATAATATCTATGGACGCTTCACACCACGTCAGTCTGGCCTCGTGGTAAGTACCTGAAGGACTTGTGTTACGGGTACCAGACAACGGAAATATATTTAATACTTTTATACTATAAATATTTTTTTAATATTTATTATATTATACACATATTTCATACACATCCATGACCCAGGAACTTTGAAAACTTTTTGTTCCGTCGGCGGGATTCGAACCCGCGACCCTCGGCTTGAGCTACCAACAGCCCACCAACTGAGGCACAGAGGTCGTCAAATATGCGACACGTCATGGCCAAATATTCGTTGAATAAAATATACGATTTTATTCAACGAATATTGAAGCAAGCCGTATTACGCAGCAGCAACCCTTCGTAACAAAGGCACCGATGCAGCGTAGTATCGCTTAGTCCGGTCTCACCTTAAATGCACCGCCATATCATAATGATAGCGTTCATTCTCTACTCTGTGGAGATCACAATGCCACAATGTAGCGTATTGGACTGTAGAAAGCTTAAATAAGTATTAGAACTCACCTAACGCCTCCGTATCCTTCTTAATGACCAGATATATTTGACCTAACGGTATCCTATGGAACAGCACGTCCACCTGAAAATTGATATTACATTGATGAACATGAACATTAATATCAGGCATCAGCACACCAAGGAGAGATAATTATTATAAATTTAAATTAACATGATTTATTTTGCCAGACGGTTATGTTAAATCTGTAAGGCTTTTAATAGGCCAAAAAATATTACTGAAAGCGTTTCATTTCCATAAAATTCCATGTCTTTGCCGCCATCTTGTAACACTCACCCGGGGCGTGCGCGCCGCCTTGACGAGCGTGGCGGCGAGGTGGGCGGAGCTGGCCGTCGCCGCCGCCACCGCCACCAGCCTGTCCCCCACCCGCCCCGTGCGGTTGCCGCCACCCCACCGCGCCACCCTAAAAAATAAAAATAAAGATATAGTCCGGCAGTAGGTAGAAATAAGTCTAGTCGAGGAGCTAATAGACATTCATTCCGTAGATATGATTGCCACTTTTAAATACGAACAGCACGAATATACTATTAATAATTGAAATATTTAAAAAGTAATAAGTTTTTATCGTCTATATGCAAAATTATTACAAAGACTTTAAGCACAAGATTTGTTCACAGCTATCTTAGTTTACAGTCTAAAATCATGAGACTCACCACACGCGGTTGTCATAGTCAGCGAACACAGGGGGGTCTCGCGGCTGCACGGCGGCGGGCAGGCACGCGCCGCGACGCTGCTCCGCCCGCAGCGCTGCGATCTGACGTACGCGCAGCGCGCTCGCGCCGCACGACGTCGGTGCGGGCGCGGGGACGCACGGCACACCTGGATATAGAGACAAAGAAATAGAAGCAAGAACAAGAGCCAAAGTGGCTTTACTTTGAGAGGTCATTAAACTCGTCATAGATCTGAAAGTGGTACAAGATAGCAGTTCATTAGGCTTCTTACAGACGAACGGCACTTGTCGAAGCGTCTGTAAGCGCTCTTACCGTTGGTGAGCGAGTTACTTCTTCTCCGACTGCTGTCCACCCTGTTGACCGGCCGGGATCGATGCACCACTTTCGCTGGCGAATTGGCTGTTCTGTAAAAGTTACCATACTCATACATACACTACAAAGTAGTACTGTAGTTAACTACATTTTTTTTTTACTCAAAAGGTTAATATATTCGTATGTTGCAAATTAATGATTTGCTCGAGGAGATAAAAAGTCAATTTTTCCCCAGACAAAAAAAGTGGAGTGTTGTAAGTTTGATGTGTTTATGTGTCTGTTCTAGGCATCATAGCATCCAAACGGGTGGACCGATTTTGATCTAGTTTTTCTTGTTTCAAAGCTGACATGATCGAGAGTATTCTTCTCTTACTTTATCTTTAAAATTAGCGTATAACATAAAATGCTGAAGATAACAGTATAATTTAGTTACATAGCGTTTCTGTTATTAGCAAATAGGATAGAATCTAATTTTGTTAATTATTTTTAAGAGTAAATGTAAATTCCTACAAGCTGTTGATGTGCCAAAATAAATAAATACCTGTCTTCATTATTCTGTCTCGTGGGACTGTCCTGCCTCTTGGACTGTCCGATACCGCGCAGCCGGCTGAGCAGCGACAACTCCGTCAAACCTCGTTTCCATATCGGTTTCGGTTGCAACACCTCCTGTTTTTCTGTTGAAGAAGTAATAAGCATGTCTTTAAATCTCTAGTAAAAAAGTATGTATTAAATACATTGCTTGGTATGACAACTCCCATACAGATGTATGATATTCGATAACGGTGCGATTTTGTAACTGACGAAATATACAGCATGACTGGTGAGACATGTTCAATACTCGGACGTGATATTTAGCTATTATATTACTTAGTTGAAAATAAATATAAAAATATTATATCAAAATATGTAGCTTAAAGTAAAATAATTATTTACCCAACGCATGGACACCACGCGCGGCAGGGGTAGCGCGCGGCGCGGGGCGTGTTGGGCCGCGCCGACCGCATAGTAATTTAATAAGTGTCCATGATACATTTATTTAAAGGGAAATTTGGTCATAAATTAAGTTCCTAATTTTATTACATAATTATAATGAGAATCGAATACCGCGTACTATCCTTAAGTATTGATCATGTCTCACCCATAAAGTTAATATACCTAGCGGAATAGAGCAACAATCTCGAGCTGCCAAACGTAACCGAAATTGGTTTCATCTGTGAGTAAATATATGTGTACGTATACACTTACACAAGCATGATTGAACATGATTTCTATGAGATTAAATTGTCAACGTGCGGCACGTGACAATTTAATCTCATAGGCGGCACGTGCCGATTGGACGTCAAAACAAGAGTGCTGCTATCATCACGGAGTGTTACTGATAGTGACATCTCTCTGCTCAGGCCTTTGTTTCTCTATTCCGCTAGGTATATTAACTTTATGGTCTCACCAGTCATGCTGTATTCCTTTAAAAAAAACCAAATTTATTCCTGCTTGCCCTTAAATATCTTTGGTATGAAACGGATTATAAAATTATTATTAAAAAAAATCTTACCAGGTTTCTCCCTCTTTGGGCTATTATCCTGCATCCGAACAATTTCCCTTCTCCGTGGCGCTATATCATACGCGTTTTGACTCTGCGACCTTTCAACATTCACCCTCTGACTTTGTGATCGTTCCACATTCGCCCTGACTACCCGCACATTAGAGTCCACATTTGTACTTCTTTCTTCTCTTTGGCTCTCGGCATTTGGAAATAAGCATTCGTACGCCGACTCTGACGCTACTTCTAAGTTAGGTAGGGACGATTTCCTCGCTTTATCAGTCGATAGTATTCGTCTTATCGACAACGGTGAAGCCGTTTTATTAGATGTCGATGCCATACATAACCTTTCATACACCCCATCTTTATTTTTCGTTTCCACATTCAAATTTACAGTCGTAGTTAGACTAATGTGGCCATAATCTGTTGTATTATCGAAGACTGTCCCGTAACTGTTCGTTCTGGGAGTTTCATCTGTACTATTGGTCCTTATATTACCGTTAGAAACAACTTCAACATTATTGGTACCGTTTCGACTGTGACTAACTTCAGTCTGATGATCAGAAATAACAGTATCATTTGTAGAAGTAATTTCGACGTTATTATTATCATTCTGGACTGAAACCTCAGTATTTACAATATTTACAAAGTCGGAGTCCTCTGGAGTGACTTTTAGTTTCTGTTTGAAATTGAAGTCGAATATATTATCAGCTTCGCCGCCCATAACTGGTATGGCCGTGTGTGGGGTCTTGTTTGATACCTGGATTACTGTCACATTTGACCTTTGCGGTATGCTGAAAACAAAAGGTACAGTGGCACTGCGGTTTATAATTTTTAATGATAATATTAAATTTAATACTTCTAAATCATTGTTTTAACGTGTTTTGCCAATATTATATATATTATCATTTTATTTAAGTAGGTACAGTTTATGTAAGTATACAAATTATTTGAGCATATCTTTTTTATCTAATTATTATGCATTTACTTATAAAGATTGTTATATATACTATTTTATTATACTTAATTAGTTTGCACGCCAGTGTGCATCTGTCGAGCGAACGACAACAAGGCTCCACAGAACACCAGGGATCGCGGTGTAGGTACTATACCGCGATCATCACCTGAGTGGGGTCCTTTTCGACAGCATTCGCATTACACTACATTGTGTTTTGTACCCAGATAGATATTAAAAATGTGTATTATAATGTCCGTCTGATTGTTTTTTTTCTCTGTTTTTTGTTTTGCTATGTTCTGTTTTGTAATGTGGTGTAATGTGTTTACATGTTGAATAAATGTTTATTATTATTATTATTAATTTACATAACAACTCCAACTTCTTTGAAGCATTTACGAAAAGGAAAAGCACATGACTGACTGTCTATAGGGCGTCGAAAAAAACCATTTAAAAGTGGAAAAAATGTTTAGAGATTAAAGAAATTCTCTCTATTTTGTGATTGGACTTACCTTAAATATAATATTATTGTAATAGGGAACATGCAAATATAATAGTATTGGATCCGACCGTTAAATCCTGCAGGAATCGTTTTTTTCGATCAAATATATTTTAAAATAATCTTTAGAACGTATAGAATGGATTAATGTTGGGTTGCCTTGTCAAAAGTAGCTGCAAGTACCTTTAATTAAGTTTAATGTTCAAGAGATAAATGCATAAATTTGCATGTATCTTTTTTTCAGTAAATTTTACATCATTTAAAAGAAAATGACGTGGCAAAATAAGGTATAAATGGTTGCCAGCTCTTAGTCGGCCGCAACCTAGGGTTGCCAGCCCGTAAACAGACATAGTTATTCATCAATGTTCAGGCCTACAATTATTATGCCTGGCTTGAGGACTTGAGGACGTCGAGAACCCGCAGGATTTCTATTTTTATTTAACAGGCGTTTTTATTTTTATGCGTAGTGTCCTGTCATTCCTCAATGTCATTCCTTCTTAGATCTTACTTTTCTATTGAATTTCATTTTGCTCAATTAGAGTTACTTGCGGCTACTTTTAACAAGGCAACCCAACATTAATCCATTCTATACGTTCTAAAGATTATTTTAAAATATATTTGATCGAAAAAAACGATTCATGCAGGATTTTACGGCCGGATCTTAGGATATAATATTTATGAAAATTTTGCTATTAAAATGTTATTTAAAAAATATAAAAGAAGGGCCACTGCAAGGTTAATATTTTATAAAATACTATCTGACCCGGCAAACGTTGTTGTGCCATATTAGTTATTTGTAGTTGTAATGAAGTTCCTTATTATTTTATTAAAGTGACTAAATAAGTAAGGTACCATGGAAACGTCCATCGCTATCCCGTCGCCGGCCGCACAAACAAAGGTCGCCGACAGTCTCGAGTTGTAATAATTTACTATTATATTCAACAAATGCAAGCCGATTCTCAGACCTACTGAACTGATTGACTGAAAAAATCCGTAAAACCGTTTCAGAGGAATACGGTAACTAACATTGTGACACGAGAATTTTATATATAAGTAAGATAAGATGAGATAAGAAATGAAAAGTAAAGAAGGTAAATTAAGCACCAAGAGAACTGAAATAATAACAATTGCAACCAACTTTTTCAAAGATTTATACTCCAGCAAAAACAACCTGGAAAAAACGCAACTATCAAATGAAGAACCTATACCAGATATTATGCTGTCTGAAGTAAAGAGAGCTATTAAATCACAAAAGAAGGATAAAGCACCTGGGGCAGACAACATTACCAACGAGCAATTGATTGAAAATATGGAACACATTGCTCCCACACTCACAATAATATTCAATGAAATTCTAAAAACTGAGAAAATTCCGGAACAATGGTTGTCCTCTACCATCACGCTGATACATTTGAAAGGCGCTAAGGATGACATAAACAACTACAGGCCAATCAGCCTTATGTCAAACATTTATAAAATTTTCGCTAAAATAATACTTTATCGAATAAGCTTAATCGAATAAGGATACTGGACGAAAACCAACCCCAACCCCAAGCTGGGTTCAGGAATAATTATTCAACAGTAGATCATATCCACGTGGTTAAACAAATTTTCGAGAAAAGCAGAGAATATAATTTCACACTGTACTGCTGCTTCGTAGATTACTGTAAAGCTTTTGATTTACTTGAACACGAAATGATATGGAGAGCCCTGAATAACCAAGGAATAGAAAATAAGTATATCAGAATACTCAGGAATATATATGAAAACAGCACAGCAAAAGTAAAGCTAGAAAAAGAAGGAAAAGAGATTAAAATTAGAAGAGGCGTTCGACAGGGTGACCCTATCTCTCCCAAGCTGTTCAGCGCTGTTTTGGAAGAAATATTCCGAAAAATCGAGTGGAAAGAAAAAGGCTTGACTATAAATGGCGAAAAGTTAACCCACCTTAGATTTGCTAACGATCTGATTGTGTTTTCACCAACAAAGGAAGGTCTGCAAGAAATGTTGATTGACCTGGAAGCAGAAAGCCAAAAAGCAGGATTGATGATGAACACATCAAAGACATAAATTATAACTAATAGCACTGAAGAACCTGTAACTGTTGGAGGCAGAGCTATTGAATATGTCAGTGAGTATATCTATCTGGGTCACCTAATATCGACAAATGACCTTATGTCGAAAGAAATAGATAGACGCATTGCCAATGCCTGGAAACGATATTGGAGTCTAAAAGAAATAATGAAAGATAAGCAAATGAATATGGGGATCAAAAGAAAACTTTTCGATACATGTATCATACCAATTCTTACGTATGGTTGCCAGACTTGGGCATTAAACAAAGCACAAATTAGAAAACTAACAACATGTCAAAACGCAATGAACAGAAGCATGATAGGGAAAAAACTCTCAGACAAGATTAGAATAGAAAATATAAGAAATAAAACAAAAACTAGAGATGTAATAGTTACCATCAAAAGACTAAAATGGAAATGGGCAGGACACACAGTACGTGGCAAAGATAAGAGGAGTAAATCAATACTTTCTTGGTTCTTGGGCCACTTTAAAAGGAAACGTGGACGTCCCCCCAGGCGATGGGTGGACGACATAAAAAAGATTGCAGGTCCCACATGGACTAGAACAGCAAACGATCGACACACCTGGAATAAGTTGGAGGAGGCCTATGCTGTGCAGCAAACAGATAATAAATAGAAATATGTTATAGGATATTAAAAATTAGAATCATCCAGGATTAAGTAAATAAACAAAACAAAATGTCATGTAAAATGTGTTATCTGTATAAAGGCTATTATTATTATTATTATTAAGATAAGATTGTTTTTCTACAAAAATTACGAATTAAAAGTAACTTGAAACGGAACGGATTTCAAAACACCAATCAGCGTTCAGTGACGTCACACCTGCTATCCCCGCGTTCCATTTAGCGTTAAAAACGATAAAAACGCTCAAAATGCTTCCTATTTAGAGCGTTTTTATCGTTTTAACGTTTTGATCGTTTTAACGCTAAATGGATCGCACAATTTTAAATCCCATTTTTTGCAGTAAATTCCAGTGTTTTAATTTTTTTAATATACTTCAAGTCTATTCTACATGGAGTTCTTTAAAATAAACACAAACACAAAAATAAAAATTTCGCATCTTCCCTATTGTAAATGTAGTATGTTAAGTATATATAAAACAAATTAATAAACTATGGAATAGAGGTATACCTTGGTTCTTCCTCAGTTCTCTCATCATTCACCAGCAACCTCTGCGTGAAACCCTCGTCCCTATCCAGCTCCTGAAAAAACTCCTCATTGGAATCCACCACACTCCGCTTCAGTATAGAGTCATCGAGGCATATATTCTGTCCACAGATCTTCGCCACACTCTTCTTTTCTCTCTTATCCTGGCTGGTACTGGGTAAGGATGAGAAGGGTACATCCCATTGGGAGATGTCCACTTCGGTTGGCTCGATGAAGTTGCTCGGTCCGTTCGCTCGGAGATTTGATAAGCTGGATGTACTGGGTGTGATTGTGTGCGTGGTGGTGATGGTAGCTGCAGTGGTCGTGGTAGGTGGTGGGGAAGGAGCTTCAGTGGTCGGAGCTGGCGGATCTCGGGTTTCATTTGGCTCTACCGCTCTTGTTGGAGCGATTTCAATGCCTGGCACTCTGCAACATAGATAGAAGGTATGAAGATAAACCTACGAAATCAGAAAATATGATACTTTACATGAACATGTTCAACCTTTGCGACACATTTAACATAGCTATATTATAGAATGTTCTTTATTTTGATATATTATTATGGGATGGCAGATTCTCCTCAAACGTGAGTACTGAGTACTTAAAATCCGGAGTAAAATCAGGTCGGCAATGAAAAATAAAAATCACTTAGCAGGGCCGTTGAATCGTCCATAAACACAAATAATACATAATATAGTCCTTTAAACCAATTACGAATTATAAGGGACATGCTAAGTTATTAATTTAGCTACAAAGCTAAGTACTTAATTAAGGCGAAAAATTTCAAAATTGAAAAAAAAGTGATAATAAGCGGCCACTATATGACACAAACAAAAACAAAGTTTTTAAACTGGTAGTTAAATAATAAATAAATAAAATATCTTTTTATTCAAAATGGGTATCATGATACACTTTTTGAAAGTCGAACGAAGAAACTACGTTGCCTACCACCGGTTCGGGAACTACCCCGCCGAGAAGAACCGGCGTAAGAAACTCGCACGGGGCCATCTTTTACTAAAAAAATGGAAAATTACAATGTTATGGCTTACAGCTATGTAACAAAATTAAAAGAAAAGTTACCTGCACGGAGCCACCCTATTCCCAAGGTGTGCTGTCCTCGAAGAAATCATTGACTTTATAATACGCTTTAGCACACAAACGTTCTTTAACTGATTTTTTAAATTTGTTTAAAGGTAGATTTTGAACATTTTCTGGGATTTTATTGTATAGGCGTATACATTGGCCTTTAAAGGATTTGCTTATTTTGGCTAGTCTGAACATTGGTATTGCTAACTTGTTCTTATTTCTAGTATTTACATTATGATTATCACTTTTCTTTTTGAAAATATTTATGTTCTTTCTAACATATAAGAGATTTTCCAAAATATATTGAGATGTGACGGTCAGAATTCTTATTTCTTTAAATTTTTCTCTTAGAGATTCCAAAGACGACATCTTATAAATAGAACGAATAGCTCGCTTCTGCAGCACAAATATTGTATTAATGTCCGAAGTTCAATAACTCACCTATCAGGCGGCACGGGCGGCGTGGGCGGCAGCGGGGAGGTGGGGTCGCGAGCGGGCGCGCGGGGCAGGGGCGCGACGGGCGGCGCGCCGTACACGTTCTCCCCGCGCGACAGGATGCGCAGCTCGTGCAGCTTGCTGCGGAGTATGCTCACCCAGTCCTGCATCGAGTCCCTGGAATTTGTGCAACGTATGGTAAAACCACTGAGGTTTGTGCATACTATCGTGCAGGCAGCATGACAACATTAGGAACAGGAAAGAATGGACAAACTGATAGATTTTAGTGACAAAACTTTGTCTATTCTTCCATAGAAAGAAACCGCTTCTCTGGGGAACATGCTGAGCCTGCTGGAGTTATGTAAGATAATAGCAACTTAGTGTACACTTTCTGTCTGTGTGAAGAAGTTTAGGCGAAATAAAATATGCACAAAGTTTGCAATGATTGTGATGCTGCCAAAACTTTAATCAATTTGTCTTATATCGTATACTAGCTGTTGCCCGCGACTTCGTCCGCGTGGACTTCAGTTTATAGCGCGTGATGTCAACAAAATTGGTGTCAAAAGCTTTTATAAAAAAACCCTGGTACCCCTTAAATCAATACAGCTGTGCAGTGTGCAAACAATAAGTACTTCATTTTTGTATGTTAAACTTTATATATTATGCCAAATTTTAAAGCTTATTTAGCCCCCCAATTACACAACTTTACCCATAAACTATTTATCATTGATAGGTTTAGCCCCAATTTCACCAACGTCTGTTCGTGTTAACAGCTTGTTAAAATATCCTGTCTTCTCTTTCATTCATATGAAAAACAAAACAGCTAACGTGATACTAATTCGAGCATTAACTTTAACAGTCGTTGGTGAAATTTGGTCTTAAGGTTACGTCACTGCCTGCACAGATAAAGTACTGAGTTATTTAATACCGTAGAATAGATATAACAATCGAAAAAAATCGAGACTTAAATGTAAGATGATACCACCTCTTATAGAAAGACTTTTGAGCAAGCGTCAGCGCGATGTAGAAGACGCACGGCGCCATCTATTATGAATTTTTTGAACAAATTTACGACCCTTACAACCCTTTTTTCCAGTAAAAAAGTAGCCTATGTCCTTTCTCAGGCTTTAGACTATCAGTAAACAAAATTTCATTACAATCGGTTCGGTAGTTTTGGCGTTTGGCGTGAAAGCGAGACTGACAGACAGACAGACAGACAGACAGAGATACTTTCGCATTCATAATATTAGTACAGATTATGTGCACACTGCACAGCTGTTTTTGGGTATTTTGATTAATTAAGGGCCGCGCTACACCGGAATGGCAGCGGCGAGGCGAGCACTTTCAGCGCTGCCATTCCGGTGTAGCGCGGCCCTAAGAGGGGTACCACTTACCAGGGTTTTAAAAAGTTTTTAAATTTGACACTAATTTTGTTGACACCGCGCGCTATAAACTAAAGTCCACGCGGACGAAGTCGCGGGCAACAGCTAGTTATGAATAAAAACAATAATATATAATAAAGTAGGTATGATTAGTTCTGTTATAATAATGAAGTAAAAAATAAAGCGCCATCTGTTTTCATATATTAGAATTAAAATGTTGATTGCATTGATATATTTTCTGGATGGAATATAGGCCAACACAACACACTCGAACTCCTTAGAAATGCAGTAGGAGTTCTATAAGATAAGATAGATTGATTATTATTATAGCAAGTGATAATATTATTAAACATAATATTCTAACGTATTAAAAACTATAAACAAAAACATAATAACTAATAAGTATGATTAGTTCTATGTTCCAACGAAGTAAAAAAAAAGCGCCATCTGTTGAATCGTATTAGAACTAAAATGTTCATTGCATCGCGTCGATATATTTCTGGATTTTTTATAATATTATACATAAAATATATTTAAGATTTTTGAAATATTATTTTAATACACATCCAAGACCCAGGAACATTGAAAACTTTTTGTTCCGCCTGCGGGACTCGAACCCAGGACCCCCGGGATGAGCGCTGGCCACGCGCAATGCGAAGTAATTTTCATCGATATTTTCATGGAAATAAGATATTTTCCCACATCAAAATGTAGCCTATGTCCTTTCTCAGACTCTAGAATAACTGTGTACAAAATTTCATTGCAATCGGTTCAGTAGTTTTGGCGTGAAAGCGAGACAGACAGACAGACAGACAGACAGACAGACAGACAGAGATACTTTCGCATTTATAATATTAGTATAGATTTCACATACTCAAAACATCTAGGTTTGTGCCATAATAAGTTAGACATGTTTCTTCACAGATTCTTTAATTTTTTTCTCTTAACTCTAATTTAGGAATTAACAAGAGAAGATCCAGAGCCCCTAGCCAAGACGTTTTCCTAACACCTAGACCTATTCAAGAAAACGTCTCGGCTAAAGGGGCAAGGCAACGGATCTACTAAAAAAACTCACCAATCCGGCGCCAGCATCCTCACAGGACCGTGATCGGTGTCCACCAGGAAGTCATACTCGTCGCCGACATGCGGCTTCACACTGGCAGTGACGTGTCGCGCGGACCGCAGGCACGCCCGCCACGCCGGCCGGTGCGACACCGTCGCGTCCGTGTCCGGGTACTGCTCGAGGAACGGCGTCCGACCGTTGTGCACGCAGAATAACGTCCACATCGGCTTGAGAGGCGGCTTCTGGAATGTTCCAAACTAGTTAATAGAATCAGGCGTTACTTTGCGGAAATCAATGGCTTAAAATTTTGTATGATATTATTTTTAGCAATATTCCGTGAAATAAACCTTAACCTTTAAGTAAATGAGTGAGTGTACGCATAGGCATGCAAACAGCACCTCCCTCCTCTCCCACACTAATAATATTAAAGGAGTGAGCACACTGAGACGGACCGTGCCCCGGCACAGTGTGCGATACGCGCTTCCGCTTTCCTACAAATTGTATGGAGGCGGATTTTTGCGATGAGCCCCGGCACGCTGAGCCCCGGCACGGCCCGTCTCAGTGGGCTCACTCCTTTAAGGGAGGCTCCCATACAACAAACGTGATTTTTTTGGCTTTTTTTGCTCGTAATCTTATATCTTTAAAACGAGCAATTCTTGTATATACAGGGTGTAACAAAAATAAGTGATAATACTTTAGGGTGTGTACGTGTACCTTGTAGAGAGTTCACCGTGAAAGTAGCGGCGCAAAGACCAAAAATTTTTTTCACTTTTGTATGGCTCGTGACGCTCGGGCCCTTGCCCATACAAAAGTGAAAAAAAAATTTCGTCTTTCAGAGTTGAAATTTTCACAGATTATGTATTTCTATTGCCGCTATAACAACAAATACTAAAAACAAAATAAATTAAATATTTAAGGGGGGCTCCCATACAACAAACGTGATTTTTTAAACATTTTTTGCTCGGTATCAATGATGACAACAGGTAGGCACTTAAAATTTTCACAAAAGCCTTAATTATATATGTACTTTAATAATTAATAATATTTAAATAAAATAAAAGTTTAAGGTTCCCAAACAAAAAACAAAATTTTTGGCCTATTTTTGCTCTATAACGGTACGGAACCCGTCGTGCGCGAGTCCGACTCGCAGTTGGCCGATTATTTAATATTCCAAACTGTTAGAGCGTTTACACATACCGTGATTTATCAAGGGAAGCATTACCTACACATAAAAACATTACTCAATATCTTTATTTTGGGGTAAATCGAGCAGTAAATTTAAAATATGGGTAGTCTCATATTAAAATATATCTATCCTTCTAACCTAATAGCTATCCGACAAGTGACTTTTTTCACATGATGAAATGATGCTGATGTATGTTTTTTTCTCCCTTTGAACATCTGCAATCGGCTAGTTATAACCATAATGTGTATGACAAAACATTGTGTTAGAAAAGAGTGGATCTTTTTGTAAATGATGAGATACAATGTTTTGAAAATGTAAAGTTGCCGAAATGTTTTAAAACAGAGTTTAAATATGTGTAAGATTATATTTTAACAAAACATTTTTAATCGATTAGGAGTAAAGCCACTTATTCATGAATACGTGCCTTAACCTATCAACTCTCAAGCAGTCGAATTCAACCAATAGATTTCAATAAGACAAACCAAACAATAGATTTCCAAGAATCCGCAATCGAAGGATTAATAACTCCCACATCGTTTTAGGTGACGGTGGCTGGTTTCAATGAAACCAGGCCAGTTACGCAGGAGTAATTTTATAGTGCCCAATTGTTAGACAATCAGGTGATCAGCCTGCATTATCCTAGCAAAACTTGGAAATAACATGTTTTCAACGTGGGAATCGAACCCACAACCTCGGAGTCAAGAGCCATGCTCTTAACCACTGTGGTCCAGTGGTTTATATATAACTTAACGCTTCTGTGGTCAGAGGCTTTAAGTTATATACATGCCTTAAGTTATATGTATTGTAAACAAAAACATTGTAGAAGTTTCCAAACAATGTCCCATTTTCAGAGCAATTATTTTTCTTAAGTACTGTATATGAATAAAACATATGCTTAATTACTAACAATAAATTATTAACGTTATGGCTACAGTTTTAGCTTGTACAGATTATTACATCTGCAAAATCTTTTTTCTTGTTACAGAATTACTATAATATAATTTTTTCAGACTTTAAAATATGTTTTGCTTATTCTGATATATCCATTAAAAAAAGGTTTTACTTTTAAATGCCTTACCTTGTGACCCAGAGGCCGTAATTTACTAGTGTTCATGTCAGTGGGTATTCTCTTGAGGTAAGCATTCTTCTGTATTTCCCGGTAGTACACTGGCCCCTCATCACGGTTGGCGGACATTTTGGCACCAGCATTCACACTGTATATGAGTGCTTTAAGAAAATAAAATTAGTAAACTAGTAGAAGAGTATGTAGACTTTATATCACATTTATAGTATTTTAAAGGCCCGTTAATCCTTCAATCCTTCAAGGCCCGCACAAGCACTGGTGATCGCGACAACAATAGAATACAATAGCAATTCTTGGAAATTGCGATCAAAGTATGTTGCTTGAATAGTGTGTTTTGTTATTTATATATAAATCTTTCTTTGAATATTAAGTACAACATAATATAACAAAAATAAAACAACACAAGGTAAGAAATTATAGCAAATAGACCATACCACTTTCAGTGGTTTATTCCAGACAAACAAAAAAAATTTAAGTGCTTAACTTAAACACTTAACACTTCGCCGTTGCGCCTGCCAGATCCTGTGTGTGTTTTTAATCAAATTTTCAATAAACTATTTTATTTAACCTATCAACTCCCAAGTGGTCGAACGCGTAAACAATAGATTTCCAAGAATCCACAATCGAAGGATTAATGATGGCTGGATGGATGGATGGATTTATTGATAAATCCATCAATCATTCAATAAAATAGTTTATTGTCTACCCCTGAAAATTTTACTAAAAACACATACAGGATTAGGCAGGCGCAATGACAACTTGTTTAACTTCTTCATACAAAAACTATTGAATGGATTTTGATCTTTGGCATAGTAGTAGTTTAAGTCTCTGGAATTTTATATAGGTTCATTTTTATCCTAAAAAATAATAAGTAATAGTGTTCCTGGGGTCGAACACCGCAATCAAAAGGTTTGCAGGCTTCATTGGATTTTTGGTAATGTTGGGATTGTAAGAAATAACAATCCCAACAGGTAATTACATTAAATTACTTAATAATATGCAATCCACATTCAGCGACTTTTTAAAAACTATTTAGAAACAATTCATTACTATATTGTGGAGCCATCCAAAGTAATGTTTGTTGCACTGAAGCAAATAAACAGTACGCATGAAAGTGTAATAAATTGCAACACATGATACAAGTACGGCATTAATATTAATGACTGGTGACTGTAAAAAATTAAAAACATAGATTGATATCAATTGAGAGCGAGTTTCTTGACCGCGTTATATTAGTCAACCTAAAGGAATGTGACAGGATTTGGAACATTACAATTATGTACAAGGATTATATCCTTGGCCTTCTTTATCGATAAGGAGCGCCAATGCAAAGATTCATAAGTCATGTAAAAAGGCAGCCACGATAAATGTTTTTGTTTTCATAAACACTTTCTCTTACCTCCAGTTTACTTTTTATTTGTACAATTCATACCAGAATGTTTCACTAAAGTAACCACTTCATGGTATACAAAAATAAAACATTATTTATCACTCATTTGTTGTACTCTCTAATTATTTAGTAAAATTCTAAAAATATGTTTACAGTTCGAAAAGGCGAGATTTTTGACGAGCATTGACCACAGATCACAAACCAGGGGTAGGACATTTCCATACAATGGCAAATTTTGGTAGCATAATCTGTGAATTCAGGTTTAATCTGTGGTTTTTGATCGACATCTGTAATCTTATGCCCATAGATTATGGATATAGGCATAGATGAAGTATACTGTTTATTATATACTTAAATACCATAGATGTAGTCTTAGCTCGTCATCGCGTGGCCATTTTGTGCTTATTTTCATACAAGTAGTGTGCGTTTATTTTCTTGAATATTTCTATTTGTCGATTATTTCGAAGCACATTATGATACAGGAAAGAAAGTCAATTAGTTCATGATATCGATTAACTATAGTTCAAGTGATGAGAATCAGTAACCACACATAAAAAGCTATGCAATTTTTATAGCCAAATTATTAATTGATGTGACATTTTTAGCACTTAATGCCTTATATAGCACGAATAAGGGATGAATAAACTTATAAATTATCTTTTTAGCTTACAAAAATACCACGGGATATCACGAGGAGCTAGGGCCCTACAGCTAAGAACCTAGCGAATGAGATTGGTGAGGTGGGAGAGTTTGCGACGTGGGTCGCAAGCTCTCCCACTCCCACGTTCTACATTTGAAATTTTGTGTTCGAATGGCGAGGTGGGGGAGTCCGCAACATTGCATCGCGGACTCCCCCACACTCGTTTGGCCGAAATTGGAAAGTAGGGAGAAATGTATGCTCTAGCGAGGCGGATGGATTGAGTGAGGGAGTTTGCAATGGGATCGCAAGCTCCCCCATGCTCACTTGCCCGGAGTTGGGGTAACTTACCCCAGTTCCGGCCCTAGCGAGATAGGTTGTGAGGGAGTATGCGATATGATCGCATGCTCCCCCACATACATTTAGCCGAAAGAACTAGGAGAAGCAGAGTGCAATAAAATTATGCAAAGCAAGAAGTGAAAGGAGAGTACATGAATACGATAGTTACGCCCTAGTCTGTGACACTATCGACGCTGGAGTTAGAGTCCGGGGTCTCTGGGGGAATGTTCTCTCTGGGGAACTTTTTCCGGTCGGGGGGCGGGCATGCCATGGGGCCAGGCTGTGGAGAGAGTCTAGTCTGGAGGCGTCTGCCTTCTTGAAAAGTTCCAAGTGGCCAAGCGGCCGACGAAGTCCTTCAGGCTCTACCTTCAGGTCACGGGCTACCACGTCGTTTCGGACGTAGCGCGGGGCCCCGGCAGAGAGGCGGATGCTTTTGTTTTGGATTATTTGGAGTTTGTCCTTGTTTGTATTGGAAATTAGTTGTTACCAAGCCGGGGCAGCGTATGTGAGCCGCGACCGGATGAAAGTCTTGTAGAGGGAGAGCCTGGTAGAGGTGGGTAGCGATGGAGACGCCAAGACTGGGCGAAGGAATAGAAGGGCCGAGTTTGCGGACGATATGACCTCCTCCGCGTGCTTGTGTAGGTGCAGGCCGCTGTCGAGGGTGACGCCCAGGTACTTGGCCGTATTGGACCACGTGATTGGTACCCCGTCGAGCGTGAGCGGGGGGGGGGGGGGGAAGGCACCTGAACGTTCAGGGGAAAGATTATGGCCTGGGTCTTTGCTGGGTTGGCGGACAGTCGCCATTTCTGCAGCCAGCCGGGGAGGAGGTCTAGGGATCTCTGAATTTTGACGGCCGCGTGCTTGCGGTTTAGGGAGGTGGCAATGTAGGCGGTATCGTCCGCATACATGGCGAGTAAGGTGTCTTTGTGACACGGGATGTCCGCCCCGTAGAAGTTGTACAAGCTTGGGGAGACGCAGCTGCCCTGGGGGACGCCAGCCAGGATGCAGAGGATCTCTGATAGGGCGTTCTCTACCCGGACCGTGAAAGTGCGGCCCGTCAGGAAAGAAAGAAGCATTCTGACGAGGTGGAGCGGGACGCCGGCGTCTAATAGCTTCGCTATTAGTCCGTCATGCCAGACACGGTCAAAGGCCTTTTCCATGTCTAGGAAAACGGCGCACGCTGCCTCTTTTTTGTTCAGGGCGGCGGTGAGGACATGGATGACACGTGCCAGCTGGTGGGTAGTAGCGAGCTCTGAGCGGAATCCGAACTGTTCGGTGCGCTGGGGAAGGTGAGGGAGAAGTTGTACGAGGAATAATCTCTCGAAGACCTTGGATATTGCTGGGAGGAGAGTGATAGGCCGGTAACTTTCGGCCCTTCTCACATCCTTCTTGGGCTTCGGGATCATAACGACCAGGCCTGTCTTCCATTTAGTGGGGAAGTGCCCGGAGCGAATGATGCCATTGAAGAGGTGAGTCACGGCTGCCACTGTCTTGTGGGGGAGATGACGGAGGTGCGCGTTTGTAGAGGCATCCACTCCGGGGGCCTTTTTGATGGGGAGATGTGCCAGCTCTTTCCTAACCGAAGTCGGGGAAAAGGCCGTGAAGGTCGGTGGTGGAATGGTAGAGTTCCTAAACTCCCTCACCTTGTCCTCGATCAGTTTGGTGTGTTGGGCGTCTGCCGAGGGAAAGGGCGTGAATTGCCGCTCCAAGTATCTTGCGAAGATGTCGGCGCGGTCCTGGGCTCTATATCTGAGGTTGCCGTCCTCGTGGAAAAGGGGTCTGGTTGTAGTAGGGGCGTTTTGTAGGCTCCGACAGAGTCGGTAGAGAGACGGCCAGCTGTCGGCGGCGTCGTCGATGACACGATTCCAGCGCTCGGTGTTGATGAGGGCGAGCTCGGTTTTGATTTTAACAGCGAGATTATTGAGCTCCCTTTTGAGGGTAGAGCACCTGTTGTTTTGCCAGGTCTTCCTCAGGGCTCTCTTGCGGGAAATGAGTGCCCTGAGTTGCGACGGGAGGGGCTGGCTACCATGGGAACTTCCTGTAGGCACGGGGATTTCGCTGTGCTCCCGGGCAAGTCGGAAGGCAACGTCGAGGGCCTCGGCTAGGTCGTCGACCTCCTGGGGAGTGGTGACTGGGAAGGTTCCAACCTTCCCAGTCACCACTCCCCAGGAGGGTAACAACAGTATTGTTGTGCAAGTACTCCATGAACCTTTCCCAGTCTGTTCTGGGCCTGCGTGGTGGGGGGGTAGAGAGGCTGGGCTCCCATGCAAGTGCAGCAGAACCGGGTAGTGGTCAGACTGGTCACAATCAGGTAGGACGTCCTGTGTAATACCGCTCGGAAGGCCTTTACAAACGACAATGTCAAGGACCTCCGGGGGCGTTCTGGCGTCGTCGGGATAGCGGGTCGGGACTTCAGGTCCCAGAACCTCATAATTTTGCGCTTCTGCGTCCCTATGTAGGACTCTACCATCTCGACAGGCGTGGGTAGAGTTCCAGGCCGGGTGTTTGGAACTGAGGTCGCCGGCTATAACAGCTGGCTCTTTGGACAAGAGCTGGTGAATGTCGGCGACGTTCAGCCTATTAGCAGGGGGCTTATAGGCTGCGAAGACTGTGAGGGGGCGCCCTTCGAACAGGAGTTCTATGCCCAGCGATTGTATGGACACAGTGTTTGTGTCGGGCAGGATTTGATGAATGATTCTGCGTCTCACGCATATCATTAACCCTCTCTTCGCATTGGACGGCGGGTCGGTGACGTAATCGAGACGGTAAACGTGATTACCCGGCACCTTGGCCGGGATGTTTGGGGTGAGGTGAGTCTCATTTATGAGAGCGACATCGATGTCGTGGGAGGAAAGCGTGAGACGGGAGATCTTGCCTTTCACCCCTCTCGCATTCCAGTGGAGGATTTTTAACGGCTCCATTGGGAAATGATTGTGGTCAGCAGCTGAAGGGCTGCCGACAGCGTTATGATGGCCTGGGTGTCCGGGCCCCTCTGTTGGACCTCAGAGCAAACTTTCTTGACGAAATCGCAGCCCTCGTTGAGGAGCTGCGAGAAATTTCCATCTAGCGCTGGCTGGGATTGCCTACGCTTGGGCTTCGTTTGTAGGGTCACCGCCTTCGGGGTGGCGGGGAAACTATTTGGGGCACTAGGTCTGGCGGCCGGGGTGGTGACGGCATTGATTACCGGGCGTGCGGAGGTGGGGGTTTGGGGCATTGACGGGGGCTGGGAGGAAGATTTAGACTTCTTCCCCTTTCCCTTGCCCTTGCCTCTGGCCTTCGTGGTAGAGCGAGGCTTGGGGTCGTTGGCCTTGGCCATTAGAGATTGGCCTTGGGACTCGGAGGGCGGGATCTGGGCCGGGGCGATAGAGGGGCCCGTTTGCTCGGTCTGGCGTTTAGGCTTGAGCACAGCCGACTGGGCTACTGGTCCGGGATTTTTGTTCTTGGTCTCTGCGATGAAGACCGGGCATCTAGTATAGTTGGCCGGATGGGGGCCACCACAGTTGGCGCAAATAGGCGCCTCGCCCGAGGATAGCGGACAGTCTCTGGCCACATGCTCACCACTGCAACGGACACAGGCGAGTTTCCTGTGGCAGTGGGCACTGGAGTGGCGGAATTTCTGGCACTTGTGGCACTGGGCGGGACCCTTCTTGCTTCGCCAAGCGTCGATGATTATTTCGCCCATGCCTAGAATCTCGTCCACCTCGTAAATTTTGGCGACGTTTGCCGTTTTCTTATCCTTAAGAAGGCGAGGAAAATGCATCCTGGTCGGCCTTTGCGGGCTTTAATTTGCCGGACATATTCCGCGGTGAACCCCTGCAGTGCGAGGTCCTCCGTAATGTCGTCGGGCTAGGTATCGGCGGGGAGGCCGCGGATGGCGACCTTAAAGCTGCGTTCTGCAGGGAGGGAATAGCAGAACCACGAATTTTTTTCAGTGGCCTCGATTTGCGTGAGGTATTTCTGGATGGCCCGATATTCCTCCTCATCCGAGGGGGAGAAGCGAATGCCTTTCCCAAAGGGGCGGCCATTTGGGTTTCGCCCTAGGATATCCTTAAGGGCGGAAAAGTGTCTCGTCCAGTTGGGGAGATGCTCCACTATGAGTGGGGGATAACGTGGCTTCGGCTTGGATTTTTGGCCCGCCGTGCCAGATGCTGGTCTATTTTCGGCCGTGTCCATGGGCTGGGAGGACTGCGGCTGCGATTGGGCTACTGCTGCATAGCTAGTAGAGGGAGGACATTCGGGGGCAGGGATGCCCTTGTCGTTCCGCTTTTGCGGGGGAAGAAGATGTTCCGGGTCCTCAATGCGAGGCCTTTTCAAGGTGGAGTCCCTGCGTTCGCGCGGGTCTCTAGGAAGGAGGCCTTGTGCCTGGTAAATATGCAGGACTTAGCTGTATGCATCGGGGGTTAACTGGGCCTTGATGGCCTGCAGCGTGGCTCTAGTATGGTCGGTGGTTGCGCTGTTACGGAGCGAGGGAGATAGGACGTCGCCTGCGGGGGGCGTCGGGGGACATCCGGGGGTGGGGATCGGAAGGTCCCCTCTCCTCGATGCCGACGGACCCTCGCCTCGAGGTACATCCGCGCTGCCGGTATCTTTGCGGCTTACGTAGGTGGCCGTGGGAGAGTAAGTAACTCCGGCCAGGGAATGATACGGCTGCTGGGAAGCAGCTTGGTGGAGGCTGGAGGCGGAGGAGTCGCTGCGGGTGGACGACACAGATTGGGTTCTGTGCCGTTCCGCCCTTGGCTTGTCCTCTGCCGAAGCTGGGGGTCTGTGGTCCATGGCTGGCTATTGGACTAGTACACTAAGGGGGTACGGCTCCTAGGGATTCATTATTTGGTACACTGAATATGAGTGAATGAATCGCTGGTGGACGGCTGTGTACGCGACCCCTTTGACAGTACCTAACTGGGACTCGGTACGTCGGAGTATGGTTGTGGGCTGGGTGCCGGACGGATACAGTACCCGTTTCAAAGAAGCGGGGAACTGATCCGTAGTAGCGATGTTATCTTCCTGTTCTATGGTTACACCGAATGGGTACGGCTGATCTTGGAGCTTTGTAAAGCCGCACGCAGCGATGGTAACTTACTCAAAGTAGGAGCAGGAACACACACAACACTACGCGATTAAAGTAAGCGGGGTCCGAACGTTAACTGGATGGCGCACAAACAAATGTATGAGCGTGTTCACCAGGTGCGTATGGGCGTAAATGATCTCACTCGCGAGCGACCGAAAACACGTCCGCACCACACGACAGCCGAGCTAATCCAGGACATAACATTACACGCTTTTGACGCTTGTATACCGATATAAGGCTCCCTCTAGTACCCAATGAATAAGGAAACAGATGGAAGCGACATAACTACAAAAAGTGTGGCCGGCGCCATATTGCCAAGAGCTAAACATGGCGGTCTATAGTAATGGGACACTCGGTTGATATTTGTCGAGGATATTGATAAACTAAGATGTTATAAGTGAGCGTCCTGTTATCCATCATCGTCGTCCATATTGATATCAAAAATGATTTTTTTTATATTATATAAAAAAATAGGCAAATATGTTTTTTTTATAATGGAGCCTCTTTAATTTTAATAAAACTATTTAATTTATTTTAAGTTTATTAATTATTATTTAAGTTGCCATTATTGATATCGGGCAAAAATTACCAAAATATCGGACAAATATTAGTTGTACTCGCGCACGAAGTGTTTACAGTTTATTTTAATTTTACCATCAATTATTATTATTATTAAAGTATGTATACAACTGAGAATTTTGTGAACATACTCAGTTGTATACATACTATAATAATTTTGTCTATTTTTTCGCGATGTATCGAGACCGATATTGATATTTTTTCAAATATCGATGTATCGATATATTGATATTTTCTTTCAATTTCGACATCCCTTTATTACGACACTTTGACAGTTTATGTACCTCGGAAAACCGGAACATAAAATGGCGGACCGGCCACAGTATTTTGATTTGGTAGAGACCGTTATGCCGAGTCCACTTATAAAAGTCAATGATAGTACCTGTATAACTCTGGCTGGTTAGGTTTAAAAATCTACTATGTAAGATATTTTGATGTCAGAAAAATTGAGAATTATTACGAGAATATATCGGTTGGCATGTTGGCATCAAGACGTGGTTTTTATCTTTAGTTTTTTATACATTTAGTTTACAGTTAAACAGTACCTCAATGGTTTTACTCATAAACTTATAATGCATAGACCAACAAAGAGTGCGAGAGAGAAGAAAATCCTTCATGGAATTATAACAAGATGAAAAGAGAGAGGCAGTCTAATGAAAATTATAACAACTTTTATTTGACAGGTCGTCAAAAGTCGTCAATCGTTTTTATGCCCTTTCGGTATTTCCAATATATTGTTCAATTTGTTTGTTATTTTTATTAAATATTATTATATTTAAAAATGGTTACTTGTTCTGTACTTGTTTGCAGTGTAAATCATAAGAATAATCCTGAAAAATATACATTTCACAGGTAATTAATCTTCATGTCCTAATTGCTACGATGTGTTTATTTTTGCTCTATTCTGTCTTTAGCTCTCTATTTCAAATAAAATATTGTGAATCCTTCCTTTTACTTTTATATTTTGCGTAACTAAAGTTACTATTGTTCTTATGTTACACAAATTTTGAAGAAAATTTTTTCATTAAAATTTTTTAAATATACGCTAGTGCTTAGATCAAATTTATCGATATACTTATCAATATTTTACAATAACATAAAACTAAAATAAAAATCATTTACCTTTATATTTATCACCTTAAAAAGGACATATTATCTTATTTTAACGATTATTTTTAAGTAATAATTATCTTTTCACATACCTAGTATAAAATCAAGGTTTCACAGATCAGTCACTTGAATCTAATACTCATTGAATGCAGCTTTCAATAATATAATAGACAGCTCTCTGACAGAATAGGTATAACTGCAACTTAAATTATACTTATTAATAGGACTCGTACCGACTTCAAAATTATGAAGATTGAGAACAGAAATACTGAGTACTTACAGATTACAGAATAAGGATTATTTAATACATTTAAGTATAATATTGCTATTGTCTTTACCTTCAAATCGGTTTACAAACGGCGGAGTAATCGTTGAACATACATAAAAAATATTATATCCACAGCCAAACGTCTAACTTCCTCTTTTTTGGAAGTCGGTTAAAAATAATTGTAATAAAAAGTATCAGGGAGTGCCTCCGCTGCCAGCGCCCGGTTGCCGAGATAGCTGCCGGCGCCTTTTATGAACTCCGAAGTTTGCCGAAGTCACGCGATGTTTGCCAAATAGGCTGCCGGCACCTATTCGGCAAACATCGCTTGTCAAACAGAATAATGATCAAAAACATCAGACTTGAGCTAAATGACTTATTTGAAGGCTCGATCGAGGATTCTCGGAAATGCTATTGTATTCTATTGTTGTCGCGATAACCGGTGCTCGTATGGGGCTTAAATCTTGGATGGGTTAATGGTGGTGATGATGAAGATGCTGATAAATGTGATCTGCAAAGTAGCATTTAAAGACAATATCTTTGCTTCTTTAAACAATGCTGAAACTCTCTAACGTGTATAAGGAATCTGAAGTTCTGTTCAGTACCTTCGGAAGTATACCACGGAGTTTATAACTGTAGCTGTGGCACAGAATATATATTAGTAGTACCAAGCTGTGGTGCAAAATCTTACTTTTTGGTAGCTGAAAAAAGATAGCTAAGGTAAAGCTAAGCTAAGAAAATGCACCACAAAAATATCCACAGAACAAATATCCACAACCGAACAAATAGGTACCAAACCTTCACCTTTGGAAGTCAATAAAGTCGAATCTATACTAATATTATAAATGCGAAAGTATCTCTGTCTGTCTGTCTGTCTGTCTGTCTCGCTTTCACACCAAAACTACTGAACCGATTGCAATGAAATTTTGTACACAGTTATTCTAGAGTCTGAGAAAGGACATAGGCTACATTTTGATGTGGGAAAATATCTTATTTCCATGAAAATATCGATGAAAATTAATTCGCATTGCGTGGTCAGCGCTCATCCCGGGGGTCCTGGGTTCGAGTCCCGCAGGCGGAACAAAAAGTTTTCAATGTTCCTGGGTCTTGGATGTGTATTAAAATAATATTTCAAAAATCTTAAATATATTTTATGTATAATATTATAAAAAATCCAGAAATATATCGATGCAATGAACCTTTTAGTTCTAATACGATTCAACAGATGGCATTTTATTTTTTACTTCATTGTAACATAGAACTAATCATACTTATTAGTTATTATGTTTTTACTTTTTGTTTATAGTTTTTAATACGTTAGAATATTATGTTTAATAATATTATCACTTGGTATAATAATAATCAATCTATCTTATCTTATAGAACTCCTACTGCATTTCTAAGGAGTTCGAGTGTACCGTGTTGGCCTATATTCCATCCAGAAAATATATCAATGCAATTAACATTTTAATTCTAATATATGAAAACAGATGGCGTTTTATTTTTTACTTCATTATTGTAACAGAACTAATCATACCTACTTTATAATATATTATTGTTTTTATTCATAACTAGCTGTTGCCCGCGACTTCGTCCGCGTGGACTCTAGTTTATAGCGCGCGGTGTCAACAAAATTTGTGTCAAATTTAAAAACTTTTTAAAACCCTGGTAAGTGGTACCCCTCTTAGGGCCGCGCTACACCGGAATGGCAGCGCTGAAAGTGCTCGCCTCGCCGCTGCCATTCCGGTGTAGCGCGGCCCTTAATTAATCAAAATACCCAAAAACAGCTGTGCAGTGTGCACATAATCTATACTAATATTATAAATGCGAAAGTATCTCTGTATTTGGCATAAAATATAAAGTTTAATATAAAAAATGAAGCACTTATTGTATGCACACTGCACAGCTGTATTGATATAAGGGGTACCAGGGTTTTTTTATAAAAGCTTTCGACACCAATTTTGTTGACATCGCGCGCTATAAACTGAAGTCGGACGGACGGACGGACGAAGTCGCGGGCTAGCTAGTATTATATAAATTGCGATTATAATTATTATTTCTTTTTAAAATTTGTGTATCGGCACTAGAACCTAGCGCTTTACGCATTATCACCGGCTCCCATTTTGAGTGCCAGCGCCGGCAGTCGTTGTTTTATATCTCGGCTGCCGGCAGTAGGTATACTTACCGTAGTTCTCATTACTGATATTTTTGGGAGCCGGCGCCGGCAGCGGAGGCACTCCCAAAAGTATTATGATATGTATGTAATTTAAGAATAAAATATAATATACTATGTGTGTTGTTTACTTTCTACGTTTACTTTCAATGCAGCAATGTAAGGGCTGATTTACCAGATAAATTTTACCTGAGTAATAAATGAGTAACTTTATAATGTGTTATGTGTATATTATTTACCCCTATAAGAACCTCATGTCATAAGTCATAACATATCCGACGAATGACGATTGAAAAATCATTCCAAGCGAAAATGTGTATCTACTTTTCAATCGTCACTTTTTTTGCCAATTAAAATTTATGATACCTAATTTGAAATACAAAATCTGTCAAAGTTGCATATTATTTATTTCTTATAGAAACTCAGGTAAAATAACTCGAATGGACTATACTATCGATAGTAAAATATAAATCACTAGCACACGCACACATTGACAGATCAAAAATGGTCACGCATTTTCGGGTTGTCAGGTGGTCTATACCATAAACCAACTTATAATATACTATCGTATATGAGTACCGTATATTAGTACCGTATCGTATAATAGTATCGTTAGGTACCAATTTGTTCGGCTGTGGATATTTTAGTTTTTTGTGTTGCATTTTCTTAGCTTAGTTTTACCTTAGCTACCTTTTTTCAGCTACCAAAAAGTAAGATTTTGCACCACAGCTACAGTTATAAACCCCGTGGTATACTTCCGAAGGTACTGAACAGAACTTCAGATTCCTTATTTAAGTTAGAGAGATTCAGCGTTGTTTAAAGAAGCATATTGTATAAGCTTAAGATATTGTATTTAAATGCAGATCACATATTTTATCAGCATCATCATCACCACCATTAACCCATCCAAGATTCAAGCCCCATACGAGCACCGGTGATCGCGACAACAATAGAATACAATAGCATTTCCGAGAATCCCAGATCGAAGGATTCAAATAATTATGCATCCTTACAATTATTATGACCTTATTATTTGTACTTTTCATAGTCATTTAGCTCAAGTCTGATGTTTTTGATCATTATTCTGTTTGACAAGCGATGTTTGCCGTATAAGCGCCGGCAGCCTATTTGGCAAACATCGCGTGACTTCGCCAAACTTCGGAGTTCGGAAAACGGCGCGCGCAGCCATTTCGGCAACCGGCGCCGGCAGCGGAGGCACTCCCTAATACTTTTTATTACAATTATTTTTAACCGACTTCCAAAAAGGAGGAAATTAGACGTTCGGCTGTGGATATACTTTTTATGTATGTTCATCGATTACTCCGCCGTTTGTGAACCGATTTGAAGGTAAAGACAATAGTAATATTATACTAAACTAAATGAACTAAAAAGTATTAAATAATCCTTATTCTGTACTCAGTATTTCTGTTCTCAATCTTCATAATTTTGGAGTCGGTACCAGTCCTATTAATAAGTATATAAGTTGCAGTTATACCTATTCTGTCAGAGAACTGTCTATTATATTATTGAAAGCCGTATTCAATGAGTATTAGATTCAAGTGACTGATCTGTGAAACCTTGATTTTATACTAGGTATGTCAAAAGGTAATTGGACCTAGTTATGCAGAAAGCAGCCAAGTGGCACTTTTTCGAAAATCGACTTATTAATACAGCCATACTAAATTCGTCATGCCGGATTTTTTGCAAAAACAGCCATTTCGATATCTCTTCTTACGGCGAAGATATGAACCGTCAAATGCAGCCATTTAACAAAAACATTTTGTAAAAAACAGTCATCATGGTGCAAAATGCAGCCTATTTTGAAGCAAACTGCCTTACCTATATTGCATAAGTCAGCCTGCTTTATGGCTGTTTTGTCCAAATTTAAAAATGTTAGGAGGTATCGAGGATGGAGTTTCGTAAAAAACAGCCAGTGTATGTTGGTTGTTTTCTGTAAATTGTTTATTTGTAACGAGTCCATACTCAGCTTTTTCTAACGTCATCCAGGCTGTTTTTATCAAATTTTAATCTTAATCAATATATTATAGTATTTTATACGCCGTGCCGCCGTAACCGCCCTTACTCTGAAACACTTAAGATTATTTTATGACATTTACGGTTATGCGAATAAGGACGATTTTTAAACTTGACTTAAACTTTTAATTTTAAAATTAACCTATTACGTCTCTGAGCGTGGTCGTATAACTTTTACTTGTTTGTTTACGTTTTACTTACTTCTATTTTAGTTGAGGAGGGGAAGAGGGGATTTTGGGAGTAGCTCGAGCGTGTCAGATTAAGGTTGCATAGGCTTCCGAGATGTGTCTAGTTATTATGGTATAGAAATCCGATTTCTCACGTGGTGGCTGGGTAAACATTTTTTTTTAAATATTGAAATGTGTTCGGATCTGTCAGATTAAGATAGGGGGTGTTTAGTATACCCCATAATATAAACTTCCATATAAAGCACTGACGATTCAAAGGTTATTTAAGCATGTAAGGACATTTTAAAATATAAAAAAAATAAAGCTTCATATTTTCTTAAGTAAGCTTCGCAGAAATTTTATTTTGCTCTAAACTTAATGATTTAGCCCTTGTTGTCTAAAATACCTATATTTATAATTTACCTGAATATGCAATTTTCTGATTATATTTTCTTTTTCAAAACTTTAAAATGGCTGCAGTTTCTGAACCCACCGCTTAAATAAAATAAAATCGGCCAAGTGCGAGTTGGACTCGCGCACGAAGGGTTCCGTACCACAATAAAAATAGGATGAAAATTGTGTTTTTTGTATGTGTGCCCCCTTGATTATTTCATTTATTTAAATATTATTATAATTTATTAAAGTACAAATCTGAGTTTTTTGTGAAAATTTCAAGTGCCTTGTATTGCCGTTACTGATATCGAGCAAAAAATAGCAAAAAAATCACGTTTGTTGTATGGGAGCCCCCCTTAAATATTTAATTTATTTTGGTTTTAGTATTTGTTGTTATACCAGCAACAGATAACCACAATCTGTGAAAATTTTAGTAGTCTAGCTATAGCGGTTCTTGAGTTACAGCCTGGAGACACACAGACAGACAGACGGACAGACATCGAAGTTCTAGTAATAGGGTCCCGTTTTTACCCAAAGGGTAAAAACGGGATTGGACTTCAAAAATAGCACCCTCCCCTCTACTAACTTGTTTACTAGTTTACGTCTTTAGATTCCTGTGATTTTGGATACTCGCGACAACATTGTTGTTATTATTATATTTTATTACAACGAAGCGCAGGCGGTGCGGCACGCGGGGAACATTTCCAAAAAATGTGTAATCTAAATCGAATTTTTATAACTTATTTGGCAAGTTGCAAAGTGACGATTTTTACTCTGTTGACGCTCTCGAAAAGATAATAGTAAATCGGAAGAAAACGACAAGTAATAACAAAGTTAATTGGCTGAAGATAAGAGAATTAAAAGTAACAAAGACAGACCAATATCATATTTATATGAAGTCTGACTTTGATCAAGCAGATTATGACTGTCTAGATATTACTCGCAAAACATCTAAAAGACGTCAAGACTGTAATAATCCAGAAGAAGATAATTTTGAGAGTAAGCTGTCTAAATTATGGCCCAATGGAAAGCCGATGGCGGAGCCAAAATTATATCTATAAAACATCTGATTCTGGAGGATGCTAGACACTTCTATGATAATTTGATGAGTAGAGATGATGAGATAATAATTATTGACGGGCTTGACGCTGAGGTGGATTTTAATTTAGAAGAAGAATCGTGAGATGAGAGCGGAAAAGTTTTTTTGTTTTTGTTTGATTTGCAATGTCAAGGCTGTAAGTAGTAGTAGTAAATTGATAAGATTTTGTTTGATTTGCAATTTCAGCTGTCGTATGTACAGGGTGTAACAAAACAAAGTAATAATACTTATGTGTGTATGTATAAAGATGCGCGTCCACTGGATCGGAATCGGAGCGTAAGCAGCGGACGGATTTGTTGCCTAAACCTTGTGGATTAAATCTGTTTTTTGTTTTGTGTTTATTTAGCTATGTACAATATTTTTTATTGAAATAAAACATTTATTTGAGCTCATTTCTTTTTTTTTTATTTTTTGGCATGTTTAGAGTGGAAGGTTTTGCACTTAAAAATTTTAACTTTAGTTTCAATTTAAAAAAATAATAAATGTTAATTTTTTTTCTTCTAAGTCCGACCTCTTGTTACGTAGTATATAACATTCTCTTTGGCCTGTGATTTGATGGTGATAAGATTTCAAAATGTTAAAAAATCCTTATTGCTATATATGCTTAGCTATAAATAAAAGAACTGTTAACATTTATAGAACGGATCTGCATTACTTTTATGAGCAACTGGCAAATTATAAGGTACGTAAACAAATTAATGCTCGTGGTGCTAATGTACAGTTTTCTGACCATCCAAGCGGCTGTTTAATTAATATTCGGAGGCTCCGGCCGTAACTCGTCTGTTGGTCAAAGTATAAGGTTCGCGCGTTTAATAGAACAACATACTTTCGTTTTGTGTTTTTGTAAATAATAGGTTAGAGACACCAAATGCTGGATGTGTTACATTTGCCAGACGAGACTGCAGCAGTGCCACCGGCTGCAGCAGTTGGCCATACAAACACGGGGCCTTGTTGAGGGTCTCGGCCAGAATAAGGTACTTCTCAAGTGAAACCGTAACATAGTAGTTATAGGGGACTCTAATACTAACATTTGTAGTATGTTTCCAGGCTAAGTACTGCTTGCATACAAAATTAGTGAATGTTGTACTTCTGTTGCATGTCTCTTGTAATATAAATAAAATTAATATTTCAAAGAGGCTCTTATACAACAAATGGAGTATTTTTTTGCTTTTTAGGGTTCTGTACCCAAAGGGTAAAAACGGAATCTGTCCGTCTGTCTGTCTCCATGCTGTATCTCAAGAACCGCAATAGCTAGACTTCTAAAATTTTCACAGATTGTGCCTTAAAGAGCTGTGAAAACTGACTGCAGCTGGCAAGAGTGCTTTTTAGGGTTCTGTAGTCAGCAAGGAACCCTTATAGTTTCGGTTTGTCTGCTAAGCTTAACTTCACCAATTTTGATGAAATTAAGTGCAGAGACTTTGAATACCAGAAATGGACATAGTATAGTATTTGTTGCTGAAAACTAAAAAGTATATGGTTCCTACAAGAGAACATTATTTATAGTACATATTATATATTTTATGCTTATAAGTTATTATTTTTTGTTAAAAATAATTTTTGTGTGACTCGTATAGTTTAAAACATACAATTATATTTTATAGAATGATATCGACTTTGGAGCAATTGGATCTTTGTTAGAACTATCAATCTATAAGAAGAAAAATATTTCCACAACTCCTCCTACCGCAGATAATATAAAAGAGGAGCTAGATATAAAGACTGAACAAAACAATGAAGATGGTAATGTATACTATATATCACTTTTGTAGTGTTCTGTTCATTTGTAGTGTTCTGTTAGCTACTTAAGGACGATCGCAGACGGCACACTTTTTGTATGTGTGCCGCAGACTTGATCTGTCAGTCTGCGATCTCCCTTACGGTTCCGCCCCTTTTAACATTGTGAAATCAAGTATAATGAATTTTATAATGATTAGTTTTTAAGTTTGTAATTTTTTTATAGCAATCATTGAAGAACAAACTGTGGAAAATACAAATACGTATGGAGAAGATTATGCACCCGTGTTAGAATTTGAAGATGATGATGAGTCAGATAGTGATACTGTCTGCAAACAGGAATCATTGAGCATTGATACTTGGCAAGACTCAAGGGTGCTTGAATTGAAATTAGTAAAGTTAAGTCAAAGTGTCATTGACAAATATGTCCGCAAAAGTCCTACCACGCAGCACACAGCCACAGAAGAACATGTTGGGGACAAGGAGAAGTGCGCTGGTGAACAGAGCGTAGAAAATGAGGATAAAAAAAAAGGACAGTGCAAGAGTCATAAAGAACCACTAAGCTGTGATGTTTGCTTAAAAATGTTTCCGATTAAAAGCATATTAATAAAACACATCCGGACACATACTGGTGAAAAACCGTTTAGCTGTGATATTTGTTTGAAAAAGTTCGGAGATAAAGTATGTTTGAGAAGACATATAGAAAGGCATTCTGCTCAGAAACTTTTTACCTGTGAAATTTGTAAAAATAAATTCACATCAAAAGCCTACTTAAAACAACATATGCGATATCATACTGGTGAAAAACTATTTAACTGCGATATATGCAATAAGAAATTCATATCACGTGGTAACTTAGAAACTCATATAGTAATTCATACTGGTGAGAAAGCATTTCACTGCAATATTTGTCAAAAGAAATTTTCAAGAAAAGGCGCCTTACAACAACACTTGGTGATTCATACTCATGAGAAACCATATAACTGCGATATATGCCAAGAGAAATTTAGATTACGTAGTAAGTTAGAACAACACTTAAGAATTCACACTGCTAAGAATTCAGTAAAGTTGGGTCAAAGTGTCATTGACAAGTATGTACGCCAAAGTCCCACCACGCAGCACACAGCCACAGAAGAACATGTTGGGGACAAGGGGAAGTGCACTGGTGAACAGAGCGTAGAAAATGAGGACAAAAAGGCACAGTACAAGAGTCACAAGGAACCACTATGCTGTGATGTTTGCTTAAAAATGTTTCCCACTAAAATCCAGTTGCTAACGCACATCAGGACACATACTGCTGAGAAACTATTTACCTGTGAAATTTGTAAAAAAAAATTCAAATCAGAAAGCTACTTAAAAATACATATACGATATCATACTGGTGAAAAACTATTTGAATGCTATATGTGTAAACATAAATTCACATCACGTTGTGCATTACAAAATCATTTAGTAATTCATACTGATGAGAAACCTTTTAACTGTAATATTTGTCAAAAGAAATTCGGACAAAAAAGCAACTTAAATCAACACTTGCTAATTCATACTAGTAAGAAACCATATAACTGTGATATATGCCAAAAGAAATTCAAAACAAAAAGCGTCACAAAAAGACACATGTTAATTCATACTGGTGTAAAAGCACATAACTGTGACTTATGTCAAAAGAAATTTTTAACAAGAGGGGACTTAAAAAAACATTTATTCCTTCATACTGGTGAGAAACCATATACCTGTGATATATGTCAAAAGAAATTCGCATGCCGCTATAAATTAAAAGCACACTTAATCATTCACAGTGGTAAAAAGTCAGTAAAGTTGAGTCAAAGTGTCATTGACAATTATGTTGGCCAAAGTCCCACAACGCAACACACAGCCACAGAAGAACATGTTGGTGACATGGGGAAGTGCGCTGGTGAACAGAGCATAGAAAATGAGGATAAAAAGGCACAGTACAAGAGTCATAAGGAACCTTTTAACTGCAATATTTGTCAAAAGAAATTCGAAAGAAAATACAACTTAAATCAACACTTGCTAATTCATACTGGTGAGAAACCATATAACTGCGATATATGCCAAAAGAAATTCGGAACAAAATACAACTTAAATCAACACTTGCTAATTCATACTGGTGAGAAACCATATAACTGCGATATATGCCAAAAGAAATTCGGAACAAAAAGCGCCTCAAAATTACACATGCTAATTCATACTGGTGAGAAAGTACATAGCTGTGACATATGTCAAAAGAAATTCTTAACAAGAGGGGATTTAAAAAAACATGTATTCCTTCATACTGGTGAGAAACCATATACCTGTGATATATGTCAAAAGAAATTCCCATTCCGCTGTAACTTAAAATCACACTTAGTAATTCACACTGGTAAGAAGTCAGTAAAGTTGGGTCAAAGTGTCATTGACAAGTATGTACGCCAAAGTCCTACCACGCAGCACACAGCCACAGAAGAACATGTTGGGGACAAGGGGAAGTGCGCTGGTGAACAGAGCGTAGAAAATGAGGATAAAAAGGCACAGTACAAGAATCATAAGGAACCTTTTAACTGCAATATTTGTCAAAAGAAATTCGAAAGAAAATACAACTTAAATCAACACTTGCTAATTCATACTGGTGAGAAACCATATAACTGCGATATATGCCAAAAGAAATTCGGAACAAAAAGCGCCTCAAAATTACACATGCTAATTCATACTGGTGAGAAAGTACATAGCTGTGACATATGTCAAAAGAAATTCTTAACAAGACGGGATTTAAAAAAACATGTATTCCTTCATACTGGTGAGAAACCATATACCTGTGATATATGTCAAAAGAAATTCCCATTCCGCTGTAACTTAAAATCACACTTAGTAATTCACACTGGTAAGAAGTCAGTAAAGTTGGGTCAAAGTGTCATTGACAAGTATGTACGCCAAAGTCCTACCACGCAGCACACAGCCACAGAAGAACATGTTGGGGACAAGGGGAAGTGCGCTGGTGAACAGAGCGTAGAAAATGAGGATAAAAAGGCACAGTACAAGAATCATAAGGAACCTTTTAACTGCAATATTTGTCAAAAGAAATTCGAAAAAAAATACAACTTAAATCAACACTTGCTAATTCATACTGGTGAGAAACCATATAACTGCGATATATGCCAAAAGAACTTCATATCAAAAAGCGCCATAAAAAAACACATGTTAATTCATACTGGTGTGAAAGCACATAACTGTGACTTATGTCAAAAGAAATTTTTAACAAGAGGGGACTTAAAAAAACATGTATTCCTTCATACTGGTGAGAAACCATATACCTGTGATATATGTCAAAAGAAATTCCCATTCCGCTGTAACTTAAATGCACACTCAGTAATTCACACTGGTAAGAAGTCAGTAAAGTTGGGTCAAAGTGTCATTGACAAGTATGACCGCCAAAGTCCCACCACGCAGCACACAGCCACAGAAGAACATGTTGGGGACAAGGAGAAGTGCGCTGGTGAACAGAGCGTAGAAAATGAGGATAAAAAAAAAGGACAGTGCAAGAGTCATAAAGAACCACTAAGCTGTGATGTTTGCTTAAAAATGTTTCCGATTAAAAGCATATTAATAAAACACATCCGGACACATACTGGTGAAAAACCGTTTAGCTGTGATATTTGTTTGAAAAAGTTCGGAGATAAAGTATATTTGAGAAATCATATAAAAAGGCATTCTGCTCAGAAACTATTTACCTGTGAAATTTGTAAAAATAAATTCACATCAAAAGCCTACTTAAAACAACATATGCGATATCATACTGGTGAAAAACTATTTAACTGCGATATATGCAATAAGAAATTCATATCACGTGGTAACTTAGAAACACATATAGTAATTCATACTGGTGAGAAAGCATTTGACTGCAACATTTGCCAAAAGAAATTTTCAAGAAAAGGTTCCCTACAACACCACTTGCTGACTCATACTGGCGAGAAACCACATCACTGTGATATATGTCAAAAGAGATTTGTAAGAAAAAGCAAATTACAACAACACTTGTTGATTCATACTGGTGAGAAACCATATAACTGCGATATATGTCAAAAGAAATTTAGAAGCAAAGGTAACTTACGAGCACACTTGCTAATTCATAATCGTGAGAAGCCATAAAGCTGGGATACCTCTTCTGGTCCATTGAAATGTTACAATTTTAGGACCGAATATTACATTTATTAGAGGACGCAATTTTATTTTTGGGATACGTTAGGGGCGTCAGTAGAAGCTTAACCTCAAGTTTGTGTGGTCGCATCATTAAATGTGCATTCATGCCAAATTACAGCTTTGTAGGTCCTATAGTCTCTGGGCAAAACCGCGGACAGACAGACAGACGGAAAAATTATTATTATATCACTAAGCACACTAGCAGCTTATAAGCTGCGGCGTGTGTATCATATGATTTAAAGTTTGTCCAGTCTATTCTTTAGAGAATTTACTGTATGTGCCATTAGTACATTTGCAGGCAGCTTGTTCCACTCAGAAACTACTCTATTAGGTAAGGATAAGTAAGTATCTTTAGTGGATGTCCCCGAATATGATTATTTGAAGGGATTTTTACAAAAATTACATAACTTTTACTTTCATTATTTTTCAGGAAATATAAAAAACTTATGCTGATGCAAAATAATGTTTTCTGAAATACCATATTCTGATATATTGCCACCACAGAGATATTTAAACATATGTTATAATAATTGTACATATAACTTTAGCCAGTTTTAAAAAAAATGAAAATTTATGGGTTGTACATATGTTGTTTTTGTAAAAAATGAACAGTTTAGTTGTTTTTGTAACAAAACAAAATAGTTAACCTGTTTTTGCTAAAAGTTCTACATACATAATATTATTATATAATATTCTTTCAACACTAATATTATAAAGGGGAAAGTTTTGTATTTTCACATGTGTATATGTTTATAATGAATAAACTAAATTTGATGCTATATGCTAGGCACAGATACTAGCTAACACTTGAAATAAAACAAATTAGGGAAAGAAGCAATACTTTTATTTCTTTAATGCAAACAACATTACAAAGACTTTATTCTTCTCCACTACTATTGTCTTCATTTTCAATTTCAACATAACTGGAGCTTGGAGTTTCTTCAGCTTCACTTCCGGCTAAAATTTGATTATTGAAATCCAATTTCGAAGAATCACTAAGAAATATTTTTAATCTTTTTAAATCAGCAGCCTTGTTTGGGGAGTGGTATTTTATTTTTGTATAATGGTTCAAGGATAGCATCATTAGGAAGCGCACGTTTTGTACGGATATGGATTTTTGTCCATTCACCAGTAAAGTTGTATTTAACAAATACAAAAGGACTTTCTTTTTTAATTTTTAACATTCGTACTTCTTTTATTCTCATGGCAGGTTTACTTTGCTTCAGGAAAAATGGCTCTAAAAATTTTTTCATATCATAGAACACATCATGTGTTATTCTTTTAACTTCAAATGCAGAGGGGTGTTTGCGTGCAGAACCTATTATAACATCCCATTCATCATCAGTCTCTAGAGTGCATGTTTTCTTTAATTTTCCAATCAAGGAAAAATCTTGATCATTAGGAAGATATGAGTGGCCACGGATAGGAAAAATATTGTTAGCGGATGTCAATGGACAAGCTACATGATATTATATTTATTTATTTAAATCAGTATATTATGTTAGTCACTATATATAATTTTAATAAGTGATTATTATATTTTAAATATTAATAAGTAAGGTACTTGATTTTGACAATTAGTTAGTTATAAATGGGCGGGAGGATTATTTACTTCCGTTATAACTTCCTCTTCTCATATTATCTAAAATATGAGAAGTACATTAATTAATATTTAGAATTATGTACTTAACTTATTCTTAGCCATTCTTAATTTTAATGTATTTCTTTATGATTTTGCTATATTTGAATTGTCAACGGAAGTTCGTTTCTTTTGTGTAAAATGGTATAAAAGCCAGCCATATTGCATTGATTGATTCATTCTGTAATTAACTTTGAGACATGTAAGGTAAAACTCTGCTCGAATAAATATCGCTCAATGTATAATTCAAGACTTTTACTATTGTCTAACAATATATTCTATGGACTTGAACATTCCTAGTATATGAACTAAGGCATACAAAAAATAAACCATGACATAGTTTTTATTTTGCCCGAGGCATCCATTGCTAAGTAATACTAAATGCTCACTATCAAAATCATGCTCATTAAAATACTTTAACAGTAATGAAGTCACATCATTTTGCCCTTTTTTGCCTTCAGTCTCCAGGTAAATGAATGTAAAATAGTAATAAACTACAGTATTCTATGATCCTATATATAAAAAAATTATAATAAAATGTTTTTCCAGAGAATGTATGATGTATAATTCTAAAATAGTGATGAATGATAAATGTAATGTTTGTTTTTCAGAAAATGTATGATGTATAATTTTGAAATAATGATGAATGATAAAATTTGTAATGTTTGTTTTCCAGAGAGTGTATGATGTATAATTTTGAAATAGTGATGATAAATGTAATGTTTTGTGAGAACATGTAAAAGACAAAAAATGTAAATGTCTATACTTAGGAAGTGTTTGCCAAATGTATCACTCAATTTATTTTTGTAACACGTGTTTCTCGCCGTGTATAATAATTTGTAAATTATTTTGTGAGAAATAAAGTCTTAAACCGTAAGTATTCATACGTACTTTATTTAGAATAGAATAGAATAGAATTAATTTATTTGTGAAATGCAGGTAAATACATGTAACAGGTGTTAAAATTAATAATGGTTTCACTACATTTCCACCTTCGTCAAGGTATACAAATATTTCAAAGTACATCACGATTTTACATAAACTAACAATATTATTTAAATAATTAAAACATTTCATATTAATTAATGTCAATATGGAATAGATAAAATAACAATATAATTATTAGTTTGGTGTCAATTGAAAATACATGTCAAATTATTTCAGGGCATCGTCATTTAAAAATTCAGTCACTGAGTAATACGATTTTTCAATTAGTAATAATGATAGTCGTTTTTTAAAAGTCTGGATTGGCAAAGTTTTCATTTCATTCGGAATTTTATTATAGATTCTGTGTGCCATACCGAAGAAACTACTATTCAACAATTCCGTTCTACATGATAAGGCACATATTCTATGCTCATTTCTGTGCTTTCTATTAGGATTCATTTCAGGAAAAGACACAAATCGGTGTTTGTTTTGGAATACATACAGTGCCACTTCATAAATGTATAAACACGGCAAGGTTAAGATATTCATTTGTTTGAAAATTGGTCTACAGCTCTCAGTTGACTTAAGTCCTTTCATAGCTCTAATACATCTCTTCTGGGTTTTAAATAGTAGAGTCTTGTTAGTTGAATTGCCCCAAAAGATAATTCCGTAACGCAATACAGACTCAACATAACCACGATATGCTGTTATCACAGTTTCTGTGCTGGCTATTTTAGACAGCTTACTTAGGGCAAAGTGAAAACTACTTACTCTACTACATACATTTTCAATATGGGGCTTCCAGTTGAGTTGGTAATCAATGTATAAACCAAGGAATTTGGTAACATCGACAGGTTCAATAACTTCTTCTTGGTATTTGATTGTGACATTCGGCATTGAAGTATTTTGTCTAAAGTGCATAATTTTAGTTTTTTTCGGGTTTAGTATTAATTCATTTCTTTCTAACCATATTTTGAGATTATTCATTGCGTTATTAATTTCATTTTCGTAGGTCAATATTTTATTACATTTAATTACTGCTGTACTGTCATCTACAAATAATATTAAAGGATAATCAATTGAATTTGGAAAGTCATTTATGAAAATAATGAATAGTAAAGGGCCAAGTATGCTTCCTTGTGGAACTCCGGACTCTATGTCTCTACATTCTGACATGTACTCTTTTTTTAGTTTTGGTTTTCGTACAAAGTTTGAAGATAGCCGTATATTGTTTTCTATTACTTAAATAACTTTCAAATAGTTTATACGCTATTCCCCTAACTCCGTAGGCATAGAGCTTTGATAATAATATTTTGTGTGATACGTGGTCGAAAGCACTCGTCATATCCATAAGTATTGCACATATGTGTTGTCTTTTATCGACAGAAGTCATTATTAAATCTAAAAAGTCATGTATTGCCTTTGTTGTATTTTTATTCCTGCGGAAGCCAAATTGTTCCTTTGTAAAAATTTCAAATTTTTCAAAAAAGTTGTATATATTTTCATACAATATCTTTTCAATTATTTTTGAAAATTTAGGTAGTTGGCACGGACGTAAAAAAAATTTTTACGTCCGTGGTAGTTGGGCGATTGGTCTGTAATTTGTAAGTCTGGTTTTATCTTCTTTTTTATAAATGGGTCTAATAATAGAAATCTTCAGACCATCAGGAAATATGTACTTGGATATTGCTAAATTTATAATATGATTCAATGGACTAGCGAAATACTGGGCAAATTGTTTCACTATCTTTGTGGGTATTCCATCGATACCGACGCTTTTTGAATTTTTTAGAGATTTAATGACTTTAATTATCTTTTCGGGTATAGTTGGTGAAATAAATATACAGTTTCCAGTCTGAGTTAACCCTGAACTTGAGTATTCCGTCTTTCTTTTAGATTTTTTTACAGAGTCTACAAAGTGATTGTTAAAGAGATTAGCTAAGTGTTGGCCGTCAGATATTACATTTCCTTCACTCACAATATGGTGCACAGTTTCTGTAGGATATTGTTTTTTGTCTTTATTTATTACTTGCCAAGTTGCCTTCGATTTGTTCGTTGCATGTTTTATAAAGTAGTTATTTTGTATTCGTTTTGTCTGGTTGATTATTTTTTTATATCGGCAAGAAAAAAAATTAAGCGCCTTTTTATTTGTTTCAGTTGGTGATAATCTATACGTCCATAGTAGCTGTCTTTTCTTTTTGCTGCATATGCGTATACCTTTAGAAACCCACTTTGGTTTTCTTTTATTATTTATTTTTATTTCCTTATAGGGAAAGCATAAATCGTGGAATAGTGTTACAGTCTCAATAAGACACGTTTTCTTCACAGGACATTGCACAATCTGAGCAGTGTGATCAGACAACGCTAGTTCCTTTACATTGCTAACTCAGTCGCGAAAATTCGCAGCAAAGTTGTCGATACACGAACCACTATTTAATCTAGTCGGTAGTCGAATTTGCAGTTTTAAATTAAAATTTGACAATAGGTTTTCGAAATCTATAGCAAGTTTATTTTTATTCATTATATTTATATTGAAATCTCCACAAATTACAATTTTGCAATTATTTCTACTTAGTTTATTTAATAATATATCTAGCTTATTCATGAATAATTCAACGTCAGTGTTAGGCGGTCTATAAATACATATAACAGTTAGATTTTCATTGATCAATTTAACAACACAACACTCAAACACACATTTCACACAGAAAGACGATACATTAATTATTTCGTATTCAAGACCATGGCGTATCAATATACATGAACCTCCTCTCCGTACATCTCTACAATAGCTAGTAACCAACCTATAGTTTACAAGATTTAAATTTTTTTCATCGTCTTTGGTCATGAAATGCTCGGTAATACAAATAATGTCAATATTATGCTTATTATTTAATGTCAAGTTTTGTAGAGCTACAGTCAAAATATCTAACTTATTTAATAGTCCACATATGTTTTGGTGCATTATAGTTAAATGTTTAGTAACGAAAAAGAGTATTGTCATTATTTATATTATCTTTGTCACTGCTCATAAGGGTATCATTATTTACATTATCATTCTCAAAGTTCATAGATTTATATTTATCAATGTCTATGAGCAGTGTATTTAGACGTAAGAAAATATTTTTGAGTCCCAGATTGTTAAGTGTACCATTTATGAAAGAAAAATGTTTTTTACTATAGTAGAGAGTGTGGTTGGAATCTAATAAATATGCGTAATTGTATTGCATATTATTTAGATACAGAAGATTATTAAATGTTTCAATCCTATAGTTATACAGATTAGCTCTATTATTTATCCTAAAAGTTGGTAGAATAATTATGATATTTGTATGTTGCAATTTCATCAGCTTTTCTTGCATTGATTTCACAATTTTAAAATAATTATTTGTCTTTAGAAAGTCAGTTTCACCTATAAAAATAACACAATAGTCTTTACAAGTTAAACCGCTTACTTTACTTTCTATTCCCGCAAGCTGCTGCTCTATGCCTGCTCCCGGTGTAGTGTAGTGGCAAACATCATGAGTCTTGTCGAATATTTTTTTCATAGTTTGTAGAATGTTATTAGTTTTGTTACAGCTCAGGATAATCAATTTATTATTTTCGGATCGCATTTTGTTGATATTCAGAGATTCCATTTGTCTGTTTTCATTATCTGGCTTTGATAGTAATAGACTTGAAAAACTAGGATGTTTCTTTATACTGCCTTCTGGTGAATTGTTAGTAAGATGTAGAGAACTGGTGCAATCGCTTATTTTTGGAGTTCGAAACAGTCCTCGTGACATTAACTTTACTCTTTTCGTAGTGGGGGTAAAGAATTTGTTGTTTTTTTTACTTGAATTTGGTGTAGGGTCTGACCTTAAAGTACTGATGACTTCTTTATACATATTGCTTTGTTTTTCATACTCAGTTAGGTACTTTATTTTTGAGACTTGCATTTTTGGAACTAATATTTGTAATTTCTTCGTGAGCGCTTTCTAGTTCTAATTTCAATTTTAAAATTTCTTCTTTCAGTGCTGTTTACAAGATTTAAATTTTTTTCATCGTCTTTGGTCATGAAATGCTCGGTAATACAAATAATGTCAATATTATGCTTATTATTTAATGTCAAGTTTTGTAGAGCTACAGTCAAAATATCTAACTTATTTAATAGTCCACATAATCTGCGCTTTCTAGTTCTAATTTCAATTTTAAAATTTCTTCTTTCAGTGCTGTGATTTCATAAGCGTCAGTTGATAAATTAGGGAGGCTATATGAACTGCCATCTAATATGTTGTTTAAGGTTGAAATAGGAGCATCCTCGTTGTCTTCGGAGACGGTCGTCCCATGACTGCTTCAGCTACTCCTTTTTTTCTTGTGAAATGTGATGTTATCAAGGAAATTCATCGTAATCAATTATCGATAAGAATTGTAGATGTATATATAAGCGCCCTCTGTTGTCGAGTAGTAGTTAATAATTAGATAGCGACATCTGTAGTGACATGTGAGAAGTTAAAAAAAAATTCAAAAGCGACATCTATGTGCAGTTGATAAAACTTTTTAGAAATTTAGTTAGCTAGCTAGATATGGATTTATAAATAATTGTAATGCTCCATCTATTGCTGAGTAGCGTGCAACTCTCCAGATGACCGTTTGATTATTGCACATTCAAATTTCTAGCTAGGTCATGTATGCCAAATACATAGTACCAAAGCTGTCTTGCATAAAAGACATCTCCTGTTCTTATATGTGGTAATGGTAAGTTTTGCATGTAGTCGAAACTCAAGCATACACATTTTCCTTGCTGTGCTCTTTCTTTTTGTTCTCTTTATCTCATTAAATTTTTCAGCCTTACATAAATGTAATTTATGTTCCGTTTGCAAAATTCGAACAGTTTCAGGTAAAGCAGCACATTTTATTGATAAGTTATATGAATTACAAACAGCACAGGTATCTGTTCTAGGCAGACCAAATTTGAGTTTGTATTCCTTCTTTAAAATAGACCAGTACACCATGAAACTGACATTTATGTGGTACATAGACAGGAACAGCTTATGCATTTCTGTGACTGATAATTCCTCATCCAAATAATAACAGTTAGGATTATCACGGAGTGAATAACGAGATTGTCGAGCAGGGAATGAAGAAATATGATAGCGTATCAGATTTAAAATACATTCTGGAGCCTTTTTTGCTCGATTTTCTGTGTGCTTACCTCGCTGATCTCTTGGAGATGGGATGTTTGTTGCCATAAGATCTTGCAATCGTCGTGTACGCCCAATTGTTACACCATGTATATTACAGAATGCTGTCAGGCACACTACAGTCTCATCAAGTCCTATGCGGATTTTGTAACTAAAAGAAGACAATCTAAACCGTTGTGGATTGTTCACTGTGTGTCTTGCTGTCGGAGAGGCTGACATCAATCCCAATAAATATGCATCCTGTTCATTTTTATTGCCAATATCATTAAAGTTCATCAATATCATTTCTCTTTGTCTAGTGTCAATTTTCGTATAACACTTAAATCTCTTGCAACTGTAAAGAAGAAAAACTATTTTTTAGGGTTTTATGAACAAAAACTAAAGAATAATAATAAAATTTCTTCAAAACAAAAACAAAAATACTAAATAAACATACCGGCAATCAGGACCACTTTTTCGTGCTGGAACAAGTTTGTTCATATGATTTATATGCTCCAGACCTCTAGCCTTCTTATTTTTAATAATATCTTCTTTCTTTTCCTTCCGTTTTCGCTTTTTATTCCCATTATTAATATCACAATCATTTCGCGCGGTATTCGACATGTTGCTGCGTAGGGTAACCTCAATGAAACCACCACACTGCTGTTGGAACTCGGTTTATTCGAAAGTAACTCGGGCTTATATAGGCTCACATTAGGTTTTCGATAGCGCGATGTAGCGGATTACAAAATTTGTACAGTGCCATCTGTTATCACATCCTATAACTAAAATAACAACTATCGAACTAACAACTTCTATTTAACCTGCCTAGATATGAACCTATACTAGGTGGGATCTTTATATGTCAACGTTCTCAATTGGCAATATTATTTTGTGTACTTATGTCACCTGTCATACCTCTAATTCGTATTAAACATCCCGCCCACCAAAAGGACTCGTTCCCAATATATACTAGTAATCTGTGCTCGTTCCTTTTCAAACTTATAAAAAGAAAAAAGCTAGTTAACTTACATCTTGTTGCTATTACAATTACATGAAAATGTTAACTTTCTCAAACTTGACATTTACACATTTGACTTAATAATAAATATTAACAATCTCCTTGGTGTAAAGAGCAACAATGTAACTTAAACACATGAAACTTAAAAAGTAAACAATTTTACACTATCATTCAAACTCACAATTAAGTAACAGTAGACACACAAGATATAATGCAAGTAAAAACATAACTCAAATTTAACAAAACTTATTAGGCTTTTCGCAATGAACACAACTTATTATATGGACGTTCACAGATAGTATTTTTGATAACAGGTTTAATACTAACTACTCTGGTAAGGTTGTCTTTACCTGCATGGTTTTAACTACTCTTATCTCATACACAGTCATCTCTAGCTGATGAAATATTTTGATCTCAAATACTACAAAATCAATAACTTCTGGTACAGCATTTTATGGGAAACATTTAAGTATATTATTTAAAGTCACATTAACCATCGTTTGAGTAAGCTTTCATCGCTGAACGCCAGTAAGACGCGTCTCAGTAATCTGGTTCTGAAATTGTAACCAGTGGTTCACCGATCAAAAAGTGATCGGGCGTCAAGGGCATTGAATTATCTATACTCTCACTCAAAAAGTAGATTGGATATAAAACTTAAGCAACTTCCACCAGGGTCAAAAGCGGTTCTCAATTTTCCAAAGGTAAGTGTTGCTAGTAATCTCCCTCTCTCTGACGAGCGAGTCACTAGGCAAAATTGTTTCTCATTGTAAGAAAAAGAACATTGGGTAATATGGCCGCCCACCCTGAACACTCCGTTTCAATGAAAATGGATGATAGGGGGTGCAGCTGGTTTTTCTTCGTAACACTTCTCGTAGTTCTCCGACAAATTAAATAATCTTGGAAATAAAATGATTGCGCAGCTTTTAGACTTCTATCAAATACTTCGTCCATTTCTTTAACACTTGTATCACTTTTGTTTTAGGTTTCCGACTCTTTTCATGCAGTATAATAATACTCTCTGGATTCACTCAAGTTTGGAAGTCTCAGCTAAACAAATCTTCTTTAGGATAAATTGCCAGCACCGTGGTTGTTCTCGCTTCTATGTCAGGGCTGACATCTATTTTCTTACAGGGAATATCACTCACTTGCATTACGTCTGGAACATACCACCACAAATCGTGCTCTCAGTTCTCTGACCGAAGTACCTCTTGCTCTTGAGGCACAGTCAGTGGGTTTTGATCTGTGGCAATGTGAATCCAGTGGTCGTATTCTGGTCGAAATTTCGGAAACCTCTTTTATCTTGTGGTCTAACAACTCGGTTCTCTTCGAAGCCAAGCTAAAGCTAAAAGTAGAGTGGAATTGGACCAGGCAAACAGGACAGGACAAGGCAGGACTTCTCCTTAGGTATCTTCTATCTGTGAATACCTTAAACAACACCTTTACTCCAATCATAGTTGCACACAACTCAAAATTTGGAATAGTACTAATAAGCTTTTGAACAGGTTTGGCTGCAACGATATATACGTAAGTATTACCACTTTACCTCTTAGATTTTAGGTACACGGCTGCAGCATATGCCACCTGAGACACATCAGTGAAAACGTGCAACTCTACGGGATTGTGCTACGTGATCAACATCCATCGTGGTAAGTACTTCCTTAAACTCATCTCTGTTAAATTTGTTTCCTAAGAACTGTTTAGATCTCTTTATTCCGACATCCTTGGATTTATCATACATACACTGTGGATCAGGATCTCGAAAGGGTAATCTCACAACATGTCTGCCTTTAGTAATTCTTCCAGCTGTAGTCTCATCTATTTCTTTACATCTCTTTTCTTCTTTACATAATTTCCTTTCCTTTATGTCTGGCTTTCTCTCTATATCTCGAAACTGTTTCAGCATACTATCTTCTTTTACTTTCAGGTGATAACTAAACGCTCTTGGTGTTTGCTCTCTTGTACGACCTGCATTGCCAGATATGATCCAGCCTAGCTGGGTATTCTGAGCAATCGGACCACTGGGTGATGAATGCTTAAGAAGACCACTTAATAATATTTGACTATAACCCTCTACTCCTAGAATAATGTCTATTTTTCCAGGTGAACCATAACAAGGATCTGCTAAAGGTAAGTGGACAAGATCTGGCCAGTTCAGGATGCAAGCTTTGGAAGATGGAAGAAATGATGTTAATGAATTTAAAACAAATGCATTAATCGATAAAGAAAAATTACAATTATGAAGTGACTCTATCTCAAAATTAGCAATGCTCTTAGATATATTATGTTCGTTACCTCGACCTACACCTGACACTAAATTATTAACTGGTTTGCGGTTAAGACCAAGTGATTTCACTACACTCTCAGCAACAAAGGATGTCTCTGAACCTTGATCAATTAACACACGCGCACTTTGACAGTAGCCATTTTGTGATTTAATTCTCACTAAAGCTGTAGGTAACAACACTCTGTTATGCTTTTGGTAATTCTCACTGGCAAAATTAGCTACTACTTTCGTCTCATATTTTGGAGTTTCTCTCTCATGACAGTGAACTGCATCTACTGAGTCGGATGCAGTACCAGTGGATGAAGTTGGCTGGCTGGAAATCACTTGAGGCCGACTTCTCTCATAATGCAGCAGTGTGTGATGCCTCCTACCACAACGTCGGCAACACGTAATTTGATGGCAATTCTTGACGTTGTGGGTAAGTGCAAAACAATTGAAACAAAGCCTCTTGGATTTTATAAACTCTGTTCTCTCTTGGGGAGACTTAGATCCAAATTGTTTGCATTGGTATAACAAGTGTGGTTTCTCACACATTACGCAGCTTCTCTTAAATTGGACAGTTGAAGAATGATGGGCTTTAATCTCATTGGACAATGCAAAGCGGCGACCGGACTTGGAATCGCACAACATCTCTAAGGTTCTGAATTTCTTCTCTAAAAATGTAACTAATTCATTCCAGGTTGGGAAATCATCTGACTCTCTTCGGCTCACTTCCGACTCCCACTCCGTTCGTGTCTCATAGTCTAGCTTTGAGACGGTGATATAAATAATAATCACATCCCATTTATCCGTCTCAACTCCTAAATTCTGTAGCGATTTCAAACAAACGGCAGTAGTGTCAAGCAAATTCTTAATTGCGGCTGCGGATTCGCTATTTGCGGATTTCAATGAAAATAGTTTTTTCATAACCTCATTTGCATTATATCTCTTATTGCTGTATCGCTTAACTAGTTTGTCCCAAGCTTCAGCGTAATTTGAATCGGTAGTAGTCATACTTCGCAATAGCATCTCAGGCTCGCCTCTTAAGCCGCACTTCAAATAATGCATCTTTTGCACAGCACTTAAAGAGTCATTGTTATGGATGAGCGACAGGAACATATCGTGAAAGCTTTGCCACTCTTTGTATGCTCCCGAAAATGTGGGAAGCTGGATTTGAGGTAATTTAATCTCTGGCTTTGCGGGATTACAGCTTTGGTTGCATGCAGACATCGCAGGTGCATCTCTTATCTCGCTTTTATTAATCATATCTAATCTTAATTTAGCTTTGTATTCTATGTATCTCTCTTCCACAGTGTCAAACCACTCTTCCTCAAAATAAGCTACTTGCGATCTTTCGGGCTCAGGTACAGCGCTTACAATCTTATAATGGTTTTCTCTAAATTTTGTCCATAATTGTTCTAAGCTTTCCAATCTGGTGTCAATATAAATTGAAGTTAATTTGTCTTTAGTTGTCTTTTTATAATTGGTAAAAGCTTTGCTTATCTGTGTACCAATTTCCTTTTGCTCCGGTAAAAGTGACTCCATTATGTCAATCGCAATAGCGCCAAAATACTACTGTCATAAACTTCACGGAAGACAATTCGCACAGCTCATATAACTGACAAGTCCAAGCCACTTAACTTGAAGAGTCTCTTATTTACAATCTACTTACGGTCTATTGTCCTTGCACCTACTACTCACTGCAATCCAATTTTCTTGTTATTTGCACGCACTACTCACTGCAATCCGAATCTCCTGTCACTGCAATCCGAGCTTCCTGTCACTGCAATCCGAGGGTCCCTGTCACTGCAATCCGAGGGTCCTGTCACTTGCACTCACTAGTCACTTGGGTCCTGTCCACTCACTATTCACTGTTCCACCGCACTCACTATTCACTGGGTTCCTACCTTGTCCGCCGCACTCACTATTCACTTCACTTCTTCACTGTCCACTACACTTACTACTCACTCACTTAGATCCCTGGTTTCGGCACCATATTATGTTGCTGCGTAGGGTAACCTTAATGAAACCACCACACTGCTGTTGGAACTCGGTTTATTCGAAAGTAACTCGGGCTTATATAGGCTCACATTAGGTTTTCGATAGCGCGATGTAGCGGATTACAAAATTTGTACAGTGCCATCTGTTATCACATCCTATAACTAAAATAACAACTATCGAACTAACAACTTCTATTTAACCTGCCTAGATATGAACCTATACTAGGTGGGATCTTTATATGTCAACGTTCTCAATTGGCAATATTATTTTGTGTACTTATGTCACCTGTCATACCTCTAATTCGTATTAAACACGACATCTTCACGCGATGTCAAAGGTGAAAGGACGACCATAAACTAGTTTTTTTTTTTTTTTTCATATAATGGCACTTCGGCTATAACCATGGCCAGTGTCGAGTATAATATTATAGCGGGAAAACAATATTCTTTATACAATTTTTTCTATAGTATCGTCAGGTCAGTCAGGTCTAAAGTCTAGTCAAAATCTAAGCATAAAGTCAATACAGTCAAGAAGTCAAGTAGGTCGATTCAGTAAAGTGGTAGGACGCTTTACTGAAACTTTTGATGGAGTTTTGGAGGGAACACAAAAGAGCACGTTTCTGGTTATTATATCACTTTCCTACACTTGTGCACGATAACGAATATTTAATGGTTAATATCCTACCAATATTACACATTAAAAACCCAGATAACACAATTTTAGGAAAATAATATAAAAACACAACATCACTCTTTCACATTCTTCCAAAAACCCACCCATAAACTAGTTTATATATTATTGGAAAAGGACGACGTTCGTTTGACAGCTATCAGTGACGTTCTTTTTTTTACAAAAACTGCTAAAATGCGTTCACATAAATTGTTTTTGTGAAAATCTAAAAAAGATTTGTAGTTCTTGCAAAAGTAGTCGTTTTTTAAAAGGCTATGACTTGTAAGATTGATTGTTTTTTTAAAAACGACATACACAGTACACTGTTATTCCATTTTTTTTAAGGAATCCAGTGTTGTCAAAATCTCGAAATCACAAAAAATGCTAGTTATGTACCTAGTTTTTATAAAAAACCCTTCATTTTCATTTAAGATGAACAAATTCTCAATTCCAGCGACATTGTCTAAACCAGTTAAGTATTTTGAATGTTTCTATAAGGCTATATATGTTTCTATAATCTAATAAAGTATCTTACGTTCTTCATACTCTAGGTCTCTAATGCCTCTGACTAACTTTGTAGCTCGTCTCTGAACTTTTTCGAGTAGTTGGATATCTTTTTAGGGTTCCGTAGCTAAATGGAAAAAAACGGAACCCTTATAGATTTGTCATGTCTGTCTGTCTGTCTGTCTGTCCGTCCGTCCGTCCATCCGTATGTCACAGCCACTTTTCTCCGAAACTATAAGAGCTATACTATTGAAACTTGGTAAGTAGATTTAGTCTGGTGAACCGCATTAAGATTTTGATACAAAAATGGAAAAATTATTAAAAATTTTAGGGGTCCCCATAGGTACGAGGGCTGCTATTTATGTATCCGGAACTGGCCACTTACAAGAACAATATTTAAAAAGTAATTACAACATTTGAATATAGTACTCTTTGGTTGAAGAATACATTTTGTTTCATGTGACTGTCAATTATTTTTCCATTGTGGCGTCATTTTGAAAATTGCGTGTCTTCATTTGCCATGGATTTAACGCGTGAACATTTTCGTGCAATGATTTACTACGATTTTCGGCGTGGGCTAAATCAACAACAGTGCTTTATTCAACTCACCGCAACTTTTGGAGATGAAGCACCATCAAAACCACTGTTTATCACTGGTACAGTGAGTTTAATCGTGGGCGGTCTATGCTCACGGATGAAAATAAAGAAGGTCGCCCAAAAACAGCTGTTGTCCCACAAAATATAGATGCTGTGCGGGAACTAATAATGCGTGATCGTCATGTTACATATCGCGAGATAGAGGCGTCCTTAGGCATAAGTATGACGAGCATACATAAGATATTACACGAACATTTGGCTGTAAAAAAAATATGTTCGCGTTGGATTCCGCACAACTTGACAATCGATCAAAAACGGGCTCGTGTCGATTGGTGCAAAAAAATGATAAAAAAATACAACCGTGGTACGTCAAAAGCCGTTTATAATATCTACACAGGTGATGAATCATGGATCTATGCATATGACCCCGAAACTAAACAACAGTCAACGGTGTGGGTGTTCCAAGATGAGCCGAAACCAACAAAAGTTACTCGTGCAAAAAGTACTTTGAAGCAAATGGTCGCCTGTTTTTTTGTAATTAATGGACATGTGGCTACAGTGCCATTAGAGAATCGTAAAACGGTTAATTCTGAATGGTATACGACCATTTGTTTACCAGAAGTCTTTGAAGAAATAAGAAAGGACAACCGACAACGCAGAATCATATTACATCACGACAATGCTAGCTGTCACACCTCAGCTGAAACAACTCAGTTTTTGGAGGGTCAAAAGATCGAATTGACTGGTCATCCGCCGTACAGCCCTGATTTGGCACCTAACGATTTCTTTTTATTTCCATACGCGAAGAACAAATTACGTGGTCAACGTTTTTCGAGCCGCGAAGAGGCTGTTGATGCGTTCAAAATGCACGTTTTGGAGATACCTCAATCAGAATGGAAAAAGTGCTATGAAAATTGGTTTCAGCGTATGCAAAAGTGTGTCGATCATCGCGGCGAATATTTTGAAAAGCAATAAAACCATATTAAATGATATATGTTTGTTTCTTTTTTTAATTCCGGATACATAAATAGCAGCCCTCGTACAACTGAAACAAAAACAATGTTTTTCATCTAACCTATGCGTGTGGGGTATTTATGGATAAGTCTTCAAAAATCATAATATTGAGGTTTCTAATATAATTTTTTTCCTAACCTGAATAGTTTGCGAGAGAGACTCATCCAAAGTGTTAAAATGTGTGGCTCCCCCACTCTAACTTTTAAAGTAGGAGCATGATAAGTCTCAAAAAACTATATGATGTACATTACTATAAAAACTACCAACGAAAATTGGTTTGAACGAGATCTAGCAAGTAGTTTTTTGTGTACGTCATAAATGGTAAACCTTTAACCAACAAAAAAAAATTTTTTTCATCTAACCCATGCATGTGGGGTATCTATTATATGGATAGGTTTTTAAAAATTATATTGAGGTTTCTAATATATTTTTTTTCCTACCCTGAATAGTTTGCGAGAGAGACTCATCCAAAGTGTTAAAATGTGTGTCCCCCCCACTCTAACTTTTAAAGTAGGAGCATGATAAGTCTCAAAAAACTAGGTATATGATGTACATTACTATAAAAACTACCAACCAAAATTGGTTTCAACGAGATCTATAGTTTGTGCATTATAACTTATAAGATGATATGGGTGACACTTCTCATATTCCTTGCTACGGGTTTTTTTTTACAAGAAAACAAAAAAAAAAATCAAAATGTAATAAATTATATTCCATCTACAAAAAAAATGTTTCCTATAATTATTGTACATGAATAAAAATGAAAAGTTGCTAAATGCTAACTTAGTAATATAAAATTATAAATTTTAACTGTGAAAATTATTGTTACGAAAATATTTGAAAAATGTCAGATGTATGAAATGGAACATATGCCAATAGAGATTGACACTGTTGAATCGAAATCAAATCGATAAAAGGTTTTTTTGGAAGAATGTGAAAGAGTGATGTTGTGTTTTTATATTATTTTCCTAAAATTGTGTTATCTGGGTTTTTAATGTGTAATATTAGTAGGATATTACGAGTAACCATTAAATATTCGTTATCGTGCACAAGTGTAGGAAAGTGATGTAATAACCAGAAACGTGCTCTTTTGTGTTCCCTCCAAAACTCCATCAAAAGTTTCAGTAAAGCGTCCTACCACTTTACTGAATCGACCGACTTGACTTCTTGACTGTATTGACTTTATAGTTAGACTTTGACTAGACTTTAGACCTGACTGACCTGACGATAATATAGAACAAATTGTATAAAGAATATTGTTTTCCCGCCATAATATTATACTCGACACTGGCCATGGTTATAGCCGAAGAGCCATTATATGAAAAAAAAAAATCGATAAAAAGGGCGGCCATTTTAAACCGCCGGCGCCATTAAGAAACGTCAGTACGAAATCGATAATTTCGATTGCAATTCCTTTACGAAGTGATTCGATATTTTTAAATTATCGATTAATTTTCATAAGTAACTTCCCCACTATTGTCAATTATAATGTGTCACCCATATCATCTTAAAACGCACAAACTATAGTAAGTAATAGTTGGGGAGGGGAAGATGTGATTTCGGGAGTAGATTAAGCTTGTAGGTATAGGCTTCCGATATGTGTCTAGTTATCATGGTATAGAAATCAGATTTCTTATGTGGTGGGTAAATTTTTTTTTTACATTGAAATATCATCGGATCTGTCAGATTAAGATACTAGATGTTTAGTATATGGGCGTTTTCGTAAAAAAATGTCCCTACCAAAAAATCGCTGTCCCATGACTTTGATGCCACATATTTCAATATTTACGGACTTCATTAAACAAGAAACCTCAACTAAAATGTAGTATATTTATTTTTATTACGTTAAAAGTAAAATAGAACGTAATGCCATCAAAGTTATAGAAAATACAATAAAATAAAGAATCTCTGATCGCAGATTTTCACGTGTCCCACACGGGTCGACAAAAGTTTCAACGACCCCATTTCTTATCCTTTAAGTTCTAATTTTAAATCAGCATTTTTTTGCAAAATTAAAAGCATTTCGTGTTCATTCTCATCGCGTTCAGTAAGTAGCCGTTGACATTGCTCCTTTGAGTCCTTTAGCTCCTGGAGAGCAACTTGGAGTTGTTCTTCTGTCCGGCGGGCTACATTAGAACGTGTTATCATTTTGCTAATTTATTTGTTCCTGATATCTGAAAACAGATATTATTTAACGGGGTGAAAATATAAAGTGTAATATAAGGTGTTGATATATATATACCATCTCCAATACAACATAGTCCAAAAAGTCAAATTTCCGCCGCAAACTTCCGTATTTACTGGTGAATGTTATGGCCTATTTAAAGCGGTCGACTACATTTTACTAGCGAAACTTAATAAAACTGTCATTTTTACCGATTCTTTAAGTGCCCTTCAAGCATTAAATGGTTTTACGTTTAAGTCAAAATGTTTTTCTATAATCATTCAAATTAGAAATCTTTTGCAGAAATGTATTGTTGCTAACCTATCTGTTACGTTTGTCTGGATACGTCATTCTTGGAAATCATTGCGGCATTCTTGGAAATGAAAAAGCGGATGCTTTGGCCAAAGATGCTGCTTTTAGTGGAGATGTTTTTCCGTACCTATATGAATTACTGTCATGACTTGCCTTCCCTTGCTAAGAACTTTCTCCAACAAGATTGGAGTAAGGACTGGGCACGAACGAGTCATAAAAAAGGTGACAAGGTGTACAATATAGGTTAATACAACCTGAGATTCAGTTCAGACCTTGGTTTTTCAAAATTAAATTATCAAAAAGCACAACTTCTTCTTTAATAAGAATGAGGTTAGGACATGTCCTGACTCCCCTGACTCCGGCCCACCTAAAAAGGATAGGTACTAATTCGCAACAATGATGCTTGCGATTGCGGTTTGGAAGTGGGTGATTTGAATCATATTATTCTTTCCTGTCCTCTGTATGATCACTTCTGCCTTTATGATAGTCTCTCCACAAAGTATTCTGTGGTCTCTCCTCTATGTCTATACCCTTTCCTACTTCCGTACCAACTTTATTAAATTCAAGTAACAAATTAGTTTATTCGTGTTTATCTCAATCTTTACGTAGCAACTCCATTACCCTTTAGCACACATTACTAGTATATATTTGTAGACCCTTTAGACCCTATACCTCCTAGGCCGTGTTCGTCGGCGTATTTTTGGACAAACCTTTTATTGCGCATGTCCAAAAGATGTCATGGCCACTGATTACCTACTAGTATATATTTGTAGCAACGCCATAACAAGTGTTACGTAGTATATGACACTCTTTGATAACAAGTTGCTGGTCAAGTCGTAAACAACGTTTAATTGTTTATACATGATTAAAATAATAAAAGCTAAACATAAATACATAAGCCTAAATTGTCTAACAGCCGCACAAATAATTTATTTAACATCATGATAGTGTTTGATTATTTTATTTTGGAAAATGTGGATATGGATCACTTGGAAAAATTTAAAAATTTAATTGTTTTTTTTTATGAAATAAGAGGGCAAACGAGCAAACGGGTCACCTGATGGAAACAACTTCCGTCACCCATGGGCACTCGTAGCATCAGAAGAGATGCAGGTGCGTTGCCGGCCTTTTAAGAGGGAATAGGGTAACAGGGGAGGGTAGGGATGGGAAGGGAAGGAAATAGGGGAAGGTAGGGAAGGGAATAGGGTAGGGAATTGGGCCTCCGGTAAACTCACTCACGACTTTGCTCTTTGGTTGAGTGCTGTCAACAAGCGTCCTTTTTATTTTTAGTTTTAAAGGCGTTTTTTCAGCTTTTTGTTTATTTTTTCATCATTAGTTGATTAATCTTAGCTTTATCTTGTGTTTTGTGTTATAGTTTGTGTTGTCCTTATCGTAAGTACTTAGTATTTGTAAGGTGTTTTGTTTATAGGTTAAGCCGGTTTCATTTGTAAATATGGATCTAGATACTGATCCTCCGGATCCCGGAGGTGGTCATGTAAATAGTAGAAAGCGGAATAATGAGGATATTAATGAGCCTTCAGCAAAAAAGACAACAACTAATACACATTCAGTGCCTTCTATTCAGTTGCACTATGTTAACCCAGATTTTGCAAATAAAAAAGTATACAATGCCGATGACGCTGCTCCTTATATTGTCCATGTAACAAAGCCGGAGACCGAACGGGGTCCTGTCCTTAATCCCATCCAGTTTGGTCAGTTCGTTTTTAAAAATAATGTTCAAAATATTAAAATGGATGGTATTAAAAAGATAGGCCGTAATCGCGTTTCAATCGAATTTAAATCTCCAGACCACGCTAACTCTTTTATAGACTTGCCTAGCTTATCAAGTGCAGGATACATTGCAACTATACCGTCATACAGCGTATCTCGTATGGGCATTGTCCGCAATGTCCCTGTAGACTGGTCTATGGAGGAGTTGGTTGAAAACATGCAAGTTCCATCAGGTAATGGCAAAGTATGTAGTTAGAGCACGTAGGTTGAGTCGCAAATCTATGACTGACCAAAACTCCCCTGTTTGGCTACCTACGCAATCTGTGGTTCTTACAATCACAGGACAAAAATTACCTCCTCATGTTTACTGCTACTACAACTCGTTACCAGATGAAGTATATAAGTTACCCACAATACAGTGCAATAAATGTTGTCGCTTTGGTCACGTTAAGGCACAGTGTAGGTCAGAACCCCGGTGCTTTAAGTGTTCACATAAGCACGAAGGAGCAACATGCACTGCAACTTCTTTAACTTGCATGCACTGTAGTGGTCCACATGCAGCAAATGATGTTTCTTGCCCTGAATATATCAGGCAAAAAGAAATAAAGTTTGTAATGAGTCGGGAAAGTACTCGTATCTCATACATGGAGGCGTCAGCTCGATTCCCCCGTGTGAGACGATCCTTTGCCGATTCTGCTAGGACTTCTTCTTCTGCAAATGTCAACACTTCTAGACAGACTTATAGACAGACTGACAGACAGAATGACAGACAGGCAAATTCTCCCACCACCACTTCCTATAGGCAGACTGTGTATATTCCCCGTCGTCCCATTATTCCTGTGGCCCCTGGGTATGACCATGAGGCACACAGAAATATAATTGAAGAACCAGAATGCCAGTCTCCTAATGGATGTGCATATCCCTCACCAAATGAAAAGTCCCCTGTTTCCCAGAACGACAAACTGCTTGACAATCTTTCTTACTTTTTTATTGACCTCATTTCTAGATTTGGCGACTCCCTACCGAACAAAACTCTTTCCAACCTGACCCATATCTCAAAACTGTTGCCCAATAATGGCTCACACTGTAATACAGTGGAACAGCCGGAGCATCAGAAATAAAAAACCAGATATTTGTAGTTTAATTAATTTACATAAGCCATCAATTCTTGCCGTCCAGGAAACATGGCTGGCACCGGGGTCTCGTTTTCGAATCCCAGGTTATGTCTGTTTCCGGGACGACAGGTCGGATGGCAGGGCTGGAGCAGCCATTTTGGTCTCCAGCCATTGTACATATTCTGTATATAACCTCCCTGTACATAGTAGTAGTTTTAATATTGTAGCTGTATGTGTTTTAGGTTTTATTTATATATCTGTGTATGTCCCTCACCCAACCCCACAATTTTTTCCGAACTTTCCTCTATTTTCTCCTCAGTTCCTTCCCCCTTGGTTGTGCTGGGTGATTTTAACACCCACAATACATCTTGGGGCTCCCATTCCAATGATCTAAATTCCCCCATCCTGATTGATATATTTGATAGTAATAACCTAATAGTCCTTAATGATGGATCCCCCACGCGTCGGGTCTCTCCTTTGCAGAACCCGAGGAGTGTGGTGGATCTATCATTATGCTCCCCTCCCCTTGCCCCTTCATGTACCTGGACAGTCATTCCCAACTCTTATGGTAGTGATCATTTCCCAATCCTAATTACAATTATTCACAGACATACTAGACAGACATTACCACTGCCTCCCCCTCGGCTTAAATATAAAACAGCTAATGCGAATTGGTCCCAATTCGCTGATGTGACAGATTCTGAAATTAGCCTTCTGTTACCTTCCGAAAACAACGACACACTCTCTGTTTATCAAAATTTAAAAAATGTCCTTCTATTGGCTGCGGATAGGAGCATTCCACTTAAATCCACAGGAGATCAGAGAATTCTGTCTCCTCCCTGGTGGGACTCCGAGTGTACTGAGGCTTGTAAGCGTCGCAAGGACGCAGAAAGACTGTTTTCTAGGGCTATGACCTTAGAAAACTATTTAAATTATAAAAAAGTAGCAGCTGAGGTTAGACTCTTATTATCTAATAAGAAAAAAAATGGTTGGCGTCAGTTCTGCCTCAGTCTTTCACCATCATCTCGTCCTTCGCTAGTCTGGAAGAACATTAGAAGATTCCGCGGTTCTTTGGTGAGTGATTACCATCCGTCCAATGACCCCTCGGAGTGGATATATGCTTTCTCTCAAAGGGTGGCACCTCCGTCAGTTCCAACTTTTGACGAGTGTCACAATTATTTTTCTCCTGGTCCTCCTACAGGTTACTTAGATGGTCCCTTTTCCCCGGAGGAATTTCAATTGGTCTTAAATTCATTATAGGATACCGCTCCTGGCAGTGATGGATTACCGTATTCATTTATAGTAAACAGTGGCCCCGTTACCCAAGGAGTGTGCCTCAAGGTTTTAAATGATATTTTCCAATCTGAGATGCCCCCGGAGGAATGGCGAACACAGATTATTTTGCCGCTACTCAAACCTGGAAAACTTTGTGGAGATCCGTCTAATTATAGACCTATCGCTCTCTCTATCACCTTGGACAAAATTTTAGATCATATGATCAAAAATAGATTGGAGTGGTTTATGGAGAACAATGGTATACTATCCAAAACACAGTTCGGTTTTCGGAAAGGCTTTAGCACTATGGACGGTCTCGGATCTTTCGTGACTGACGTACGCATTGCCTTTTCGAAAGGCGAACATGTGGTAGGTGTGTTCCTTGACATTTCATCGGCATATGACAACGTTCTTCTTCCGGTTCTCAGGCAGAAACTGCATTATCTGAGAGTCCCAGTGAAGATGATCAATTACATAATTAATTCCCTTTCCTGTCGTTTTGTTATCGTATCCACCCAAAATTTAACCCTCCCTCCTCTTATTGTTTATAAAGGCCTTCCTCAAGGTAATCCTCTTAGTCCTCTCCTTTATGACATTTATAGCTTTGATTTAGATCTTTCCGTAAGTAGCTTTTGTGAGGTCTCTCAGTATGCCGATGATTTGACAGTGTACATTGCCTCTAAGGATATTTCAGTATGTTCCGAACGCCTTAACACTGCAATTAGATACCTCATGGAGTGGATGGACCGACATGGCCTCAATATTTCAGTTCCGAAGAGTTCTGTGGTAGTTTTTTCTCGATCTAAAATTACGCCTGTAGTTAACATTCAACATAATGAACAAGTTTTCCCGGTTAGAGATAGTGTAAAGTTTCTTGGAGTCTACCTTGATTCCAGATTAACTGGCGCTTACCATATTAGGCATATTGTCAAAAAGTGTGAGAAGAATATTAATGTTTTAAGATCGGTTAGTGGTGTATGGTGGGGCTCTCACCCATATACCCAAAAATTGCTTTACAATGCTCTTATCCGCAGCCATATGGATTATGGATCCTTTTTATTGGAACCTTGTCATAAGATTCCATTAAAGGATCTGGACAAAATTCAGGCAAAATCTCTTAGGATCATACTTGGGGCAATGAAATCTCCTCCAATCAATGCCCTACAAGTTGAATGTGTCGATCCGCCTTTAAACATCCGACGGCAGTATCTTGCGGATAGGTTTTTATCTAAGGCATTCCAGAATTCTTCACACCCGCTGTTAGACAAACTGCACAAATTATCCCAGTTGACGTCAACATCTGCGTATTGGCGGCATAAAGATCTCCCTTGTCTCCTGATCAGTTACCTTAAGATAACCCAATTTCCTTGTCCTATTGTCCAGTGCAGACTCAACCCTCTATTTTCCACCACTTACGAAGCACTGACATTCTCTCCTAACATCATCCTTAACTTCCCTATCGATAAAGGTTCCTCTCTAGCAAATACTCAATTTAATCAGCATATAAATAGGCACTATAGGGATTGGATGCTTATCTTTACGGATGCATCTAGACTTTCGGTGGATGGTTGTGTGGGTGCAGCTGTCTGGATTCCGAGAGTAAATGTGATTCTAAATTTTAAATTGCCTCCTCACTCCTCTGTATTTACAGGAGAGGCCCTTGCTATATTTGAGGCCATCTCGTTTATTGAGTCTCACGATCTTAGTAAATCGCTTATACTTTCGGACTCCAGGAGCGTTTTGGAGGGTATATCTGCTAACCAGTTCCACTCAAAGTCTAGATTTCCTTTAATCCTTAAGATAAGACAGCTTCTCCTTAGGTGTCGTGTCCGTAGTATCCATGTTGTGTTAGCATGGATACCTGGCCACAGTGGAATTACTGGTAATGAGAGTGTGGATGCATATGCTAAAGCCGCTATAACATCAGGTGGACTCAGTCAATACCAACTCTATTGTCAGGACTTAATTCCACTTGCAAAATCTCAACTTTCTAGCAAATGGAATACACTATGGGACGGCTCAAGTACCATCAAAGGCAAGCACTACCATGATATTCAAAGTAGTGTACCAGTAAGACCATGGTTCTTTAGATATTCACAGTGTAGCAAAACAATATGCTCGACAATCTGCCGTGTTAGACTTGGTCATTGTTGCTCACCAGTGTTCCTTGCTAAAATTAGGGTCAAGGATCATTCTCTCTGCGAATGTGGTCTAGATGAGGGTACCTTAGATCACATCTTCTTTTCTTGTCCTAGAAACCAATTGTCCTTATATGATTGTCTTCCCAATTCCATTCCTCGCCCTATAAATTTTAAATCGGTTTTATCATAAGATAAAACCGATTTAAAATTTACATAAGTAAATACCCCTTTTATTGAGATTTTGTGTACATGATGTCTCTACTAACATTTGTGTTTGTGTTTGTTTTAGATTTTAGAGGACCGGTTGGTCTCTCTAAGAGTTCACTAGAGGTCGGAGGAGTAAAGAGTAAAACTCGATTTACTGTGGTGAACTGAAGTGATTTATTTACAAAAATGCGCTGCTTATATACAAAAAAATGAGTTAATTATTATTATTACAAAATGTACAAAGGTTAAAAGATTGATTGTGATTGGCTATTACAATTAGAAAGAGATGTACAGAAAGGGATAAAAACATTTACAAAAATTAGAAAGGGAAAAAAATTGAATAAGAAATATTTACAAAGCAATTATGATTGCCGCGCGAGAAACTGGCCGCGCCGCGCCTCGCGGCGCTGGCATCGCCCGAGTATAAATATGGGCTCTCGCGGGCCGCGAATTCAGTCCGCGCGCGCATTCCATACAGACGACGTCTCGCTGCCGGTCGCCGCCGTGCCGGTAATAATTGTAGTGCCGCCATTTTGTGAAGATGGAAGCTCTGCAAACGCCATGAAGACCGTAGCCACGCTGCGAAGATCCCTCGCTCGACGTAACTTCGATGTGAAGACGCGTAGTGTTGTTGCGAAGAATTCTTATTAGAAAAATGCCTTTTTCAAGGCCGGTTCATGTCCGGTATTATTACACGGACAGTTTCTCTCGTCATTGCGAACGTACGTTCTTTGCAGAGCGATTTTCTTCTGTGTTTCAACTTCTATAACGAACGTATACAAAGACGGCGTGCGTTCTTTTCAGAGCGCGTTGTTTTCTTTGTTTCATTGGCGAACGAACGTAGGTACTGCTACAGTGCTCCCCCTCAAGCGAAGCGTACCGGCAGTCTGACGGCACGGCCCGTTCTTGTTGTCTTCTGTACTGGACTTGCTGGTGTCTTCTGCTTGATCGCTGTTGCACTTGGTAATGGTTGTGAGGTAACAGGTAAAGGTAATGAGGTATTTTGAGGTAAATTATTGTTATGTGAAGGTAAGGTAACAGGTAAATTGGTATTAGGTAAGTTGAGAATTACCGGTGAGTGTACATTGCTCGTTGACTCGCCGAGGTAATCTTCACTCAGTATGTAGGCGGGCTTCAAACGATCGATGGATACTGTTGCTGTGCGATCGGGTAGTTGTATTACGAAGTATTTTTCTTCTCGTCGAAGAACTTTGTACGGCCCGTCGTACGGTGTTTGAAGTGGTTTCCTTACGGCGTCGTTACGTAAAAATACGTATTCGCACGTAAGTAGATCACGATGTATGAAGATGTTGCGTTGATTACCGTGGCGCTGTACATTGTTTTTCGGCTTGAGAGAGTTGATGTTTTTTCGTAGTTGCTCGATGTAGGTATGATCTAAGCTCGATGATGATGTTGTTTCGAAGAAGTCGGCCGGTAATCGTAAGTTACGACCGTAGGTTAATTCGGCGGCGCTGACTCCGGTGTCCTCTCGTATGGCGGCGCGTAGTCCGAGTAAAACTGTAGGTAGCTCGTCGATCCACGATGTATTACTGTTGATGAGTCTTGTTTTCAGTGAATTCTTGAGACTTCGATGCCAGCGTTCGATCATGCCGTTAGATTGCGGGTGATAAGGCGTTGTACGAGTTTTTTTGATACCCATACATCGAGTTAGGTTGACGAACAGCTGACTCTCGAACTGGCGTCCTTGATCGGTTGTTATTGTAGTCGGACACCCGAATCTCGCTATCCATTGCTCGTAAAATACTCTTGCGACGGTTGAAGTTCGCGATCGTAGGTGCTGTACTTCGTTTGCGCTGTTGTAAATTTCTTCGAGAAGTAGCCGAGTGGTTGCCATTTGTTATTGTTGAATTGTTGTATTACAGCTCCCGCTGCGGTGTCCGAGGCGTCGGAGAAAATAGCGATCGGTGCTTTGTGATTCGGGTGGGCGAGCAAAACAGCGTTTTTGATGCTATTTTTGCATGCCGTGAATGCTTCTTTTGATGTCTCGTTCCACTCGATCGGTGTCTTGTCTCGCTTTTTCGCATTATGTAGGTATGCGTGTAGCGGGGCTTGAATAGTAGCGGCGTTCGGAATGCTGTCTCGGTAGAAGTTTAGCATGCCGAGAAAACGTCGTAATTCTTCTATGTTCTTCGGTAGCGGAAAATCTTCGATGGCTTGTAGTTTATCTTGTGGCGGCTTGATTCCGTCGCTGTTTACGGTGAAGCCGAGGAATTTTACTTCTTGTTTTCCGAGTACACATTTGGCTGGGTTTATCGTGATTCCGTTTTCTTCTAGGCGTTGAAGAACACACCGCAGATGTTGGCGATGTTCTTCTTCGCTGCTGGATGCGATCAACAAGTCGTCGATGAACGAGAAGACGAAGTCGTAGCCTTGCAGTATTTCGTGTATAAAACGTTGAAATGTCTGGCCTGCGTTCCTAAGGCCGGGACACATTCTCGGGAATTCGAATAAACCGAATGGTGTGATGATTGCTGTCTTCTCTATATCCTCTTCATGGACTGGTAATTGCTGGTAGGCTCGGTTTAAGTCGATCGTCGAGAAAATAGTTTTTCCGGCGAGTTGGAAGGTGAAGTCTCGTAGTCGGGGAATAGGGTAGCGGTCGGGCTTTGTTACTGCGTTGAGTCGTCGGTAGTCGCCGCACACCCTTTTTTTCGGTACGATGTGAAGCGGAGAAGACCAGGCGCTCTTGCTGGGGCGACAGAGACCTTGTTGCATCATATTTTCGAATTCTTTTTTCACTTGATTGTAGCGATGTGGCTGTAGCGGTCGGGCGCGACAATGTAGCGGTGGCCCAGACGTCTCGATGAAGTGTTCGACGCTGTGTTTCGGTGTAATATTCATCGCTGTCAATCTCGTGATGCCGGGGAAGTCTTCTAGTATGTCGTGGTACGCCTGCGTGCTGTCGACACTACGGACAGTAGGTACGTCCGTGTAGCGTCCAGGAGCGTTAATATGTAGACTGGTTCTCCCGTCGATGAGTCTTCTATTTTTCAGGTCGACTATGAGTTCGTGGTGTTGAAGGAAGTCGGCACCGAGGATTGGCTTCGAGACTGCGGCGATAATGAACTTCCATTTGTATGGTCGGCGAAGTCCGATGTTAAGTTCTAATGTCTTCTCGCCGTATGTCGGGATGACGGTGTTGTTGGCGGCGTACAGTTGAAAAGGTAGCGGCTGGAGATGGAGGCCTTTCTTTTTCGGTATGACGGATATGTTTGCACCCGTGTCTACCAAAAAAGTGAGATTCGTAGTCTTGTCCGTGACGAATAGGCGGTATTGTTTATTGTGAACGCCGGATTCCGCCGCTGCCAACGTTCTGTCTAGTTTTCCGTCGTGTTGAACGTACACGGTTGTGTACATTTTCTTGCTTCCTTGCCGAATCTGTTGTGGTAGTAACAGAATGGCGATGGTGATGTAGACCGAGGACGCGATGTCGATCGTTGCCGGAATCTTGATGTCGATCGATGTCTTGACCTTGAGCGTTGATAGTAATTTTCTCTTCTATAATTATTGTTGTTGTATTGTTGTTTTTTTAACTCGGCGACTTCTAGTGACAGCTTGCGGATTTCTTCGATGAGCAGGCACTCGACGTTCGATGATGTTGATGATGAATTATTTACACGATGAGTCGATGAGATGCTATTTACATTATTTACATGTGACTGCTCGATGATCTTGTCGGCTAGCGCAGCTTGTTCGTCGAGTGTGGTCTTCGACTGGAAAGTTTCACTGATGGCCAGGACGGAGCGAATATTTGTCGGGAGGAGATTGGCCCACATGAGTTGTAGGGTGGAATCGGGGACCTTGTTGCGAGCCAGGTTTCGCATTCGTCGTAGTAGTTGTGACGGTTTTTGGTCTCCCAATTCCATGTCCGACAGCAGCGTTTGGAATTGCCGACTGTCGGATTCTTCGTATGCGGAGATGAGTCGGTCCTTCAGTGCTTGGTACTCGCTCGTCTCTGGCGGGTTGTACAGTAGGTCGGCGATCTGTTCGATGTCCTCTTTTTCTAGACGAGCGATGACCATCTGGGAGAGCTGGCTTTGGTTTTTCTGTAGGCTGCTGGTGGCTGCCTCGAAGGTGACGAACCAGAGCCTGGGTTTGTCTCTCCAGAATGGCGGAATTCGCATCGAAAGTGCGATGCCGGTGATTTCCTGCGATGACGGTGACGTCGCCGGGTTGCTGGTGAGTGCCGAGGTTTCGGGCAGGGATTCGCCTCTGGGTTCCATTTTTCTTCAGTGGTATTTCGGGCAGCGATTCGTCGTGCAGTGTTTCGTCCGAGCAGCGTTTCGTCGTGCAGCGTTTCGTGGTGTAGCGTCGTCGAGCAGAACTTTGTTGAGCAGAGATTTCCCGGGCAGAGTTTCGTCTTGAAGGTTACTGGATTTTCTTCGGGCAGAGTTTCTTCTTGCAGAGGTTGCTTGTTGTTCACGGGGTCACCAGTTTAGAGGACCGGTTGGTCTCTCTAAGAGTTCACTAGAGGTCGGAGGAGTAAAGAGTAAAACTCGATTTACTGTGGTGAACTGAAGTGATTTATTTACAAAAATGCGCTGCTTATATACAAAAAAAATGAGTTAATTATTATTATTACAAAATGTACAAAGGTTAAAAGATTGATTGTGATTGGCTATTACAATTAGAAAGAGATGTACAGAAAGGGATAAAAACATTTACAAAAATTAGAAAGGGAAAAAAATTGAATAAGAAATATTTACAAAGCAATTATGATTGCCGCGCGAGAAACTGGCCGCGCCGCGGCTCGCGGCGCTGGCATCGCCCGAGTATAAATATGGGCTCTCGCGGGCCGCGAATTCAGTCCGCGCGCGCATTCCATACAGACGACGTCTCGCTGCCGGTCGCCGCCGTGCCGGTCATAATTGTAGTGCCGCCATTTTGTGAAGATGGAAGCTCTGCAAACGCCATGAAGACCGTAGCCACGCTGCGAAGATCCCTCGCTCGACGTAACTTCGATGTGAAGACGCGTAGTGTTGTTGCGAAGAATTCTTATTAGAAAAATGCCTTTTTCAAGGCCGGTTCATGTCCGGTATTATTACACGGACAGTTTCTCTCGTCATTGCGAACGTACGTTCTTTGCAGAGCGATTTTCTTCTGTGTTTCAACTTCTATAACGAACGTATACAAAGACGGCGTGCGTTCTTTTCAGATCGCGTTGTTTTCTTTGTTTCATTGGCGAACGAACGTAGGTACTGCTACAAGATCAATCAACTCCTGTAAATATGTAATTTTGTTTTGTAACCGTACACGTCTTGTTACTTCACCAGGACCTTCGCTACATAGAGCAAAGTCCTTTAAGCCACTCTGACATTGGCAACTCACCGAGGCGGCCATTTTTAAAAGAAGAAGAAGAAGAAGAACTCACTCACTCGGTGAAACACAGCGCAAGCGCTGTTTCACGCCGGTTTTCTGTGAGAGCGTGGTATTTCTCCGGTCGAGACGGCCCATTCGTGCCGAAGCATGGCTCTCGCACTGGTTTGGCATGACATGATTTGGACATGCGCAATAACTATGTTTTGCAGCGAATGCGCTAAAAATTACGCCCACGACCACGGCCCTAGTGAAACTTCCCAACTAGATCCAAAATCCTAAATTCCGTACTTATTTTGCTTTTCCACCGCCTATTCCCTACTAGTGATGTAACGAATGTTGGATTTTTCAGATTCGCGAATGCGAATGCGATTGCGAATATTTATCTTCAACATTCGCGAATGCGAATGCGAATATTTTGGAATTTAAAAAAAAAGCGCGCGTAAAATGTTTGACAGGTTTGACGTTTCGTGTCGGCTGTTTTTTTTTTTTTTTCATATAATGGCACTTCGGCTATAACCATGGCCAGTGTCGAGTATAATATTATGGCGGGAAAACAATATTCTTTATACAATTTTTTCTATAATATCGTCAGGTCAGTCAGGTCTAAAGTCTAGTCAAAGTCTAAGTATAAAGTCAATACAGTCAAGAAGTCAAGTCGGTCAATTCAGTAAAGTGGTAGGACGCTTTACTGAAACTTTTGATGGAGTTTTGGAGGGAACACAAAAGAGCACGTTTCTGGTTATTACATTACTTTCCTACACTTGTGCACGATAACGAATATTTAATGGTTAATATCCTACCAATATTACACATTAAAACCCCAGATAACACAATTTTAGGAAAATAATATAAAAAACACAACATCACTCTTTCACATTCTTCCAAAAACCCCCGTCGGCTATGTTTAAATTGAACATAACCGAACCGATATTGCTTATAGTCTGTGATCTGTCAAGAAAGTGAAGAAATTAAAAAGTGGCAGTATAAATTATAAGTCTATGCGTAGTGATTATAATTTATATTCTCTTTGGTCTAGGTGATTTTCGGGAGTGGCGGGAAAAGTAGAAAATTTTTCAGCACTGAAAATTTAATTTGATTTTTATTGTAAAAAGTTGCATAATTGTAGGATATTTGTCGTATTGTATATATTTTTTAATTGTATATAATTATTTCTTCGTATTGTTGGTAAGTTTTTTAATTATATAATAGTCCCTTCACGGGACCAGGCGCGCCGCGATGTCTCAGCGGCCGTCCAAACGGAAGAAGAAGAGACCAATACCATCTAGTCCGGTGGATGATCAGGCTGAGTCGAGTAGCTCTGAACAGTCTGAGCCCACAGAGGAATTTAGCAAATATGCTCCTTATAGAGTAAATGATTACAGCCGTCGCTATCCAGAGGACAGCGCAGCTGGATTTGAATTTGTAGTCTTCGTGGAAAGCACAGGTGAAACTCCTATAGGTACTCGCGACCTCATGGGTTTAAGTCGTATTTTCCAACAATCGATTAAGGGAATATCTTTCTTGAGAAAAATTAATAAATTCAAAGTTGGAGTCTATTTTAATCGGCCGAACTTAGCTAACGCATTTCTTGAAAATATTACTTTTTTACGAGACCAAAATTTAAAAGCAAGCATTCCAGCTGGTAGCACGGAGTTGACTGGTGTCATCAGCTCCGTACCGACCGAAATGTCCAATCAAAAAATTTATAAAGCAATTTCGAGTAGTACAAAAAGGGTAATATGTGTACGTAGAATAATGAGAAAAGCTAAGGTTAACAACAGCTTTGAGCTGCAACCAACGCAATCAGTGGCAATTACATTTTCGTGCTCTACATCATTACCTGAATATGTTTTAATAAATATGTGGCGATTTCCTGTTACGACATATATTCCACCAGTGAAACAGTGTTATAAATGTTTAAGATACGGACATTTAGCAAAGTTTTGTAAGAATGCAGAGCGTTGCTCGATATGTGCCGAGGCTCACAATTATAAAAACTGTACTCAAAGCCCAGATAAAGCTGTTTGCGTACATTGCAAAGGTAGCCATTTATCTATATCTGGAGAATGTAGAGTTAAAAAAATGAAAATAGAAGAAAATAAAAAAAGTATGCAACTACATCATATGCAGACCTTTTTAATAATAAATTACAAAATTTCCCTTCATTGAATGAAAACACAAATAGTAAAGACTTATTAAATGTACTTCTCTCAAATAAAAACGCACTTACGTTACTCACAGAATGTTTAATTAAAGCTATTACTCTGAACAAGACTCAAAATGCAAGCATAAACTCACAGCTTCTTTCAGAAACAATAAAAGAAACTATAAAAGAAAAAAATAACAATCTTTCACATTCTCTGCCCAAGTAAATATTATGCAATGGAACAGTCAAAGCTTGCCAAGTAATAAATATGAACTACAAAAATTTCTATTAGATAATTCCATCCACATTTGTATAATTAGTGAAACGTGGCTCAAACCACATATCACATTTAACATGAAAGGATATTCTATTGTGAGAAATGACTGTGGTAATAATCACAATGGAGTAGCCATATTAATTCATAACACTATAGTCTATAACAGAATTAATACATTTTATGATGATTCTTTACAAAATATTGTTGTTCAGATTCAAATTTTTCAGAAACAAATTTCGATTGTAAGTTTTTACAGCCCAGGAAGCTGTACTCCTGAATTTAATAAGAAAAAATTTAATGATTTAATACAGACTATTCCGAAACCGATAATTTTGGCTGGAGACTTTAACGCGCATCATACTTTATGGGGTTGCGGCAAAGTTGACGCGCGAGGGAGAGATATTGTTGATGTCGCTGATGAGAATGATTTGGTTCTCTTGAATGATGGACGTCCAACCACTGTAGGGTCGCATAGATGGAAGCCAAATGCACTAGATTTGACTTTTGTTTCGGCGTCGTTAGCATTATTTTGGGAATGGCAAGTTTCTTCAGACTCGTTAGGTAGTTATCATTTACCAACTCTGACAACATTGAATCTTTCTCCATCATTCTCTCCCCATAGTAACTTGTCACAGACATTTGAAAGTTTTCCTCTTCACACGAATCTGAAAACAGTAAATTGGGATTTGTATGAAAAAACTGTTAATCAGAAATTAAAAAAATTTCAAATTGAAACATGCGATTTAATCGACAGTTATAATAGATTCTGTGCGCTTATAATTCAAACTGTTGATAAATGTGGCACATTTATCAACGGTTTGAATAAGCCTAAGTTCTGCACCCCAACTGCTAATTCTGTTTCTCAAAGTTCTGCCTGTAGTGACGTTAAAAAAAAAGTTAAAATTCCATTAGTATGGTGGAATGAAAAATGTTCCAAGGCTGTACATGATTGTCGTCAAGCCTATGCGCGGTTTAAAGCGAATTCTTGTATTGAAACTTTTGTCGAATTTAAGCGTCTTCAGGCGCATAAAAAACGCGTATTGAAACAAGAGCGAAGGCTTTCTTGAGAAAACTTTTGTAAATCTGTTAGTAGATTAACTCCTATGAGCCAAATTTGGATGAAAATTAAAAAATTCAACCGAAGTTATACACCTAGAAGTAGTTTCATTGATAGTGAATGGATATTACAGTTTTTAAATAAATTCCAGATACAGTACCAAATAATTATAAGAACAGTAATTCCAATGTGACAACATCTCCAAATTCTTTTTTAGTAGATAGTTTTACATTTGTAGAGCTGAAAGCAGCCATAAAATGTCGTAAAGATTCTGCTTGTGGTCTAGATTGTTTATCTTACAAAATGTTTAAATTGTTAGACACCAAAAATATGAAGTTGTTCCTTAATCTATTAAATTCATTGTGGTGCCATTCCATGATTCCTGAACAGTGGAAAACAGATTGTCTCGTTCCAATATTAAAACCCGGAAAGGATATAAATGTTGCAGATTCATATAGACCTATAACTTTAAGTTCTTGTGTTGGCAAAATATTTGAACAGCTTATTAAACAGCGATTGGAATTTTTTATAGAAAGAAATCATATTTTACCTAGAAATCAGTTCGGTTTTCGGCGTGGCCGTTCGGCTAGAGAGAGCTTGAGTCATTTTTGTTTGGACATTCACAATGCTCTGTCTTGTAATTCAATATTGGTTGGTATTTTCTTTGATGTTGTTGGCGCATATAATAATGTCAATTTGGAAAAACTTTCAACTATTTTAACTTCTTTACAATTACCTGAAAAATTGGTAAATTGGGTGTATCATTTTCTTAGTGGTCGTAAATTATATGTGAAATTTGAAAATAAACTGATTGGTCCAAGGTATTCCTACAAAGGAATAAGTCAAGGTGGAATTCTCAGTCCTTTACTATTTATTTTGTATATACATAAGTTAAATATTGTCTTAGGTCAAAACATTACTAACCTACAGTTTGTAGATGACTTAACTATATATTGTACTGCAGACAAGTTGTCTGCAGCTATTGAAAATCTCAGAGTTGCTCTCCTCGGCCTTAAGGCCTATTATGATGATCTGGGCTTGGACATCAGCTCTGAAAAAAGCAAAGTTTTAGTTTTTTCAAAAAAACCTAGCAAAACAACAAACATTGTCCTACAATATGGAGATAGTAAGTTAGCAGTTGACAAAACTGTTAGATTCTTAGGTGTGATTTTTCAGAACTCCTTCAAATTTAATAAATATATTGATTACTTAGCAAACAGGGCTTTAAAGGCTTGCAATATATTAAAGTCTTTAGCAGGCACATATTGGGGAGCTGATCCAAAAATTTTATTAATTCTTTACAAGGCTATTGTAAGAAGCCATTTTGAATATGGTTATGTATGCTTTGCTTCTATTCCACATTTTGTTGATAGACTAGATAAAGTTCAAAATAGGTGCTTACGGATTGTGCTTGGTGCGATGTGTTCCACACCCATAATATCAATGCAGGTTGAATGTAACATCCCTCCTTTGAAAATTCGCTTTAAATATTTAATATACAGGTTTTTGTTGAGAATTTCATCCATTAAAAATCATCCTCTTCTTGTAAAATTGCAGAGTGGTTATTCTTCCTCTATTTTATTACATTACCTACCTGAAATTATAAAAATAAAGCAAGACTATAACTTATATGAAAGTGACTTATGGCCTTGCTATATGAGCACATTTAGCTCTAAATATTTTCCACTAAAAATTGTAATTGATAATTCTTTGAAGTGCAAAGAAGATGTCTATCTTTTACTAAGTAACCTAGTTGGTTATCAACAAGTCTATACTGATGGTTCAAAGACTTCTGAGGCGGTATCAGCAGCCATATATATTAAACAGGATAAGAAAGGATATGGTATTAGGCTTCCAAATTTAACAAGTATTTTTACTGCTGAGTGTTTAGCAGTTTTGTCTGCATTAGAGTATATTGAAACTCAAGTTTATGATAAATGGATTATAGTGTCCGATAGTCTTAGCGTTTTTCAAAACTTAAATAACCCCAAATTTTGTGCTACAACTAACTATATTATCCATGATATTAGAGAAAAATATACAAAATTAACAACATTAAACAAAAAAAATATAGTTTTAGTCTGGTCACCGTCACATATTGGTGTTAAGGGAAATGAACAAGCCGATTTTTTAGCAAGAGCTATAACTATTTGTTCTCAGGAGCATTGTATTAAAAACATATGTCTTCCAGAATCTGACGTTTTAGTCAAAATAAAAGAAACCTTTAAAATCGAATTTACAAATTTTTGGAAACAGACCATGGAAACCAAAGGAAAATGGTATTCTAAGATTAAACAGGAGTTGTCAGTCCCATGGTTTACTAAAGGTGTTTCATTTCATGACAGGAAATTTTATTCTACTATTTGCCGTCTTAGACTTGGTCACTGTCGATTTAATGCTCATCTTCATAGATTGAATATATTGTCTTCACCCATTTGTAATTACTGTAATCATTCTGAACAAACCTTGGATCACATTTTCTTTACTTGTAACAGTTTTACTCTTCAAAGATTTATTTTTATTAATCACTTGATGGATATCTTTAAAACTGCTGAAGCCATCCCGCACTCCCTTCAGCAGCTTCTGAAAACACCCGATTGTTATAAGCCAATATATGAGTACGTCCTTTCTACCATTGGTGATATATAATTAAATAGGTACTCACCAGTCATTACCTATATACCTTGAGATTGTATATAGTAACACAGAGATAGTTCTCTGTAACGGTTATGTGTTGTAAATTTCCTAATTATATATAAGTACAACTCGGGCGAGTTAACTTGACACCTGGCTTAAATTTTACCCCTCCCTCGCTTCCCCGCGCAGCACCCCGCTCTCGTCGTACGCGTCCAGTAGCGTTAGCATATTATATCTGTTACCGTTACACGTGTGTTATTGAGTTTGCGTTTCGGAGTTATTTGTTAGTAGTTAATGGTTATTGTTTTTGGATTTTTGTTGAGTTTTGTTGTGTTATTTGTTAGTTGTTACGTTTGAACGTTAAATTTGTTAAGTTTTTGTTATTCGTATTAACGTTTGAACATTGCCGTGCGTCTGTGGTATGAATTAGCTACTCACGGAATATATTAATATGAAGCTAGATACAAATTATCGGACGCATCCATAAACCTCGTATTCCTGCTGGGGAACCCTTGGGCGAGTCCAACTCGTACTTGGTTAATACTGTGGTTAGTGTAGCCCTATAAAAATAACTAGTTCCGGTAACGTAATTTTTTTTTTAAATAACTTAAAATAAAAAAACTTTTTTTGCACTCAGTACTTAAGAGAAACGTCAATTGAACCAGGTGTCATGTTAATTCGCCCGAGTTGTACTTTGTGGTTGTAAATAATTCTCTTTTATATTTGCTTTTCATCTCGTTTTTCTTAGTTTTAGTAATAAAATATTATTTAATGTACATAACTTTGAACTGTATATTATCAGACTTTTTAGCCTTTTTAGGCATCTGTCAAGAGTCAAGACCACGTCAAGACAATGAAGACAATGACCAATGACGACAATATGTCAAATTGAAGAAGGGACAATGTCAATTTGTCGCATGAGGCTAGGACACTGCTGCACGCCTGTTTTCTTAGCAAAGATTAGGATCCGAGATAGCTCCTTATGTGAATGCGGCCTAGAAGAGGGCACTCTAGACCATATTTTTTTCTCTTGCCCAAGATACCAACCTTCCTTATACGATTTCCTTCCCCCTACTATTCCTCGCCCTATCAATTTTACTTCAGTTCTGTCCTCTGTAAATACTCCCTTAGTTGAAACTTTATGTTCATACATTTATACTAACAGTATTAAATTGTAAGGTGTATAGGACTAACCCTAGATTTTTCAACAGTCATCGTACGCGTATCATCATACCGTAACCTTGTTTCTTCATAAAGCCATCTCATAAAGTAAAGTCTTTGCCAAAACACCCTGATACTGGCAACTCACAAAGGAGCCATAAATAAAAAAGAAGAAGAAGAAGAAGGGACAGTATTAAAAAAAAAAAAACAATACTATCAAAACATGAGAAATGGCTTCGGCCTGATGAAAAACATATTATTCATATTATTTATATCAAAGAATTGGCTTCGGCCTGATGAAAACTCTATTTCAGATGGTTAATATAAAAGAATTGGCTTCGGCCTTCACTATCATTCATTAAATAGAGAAAACATAGAAATGGCTGTATGGGCAACGCTCCCTTTGCCTGTCCCGACCGGGACGAATTAACAAAAAAAAAAAATCTCTTTGGTCTATGCCACGTCCAGTGATGCCAGATTGGGGGGAATCCCCCCAAATTTGGGGGTTTTTTTAGGTGATGGGGGGAAAATTGGGGGGAACAATTTTTTGGGGGGATTTTTTGAGGAAAAAATCTGGGAACAGACGGCGAAATCTAAGTACTATGGTCCCGTTTTTACCCTTAGGTTACGACTTACGGAACCATAAAAATGATCAAGGAGCTCGCGAGGATGCTGATTCTGTAAAGATTGGACGCTATTGCAGAAATAGTGTACATTCATCGTATCCATTTGTGAAATTCCCATTCATAATGAACAATAAATTTCTTTTATAATTTGTGGGGGGATTTTTCTTGAAATCCCGAATTTTGGGGGGAATTTCGGGGAACACTTGGGGAGAAACCGAGTTGGCCGTCTGGCAACACTGGCCACGTCTATGCATTTATAGAACGGATCTGCATTACTTTTATGAGCAACTGGCAAATTATAAGGTAGGTACGTAAACAAATTAATGCTAATGCTCGTGGTGCTAATGTACAGTTTTCTGACCCTCCAAGCGGCAGTTTAATTAATATTCGGAGGCTCCGGCCGTAACTCGTCCGTTGGTCAAAGTATAAGGTTCGCGCGTTTAATGGAACAACATACTTTCGTTTGTGCTTAAGTTATTAATTTTTGATAAAAATAATTTTTGTGTAACTCATATAGTTTACATACAATTATATTTTATAGAATGATATGGACATTGGAGCAATTGGATATTTGTTAGAATTATCAATCTATAAGAAGAAAAATATTTCCACAACACCTCCTACCGCAGATAATGTAAAAGAGGAGCTAGATATAAAGACTGAACAATACAATGAAGATGGTAATGTATACTATATACTACTTTTGTAGTGTTCTGTTCATTTGTAATGTTCTGTTAGCTACTTAACCATTCTGCCCCTTTTAACATTGTGAAATTAAGTATAATGTATTGTATAATGATTGGTTTTTAAGTTTGTAATTTTTTATAGCAATCATTGAAGAACAAAGTGTAGAAAATACAAATATGTATGGAGAAGATTATGCACCCGTGTTAGAATTTGAAGATGATGATGAGTCAGATAGTGATGCTGTTTGCAAACATGAATCATTGAGCATTGATACTTGGCAAGACTTAAGTGTCATTGACAAGTATGTCCACCAAAGTTCTACCACGCAGCACACAGCCACAGATAAACATGTTGGGGACAAGGAGAAGTGCGCTGGTGAACAGACCGTAGAAAATGAGGATAAAAAGGCAGAGTACAAGAGTCATAAGGACCCTTTTAACTGCAATATTTGTCAAAAGAAATTAAAAAAAACATACAACTTAAATCAACACTTGCTAATTCATACTGGTGAGAAACCATATAACTGCGATAAATGCCAAAAGAACTTCATATCAAAAAGCGCCATAAAAAAACACATGTTAATTTATACTGGCGTAAAAGCTCATAACTGTGACATATGTCAAAAGAAATTTTTAACAAGAGGGGACTTAAAAAAACATTTATTCCTTCATACTGGTGAGAAACCATATACCTGTGATATATGTCAAAAGAAATTCCCATTCCGCTGTAACTTAAATGCACACTCAGTAATTCACACTGGTAAGAAGTCAGTTAAATTGGGTCAAAGTGTCATTGACAAGTATGTACGCCAAAGTCCCACCACGCAGCACACAGCCACAGACGAACATGTTGGGGACAAGGGGAAGTGCGCTGGTGAACAGAGCATAGAAAATGAGGACAAAAAGGCACAGTACAAGAGTCACAAGGAACAACTCATCTGTGATGTTTGCTTAAAAATGCTTCCGACTAAAAGCAAGTTTCTAAGGCACATCAGGACACATACTGCTGAGAAACTATTTACCTGTGAAATTTGTAAAAAAAAATTCAAATCGGAAAGCTACTTAAAAATGCATATACGATATCATACTGGTGAAAAACTATTTGAATGCGATATGTGTAAACAGAAATTCACATCACGCAGTGCATTACAAAATCATTTAGTAATTCATACTGGTGAGAAACCTTTTAACTGCAATATTTGTCAAAAGAAATTCGGACAAAAACACAACTTAAATCAACACTTGCTAATTCATACTGGTAGGAAACCATATAACTGTGATATATGCCAAAAGAAATTTGGAACAAAAAGCGCCTCAAAATTACACATGCTAATTCATACTGGTGAGAAAGTACATAGCTGTGACATATGTCAAAAGAAATTCTTAACAAGAGGGGACTTAAAAAAACATGTATTCCTTCATACTGGTGAGAAACCATATACCTGTGATATATGTCAAAAGAAATTCCCATTCCGCTGTAACTTAAAATCACACTTAGTAATTCACACTGGTAAGAAGTCAGTTAAATTGGGTCAAAGTGTCATTGACAAGTATGTACGCCAAAGTCCCACCACGCAGCACACAACCACAGAAGAACATGTTGGGGCCAAGGGGAAGTGCGCTGGTGAACAGAGCATAAAAAATGAGGATAAAAAGGCACAGTACGAGAGTCATAAGGAACCACTAAGCTGTTTTGTTTGCTTAAAAATGTTTCCGATTAAAAGCACATTAATAAAACACATCCGGACACATACTGGTGAAAAACCGTTTAGCTGTGATATTTGTTTGAAAAAGTTCGGAGATAAAGTATATTTGAGAAATCATATAAAAAGGCATTCTGCTGAGAAACTATTTACCTGTGAAATTTGTAAAAATAAATTCACATCAAAAGCCTACTTAAAACAACATATGCGATATCATACTGGTGAAAAACTATTTAACTGCGATATATGCAATAAGAAATTCATATCACGTGGTAACTTAGAAACACATATAGTAATTCATACTGGTGAGAAAGCATTTGACTGCAACATTTGTCAAAAGAAATTTTCAAGAAAAGGTTCCCTACAACACCACTTGCTGACTCATACTGGCGAGAAACCACATCACTGTGATATATGTCAAAAGAGATTTGTAAGAAAAAGCAAATTACAACAACACTTGTTGATTCATACTGGTGAGAAACCATATAACTGCGATATATGTCAAAAGAAATTTAGAAGCAAAGGTAACTTACAAGCACACTTGCTAATTCATAATCGTGAGAAGCCGTAAAGCCTGGATATCTCTTCTGGTCCATTGAAATGTTACAATTTTAGGACCGAATATTGCATTTATTAGAGGACGCAATTTTATTTTTGGGATACGTTAGGGGGGTCAGTAGAAGCTTAACCTCAAGTTTGTGGGGTCGCATCATTAAATGTGCATTCATGCCAAATTACAAATCAAATCATTTATTTGAAGAACAAGTAGGTAAAAACATGTTACAAATTATAATACAGGAGGTGAAACTTATTGTAGCCTATCTATCTATCAAAGCAAGTCGTGTACTAAATCGCTACTATAAGAAACCTACTTTCGAAATGCCACCTAAATTGTCTAAATGTGAAAAATGTAATAAAAGTGTCACTAAAAAAATACCAGGACTTGAGTGCAGCAAATGCGGTAATATAGTGCATGCGACGGCGGAATGTGCCAATCTAACCAACAAACAAGTTGCCGCTATTCGAGCATCGGATAACTTAGAATGGGTTTGTGAAGGATGCAAAACCATAACGCCGCGACGGTCCTCACTATATGTGCCCGAAGAAGATGAGCAAGAGGAAGAAGTTACCGAAAATACCACAGACAAACGCAGGAATTTATATCCCATAGAGGTAAAAAAGATTCTTGACAACATAGCCGTTGAAATTGAAAGGGCGGTTAAAAAACAATTACACGAGCTGCAAACCGCAATTGAATTTTGTAGTAACAAAATAGATGAATTTTATGAGGAATTGGAAGAAACAAAAGAAAGAGTAAAGTTCTTAGAACGTAAAAATGAACACCTAACCAACAGCAATAAAAGCTTACAAAATAATCTAATGGCGGTAGAACAAAAATATAGCGAGTTAGAACAGAAGATGCTACACAACCACATCGAGGTAGCTGGTATACCGTACAAGCAAGATGAAAACTTACAAAGTATCACTCATAACCTGGCCAAGAAACTAGACATGGACAATGGCCAGATTAAGTCTGCAAAAAGGCAACAAAAGCTTGGTAAACCCAACTCCGTTCTTTTAATAAAGCTCAAAAATCATGCTGATGCAAATAAATGGGTTCAAGCTGGACGTAAAGTACGTCCGACATTGAGGGACTTCAAAGAAGATGTTAGTATTGGCAATGAGGACAATGTTAAGATTTATATAAGACATTCGCTCACCCCCTACAATAAGACTCTTCTTTATCAAGCAAAAACAATGCTGAACGAAAAATATAAATTCATATGGGCTAATCAAGACTGCAAGATAATGGTGCGAAAGGATGAGAACAGTAAAATTTATGTTATCAGGTTTGAGGAAGACCTCAAAAAATTACCCTAAATTATGTTACTAACCTAAATTAAATAATTATGTAACCAAATTTTGCTACTTTTACTAATGGATAATCCGGAACAAAATGTAAAAGAGATTTTCAATTGCACTAATATAGCTGACTTCTTGTCATACTTACCAAATAACTGTTTTAATTTTGTTTGTATACATATTAATATAAGATCAATGATAAAAAAAAATTCTAAATTAGAATGCTACATAAATGACTTTAGAAATAAAATAGATGTCATTGTTATTACAGAACCAAATATCTCAGATAGTGTAAGCTCAATGTTCCAGCTGCGAGGATATACAATGCACACAAAATTAAGAAAAAACCAACGAGGGGGCGGCGTTATTATATATGTACAACAAAAACATAATATAAAGATTAACACATATAGCACTTTGTACTGCGAAAATATCATAGGAACAATTACTACATCAAATAACTATAAATTAACATTGTGTGCACTGTATAAACCACCTTGTAAAAGTAGTCACTTGTTTTTGAGCACTGAATTGTCACGTATACTTAAAAAATACCACACGATTAAAAACTTCATACTCATAGGCGACATTAATATAGACTTAAAATCTGAAAATAGCATAAAAGACAGGTACCTAAGCATGCTCTCGGGGGCAGGTCTTCTCTGTGGTATTTCTGACAACACAAGAATTGAAGAATACAACGGGAAAATAACTCAATCTTGTATTGATCATATATTTGTCAGAAACTACAGAGAGGATCTTCACACCGCAGCGCTCGGTACTGTACTGGCGGACCATCGAGCCATTTGTATAGCGTTATCGGGCTTACCGCCTATACAGAGTGTTGTAAAAAATATCACAACTATTGACACAAAAAACGTTAATGAACAGTTAAAACTAATAAACTGGGAATTAACAAATTCAATGAAATGTCCTGAGGAAATATATAACTTCATAAAACAGGCTTTTATAGATGCGTATAAAAAATCTACCAAAACTATTAAAATCAACACACAATCTAGGAGAAATAAAGAAAAATGGGTCACACGTAAAATAAAGGATAGATGCAACGAATTAAATAAGATGTATATAAAATGTAAAAAAGATCCCACTAATAGAATACTTAGGTCAGAATATAATCATGAAAGGAATAAATTAAATAAAATGATAAGAAAATCTAAGAACAAATATTGTAATACACAAATATTAAATAATAAAAATAACCCCAGAAAATTATGGCAAATACTGAACGATATGATGGGCAGGACAAAAGACACAATAGAAAGGACAATATATAAATCATTCAATATCAATAAAAACACGGAACATATGGTTGTAGATGGCTTTGCAAATTCATTTCGCAACTCAGTCGATGTAGTAGTTCCAAAATGTAACAAACCCCTCCTTAATGAGGACAGCTACTCAAATTATATTGACAAATCAATTTATTTCAAAAAAGCTACTGCATTTACGGTCAGTAAAATCATTAAGAATATAGACATAAACAAAAGCCCTGGCATAGACGGTATCCGTACAATTGACATCAAACTTGCTAGCGAACATCTATGCGGAGCGATAGCGAATCTAATTAACTGCAGCGTAAACAAAGGAATATATCCATCTGAACTTAAAACAGGGATAGTAAGGCCCATATATAAAAAGGGAAAATCAGACAGTTATGAGAATTATAGGCCCATCACTATACTACCAATTTTAGATAAAATTTTTGAGAAATACATATGCAAACTCATACTTAATTACTATGATAAACATAACATACTAACAAACAAACAATTTGGTTTTAGACCTAAAAAAAGTACAACACAATTATTATCACAATTCTCTGATGAAGTTAATAGTAAATTAAATAAAAAAGAACATGTCATAATTGTTTTGATTGATTTTAGCAAAGCTTTCGACACAATAAAACATAAACTTCTAATAAAAAAACTCGACAGCATGGGCATAAGAGGTCAATTGAAAAGTTGGTGTAAAAACTATCTAAAAGGACGTCATTACACTGTTAAAATAGGCAATACAATGAGTAGTAAGATCGGAGTTACAATTGGTACAGCTCAAGGCTCGGTAATAGGGCCAGTGCATTATTTGTCTTATGTAAATGACCTTGAGAAAGTCATCAAACACTGTACTATCTACAAATATGCGGATGATACATGTCTCGTTATCTCCGATAAAAACCTTGATTTAGCATTACAAAAGTTACAAGAGGATTTTACTGCGCTAAGTATGTGGTCGCACGATGCAGGATTAGTACTCAATGCCCAAAAAACGAAACTTATACATATCAACTATAAGCGACAATCGATATCACAATCTATTAAACTTATAGCACACAATCACCTGTGCCTACATGCGAGATCTCAGACGTGTGCTTGTCCAAACATAGAACAAACTAATACAGCAAATTACCTTGGAGTCCTGATAGATGATCATTTTAACTGGGGTTCGCATATCGACCACATTTGTGAGAAACTGAGACTGTTGCTAACGAAGTTTTATACAATTAAGAACAAAGTGCCCTACAATGTTCTTATTAATCTATATAATGCATTAGCTGACTCAATAATATCATACGGACTTACAAGTTATGGTAGAACTTTTAAAAGCTATTTAGATAGAATATATACACTACAGCTAAGACTATTAAAACTAATTGTCCCAAAAAAAATAAAAAACAAACACAAAGATAACTACGATAAGCTGTTTGGTTACTGTAAAATACTGCCAATACATACAAAATTTAAATACCTAATTCTTGCAGAAAATATTATGAAACCTGTCACGGCTAAAATACATCTACGAAAAATGACACACAAAAAAGTAGCCACCATAGGAAGTACAAACAAATACGGAGAAAGAACAAAAGAATATATTGTTCCTAGACTATATAACGAAATACCGAAAGATATTGTAAATAAATTAAACGAGACTAATATTAAACGTATAATGAAAACACACTATCTTGAGTGTTTACGTAGGTAATACTTTATATAAAAAAAATTTAGTTATTACCTCCACTATAACATTATGTGTTCAGCATAAATTGATGCATTCATACAGCCAATTTATAAATTAATAATGTGTAACATTTACTATCGCCCTGTATAAGCAGGCGCAACACCGACGAGAGTCGAGACTTGTTTACAGGCAGTAGCTATGCCTATAATGCAAATTGCAACGCGTAGCTGCACAGTCGTACTGCGGGCGCATAGCGTGCGCACGCGTTGTATGAATAGGAAAAGGTACAAGTATTCTGTACCTTTGGTACAGAATACTTGTACCTTACCTATGGAAATGCAGTGTGATGAACAGGTGAATGCTTATGTAATAAAATATGTACTAGAAGATATTATGTTAGCCGTAGGTTACTTAATTTTTCCATTGTAGCGTTCCTTATTATATCCCGTGAGGCCGTGTTAGCACAAGCCCAGTATGGGCTTTTTAACACTGTTATTTGTTAACTGTATATTAATTTTTGTGTATCAATAAATAAATAAAATAAAAAAAAAATAAAAATCTGAGGCATGCAAATTATTATATTACTACAAAGTTACTGGTAAAATATTTCATTGAGTATCTATGTCAAATATTGTAATTTATATATTACTATTATTATATATTTAATTATTATTGTTAAAGTACATTACATAATATATTATTACATTGCAAAATACCTAAAATATTTCATTGTGTATTTATAATTTATATCGAAATTATGATATTAATCAATAATAATGTATAAATTTTATTTTTTTGTACGATTTTTTATATAGAATTATAAAATCATTTATTATTACACTTCATATTATGTCAAAAACAATACATATTAAATAAATTTAACTCATTTTAGTAAGTACATCCGATGATTATTATTCCACAATAATTGCATTATCTGTTAAAAATTCTCTGACATCGTAATAAGCTTTTTTTAACAAAATTGCCTTGACTTTGTTTTTAAATTGTTGCATATTATTTATCTTTAAAACATCTTTTGGTAGCTTGTTATACATACGGATCGCCATACTTAGGTAGCTCTTGTTTAGTAACGCAGTTTTGCTACTAAGGTGACATATCTTGTGGCTATTCCGGTGACTTTTAAAAAACTCAAATTCTTGTAATATATTACATTTTATGAATGTTATACTTTCTAAAATATATAGGCAAGGGAATGTTAATAATTTAAGACTTATAAAGTGTGTCTTACAGCTGTCGGTCATTCTTATTTTACATATTGCTCTTATGCACTTCTTTTGAGCTTTAAATATTTGGTCTTTGTCAATAGAATTGCCCCAAAATACCACTTCGTATCGTAATAATTATTCGACTTGCGCTAGATATGACGTTCTAAGTGTTGTGAGGCCACTAATCTTTTGTAGCATGTATAGGGCATATGATAATTTATTAATTTTTCCTCGAATATAATTACAATGCTCTTTCCAATTTAGTTGGCTGTCTACGTAAATCCCTAGAAACTTAGAAACTGACACTTGTTTAATGGTAGAGTTCATATAATCTATATCTGCCCTTATACAATCTTTTTTACAATAATTGTTCTGAAAATACTTTAAATGTGTTTTGTCTAAGTTTATTTTTAGGTGGTTCTTTTTAAGCCAATTAATAATTTTGTCAAGGGAAATAATTATATCGCTTTCTAGACTGCTTAAATTTTTTCCTGCTAAGATTACTGTGCTGTCGTCAGCAAAAAGTACCATTTTTTTGTCAGTTGATCTGGGTAAGTCATTAATATAGATTAAAAACAAGACTGGGGCTAGGACACGGCCCTGGGGAACACCAATTTCTACTTCTACAATTGGTGATATAAAGTCTGTCTCCGTGAGGTTAAGATCACATACTTTTTTTAATCTGAGTACACTGCTTTCTGTTACTAAGAGACGATTTTATTAATTATAATACATTTCCTCTAACACCGTATGAGGCTAATTTTTCTAATAATATTTTATAGTATTGGATCCGACCGTAAAATCCTGCAGGACTTTTAACAAGGCAACCCAACATTGATCCATTCTATACGTTCTAAAGATTATTTTTAAATATATTTGATCGAAAAAAACGATTCCTGCAGAATTTTACGGTCGGATCATAGGATATTATGGTCAACAAAATCAAAGGCTTTTGATAGGTCCATGTACAACGCGCATATGGTATTTTTATCGTTTAGATTTATTAGAATAGTTTTTATAAAATCATGTAAAGCATAATTTATCGACTTATTTTTTACAGCTTTGTAGGTCCTATAGTCTCTGAACAAAACCGCGGACAGACAGACAGACAGACGGAAAAATTATTATTATTATATCAATAAGCACACTAGCAGCTTATAAGCTGATGCGTGTGTATCATACGATTTAAAGTTTGCAGTCTGTTCTTTAGAGAATTTACTGTACGTGCCATTAGTACATTTGCAGGCAGCTTGTTCCACTCAGAAACTACTCTATTAGGCAAGGAAAGAAAATAATCATCTTTAGTGGATGTCCCCGAATATGATTATTTTCATTTAAGATGAACAAATTCTCAATTCCATCAGACATTGTCTAAACCAGTAAGTATTTTGAATAAGGCTGCCTCCCATCTTACGTTCTTCATACTCTAGGTCTCTAATGCCTCTGACTAACTTTGTAGCTCGTCTCTGAACTTTTTCGAGTAGTTGGATATCTTTTTAGGGTTCCGTAGCCAAATGGCAAAAAACGGAACCCTTATAGCTTCGTCATGTCTGTCTGTCTGTCTATCTGTCCGTCCGTCCGTATGTCACAGCCACTTTTCTCCGAAACTATGAGAGCTATACCTACTATTGAAACCTGGTAAGTAGATGTAGTCTGGTGAACCGCATTAAGATTTTGATACAAAAATTGAAAAATTATAAAAAATTTTAGGGGTCCCCATAGGTACAACTGAAACAAAAAAATGTTTTTCATCTAACCTATGCGTGTGGGGTATTTATGGATAAGTCTTCAAAAATCATAATATTGAGGTTTCTAATATAATTTTTTCCTAACCTGAATAGTTTGCGAGAGAGACTCATCCAAAGTGTTAAAATGTGTGTCCCCCCCACTCTAACTTTTAAAGTAGGAGCATGATAAGTCTCAAAAAACTATAAGATGTACAATGTACATTACTATAAAAACTACCAACCAAAATTGGTTTGAACGAGATCTAGCAAGTAGTTTTTTGTGTACGTCATAAATGGTAAAGTGTAAACCTTTCACCAACAAAAAAAAATATTTTCATCTAACCCATGCGTGTGGGGTATTCCGTATTCTATGGATATGTTTTTAAAAATTATATTGAAGTTTCCAATATAAATTTTTTCTAACCTGAATAGTTTGCGAGAGAGACTATTCCAAAGTGGTAAAATGTGTGTGCCCCCCCCCCCCCTCCTCCCTCTAACTTCTAAAGTAGCGACATGATAAGTCTAAAAAAATATATGATGTACATTACAATAAAAACTATCAACCAAAATTCGTTTCAACGAGATCTAGTAAGTAGTAGTTGGGGAGGGGAAGAGGCGATTTCGGGAGTAGAATAAGCTTGTATAGGCTTCCGACATGTGTCTAGTTATCATGGTATAGAAATCAGATTTCTCATGTGGTGGGTTATTTTTTTTTTACATTGAAATGTCATTGGATCTGTCAGATTAAGATACTGGATGTTTAGTATATAGGCACTATATAGGTACCCCAAAGAAGTTTCCATATAAAGCACTGACGATTCAAAGGTTTTGTAAGCCTGTAGGTACATTTTAAAATATAAAAAAGTAAAGCTTCATATTTTTGTAACTAAGCTTCGCAGTTATTTTATTTTGCACTAAACTAAATGATTTAGTCCTTTCTGTCTAAAATATATTTATAACTGACTTGAATACGCAATTTTCTGAATATATTTTCTTTTTCAAAACTTTAAAATGGCTGCAGTTTCTGAACCCACCACTAAAATAAAACCGGCCAAGTGTGAGTTGGACTCGCCCATGAAGGGTTCCGCAGCAGCAATAAGGTTTATTTTCATGAAATTAAGAAGTTTTTGATTTATTTACATATTTCAGTTGATTTAATGAAAGTTAAATTAAGGTTTACAATTTATGACATATTAAAAACTACTGGCTAGATCTCGTTCGAACCAATTTTCGTTGCTAGTTTTTGTAGTAATGTTCATCATATATTTTTTTAAGACTTATCGTGCCCCTACTTTAGAAGTTAGAAAGGGGGGGGGCACACGCATTTTACCACTTTGGAAGAGTGTCTCTCGGAAACTATTCAGATTATAAGAAAATAATTTTAGAAATCTTAATATTGTTTTTTGAAGACCTATCCATAGATACCCCACACGCATAGGTTAGATGAAAAAAAAAATTATGTATTTCGGTTGTATCTATGGGGACCCCTAAAATTTTTTTTAATTTCTCCATTTTTGTATCAAAATCTTAAAGCGGTTCACAGACTACATATACTTACCAAGTTTCAATAGTATAGCTCTTATAGTTTCGGAGAAAAGTGGCTGTGTCATACAGACGGACAGACAGACAGACAGACATGACGAATCTATAAGGGTTCCGTTTTTTGCCATTTGGCTACGGAACCCTAAAAACGCTCTTATTATTTTTTAATCAGTTTTATCTAATGTTCAAAACCTACTAAGTCTCCACGACGCTCGAGTGACTACAAAAATAGCCCCCGCCTACTATAGTTTTTTTTATACGTCATAAATGACTAGGTACTGCGAAAAACTGATGAGATTAAAGCAAGAAGTTGAGAGAAAGCGATCGAAATTAATTAACAGGAAAGGATGTGGATTTTTACCATGATAACGCTAGACCTCGCACATCTTTAGCCACTCAGCAAAAATTACGGAAATTAGGCTGGGAGGTGTTAATTAACAACTCCCAGCCAAATTCCCGTATACTATACGGCGGATGCATTAATGCATCCGCCGTATAGTCTTACCTTGCACCTTCAGATCTGTTTCGGTCGCTACAGAATTTCTTAGGCAGTGTCAGGTTGACATCACAAGAGGACTGCCAAAACCACGTGTCGCAGTTTTTAAAAGCTTTTATTTAACTTGCTCTGTATGTATGTAAGTATGTATGTTACGGTGGAATTTTAGAAGTCAATTTTGAAGTAGATATATTTAACCGATTGAGCTGAAATTTTGCAATACACGTTTAGTTTGGATGACCATGCACGATGTGGTATGTGACATCACTCTAAATCCAATATGGCCGACCATCCATGATGGCGAAATAGTTATTTTCTATGCAGTCCTACAATATGGATATTAAATGAAAGGGATTTTTGAGAGTAACTCGGAAACGAATGTAATGTCATTCTACATACAAAATGGACGCTCATCCAAGATAGGGGAATAGTTAGTCTTAAAGCATTTCTGCAATAATATGGGTATCAAATAAAAGGGCTCATTGAGCGTCGTTGTGTCGTGTCGTGTCGTGTCGTGACGTGGCGTGTCGTGACGTGACGTGACGTGTCGTAACGTGTCGTGTCGTAATTTGACGTGACGTGTCGTGTCGTGTCGTGTCGTGTCGTATGGTGTCGTATCGTGTCATGTCATGTTATGTCAAGTCAAATCCAGTCTGGTTTTAGACAATTTTTGTTAAGTCAAATTTAAATTTTTAGTCGCGTAGAAATAAACGGAATATTTAAACAACTCGCTAGATATAGACACGGTTTTTTCGCTGATTAAAATCAAGTACGATTTCTTTAAAGGACTAAAAGTAAATCAGATTTTAACAAATTCTTGAAACAAAACTAAGAACAGATTAACAGGCTAATAAAATATCTACTTACCCAGATCTAAAAATCAAAAAATAAAATAATGAATAAAATAGCTAATTTATATATCTACTGTCATGGTACCTAAATCTATGACAATAATAATATTATTAAAAATACACACAAGTGTTTTATAATAATTATAATAAATATACTTATTTAAAATAGGTGGTAGGTGGTAGCTGCATATACATTATACATAATAATTACCTAATTACCTACTTACATCAAAAGAAAATCACGTGTCGTGTCTGTGTAAACTGATTTATATTATGTTCGGTATTAATTTACCTAATAGGTAGGTATAACAGTTTCCGTATGTATATACCTTGCGTGGTATTTATACTTATTTGATTTTGACAACCCTATTTCCGGAATATCTGACAAGGTGTGGAATTGGTGTGGAATAAAGTCGACCTTCGCTCGGCGCCAGAGAGCTCAATGTCGGCTGCTCGCGTGCGGTCCGTTGTTAGTAATACTTATGTAGGCACATAAAACGGCGGCATTTGTGAACATCAAAGCAGTGAGACTTCTGTACTTGTACTATTATCTATTCTGTGATTAAGGTATAACCTCAATATACTGTACAATTTGCATGATAAGAAAAGCTTGTCACGAGACTTAATGATCTGTCAGTATTTAATAAATGTATTGAAATAAAAAATATAATATCAATTTAATCCTAATTAAATTGGTACCTACTACTTACTAGTCTATTCACAAATCGCGCGACAAGCTTTTCTTATCATGCAAATTGTACAGTTTATTGAGGTTATCCATACTAATATTATAAATGCGAAAGTATCTCTGTCTGTCTGTCTGTCTCGCTTTCACGCCAAAACTACTGAACCGATTGCAATGAAATTTTGTACACAGTTATTCTAGAGTCTGAGAAAGGACATAGGCTACATTTTGATGTGGGAAAATATCTTATTTCCATGAAAATATCGATGAAAATTAATTCGCATTGCGCGTGGGCAGCGCTCATCCCGGGGGTCCCGGGTTCGAGTCCCGCAGGCGGAACAAAAAGTTTTCAATGTTCCTGGGTCTTGGATGTGTATTAAAATAATATTTCAAAAATCTTAAATGTATTAATTTATGTATAATATTATAAAAAATCCAGAAATATATCGATGCAATGAACATTTTACTTCTAATGCGATTCAACAGATGGCGTTTTATTTTTTACTTTATTATAACATAGAACTAATCATACTTATGAGTTAGTATGTTTTTGTTTATAGTTTTTAATACGTTAGAATATTATGTTTAATAATATTATCACTTGGTATAATAATAATCAATCTATCTTATCTTATAGAACTAATGTTATATTAATGAGCTAATGTTATAGTTTAAAAGTATTTTTTTTAATAGTGTGCACATATGTTACTTTACAATCCAGGTCATAAACTGTATTTATCATGCTATTTCATTTCGATTGTAATGTGTTTTGTGCATTAAAATAAATAAATAAAAAAAAAAAAAAATATAGAACTCCTACCGCATTTCTAATATATGTGACAAGTTGACAACAGAAGGCGCTCTAAAATAAAGGAGTTCAAGTGTACCGTGTTGGCCTATATTCTATCCAGAAAATATATCAATGCAATCAACATTTTAATTCTAATATATGAAAACAGATGGCGTTTTATTTTTTACTTTATTATTGTAACAGAACTAATCATACCTACTTTACTATACAGGGTGTAACAAAAATAAGTGACTAACTCTTTACAAGGAACTCGTACACACCCTAAAGTATTATCACTTATTTTTGTTACACACTGTATAATATTGTTTTTATTCATAACTAGCTGTTGCCCGCGACTTCATCTGCGTGGACTTTAGTTTATAGCGCGCGGTGTCAACAAAATTTGTGTCATTTTAAAAACTTTTTAAAACTCTGGTAAGTGGTACCCCTCTTAGGGCCGCGCTACACCGGAATGGCAGCGCTGAAAGTGCTCGCCTCGCTGCTGCCATTCCGGTGTAGCGCGGCCCTTAATTAATCAAAATACCCAAAAACAGCTGTGCAGTGTGCACATAATCTATACTAATATTATAAATGCGAAAGTATCTCTGACTGTCTGTCTGTCTGTCTGTCAGTCTCGCTTTCACGCCAAACGCCAAAAGTGTCTCTGTCTGTCTGTCAGTCTCGCTTTCACGCCAAACGCCAAAACTTCCGAACCGATTGTAATGAAATTTTGTATACAGATAGTCTAAAGCCTGAGAAAGGACATAGGCTACTTTTTACTGGAAAAAAGGGTTGTAAGGGGGTGAAAAATAATAGATGGCGCCGTGCGTCTTCTACATCGCGCTGACGCTTGCTCAAAAGTCTTTCTATAAGACGTGGTATCATCTTACATTTAAGTTTCGATTTTTTTCGATTGTTATATCTATTCTACGGTATTAAATAACTCAGTACTTTATCTGTGCAGTGACGTAACCTTAAATCTATCAATGATAAATAGTTTATGGGTAAAGTTGTGTAATTGGAGGGCTAAATAAGCTTTAAAATTTGGCATAAACTATAAAATTTAATATAAAAAATGAAATACTTATTGTGTGCACACTGCACAGCTGTATTGATTTAAGGGGTACCAGGGTTTTTTTATAAATGCTTTTGACACCAATTTTGTTGACATCGCGCGCTATAAACTGAAGTCCACGCGGACGAAGTCGCGGGCAACAGCTAGTACCTTAATATACGTTTCAAGGAGAAATTTATTTTCGTCTTTTAAGAATGTTTTTAAAATAAAAGCTTTTTTCAAAAAGTTTTTTGAATATAATTTATTTCATCAGAAGCCCCAAAATTTTTATAGCAATAGGATCATGTACCTCCCTACCATAAAGTTAATATACCTAACCTTCCGTTAGGTATATTAACTTTATGGTCCCTACCAACAAGATGGCAAAAAGTTATCGAACAAAATTACACCTATATTATTATACTTTAAAGTCAATTAACTTTATGCAAAACCTTTTGAATTTTTAATTTTTATATAATTAATATGTGTTTCCCATTTCAAATCCGTGCTTATAGTGACACCTAAATCGTTTTAGGTCACAGCTGACGCTAGTTGTTGCTGTCCAAGAAAGTATGTCCTATGGGGATGGTACCTACCTACATGAAATCTAAAAATATATATTTTTTTATTGTACCTTCCCTACCACTGATCTCCATTATAGTATAATGGAGGTCAGTGTTCCTGCTGCGTGCCCGCTACACATCAAGCGGGGATGAATTTTTTTTCGCGTCCACCCCATCGTGTGGGGTGTCGTTGGATAGGTTTTTTTAAAAATATGATGAGTATTCATAGATCAAAATCATTAGAGTCCAGTGTCCCCTTCTACGAGGTAAACCATTGATTCCCAAAGTGGTCCAGGTGGACCCCCAGGGGTCCACGGGAGCGTGGAAGAAAAATGGGGGTCCACGAGTCGTTGACGGGAGTCTATAAAAATTTGGTGCCCCGACTTCTCCTATGAATATAGGCAGACAATACTATATTAGCAGATTAAATATTACAGAGCCAGGAGATTTAGGGCCTGTTTCACCACTTTCTGATTAAGTGCCTAATAGGCTATTCACAACTTTTTTGACAGATTCTCCATACTTGATCTGTCAAGTTAATTGGTGGATAGTCTTATCAGGAAGTGGTGAAACAGGGCACAGGCCCTTAAGGTTATAATTAAGTAATCTCAAGCCAAATATTGAAATACTTATATAATTGGCTGTCAATTCACCAAGTATCATAACTTTTATGTCATAATAATAATGGTTAGTTTTCAGATTCTACTGCGACATAACAACATAAGTAAGTGTGTAATTTTTGTGTTAAATAGCTACAAAACAAGAAAAAATAAATAAAAAAGTTTGGGAACCTCTGAGCTAAACGGTTGCTTCTGGAAATGTGACAAAATTCACGAGAGTAGGAAATATGCTTTTAAAAGAAAAACTATCACGGCTAAGAAGACTTCATAAGTTATTGAGTAATAGTCAATCAACTTAAAAAAAAATGTAGGTATTCGGCGAAGTATAAAGGAACTTTTCGTTAAAATTCCTTTGAAAGTACCTAACTCTGAAATGATGTTGTCAGTAGTGTTAAATACGTAATAAATGTACATTCATTGACCATACAAAAAAAAAAAAAAACTAGTGGTACTACCTCAGAACAGGAAAATGAAATCTGTGGGTACGACGGAACCCTATATTGCGCGTGGCCCGCGAGTCCGACACGCACTTGACCTGTGTTTTGTTCTTCTGTTTAGGTACTATTATATTGTTACTTGTATTGTATGATGATTTTAATTTAAATGTAGGTACCGAACTTTCTGTAATGTCCAGATTACTGAATAAAATCTAAAAATTGGACACCCAGACACATCAATGATTTTTTAAATAGATTTTTATATAACTATTCGATATGTATTTAACAACATAATTATTATTAATATTAAAAGTTTGTGATTAAAAGACGTGGACTTAGGGCATTATTACGTAGTATGTAACAATAGGCTACTTGACCTATATTCAATTTCATTGAACAAATGCATATTTCTAGTAGAACTTGGCCTAGGAAACCGTATTTCACCCTTATCATCAAATAAAAGCTTATGATTGATAAATAAAGTCGATTTGAAAATATGATTTTATGAAAATAGGATTTGTACTGACGTCAAACGCTTTTGCGGTACTTCCGATTTGGATGTGACGTCATCAGACTCGTAATTTAATATCTTTTATTTATCGCGCTCATTATATGTAAGTTTATTTGTACCTAAATAATAAGAATAAGCCTAGAAAGATTTGTAAAATATATTTTCTTGAATAATTTAAATAAAACATCAGTTTTATATATTATCTCCATTTATTGTAGAGGGGAATGAAATAGCCCAAAATTTTCTCCAAAAGTTTGCAACATTACAAATTATTTCTAATTTCTTATTAAATTATTTTATAATTTTTGGGCACTTTTAGACTCGTACATGTAGCACATAAAAATGTTCAATAAAGAGAGTCAAAAATACAAAACGTCACACTATTGCATATTTTTCATTCCACATTTTTATGGGTTTCTATCACTGACCTCCATTATACAAGTACTTACTTCTATATTGGAGATCAGTGGTTTCTTTAATATACATGTAGGTACTGTGTAAAATATATTTTTTTGTGACAATGAATGATTAAGGGGGGGTATTACATTATCATTTATATTGGATCATTTCTATGATCATATATTAGACCAGGGTAGAAGCCTTTAAAAATAATGAAATGTGAAAAAAAATTATAATAGAATGAAACCCATTAGAAAAGGAGGGAAATATGATAAAAATTAAAGGAAAAATAATTTACGGGCGATCTGAGGTTGGGAAGGGGATGGGGGTGAGTTTTTAAGGGTAAAAAACGGATTTTCTCGATTTCCGGCAAAACTAAAAGTCCTATCGAAAAAAGTCAAATGGAAAAGTTGTAGATAATAAAAAGATCTAAAACTTTTGTATTTACACTTTTTTCACATAACCTCAAAATTTATGTGAAAAATTCAAAAAACCAAGTTTTTGGTTTTTTATTTTTATCTTTTACAAAATTTTTTTTTTTTAACGAAATTTTGTGAAAACTTACCTTTTTATGTCCCAAATACGCTGTAATTTATTTAATTAAAAATATTTATTTTTTCACCTTATTTTGAATTAATATCGAAAAAACACCCTAATTTTCAATCGAAAATTCACCCGTCAAAATATCAGCTTTTTTCAAAAAGTTGGTGTGGTTTCTGTTCGTTGAAATCTCTACTTTCCGATGGTGAAAAAAAATATATATGTTACTATGGTAAATCTTCTCAGAAAACGCAAAAATTAAAAAAAAAACTTGAATTTGAAAAACTTTTTTTAATTATTATAAATAATTTTGAGCTATTTATTAAAATTTAGACTTTAATTACTCGAAAAACGTTAGATTACATGTGACGTTGATAACAAAAAAATTGCAAATAAAAATACACTACTATAATTAACAAACAAATAAGTTAATTAAATTAATATTTAATAAGACATCTACAATATTTGGAGAAAGTTGTCTAATTTTCTTTAAATTATATGCGTAGATGCTTATTTATAACTATTTTGAGATAAATTATATATATACCTGAGTGACCTACGAAAAATTGTAGCCCATCAAAAGGTATTTCGTGGAGAAGTGGGGAAGGGGCTAGGCGGGTCTGGGTCTTACTACATACATACCTACTATTATATACTATATATTTCGTAGCAGCTGTTACATTAAATGATATTTTAGTACAAGATAAAAAAATAATTATCTCCTTAATTTTGCACAAACAAATTTAGTTAATCCCATGAAAAAAAATATATTTCAAAATCTATAAAAAATATATTTAAAATCTATAAAAATATATAAAATATATATCGTAAATATATTTCTAATAAAACAAACTTTTGGCCGATTTTCATATATATTTTATACTTTTTTATAGATTTATAATATATTATTTATACATTTTGACATTGATTTCTTTAATTTTTTTTTTCATGGGAGTTAATTCACGATTAAATAGTGAAGACATTATTAATTCGATTTTGTCTTTTCAGATTATCAGTATGGATGAATCTGTTTGTATCATTTGCAATAAGGCAGATGATAAGCAAGTGTATGCAATAAAAAAAGCAGCTTTGAATCGTTTAGTGGTATCCAGCAAAAAAAGAATCGACAATAAATACAAAAAATTTGAGACTTTGACATCAGCTTTTATTCATCGAAGTTGTCAAAGTCAATATAATGACGAGACCGCAATAGCTACATTTTGTAGTTCAAGACAAAAAAAAGCAAAGGAAGGAAAAGAAGTAATTAAAGATGCTCTTGGATTTAATTTTGAATCTCATTGCTTTATCTGCGGTGGATTTTTCGGTAATAAATCAAAAGAAAAAATTTCATGTGTTCAAAGCAGCGATACAAGAAATAATGTATTACAGTATATTAAAAAACAGAACACATTAAATGATTTTGATAAATGTAATTAGAATTAAATAAATCAACTTTTTAATTGAAACAAATTGCAGCAATCACATTTTTTAGATAAAATTATTTATAATAATTAAAAAAAATTTTTCGAATTCAAGTTTTTTTTGAATTTTTGCATTTTCTGAGAAGATTTACCATAGTAACATATATATTTTTTTTTACCATCGGAAAGTAGAGATTCCAACGAACAGAAACCACATCAACTTTTTGAAAAAAGCTGATATTTTGACGGGTGAATTTTCGATTGAAAATTAGGGTGTTTTTTCGATATTAATTCAAAATAAGGTGAAAAAATAAATATTTTTAATTAAATAAATTACAGTGTATTTGGGACATAAAAAGGTAAGTTTTCACAAAATTTCGTTATAAAAAAATAATTTTTGTAAAAGATAAAAATAAAAAACCAAAAACTTGGTTTTTTGAATTTTTCACATAAATTTTGAGGTTATGTGAAAAAAGTGTAAATACAAAAGTAAAACTTTTCTTTTTATTATCTACAACTTTTCCATTTGACTTTTTTCGATAGGACTTTTAGTTTTGCCGGAAATCGAGAAAAACCGTTTTTTACCCTTAAAAACTCACCCCCATCCCCTTCCCAACCTCAGATCGCCCGTAAATTATTTTTCCTTTAATTTTTATCATATTTCCCTCCTTTTCTAATGGGTTTCATCCTATTATGATTTTTTTTGGTTTTAAAAATTATCGACCCTGGACTATATAGGATCCAATATAATATAATATGATCATTTGATCATATCTACATATTACATTATCATATTTCATTGATCCTATTTTACGTCATATGTGGTTTCAATAGCCAATGGAGAGCGCTAACGCTGACAGGTATTGACGTCAAGGTTACTAGATCTCAGGGAATTCGATTTGTCAAAATACATCGTCATTTTTAATATGGCTTGTTTTTTGTTATTTCAGCAAGATTTATCCAAGTATATAATTAGAAAAATAATTACATTACATTATTTGAAACATATTAACGAACAAGAAATTAAAAACTCTTTTTTATATTAAATAACTGGCAACACCTCCCAAGCAGCAAAACAGTCGAATAAGGATTTTTTTACTCAGCCTTTAATCGTATAAGAGCCGGGTAACCGTTCATAAAACACCTATTTATCGTATAATAGCGGTTATCTCGACTATTTGGCAATATTTGCTAATGTGTGCTTTAAGGACGTCGAATAAACGTTTACAGCACTATGTTTTAGCCCTTTTACTCCACCTTTTAGCAGATGCTGAATTAATATGGCTAAAATACTCATTATTCGATCGTTTGATCTCTAAAGCCCCGTATTCATGGTAAACATTTGTTTAGCAACAGTTGATCAACATTGTTGATGATGCTGCTGGAAACATTGTTTAAATCAATATTGGCTGTCCACACGCCAGTCTGCGTTAAAATGTTGCCCGAGGAAGTAGTGTTGTTGTGTTCTTTGTATCTGATGTATAGAATTTCTAATAAAAAAAAGAGAAAAAGATGGTGGATTCGAAACTATCTTCTGCAAAGAGAAAATTTGATGAGTGACCTCAGAATGACAGATGGATCATTTATTAACTTTACGAGAATGTCGAAAAGAGATTTCGAACATCTTCTGGAAATCATTGGTCCGTCAATAGTCAAAAGGGAAACAAATATTCGTCAGCCAGTTTCACCTCAAACGAGGCTGGCTATTACATTACGATATCTTGCAACTGGAGATTCATACAGTTCTCTTTCATATACATTCAGAGTATCAAAACAATTGATCAGTAAAATAATACCACATGTATGTCAAGAACTAATTAACTCACTATCAGGATATGTCAAGGTAGGTACCAAAACACTATTTGTGTAATGAAGTATTTTAATTATAAAAAAAATACAAAAAGACAGTATATGCTATTGTGTTGATTCATCACTGAGATAGTTAACTAAGTTTAGTATAGCCGAATCTTCTATTTCGTCTTGTGTTGCATCTAGTCTACTGGTTTCCTGTCTCTCAATTTCCTGGACATTATTTGGTGTTGATGATGGATGAGAAGATGCCGTTTGATATCCATAAGAAATATATCGTCCCATTTTTAACTCATACAGGATATTATTAATATGGTACTGTGCCTGGGTCACGGCTCGGTCATCTTTAACACTTCTTAATTCAGCAGCAATATATTCACCATAAATATCAAATGAATCCTTCTTCTCCTTTTCATCCATCTTTTTTTTCGCACTTTTCAAAACCTCAAATACTTCACTTAATTCATCTGTCTTATTTCTTTTCCTCAAAGATGTAGATGTTGTAACATTCGATGTGGGCCTTGGTGATTGAGATGGCTCTAACTCCATATTACTTTCATGTGCATTGTTTTTATCCACCTGTAAATTATCATCTTATTATTATTTTTTTTATATTTTGTAGGTTCCAAGTTCGGAGCAGGAATGGAAACAAATAAGTCGCGAATTCGAAATACGATGGAATTTTCCACATTGCATTGGAGCCATTGATGGGAAACACGTTTTGATTGTGGCGCCAAATAATTCTGGAAGTGAATACTACAATTACAAAAATCAGTTCAGCATAGTACTTCTGGCAATTGCAGATGGCAATTATAACTTTATATACGCAAATTGTGGAGCTAAAGGTCGATCATCCGACAGTGGAATATTTCAGAAAACACCGTTTTATAATGCATTGTTAGAAAACTCACTTAAACTGCCACGTCCTGAACCAATAACCCAAGGCGGACCAAAAATGCCATTTATCATTGTAGGTGACAGTGCTTTCGCGCTAACGGAGAACATCATGAAACCATATCCTGGCATTCATGAACATGGGAACAAAAAACGTATATTTAATTACAGACTATCAAGAGCTAGGAGGATTATAGAAAATGTTTTTGGCATTTTATGTGTGGTGTTCCGTGTATTCACTAAACCTATTCCGTTAAAACCAGCCAATTGTGAACTCGTGGTAATAGCTTGTGTATATTTACATAACTTCTTAAGACGTAACTCAGTTTCCAGATCAATATATACACCTCCACAAACTTTTGATTTTGAAGACTCTGAAGGTAACCTATTAGAAGGTTCATGGCGAAGGGAACTAGGTTCGCTTCCTATGACCGATTTGCAAAGATGGGGCAGACCTGCATCACAATCAGCTTTTTGTATTAGAGAACAGTTTGCCGATTACTTTATAAGTCCAGAGGGAAGTGTTCCATGGCAAAATAATATAGCGTAAATTGAAATAATTTTACAAACAATAAATAGTACAGTAAAAATTATATACAAAAACAACTTACTGTTTTATTCATAGTATCCGTTTCACCTGAAGTGGTTGCACCACATAACAAAAATTCCAATGGCTCGTAATAAATCCATTTGCATTTTTCTATTGCGCCGCTGCCTGTAGTTTTCATAGCCGACAACTTTTTTTTCTCTCTAGTAAATTGAGTACGCAGTACATGTATTTTAGTTTCCACGTCTTTTTTGGATATATTTAGGGCTTGAGAAATTTCATCGAATGCATCGTTCTTTTTGTTTTTATCTTTGTATTCTTTTAAAGAAGAATCCCATAGTAATGATTTTGATTGAAATAATTCTATTAATTGCATTATTTTATCATTGCTCCACACTACTGCCATGTTTATAAACTGTTGCAAACACGTCCACACACGTCAACATTTGATGCTAAACTGATGTTTACGCTCATCGAGCGAGAGCTTGTCAACATGCTGTTATCAACTCTGCAACACACAGTGTTGCCAGCAACATGTTGACAGCAACTCCGCAACACGTTGATTCAACTTTGTTGCTAAACAAATGTTTACCATGAATACGGGGCTTAACAGTCGTATAATAGCTGTAGAATAGATGATTCGCTGAATTGGGTGCTTTTATACAGCCGTTACTCAGCTATCTTTTATGTTTCTATAAAAGCTCTATAAACGCAATCGAATTGCTTATGGCAACATTGCTGCTGTTACTGCACGCTTACAGACTAACTCTTATAGTAGAATTAAAAACGTTCGTATAGGAGCTGTAGTGTAATTAAGAGCTGTTATACGATATTTACGAAGCGAACCCTAAATCCTGTTATCATGGCGACACCTTGTGCTATAAATGTGGTGACCAGCACTCTTACTCGACTTTTAATGGAATAAGTTAGCTGTAACTGCAACTAGATTATCAATGTGGACAATGGCAGTAAAAAAATATATTTTAAGTAAATTTAATTATATTAATTAGTCTTCAAATTTAAGAAAATAGGCAGCGCATGAATGTTTATGTAAAAATGCCTTTGGGTTTATCAATAAAGCTTGTTGCGCATGATGTTTTGGAGTAGCTACACGAACAGTAAAAATAATCACATATTGATTTCTCAAAAACTTGATAATATAAATAAGGATTGAGATGTAGTTTAATAACTATAATTTTTTACATTAAATTTATGTAGCACACAAGCTCGCACTCTTTACAGCACTAATTTGTCGAGTAAAAGCATTCTATTCGCTGTTATAGAACTAAAAAGGAGAATAAAAGCAATTCGTCTGCTATTATAGCACACTTTATCTGTATAATAGCAAATCAATTGCGTTTATTGAACTAAATATCCTATATACGCATTTTGGTTACTCTTAAAACTCTTTTAGTGTTTTCTACCACTTTTACTCAAATCTTACAGCATCTTTTTGTTGCTTACTCAGCGCTTATTCCACTTTAATAGGACTTTAGTCTGAATAATTTGCGCCTTTTTCGCGTCGAGTAAACGTTTACAGCACTTTTACTCGACTGTTTTAAGAACTTTTATAGAACTTAAAGCGAAAACAAGAACGTGCTCTCGACCATTATAGCACGTCCATTTGCTGCTTGGGCTATTTCTATGACCGTATTGGATCCAATCTCTCAGCCATAAACTTAAAATATACCTACTGTCGTACTCTCAGCAAATGTCAAAAATCTATGATCAAGGAAGAAATGAATCATATGTCTATATTACATTATCCAATATCATTGACTCAATGATCTCGGATCCAATATATACGATAATCTAATATCCCCATAAGAAGCGATTAGCATGATGAAAAAAATTAGGTCAAGTAGCCTGTGGGGGTTTTGCTAATGATACCAAATGTGTTCCCGAGTATATGATTTTTATTTATTGTCCCACATAAGATTGATATTATAAAGGTGCTGGGGAGCACGCGAGGTGCTTACTGATTATGAACGCGTACTGACGGTAAAATGCATTGTTAAGTGAAAAATGCTACGGTGTGATTTATGACACCGTACATACTCCCGAGCCGAAAAGATACAAAAATTAGGATGACTTTGAAGAAAAATGACATCTCGTAAATATAGGGGAAGTTGCTATGTCCCTCGTATTTACACTACACACTTCACTCGGCTGACGGTCAGCCGTACTCTGCTTTCGCGCACTAAACACTACACTAGGTTCTGCTTGCGGGGAGACACTGCTAAATCTTTTTCTATACTTCTTCCACAGTATGAATGCCGCTGCTACGACCACGACAGCGAGAAGGCTGTAAGAGATGCTGTATTGATGAACGTCGTGACCTGATATCTGATTGTCTGATGTCTTTAAATCTTTAGTGGCAACTTTCAACTCTTCAACTTGCTTGCCTAAATCACTGATAGAGTTGTTTATCTCAATTTCGCTGTTATCAACGATGTCCGAATATTGCAAATGTGATTGGTTGATCATATGATTAATATTATGAAATTTGGGAGCAATAACGCCCAAATTCGAATAGATCTCATTCCTGGAATTGGTCTGAGAGTACATAGTGAAGTCTCGGCCCTTTATAATGCAGTTAGGCTCGATGCTCAATATTCCAGCCCCATTCAGCTGGTCTGTGCTAACACGATCTGAACATATGATCCTGATCTGATATGTAATGCAGCAAAAATAAAAATATTGGGATTCATCTTTCAACTGAATCCACTGATCTCTGCATACTGATTTGCTGACGAGACATTGCTTCGTTCTTACGTCGATCTTACAGAACCTCTCATCTGGTGGGAGATAATGTATGGGCTTGCTGAGATGGCATAAATAAGTTTCCTCATTATTGAAGCATAATTGAAGCTCAAATGTGGAAAGGGTAAAATAGGAATCCTTTCCTAAATTGATTGCTACGTAATCATCTACTGGGAGGACAGTGATCGCATTTCCTGCTCTCTGTTTAGGAATCGAAATAATTTTGTACACGTTGTATGCTTCTCTATTAGTTAATGGAAACGATATTTCGAATATAAAATAATCCTTTAACATTCTTGCTTTAATTCTAAGTAAACTGTAAACGTTCCGTAAGTCTGATTGTATGTTGTCAATGGGTAACGTGATATCCTTCGTCAACTGACTCCCTATGAATTGTAATTCGCTTTTAATTTGTTCCGGAGTTAATAAATGCATATTAAACTTGCCATGTGATATATCTGTGATAGTATCTAAAATTGTGTCTTGAATTCTTTTCAGGTTTTGAAATAGGTTCATCGCAGTGAATGACGACAGTAAAAAATGTTGAACGTCCGAAATCTGAATATGTTCCGACTTGAGAGAATTAGTAAAATTATACAAATCTTCAAGATGGTTATTTATTGACTTATGCTGAAGCTGAATCGATTGTTCTGTGCGTTTCAGTAAATTATATTGTGCCTCGACGACTGATGTTTGAATCCGTCTTCTCCGGGATGCTGCACCAATACCCTCCCCATGAGCCATTTGCCAGGGGGCATATTCTTGTCCTGAATAGTGACTAAATCGCCGACTTGTAGATTATTTCGTGCTCTTAACCATTTCGATCTTACTGAGAGCTGAGTCATATATTCGATCCTCCATCTCTTCCACAAATCGAAATATATTTTTGATATTAAATGCCATCTTGTCCTAGCATCCTGCTCCGTTTCTATGATAGTTAAATCTGCTCTGCCGACTAGAAAATGTGCTGGTGTCAAATAGTCTAAGTCCTCTGGGTCCTCTGTGAGTGCACAGAGGGGCCTAGAGTTTAAAATTGCTTCTATCTTAGCCAATAGGGTAGCATATTCTTCATATGTAAGTTTTTGCTCATCTACAACCCTTTTTAAATGATGCTTTAAACTTCTTATGTTTCTTTCCCATAAACCTGATGCATGGCACCACTTCGCTACGTTGAAATGCCAAGTGATATTCATGCTTGCTATCTCACTAAAAGTATTATCATCAAAAATGCTCTGAAATTGCTCCTGCATTAATCTGTTTGCTCCTACAAAATTGGTGCCATTGTCACTGAAGATGTGACGAGGCGTACTGCGACGAGCTGCCATTCTTAAAATTTTGCTTTTCGATGGTAATGGTCTTTTATTTAATAATAGTTTAATTTCTTCACTAAAGTGCTCCAGCTGTACATTCCTTACAATAAGCATTTTTGCGTATTGTAATTCTCGTAACGTGAGAAATCCTTCGCGGCGTTGTTTGTGCTTTGTTATTCGCAATATCCATGCAAGTATACGAGTAACTCGAGTTATGTTGCTATGCTTATTTAATAATTGTTCGATTATGTTTAATGCTTGAGGATCCGTATGAATTATAGTATTAGATTGTTTGTATTGATTTTTTAGTTCTAGTGTAGTCTCGTATAATGTTTGCTCTTTAACGGTGAATGATGGTAACCATGATGGGCCGTTCCACCAGAGCTTATCTTCTTTAAGCTGAGTTACATTTAAACCGCGACTCGCTGGATCGGACGGGTTTTCGTCTGTTTTAACGTAGTGCCAACATGATTTTGGCATTACTTGCGTTATTGCTCTGACTCGATTGGATATAAATGTTTTCCATCGTAATGGGTCTCCTTGTATCCATCCTAAGACTGCTGTAGAGTCTGTCCAGCCATACACTTCTGCTTTATATTGATGTAAACATTTTTGAACCTTGCTCATCAATTTTGATAATAGTTCAGCCCCCATTAATTCCAATCTAGGGATGGTCTGAACCTTGCTTGATGGTGCAAGCCGTGCTTTGGCCGCCACTAATGATACCGATGATTCACCATTTTTTATAATCTTACAGTAAATTACCGCCGAAAATGCTTTGGAAGAGGCGTCGGAAAATCCATGAAACTCGATCTTGTCGTTTTCAGAAGTCCCGATCCACCGTTGTATTTTAAATGTGTCTATATTTTGCAACTCTTGGCGTAAATCTAACCATTTTGTTTTAATATCCTGCGGAAGATTATCATCCCATTCTATTTTCGATAACCAGACATTTTGAAATAATAATTTTAGTGTGGTACTCAATGGCGTTAGCCAACCCAAGGGGTCGTATAACCTTGATATTTCGGACAATAAAGATCGCTTAGTTGGTTCTGCTTCAGATAATTCTATTTTGCATTGAAATGTAAACACGTCACCTTGGGGATCCCAGCTTAGACCCAAAGTTTTCGTCGACTCCATATGCTTAAATTCGTACGTCTGCTTGTCGCACTGCTCTGTATCTAAATCTGCTAGAAGTTGCTTTTCATTTGACCTCCATTTTCGTAAATTGAAACCTCCTGATTTTAGAAGCTCAATTAAATCTGCCTGTAATTGCTTGCTCTGCTGTAAAGTATGATGACCTCCACAAAAGTCGTCTACGAAGAAGCTTTCTTCTACTTCTTTCGCTGCTTCTGGATACTTCTTCTTCTCTTCTGCTGCTAACTGCTTTAAACAATTTATTGCTAAGAAACTTGCTGCTTTTTCTCCGTAAGTTACTGTTTTTAATTGATATACTTGCACAGGTTGGTCTTTAGACTCCCGCCAAAATATCCTCTGATATGCTTGATCTTCGGGAAACACCCAAATTTGCCTGTACATCTTTTCGATGTCTGCTGTATAAGCGAATTTAAACTGACGCCATTTCAAAATTATCTGCTGTAGATCCTGCTGAAGATTGGGCCCCTTGTACATTATATCATTTAAGCTATATCCACTCGAAGACTTTGCTGATGCGTTGAATACTACGCGTAGCTTCGTTGTGGTGGAGCTGTCTCGGATAACACCATGATGAGGTAAGTAGAACTCCATTTTTCTTTCAGATGCTGATCGTTCCATATGACTTAGATCCATGTACTCCTGCATGAACCTTTTATAGTCGTTTGCTAATGCTATATTTTGATCCAATCTCCTTTCTAAACTCTGATACTGTGCTAATGCTGTAGTTTTTGATGACCCTAATTTATGCTTTAATTCTTCTATAATAGGTAAACGAACCTCAAATCTTCCATCCTCCAACCTTTTAGTTGTTTTAGAAAAATATTGAAGACAAAATTCATCTTCTGACGTCATCTCCTTTTCTAGGGAAATGTCTTCGCATTCCCAGAATCTTTGTAAGTCGTCATAATTGTTATGTACCATGACGTTACATTGATATGATTTGACGGAGCCGCAGAGGATCCAGCCAAGGTAAGTCTGCTGTGCTATGGGTTCTTCGCTAGTCGGACCTCTCAAAATACCATTTAATAAAATTTTGGAGTAGACATCTGCTCCTAAAAGTAAGTCTACCGGACGTTTTATGTAATACTCTGGATCTGCTAAATTAATGTTTTCGATGTATGACCATGAAGGCTTAGGTAAATTAACATTTGGAAGATTTTTGATAAGATTGCTCATGATGATAACGTCTATGCTAAATGTAAAATTATTATGCAATGATTTGCATTGTATAGTAAGCATTCCTTTGCTGCTGCTTTCATGCTCACCGACGCCGAAGATAGTGCCCTTGCACCTACGTCGTTTTAATCCTAAAATCTGCGCTGCTCTCTCTGTAATTACTGAAATTTGAGAACCAGAATCTATGAGGGCTCTAAGATGATGCTGATCTCCATTTGCTGCTTTCACACCAACCATTGCCGTTGCTAGTAAGACCTCACAAGTGTTTGGTTGAGACACGTGGTGGGCCGTCGCCACATGGTTCGAAGAAGTGCTGGGTTTGGGTTTTGTGCATGCATCGTGCAATAAACTATTATGAAATCCTGCGCATAAGCGACACCTTTTACTGGAAAAACATTCTTTAGTATCGTGTTCGTTTAAACAATTCACACAATATCGCAACCGGGTTACGGTTTTTAATTTCTGATCGCATGGCATTTCTTGAAATCTTGAACAATTGAATAAACCATGTTCGCCTTTGCAAAGTCCGCAAATTACCTTGGTTGCATGCAATGCCTTAAAGTTTGACTTATGATTAAAATAAAAATTATTATTGCTAGATTTAAAGTTGCTCGGAGGAAGTCTTCGTTTATGCGAAAAATTTTGTTGCTGATTCGATGATGCTGGTTGCTTAAATGCGCCCTGCTCTTGTTTTCTGCGCGATGATTCGAGAACAGTGAATTTCGCTTCCAAAAAATTCACGAATTCCTCTAGAATTGGCAATTCTCGAGGATTCTTAACTGATTCCAAATATTCTGTATACGACTCACTGTCCAATTTTTGCCCTAACAGGTGGACCAATAAGGGGTCCCATGAGCTAATATCGACTCCCAGGTTCTTTAGTGCATTTAAACATTCTTTAGTTGTGTCGTGTAATTTTTTAAGTTGCGCTGCTGATTGATATTGAATGGTTGGCAGCCCTAGCAATATGTTGACGTGCGAAGTAAATATGAGCCTTTTATTGTTGTACCTATGGTTAAGAATTTCCCAAGAAATATTATAATTAGCCGATGTAATTTGTAAATGTTGTATGAGCCTTTCAGCTTCGCCTGTTAATTTACTCCTTAAAAACTGCATTTTTTGTGCCTGAGACAGTGAGGAATTGTTATGAATGGCCTCACTGAATAAATCTTTGAATGACATCCATTGGTGATAATTACCGCCAAATGTAGGGATATCTAATTTAGGGGTTGATTTCTCCCTATGGGACGTTGACCACATCTTTTTGTTAATGCTCTCCTTGATGAAATTAAATTTCTTCTCGTGCGCTGTAAATTGCTTTTCATACTCTAAGTTAGACCCGTTTAATTCATTATCGAGCTCCCAATGCTGAGCGTCGATTGCTGCCCATCTCATCTGTAACTGCTGCAACGTGTCTTCAAACTGCCACTTTTCTGTTAATGCTTCCAGGTCAATGTTGCTTACTGTTCGTGAAAATGCTTTAAAGTTCGTCATCTGCTTACGTAACATTTCTGCTGTTTTGCTGTCGACACCTTGAGAAATTGTTCTCGACACCCGTTCTGCTGATGCTGCTGTTGACGGACCAGGGATAGGTAATGGGCTTGCTCCACGACTTGGGACCTCAAGTACCTTACCCTCTGGTTGTGCTACTGCTGGTGAAGTCATTTGCGAGAGATACTGCTGTAAAGTTGACTTCGTGATCTCGTAGTTTCTGGTAGCCCGTTCATTGAGACTTTTCATAGGCTCAGAATTTTCGTCTACGTATCCTGCTAATTGCTGTCGATTCTGCTTAAATTCTTCCCAATATTCGTCAAGGGTTTGTAACTTCCGCTTAACGTAATCTACTGTCCTACGATCTCGCCCCGTCTTTTTGAAAGACGCAAGCAACTGCTCTATAGCACCTACTAACTGCTCTTGATTTTCGTAAATATCCTCCATTTTAGTAACTTATTGCTCAAAGTGAAAAAATGGAAAGATCTTACTTGATTGCTCGGGAACCTTCTGCTGCTGCTGCTGCTCACGCCCTGAAGAGCGTGATGATCTGCTGATGAGATGCTGAAGCGATGCTAATGCTGATGCTGCTGTCTGCTGCTTGCAGACAGGAACCACACTGCTATGCTGAATACTGCTGCTGCTGATGCTCGTCTCCCACTTCCACAACTGCACTGATTCGCGGGAAACTGTTCTGCTGTATGCTGTCACTAGTCCACCGTTCTGCTACACTGCTATGCTACTCCACTGTACTGCTGTTCTGTTACACTGCTATTCTGCTACACTATTCTGCTATTTCACTTTACCACTACTATGCTACACTGCTTTTTACCACTACACCACTACTGTACTGTCTGCTGATTTTATTGAACTGATTTTTTGTTAGTCACTGATAGTCCTCACTCGCGAATGATCCTGCTTTGGCCAAATCGCGGAAGGTCACAAAGCTCGAAGGACCATATTATGTGGGGGTTTTGCTAATGATACCAAATGTGTTCCCGAGTATATGATTTTTATTTATTGTCCCACATAAGATTGATATTATAAAGGTGCTGGGGAGCACGCGCGGTGCTTACTGATTATGAACGCGTACTGACGGTAAAATGCATTGTTAAGTGAAAAATGCTACGGTGTGATTTATGACACCGTACATAGCCTTTAAAAGGCCGTATACACGATCGGTTCCAACCACCAACAGAGGTCACCTTGGTTGGGTCAACAAAGTTGAATTTCTATCTACACGTAAATCAACTCGTCTGTCTTGGGCCTTGGCTAGGCTGTAGAAAAGTGAACAATGGGACCACTATGTAAACCTCAAAAGACCGCAATAGCGCTGGCTTGTAAAGCTACATGTGATGAAAAAAAAAAACGTAAAAAAGACGGTTGTAGATGAAACGGTGTTTAAAAGAAAGAAAAACGTAGAGCCACTTAATCATTTCAAAAATATTGGACTCTGATGATTTTCTCAATTATTTTAGAATGGACGAAAATTCTTTCAACGAATTATTAGAAATGGTGCGACCCTTAATTACAAAACATGACGTTCATTAATCACTGTTGATGCGAAAAGCTGTGTCTGTGGAAGAACGTTTAATAGCAACGTTAAGATTTTTGGCTACTGGCGCTACACACCACATGCAACGCATCCGACGATCAATGTGCGACTGAGCGCCAACAAGCGTCAAAGCCGTATACACGATCGGTGCCAACCGACCAACCACCAACAGAGGTCACCTTGGTTAGGTCAACAAAGTTGAATCTCTATCTACACGATCGACTCGTCTGTCTTGGCTAGGATATGGAAAAGTGAACAATGGGACCACTAGAGTTTGGCAAGCGAGTCGTGGCACAAGAAAACGGCGGCAAATTTGAAAAATCTTAAGCAGACAACACTCAATATACCAGGATAAAACGGTTTTGATAATTGATTATTTATGGACCTTGTCTAAAATTATAAGAACTGCTTTTGTTCTTTTGTGGGTCTGTCAGACGACCTGAGTGGTTCAGTAGTCAACATGCAAGAGGTCCCGGGTTCAATTCCCGGCCGGGACAGAAATTGAAATGAGTTTAAATTTCTGCTAAAACCACTGACATGACAAAAAGCTAACAAAATATTAAATGATAATGACATTTATTCATAGCCTTGCCTGCTCACAACCTCGCCATTGGTTTCCATAGAAAGAGAACACACATTGGAGCACTATTCAACTTCCATTGAAATATAAAGTTTAAAAAAAACAAAGTACTAAAAATAATAACATTTTATTCATCATAATCAAAATCAGATTCGAGAAACTCAATACCAGAGAGGGAATTGTCACTGTCACTATCGTCTTCACGAACATTTATAATAAATGGTTCCAGTTCAGTCTCTGTAATTCTGTCTCTAGTTTTATATTCATTTTCCACATTAATTATGTGGTCAGTGATTTTCTTCCAGTCGCTTGCGGTGATGGTTGAGAAACATTCTTGAATTAATTCTTCGGTTTGAGTGCCATGCACGCCCAAATTTTTGCTTGCAATCTTTCGTTTGACCAAGCTCCATATAAGTTCTATCGCATTGAGATCGCAGTGATACGGAGGCAACTTTAAAACTTCATGCCCATGCTGTTTCAGTAACTCTTCTGCTTCATATAGAGGAGTTGGTTTATTTTCTTGCACTAGACAGAAGAGCTCAGCCTTTGTAAAGCATTCGTCAAACGAAATATTATTATCAGAAAGCCACTTTTGAATGTCAGCTTTCAAGTTGTGCATTGTAGGTGGCTTGTTAATTTGAGTTACGTGGTAACTCGCATTATCCATGATAATTATAGAGGGTTCCATCAGGTTTGGTATTAGCTTCTCTTCTAACCATTTCAAAAAATTGTTTTTATTCATATCATCATGATAGTCTGCCATTTTCGATTTTGTGCTAAACACTAATAAAGCATTAGGAACAAAACCCTTTTCTGATCCTGCGTGGACTATAATGTGTCTTTTTTCTGCAGATATTTTATCCACTAATCCACTTGTAGATGGTCCTTGCCACGATTTTTTGGGTTTGTAGTTTTGGTGGACATAAGTTTCATCAAGATAAACAATATGTTTTCCTTCTTGGCGTTTTTGATGAATGGTCCTCAGGTATCTATGCCTCCATGGAGCTAATTCAAATTTTTCTATAAGAATAGATCTCTCATTTTTATTTTTTTTGAATTCAAAGCCATTTTTATGTAAAAGTTGTCGCAGCGTTTCCCGGCTTCCAGAGAATTGAATTGAATCCTGCAGCTCCATGTGTAAGCTTCTTAAGGTTGGAACACACTTTTTAACAACATAAAACTCGTTTATTTTGTTTCTTATGACAGAAATATCAAAATCATCCAAATTGGACACTGTTGGTTGCCGTGGTCGTTTTTTACATCGTGGGACTACGAATGATTGTCGGTTAGAATTGTATGTTATTTCGTTATTTATTATATGTTATTTCGGGTAAACCGAACAACTAATATTATATTGTTTACTTAGACATATATGTTTAGGCTCAACAATAATAACAAGTTCAGTCAGCCCCGCTATCTGTATAAGCTTTAATAACCTCCAAACTTTCCTAACAAAACTTTTCCTATTACTCTTAAAAAGGCGTCTCTCGTATAAAAGATTATACGTTTTTAATTTGTTTCTTATGGAAAATCAAATTTTCTTTCTGGGAATAAACAGCTAATAAGAAATAATCACGAGTCACACTCGCGCACAAAGGTCCTTACCATTATAGAGCAAAATTGACTTGATTCGACAGATTTCAATTGCGTGAGACGTCTTGCGAATCTGTCAAATCCATATAAACTTAGATATAGCGCGTCGTGTTGTGGTTGCGTTCTGAATCAACCCATACGCGAAAGTGTACGCAGTCCCTCAGCTGCGCTAAAAATTCCATAACTCAGTCACTGTTTACCCTCGCAAGTCTCAAACGCGACCTTATTCTGCAGTGCATCGACAACAGGAGCGAAACTACGTGCGTTGCGTTGTCGCTAGAATCCATCGCTTGCGTTGCGACGACGCACGACAACACAACGCGTGACTGCAAGACGCTTTGCGAAGTGCAACGCGTCGCTTACCTTCCCATTTCATCTCTCGACGTTTGTTTAAAACATCGTGTTGCACGATGAAACACCTGAATGGGGCATTCATAAAGGGTAAGTTTGAGATAAAACCTACGAGATTTAATATACTGGCCGGTGGCCAGTCCTCATGATATCTAGTTGCGTTTCAAAAGAATTTGTAAAAATGCTTAGTGCCACGACTCGCTAGCCAAACTCTATCTAAACCTCAAAAGATCGTAACAGCGCGCATGAGGGAGAAAAAGCGACTTTGCTTTATAATATGCATAGATATAGATATAGATGGTGCGACCCTTAATTACAAAACAAGACCTGCGTCTTGTTTTGTAATTAAGGGTTCATTAATCACTGTTGATGCGAAAAGCTGTGTCTGTGGAAGAACGTTTATTAGCAACGTTAAGATTTTTGGCTACTGGCGCTACCACATGCAACGCATCCGACAATCAATGTGCGAGTGAGTAGTGAGCGCCAACAAGCGTCTACACGGTTGCGTTTCAACTCAATGTTATCTATTTGACATTGGTCGTGAGGGATGCGCTCACTACCAAGGTTATTCAAGGTTATTTGGTTGGTCAACCAAAAACAAGCGTCTACACGGTTAATTTTTTTTCCAACGCTACCAAGGTGACCTCTGTTGGTGGTTGGAACCGATCGTGTATACGGCCTTTACACGGTTGCGTTTCAACTCAATGTTCTCTATTTGACATTGGTCGTGAGGGATGCGCTCACTACCAAGGCTATTGAAGGTTATTTGTTTGGTCAACCAAAAACAAGCGTCTACACGGTTGATTTTTGTTCCAACCCTTTTTTTTTTTTTTTAAGGAGGGGAAATGCATTACGCATCCCCCGCCCCCTCGGGGGAAGGGGCAGGGGTAGGTCGGACTCCCTCCGCAGAAGTTTACTGACTAAAGCCCCCCCCCATGCCCTCGTCAACGCTACACGCGGAGGAGCGGGATCGCAACGCATTCAACCGCGTCCTCCGCAGCGCTTGCCGCTTCCGGCACCACATTTTGCTGCGGCAGCTCTTGCCGCCGCCTGCCTTCACCGAGAGGCTCCCCGGGCACCGGGGGAGCCTTTCTCCTCGGGGCCTATGTTATGGGCGGTGATCCCCCTATCAGCCGCCCACAGGCCTAGCTTCTACCTCCATAGCGGGGGCGACTTCATTCGCCCCGGCCTTATCGGCTTCAGGCCTTGTAGGGAGCCTTGCGCTTCTTCCTCGTGCCGGGCGGCTTGCTGGCTGCTGTGATGCAGCCGTTAGCCCCCAGCACGTGGTTGCTCTCTTTGCCGAGCTCGGCGCAGAAAAAGCAGCTGGGCTCCTCCGCGCAGTCAGCGGCCTTGTGCCCCGGCTTACCGCAGTGGAAGCAATTTCTGCTACGGTCTACCGGGGACTGGCAGTTCGACGTCAAGTGGCCGGTGTCAAGACATCGGTAGCACCGCGTTGGCCTCGCGGCTAGCAGCACCACCTTCGTCATGACCCAGCCTACCTGCAGCCGCCCAGAAGCCACCAGCTTCTTGGCAGCAGCCGTGGGGACGTGGAGCCACAAACTCCGCGCGCCCCTAGGACCCACCGTAATTCTGCCCGACCGAATGTCAGTGGCTTCTGAATTTGGGTTTTTAATGTGTAATATTGGTAGGATATTAACTATTAAATATTCGTTATCGTGCACAAGTGTAGGAAAGTGATGTAATAACCAGAAACGTGCTCTTTTGTGTTCCCTCCAAAACTCCATCAAAAGTTTCAGTAAAGCGTCCTACCACTTTACTGAATCGACCGACTTGACATCTTGACTGTATTGACTTTATACTTAGACTTTGACTAGACTTTACCTGACTGACCTGACGATAATATAGAAAAAAATGTATAAAGAATATTGTTTTCCCGCCATAATATTTTACTTGACACTGGTCATGGTTATAGCCGAAGTGCCATTATATGAAAAAAAAAACAACTTGTCAATGTCATTTTCTAATGACATTTGTTTGTTTTGTGGGGTGTACGGTATTCTTTATTGTTGTTGTTTTTAATTAAAGTTACGTGTGTTTTGTTATATTTATCACATATAAATCATTTCGGACTATGTAAGTATTAAATTATATTAAATCTTCTTAATATAAATAGTTCAAAGGAAAACCCAAATCATCCTAGCAGCTACCTACCTAGCTCTTTTCTGTAAAGTATGTTTTTATTAGTTCGCAACTTCACCACTCACCAGCTGATGCGCTGTCGTCGCCTGCTATTTTGATCACGTGATCAATTCAACCGCCAAAATAATTGTCATTTGTCATCGTCGGTTGTTGCAACGAATTTATTGTCTGCGTTTTTCCGCGATTTATAAAGAACAAAAAGCTTTTAATTCGAACAGAATCGATCTAAATCTGTGTCTAAAATACAGCCGAAGGTAAATCATCAAAGATCGCTGTTAGGGCGACTACACAATGGCAAAGGTGCACATAACAAACGTCGTCGTGTTGGATAACCCGAGCCCGTTTCTGAACCCCTTCCAATTCGACATAACGTTCGAATGCATCGAGGAGCTCAAGGAGGATCTGGAATGGAAGATGATATACGTCGGGTCGGCGGAGACGGAGGAGCACGACCAGGTTTTGGACACGATATACGTGGGGCCGATACCGGAGGGCAAACACATGTTCGTGTTCCAAGCGCCGCCGCCCGACGTCACCCGGATACCCGAGAACGACGCGCTCGGCGTCACCGTGGTGCTGCTGACATGCTCCTACCGGGGACAGGAGTTCGTGCGGGTCGGATACTTCATTAATAACGAATACAGCGAGTCTGAGCCCGAGCTGCGGGAGAACCCGCCGGCCAAGCCGCAGTTCGACAAAGTAGTTAGGAGTATACTCGCCTCCGAGCCGAGAGTCACTAGGTTTAAGATTAACTGGGCTGAACCGGACGCTGCGGTGGCCACGGACTCTGGAGACGGCAACATGGAGTCCTCGCATGCTCCCAGCAATGACTCATACGGAGCATCATTTAACGCGGATAGTCAAATTAGTGGTATTGAATTCCAAGGAAGCCTGAGCGGCTACGGGGATAATTCTAATTCAATAGCTCCTATGGAGTGCTGAGGTAAGCACTTGATTCATGTCTGATCTGTTTTCACTTTAGTCCTTAATACATTTTACAATCACAAGGTATTGCTTCACAACATTCTATGTTTTGGTATTTTTTTATAAGTTAGGTGGATCATTCAATAATTACGTGACCACCGGAAGGGGGGGAGGGGTCGGATGCTTGTATATACATCTGGATTATTTAGGGGGAGGGGGGGGGGGGAGAGAATCCATGATGACGTCATCAACATTTTATAACTTTAATTAACTAAAATATATTTACCTCCAATTTTGAAGTCTATTACTGGTAACACTAACTATTATACCCCCTGCTATAGACAAACTGCAGAACAGTGTGACCAGATTCAGTATTTTTATACCTTTTCGGCATACTTTTCCAAGCATCAGTATTTTTATAGGTATATTGGAGGAAGTAAGTATTTTGGGTTAATAGTTCTCAAAACTGTAGCTAACGTGCCCGCGAATATCAATGATGCTCAGGCGATTTCACTGATTTAGCCTGTAAGGGCACTTTTAAATACAAACATATAAAAACTAAATACAAATATAGTAAGTTTTAGTCTGATGAATGACATGATGATTAATACATAAAACCTGTTTTGAAAATCAGTATTTTTACTGGTTACTTATTACACACCCTCTTCCCAAATTTAGGTCATTTAAGACCCATAGAAACATGACATACACATACTTGTCAGTGCTGCTAATAAACATTTTAAGCACGGACGAAGATTACGTAATCAAGGCGAGGGGGGGGGGGGGGGGGGGAAAACAAAATATTATGCTGTGATCACATAGGGGGAGCGGGCCGAGGGGTTACAAAAATGGCCAAAAATGATCACGTAATTGTTGAACGATCCCTTAGTGCAGTGGTTTTTTTTTTTTTTTTTTGAAAGGGTCTAAGCTACTGGTCTGGTTAAGACCATGGTAGTTTAATCGTGGCTATAACTAGTCTGTTGCTAGTTGGTTTGGAAATAAACAATGAGGGGGGCCTGGCCCCCTCCCCTAAAGTCACACGTGTGATATTCTAGTCGGGCAATATTGGGGAGAGCTACGAAAATAAGCTATTTTTATCTGACGTGGGGACACGGGTCCCCCCTGCTCTTAAGGGGTCCTACCCCTTACTCACTCTCAGACGAGTGAGGCTGCTCACGCGCGGTAGCACAAACTAGCTGCGTACGAGTTATCGCGGTAGATGAGCTCAAGTTATTAATGTTATTGCTTAAAAGAGGGCCGTCCCTCTCCCCTTCCGAGTCCGGTTGGGGTGACATACGCGTGTATGTTCTAATGTCAAAGTAATTGGTAGAGCTCTCTACGACAATGTCGCGGTCGCGGTCATGATTTAGGTGTGTTCCTATGCTATCCGCATGCGAACTCGAACCCGGGATCGAGCTCGGCACCGGATTTCGGTCGGTCTGTTAATGCAATGGTTCAAAAACCTTTTTGATGAATATCACACTATGCATAAACACACACAACATACCCTTTTAAGAAATTACATTTTTGATAGGCTCCAAAAGTATGAATGCTTTATCTTTAAATGAATTGGCTGCATCTTGATGTCTGACGATTTCAAAAACCAATTTTTGTATCACTCGCAGAGACCTTTGTGGTACCCCATAGCTCCACGGATACTGAGAATAGCTGCATTAGAAACTTAAAAAATGATTATATTATCTTTGTTTCTTTTATATATTTATCTTGTAAATATTATAAACTTTGTTTTGTTGCAGGTGGTGATATTGTGCAGTCATAGTATGAACTTTAAAAGTGACTGAAATGATTAAGTTATATTTAGTTGTAAATTAATATCTTTTGTATGGAGAAAGGAGATTAATTTGTTTCACAAAAGGAAATGATTCCTGTTGTAGTGTGAAATTAGTAAAGTATTAAAGCACAGGCGTATATATAGCATTGATAAGGGGGGGGGGGGGGTCCCTAATGTAAAAAAGCCGCCAAGTGCGAGTTGGAATCGCCCATGAAGGGTTCCGCAGCAGCAAATAGGCAATGCAGCAAAAAATTTTATAATGTACCGATGATTTTAATTGGCGAGGTACATATACTATTGTCGACATTGGACAAGTAAGATGGATAGTAATGGGGGGGTCCAGACCCCCAGGTCACCCCCCTTATATACGCCCATGTTAATTAAAGTATGGAAATGTTAAAAGATAACTTTAAGTCGGACATCAGATAATTTTCTTAGCCATTTGGAGCCATTGAAAAGTATCTTTTGATCTGATTTGTAGTACAATTTCTATTTCATTTGTTTCTTGCTCCGAATATAAACTCATAATGATAAATATTTATTTTAAATTTTTTGCTGTTTTCAAAATGAAAACTTCACCAGGTGGGGCAAATTTGAAACTAATTTGTTTACCCACTTGATATTTTAAATTGAAACTTCACAAATGAGTAAGCTTTCTTATTGATTTTAATGCCAATTGGCGAGGTTAGGTTTTTTATAGTTTTTGTTTTGAAAACACCAAGTATGTAAATACAATGTTCAGTTTATCAATTTGGCAACATTTTCAAAACATTTTGGACAGCATCTAGAATTTATTTATTGTGATCTGTTGGTATATTAATGTGTTATATTATGTAACTAAATAATGTTAAACATTATAGATTCGACTTTGAGCATTCCATAGTAAGTTGACTTCACTATCACATAGCATTAATGTCACAGGACGTTGTATCAATATATGTATTACACATTGTATCATTACAAGGTGCGCATTGTAATGCTCGGTTCTCCCTCATTGATGTAATGCTCGACTCTGTAATGTTACATTACAAGTAAAGTGCTAATATTATTTGAGTTATAAAGACTTATGTATTTTCATTATGTAATTGTTTATTAATTATTGGATCTTTGATGTTTAAATGGTAAAATGGTTTAAAATGTTGCCATGTTGTCACCAATTGTTTTTCTCTCGAATTGTGTTATAACATTCTGTGTGCAAAGGTTTGCCTGCAATGTTGTTTTGTATGTGCCAAATAAATTGGTGTAAAAATGTAGTCTGAATATAATAAGCTTTTCCGCTGTCACTTCGCTAAGTAATCATTTCATAAAGCTGCGCGTACACCAGGTCGGAATCGAAGCGTACGATGCGTAGGAGCGTCGTCATTTATAATTTGTCAGACGCAGAAATGACGTTCCAGTGCACACAGTACCATAGAAATCAATACAAAGCAACAAATCCAGCATCCTGCTCGGACGAAAGAAAATCTGTTATATTGTCGCTATCTGTTATATAAATGTCTGCTCCGTATGGTCCGATTCCGATACGTTGGACGCGCACCCTTATAATACAGTTTTAACAATCAACAAGTTTTTGATGCAGTCAGTCTTAAAATGATGTTCTTATAAAATGTCAAAGAACAGCATTTGGTTCAGGCAAGAATAAGGTGTTTGTTTGACATGAAAATACTTTTTTCTGCTATTTTATTGAATCCAGACTGGATCAAAATTGTATTAATGTTGGATTAAATAGGTTAATAAGTGTTCCTGCATCCACTAATCTTTTGAAATACTTCCTTGCATGATTAAATTAATATTTCCTGTTCGTACAATCCTGTCTGTACAAATTGCAAGCAAACCTTAATATTCTATTATAAGATGTTTTATTTATTAACTGTGAAACAAAACTTGTAGATAGCTTAGTATTTTTTACCAAAACCAAGTTATATAGAAAATATTTTTAAACATATTTTGTCTTTGTTTTATTTGAATAAAGTTGTGTACCCTCTAATTCTGATTATAAAGAATTAAGAACGTACCTGTAATGGTAATGACTTCAGGAGAACACTGCATAGAGAAACTGACAAAGTTTTGGCTATAGAGATATTTTAGGTTTGCTAATTCAAGAACAAATTGAGTTAGGGTTAGATCAGATTGCAACATGACAAGGCGATGCGATGCATTTTTAAATGAGCGAATAGCAAGTCTGTCAGTTCAATGTGTATCTTCGCAGGTAGTAAATATAGTTAAGTTTTGAATGGCTCATTAAGTTTCGCTTCATAACGTTGCAATGTTATCTGACCTTAAGTTTAAATAAGAACTTATCTTTGGCTACTTGAATGCCGCGTTTTTTGATGTTCAGAACCAACATTGCGAGTTTATGGGAAGTGAGCCGTCCAAACTCCAACCGTTTGATAATAATTTGATATCCTCAGAGATTTCGGGAAACTCAAATAATTCGACCGCGAATACGCAGACAAAGGTCAATAAAATAATGATTAGGGGTCAACAGAAATCTTTATGGGTCATGTCGCCTGCCGCTACCCTATATATAGACAAACAGCAAACTTATAAATAGCTGTGTTTGTATAGGAACGTGGCATGCCGCGTTAAGAGGGGCGACCACCCAGGGCGCGGGATAAAAAGGGGTGCAGAAGGCAAATAAAAGGGGCACCAAATTTTTCAACATTATCAGCACCCTGGGCGAAGAAATCTCGCCCAGGGCGCCGCTGGTAGTGCTAAAACCAGCCCTGGAGACAGGAACCTGGTCGAGCTGGGAGTGCTGGGACCTGGTTCACGAATCACGATACGACCCGGAATCGGAAATTCGCGACTGCTAATAAACACTCGCAGTACGCTAGGTTTACGAGCCGCCTGGCGTAAAATTATGAAGGTCCATGAAAAGATATAATTTATAAACGCTTGTTATACTTAATATGCCAACCTGTAGGCCCAATTCACACCGGATCGGCAGCGGCCGGCAGCGGCGCGAAGAGCACTTTTAGTGTGAAATAATTTTAAACTTTATTTACATACTTATAACTACTAGTATCGCTTGAAAACTTCAAAAGTGCTCGAGGCGCCGCGCGACCGTCGGCGAAAAGTGCTCGCGGCTTCCCGCGGCCGCGAGCGTCGTCGCGAGGCGCCTCGAGGCGCCTCGAGGCGTCGCGAGGTTCCGCGAGCACTTTCCGCCGACGGACGCACGGTGCACAGTGGATCGAAAATCGAGTATCATAGACATAAGAACTTGAATTTCCAGATGTCATTTTTTTGGGCTGAAATATGGTTTCCTAGTTGTTATTACAAAATAAAATGTAAAAAGACGCAGCTACGTGTAATAATAAGGGAGTTACAATTTTTTATGAAAGTAAAGAACACGGATCATTTAACAAAAAAACAATAGAATATGTCAAGTAGTTCCAGACAATTTAATTTAATTCAGTTGGAAGTTTAAAATTGTTACTGGGGACATTAGAAAAAGAGAGGGTTGATACATTATATCACCATAATAATTTATTTCTTCTTTCTATTTAATTAAGTTTTTAATTAACCAAAATGAAGTACAAATGGTGCCGTAATACAAAATATGCCAAAATGTGAGTAATAATTAGTACTATAATACGCCCATGACTATTAACAATGTCGGATGTGCAAAATCGTCATTTTTGTTTTATTTCATAAAATATGTCCTTATAACCAAGGCTATCGTGAGCTGAAAAGAAAAAATGTATATTATGCGTAGTTTCTGAAATAGCCACATTAAAAATGTCGTATACCTATTACTAAGATAAACCGCTAACAATGTCGGATAGTGACTATCTACGTTATTAACGGAACGCGGAAGCGAGTAAGAGCGCACGATGTGCCACATCCTAACTATGTTAACGGAGGGAATGGACATCGCGCTGTCACTTGATTTTTTGCTACCGTAGTTATATTTTTTTACTTTTCGACGCCATTTTCAATGTCTATAAGATCAGCACGGCCAATTAAAACTTGGTACTCAACGAAACTAAGAAAAATATAGTAAAAGGCAAAAAATGCTGATGGTAATGTTATGTCCAAAGCTAACATTAGTGCGGAAAATGGTATTTACTATTCTTTATAATATTTTTTTAAATATTTTTAACAGTATAGCTTATGTTTTATTGCTTTAGATTTGATTGAGATGAATTCTTAACTTCATCAACATTAATTTATCGTAGATAACTTAAAATTGTAGGATGTACCACATCCAACGTTCTTAACCGGTTTTTCAAATGTGTAAAATGTCGGTGGTACCACATACGACATTTTTAATCGGTTTTATAAATGGTTAAATTGTCGGTAGTGCCACTTCTGACATTATTATGTGGATTTATAAATTGGTAAAATGTCGGTAGTACTAAATCATAATCATTTAATTTACTTTTCTTATTGATTAAATGGCACTTGTATTTTGTACCATATCTGTCGTTGCTTACCCACTTTTAAGAAATTTCAGAAGGCTTTAAAATGAGTAATTTTTGTACGAATATTAGGTTTTTGTTGGCACATGTCATACATAATGAATTAATATATTTTTTATTTATTTATCGTATTTTTCATGGTTTTGCGATTTGGTGACTAGTAGCCGCAATAAGGCCAGACTTTCTTGGCATTTTGCTATTAAGCAGGTAGGCAACAAACATAAAGATTTACTCAAATTATGTAAAAGTGACATAATTCCCAAAAGTAATACCTAAAATGCTATTTAAAATACCACAATGGATCAGAGAAAATCTCGGACGAAGAACTGCTTTTGAATAATTAATCTAATAAATACTAATCCCAATTTTTAATGTAAACAAAGGCTGTGGTGGTACGTAAGTGTCCTAAAATGTAGAAATTTTTAAGAACTACTTGACTCCGCAAACTTCGTTTCATGGGCCTGCAAAACATTCAATCCTTCGTCAGTACTTTCTGTATTCCCCACATATTTAGGCACTATCATCTCTCCAGCTTATTTGGAAGATCTGGATGAGATCGATAGCCGGTCGTTCGACTTGCAAATATAATATTTTCCATTACACATTCGTGGTAGCCGCCGCCGTTGCCGCGTCGGCGTGGGTGCCTTATTTTGAGCTTTAATCAAACTGTCCTTACTTCTAAAATATTTGGCTCATTGTAATAATTTAAAGGACAATTCTATTTTTCAAATAATTCCAATTAATATTTTGATATGTATGTAGGTAAGGATTAATAACGAATATGCAAATTAAGTCACGGAGAGAATTAAGGAGATGATTTGAAGTAATTTTTTTTAATGAAAGTAATGGTTATTATTCGTTAAAGATAGACATAAGCTGCCCAGGGCTTTTTTTGTAGATAATGATGAGTACTATAAACATGTATAACATTATTTTGATGTATCATCAAAATTTTTCGTAGCGGAAGCGAAATAATGAAATTTTTGGCAAATTTTACACCCTTGGGTTATATTTTTGCTATTTTCGGTAGGATCTCTAATATTTTTCAGAATAATACATAGCCTGTGTTCTTTGCAAATGATGTAGCTTTCCAAAAGTAAAAGAATTTTTAAAATTAGTTCAGTAGTTATTGAGCCCATTCAATGCAAACAAACATACGAGACGAAAAAGTGAAAAACAAACTTTTACTGTTTATAATTAATATATATTTTTTTATTTCTTATTTTGTTTAGTTATTTTATGTTATGCTATCAAAAAGTCAACAAAATAGTGTTGGTAATAATTTTTAATTTCAATGTTTTAAGTAAGTTTTCATTTCGGATGAAAATTTGATTTTCCGAATTATTTAAATCATAATAAATGTTTTGTATTTTCATACGTACATTGTTTTTACGTTTTATTTGACAGAAGTCCATAAAACTATTTTTTTTCTTTAAATTGTTGTCGTTTTTGTTGGTAATTTCTACATGCGACATATTTTTAAATTAACAGTTATCACTTAACAATGACGTAAATGCCACTTCCGACAAGCAATCGTCGATTTTCTACAAGCAACAATGTCGGTTCTGGCACTTCCGACAAATCAGCATTACTCGTACCCCGTTAAAAAGGTCAGAAGTGACTTTTCTCATATTTAGGCATAAAATACGAGATACTCATAATAACATATCAAACGTAAATAACTTTTATAGTACTACCCTGAAATTTCATGATCCTACTTGAAATAAGTAAAAAGTTATGCACAATTTAGACTTTGAATCGCTCTCTTGTAAAGTTGTCGTTTCTCATATCCGACATTGTTAATAGTCATGGGCGAATAGTGTGTGAGGATATAACGGCCAACCATGCGATTTCAGAGATATTATGCTCATTTTTCATGTCGGCTCCATACTAAAATTTCTTAAAAAAAACATTACTCCCATTATTACACGTAGATGAGTCTTTTTACATTTTATTATGTAATAACAACTAGGAAGACATATTTCAGCCCAAAAAAAGACATCTGGAAATTCAAGTTCCTATGTCTATGAAACTCGATTTTCGATCCACTGTGCGGCGCTCTGAAGGTAGCGCGCGGCCGCCAGCGGCCGCCCGCGGTGACGCGAGCCGCCTCTGCCGGCCTCGCCGCGCCTCTTCGCGCCGCTGCCGGCCGCTGCCGATCGGGTGTGAATTGGCCCTTAGGCCCATGTTGGTCAACAGTGCATGTTATCATGGTAACATGGCCTTCTACACATTCGTATAATATGCTGGTCCATAGTGACCAACGCGACGTGGAGGGGATGTAGCTGGCGATGCTTCTGATTTCGTCTGAATTTGACTTCAATTATCTCAAGCTCAATCCTTATTAATTATGATTTATGATATCCAAAAGTTAATAGAGTACGTACAGGACAGCGGTTCTCAAACTTTTTTGGAGGTGGAACCTTTTAAAGAAGTGTCGTTTTTAGGGACCCCAAAATAAGTACCGTACTTATTTATGTTTTGTCATTGAATGAAAATTGAAATGTCTTCATGCTGGTGCGTGCTGAAATTTTTAAAATGATTTATGTATCGCTGGCGGAGTCCCTACGAGCCAAAAAGGCGGAAAACCGAAAATAGGACCCTTTTCTAAAAAGGCTCTAAAGATCAAATTTAACTTCACATTTAACCAATTTTAACGTGTAGGCGTATGAAATCGGCAGGTGTCATCTATTTTTGTACCTAACCCTGGGGCCCTATTATGAGCTCTTAAATCCATTCACTTTACGTCTTTATACAGTCAGATAAGGACGTAAAAAGAATGGATTTAAGAGCTCAACATAAGTAACATGGAAATGTATATAAATGTGTACAACGATTTTGTTTGGATACTTACAAAGATTAAGGTTCGTTGAACCTTTTGGGTTCCTGGAGCGAATAATTACGAATGGTAAGGCACAATATCTAAGTCGAAATAAAAAAAGTCACATATCTAACTGCAGTGCAATAATATCCTAGGCTGCGTTTCCACCAGAGCTGAGCGGAGCTGTGTTGTAAGGAATGTGTTTTTGAGAACCAATAGCATCGCCGTGCTGAGCGATGTCATGGCAAAGTCATGTCAATGAAGCGATTTGGTTTTCAAAAGCTCTGGTGGAAAGGCAGCCTATCACTCTGGAAAGTTGCCTCCCGCTTTATATGGGAGGGAAATTAGTATTAACAATACTCCTCCTATTTTTAACCCCCGACAAAAAAGAGGGGTGTTATAAGTTTGACGTGTCTGTCTGTCTGTTTGTCTGTGTGTGTATCTGTCCGTGGCATCGTAGCATCCAAACGGATGGGCCGATTTCGATCTAGTTTTTTTGTTTGAAAGCTGATCTTCTGATATATTTATTTGTTTTTTCCAAGACAGCTTTAACACGTTTCACGTTTCTCTCTGAGATCATATACTAGGGCAGGGGTTCCCAAACTTTTTTAACCTGGCGACACAAGGGAAACTATAGTGGGAATATTGTGTGGTCACTAACTCACTCGGCAGTAGTGGTTGGCTCAAAATACATTACCGTAAAAAATAAACCCCCTGCAAAGACCGCGCATG